>NW_027361726.1:6760000-7360000 GCF_039654945.1 Dendrobates tinctorius
TGGAATTGGCTCAAGAAAGGTATAAGAAAGCAGCAGGTAAATTTTGTAAACCTGCACCAGCTTTCAAGGTAGGAGACTTGGTCTGGCTGTTAACCAGAAATCTTAAGTTAAAAATTCCATCATCTAAATAGGGACACAAGTACATTGGACCCTATAAAATCAATAAAATTGTCATGATCCAGGTTGGATCTGACAGATTAAATGCACAAAGTAACTTTTTTTTTCCTTTGGCTGTGTGCCAAAGGTGGTGTTCCCCCCGGTGGCTAATAGGGTCATTGCACTCTGGTTACCTTAGTTTGTGCACTTGATTATGTAACAGGTGTGATTGCTCTATAAAAGTGTCAGGTGTGTCAATCACTGTTGGTGATAGTTCGTCATTTGCAAGCAAGCCTGGGTGAAGGATGGAGCTGAACGAGATTCCCGGGCAGCCCAGTCAGAGTGCTAGAGTAGCAGCTATGGTTTCTGCAAGGAGGGCTGGCATGGCTTGGTGGAGTGTCAGCTATGGTATCCGCAAGGAGGGCTGGCATTGCTCGGTGGAGTGGCAGCTATGGTGTAGAGCTGCACTCAGGATGCTGGACTCAGTTGCTGGAAAGCTGGACTCAAAATGTTAGACTCTTTGGCAGAAAAGCTGGACTCATTTGCTGGACTCTGTTTCTGGACAGCTGCACGCAGGTGGTGGACTCTGTTTGCTCCAAGGCTGCACTATGGTGTTGGATCCGGTCAGCGGAAAAGATGCACGCAGGTGGTGGGCTCTGTTGCTGGGAGCATAAGCACCAAAGCAAAGCTAAGTGGTGTTCCTCTGTTTTGTCACTTTTCCTTATGTGTGTTTAGTGCAGTGGTGGGATTAGTTTCCGCACCGACCATTTCCCTAGTGAGCGTTTAGGTGCAGGGCAAGTCAGGGTTTTTAGGTTCCTGATCGTCGCCCAGTGCAGAACCGTCCTAGGGAACGCTAGGAGTGTAGAGACACTGACTCAGGGGAGTGCAGGAGGTCTTCATGTCCCTGTTCCCTATCACAGGGCCACCATTGTTACTGTTACCAAGGTTTTCCCTATCCCATTTGTCTTATTGTATTAGTTACCGGCCTGCGGGCTGCGTCACATAGGACAATTACACGTGCCGCATCCTGTTGTATCAGTTACCGGCCTGCTGGCCGTGTCACTCAGGATGGGGCTGCCCGGGACTCTCATTCAGCTCCATCCTTCACCCAGGCTTGCTTGCAAATGACGAACTATCACCAACAGTGATTGACACACCTGACACTCTTTTATAGAGCAATCACACCTGTTACATAATCAAGTGCACAAACTAAGGTAACCAGAGTGCAATGATCCTAATGGCCACCGGGGGAAAACCACCTTTGGCACACAGCCAAAGGAAAAAAAAGGTTACTTTGTGCATTTAATCTGTCAGATCCAACCTGGATCATGACAAAAATTATAAGTGCCGTTGCTTGTCGTCTTGAACTGCCCAGATCTATGAGAATCGACTCTGTCTTTCATGTTTCCCTACTAAAGGCTACAACACCTAACACGTTTCCTGGACATTCTTCTCCCCTGACCCAGTGCTGGTGGATGGTCAGGAAGAATTTGTGGTGGAAAGAATTCTAGATTCCAGGTTGTACAGAAATCAGTTACAATTAGTGTTGAGCATTCCGATACCGCAAGTATCGGGTATCGGCCGATACTTGCTGTATCGGAATTCCGATACCGACTTCCGATATTTTTTCAATATCGGAATTCGGCATCGGAATCGGAAGTTCAGTTGATTGACGGCCTGACGTCATCATGATGCGCGGTGTGTGCGCATCATGATGCGCCGTCATTTCGGGCCTTCCGGGGGTCTCTGCCGGCCTGCCGGGGGGCTGTGCCGGCCTGCCGGGGGGCTGTGCCGGCCTGCCCGGGGTCTGTACCGGCCTGCCGGGGGGCTGTGCCGGCCTGCCGGTGGTCTGTGCACCCTGTGGGGGTCTGTACCGGCCTGCCGGGGGGCTGTGCCGGCCTGCCGGGGGGCTGTGTGGACTGCCCGGGGTCTGTACCGGCCTGCCGGGGGGCTGTGCCGGCCTGCCGGTGGTCTGTGCACCCTGTGGGGGTCTGTACCGGCCTGCCGGGGGGCTGTGCCGGCCTGCCGGGGGGCTGTGCTGATGTCCGGGGGTCTGTGCAAGCATCGTCCGATGGGACTACAAGTCCCATCGGGCGATGCCTGCTACCATGACAGTGATTGACACATTAGCCAATGATGGGACAGTAGTAGTCCCATCATCCGGCTAATGTGTTAAATGTTAAAAAAAAAAAAAAAATACTACATACATACTACATGCTACATACATACTACATATATACTACATACATACTACATACATGCTACATACATACTACATGCATGCTACATACATACTACATATATACTACATACATACTACATACATACTGCATGCTACATACATACTACATGCATGCTACATACATACTACATATATACTACATACATACTACATACATACTACATGCTACATACATACTACATGCATGCTACATATATACTACATATATACTACATACATACTACATACATACTGCATGCTACATACATACTACATACATACTACATGCATGCTACATAT
Organism: Dendrobates tinctorius; assembly: GCF_039654945.1. Classification (NCBI taxonomy): domain Eukaryota; kingdom Metazoa; phylum Chordata; class Amphibia; order Anura; family Dendrobatidae; genus Dendrobates; species Dendrobates tinctorius. The sequence continues at coordinate 6,762,618 of NW_027361726.1, forward strand.
ATACTACATGCTACATACATACCACATACATACTACATGCATGCTACATATATACTACATGCTACATACATGCTACATATATACTACATACATACCACATACATACTACATGCATGCTACATACATACTACATACATACTACATGCATGCTACATACATACTACATGCTACATACATACTACATATATACTACATACATACTACATATATACTACATACATACTACATACATACCACATATATACTACATACATACTACATGCATGCTACATACATACTACATGCTACATACATACCACATACATACTACATACATGCTACATATATACTACATGCATGCTACATACATACTACATATATACTACATGCATGCTACATACATACTGCATGCTACATGCATGCTACATACATACTACATGCTACATACATACCACATACATACTACATACATGCTACATATATACTACATGCATGCTACATACATACTACATATATACTACATGCATGCTACATACATACTACATGCTACATGCATGCTACATACATACTACATACATACTACATGCTACATACATACCACATATATACTACATACATACAATACATTCATACAATACATACATAGACATACAGTACATATAACATAGAGTAACATACTTACCAATACTTGTCACATTGTTCCCCGAAGCCATTGTCTTTCCGGAATAAATATTAACATAACAAACCACAAAAATACTCACCCACGATCCGAAGCAGTCCACGAGTGTGTCCCACGACGATCTTGGGTAGAGAACTGCAGCATCAGATGATGCTGCCGTTCTCTACGGGCTGCAGGAATCCAATGACGGAAGGTAGGTATCCTTCCGCACTGTATTCCTCCGCCACTTAAAAAAAAAAAGTCCCTAGTCTCACTTTATGCCATTGCTGTGTGGGAAATTCCCACACAGCAATGGCATAAAGTGAGACTAGGGACTTTTTTTTTTTTTAAGTGGCGGAGGAATACAGTGCGGAAGGATACCTACCTTCCGTCATTGGATTCCTGCAGCCTGTAGAGAACGGCAGCAACAGCTGATGCTGCAGTTCTCTACCCAAGATCGTCGTGGGACACACTCGTGGACTGCTTCGGATCGTGGGTGAGTATTTTTGTGGTTTGTTATGTTAATATTTATTCCGTAGACGACAATGGCTTCGGGGAACAATGTGACAAGTATTGGTAAGTATGTTACTCTATGTTATATGTACTGTATGTCTATGTATGTATTGTATGAATGTATTGTATGTATGTAGTATATATGTGGTATGTATGTAGCATGTAGTATGTATGTAGTATGTATGTAGCATGCATGTAGCATGCAGTATGTATGTAGCATGCAGTATGTATGTAGCATGCATGTAGTATATATGTAGTATGTATGTAGCATGCATGTAGTATATATGTAGCATGTATGTGGTATGTATGTAGCATGTAGTATGTATGTAGCATGCATGTAGTATGTATGTAGCATGTATGTAGTATATATGTAGTATGTATGTAGTATGTATGTAGCATGTAGTATGTATGTAGCATGCATGTAGTATATATGTAGCATGTATGTGGTATGTATGTAGCATGTAGTATGTATGTAGCATGCATGTAGTATGTATGTAGCCTGTATGTAGTATATATGTAGTATGTATGTAGTATGTATGTAGCATGCAGTATGTATGTAGCATGCATGTAGTATATATGTAGTATGTATGTAGTATATATGTAGTATGTATGTGGTATGTATGTAGCATGTAGTATGTATGTAGCATGCATGTAGTATATATGTAGTATGTATGTAGCATGTAGTATGCAGTATGTATGTAGCATGCATGTAGTATATATGTAGTATGTATGTTGCATGTAGTATGAATGTAGCATGTATGTAGTATGTAGTATGAATGTAGCATGTATGTAGTATGCATGTTGTATGTATGTAGCATGTAATTTTTTTTTTTTTTATTTTTTTTTTACATTTAACACATTAGCCGGATGATGGGACTACTACTGTCCCATCATTGGCTAATGTGTCAATCACTGTCATGGTAGCAGGCATCGCCCGATGGGACTTGTAGTCCCATCGGACGATGCCTGCACAGACCCCCGGAGCCTGCACAGACCACCGGCAGGCCGGCACAGCCCCCCGGAGCCTGCACAGCCCCCCGGCAGGCCGGCACAGCCCCCCGGCAGGCCGGCACAGCCCCCCGGAGCCTGCACAGACCACCGGCAGGCCGGCACAGACCACCGGAGCCTGCACAGACCCCCTGGCAGGCCGGCACAGCCCCCCAAAAGGCCCGTACAGACCCCAGAGAGGCTGTACAAGGGCAGGAAAGGGTTTTTCTTATTCCGATACCGGAAGTCCCATAGACTTGAATGGGACTTCCGGTATCGGAATCGGCGATACCGATACTTTTTTTAAAGATCGGCCGATACCATCCGATACGATACTTTGAAGTATCGGATGGTATCGCTCAACTCTAGTTACAATACTTGATTAAATGGCAGGGCTACAAAGTGGAGGACAACTCATGGGAACCAGTCAATAACATTAATGCTCCACGCTTACTCGGCAAGTTTCATCAGAGGTACCCAGACAAGCCTGGTCTGAGGTCATCCAGAGGCTGTCCCTAAGGGGGGAGTAATGTAAGGTTTTCAGTCTTTTTTTAGGTATTTTTGAAATTCATTTTTTCCGTCGGCCATTTTGCTTTCTGTCCTACTGCAGCTATCTTGCCCTCAGTTAATATGGAGTTTCCAGCTTTCATATTCCCGCCCTGATTCTCTCCCTCTTGCCTCTTAAGCAGCCTCAGCTGAGCAATCAGTGCTTCAGAATCAAGTCTGCAGTTAGCCTGTGACCTGTTCCTGGAAGTCTTGGACTTGGTACTCCAGCCATCTCCTGCTGAGGAACTTTTGAACACTTGTGGACACTGGAAACCTGCTGCCTGATAAATCCACAGTTGCAAGGGAAGTAACAGAGAGAGACCATGAACCTGTTGTGGAAGTTCTGCTGTGCTTAATGTTTACTCTGGTCTGCTGTGTCTCCTGCCTCTGTATCTGCAAACTGTGTGAAATAAACCCTTTTGGCTTACTTGTATGAAGTAATACAAGTCCTTTCTAATCACACCTGTGTCTCCTGTGTTTTTCCTCGCACCCAAGCACAAGACGCCATATGAATTGTACACAGTACATCACAAGATTCTGAAGCCAACGTTGGTGTCTGCTGGTTCTGGGAAGGCCGTGTCTGCTGTGACCGTGGATGTCAGATATCCGTTTATATCTTCTGTGAAGACAGTGGTGGTGACATCTCACAACCATTCCAGGTGAGCACATTACCTTCTTTTACTCTGCTGTACTTAATGTTTACTCTGGCCTGCTGTGTCTCCTGCCTCTGTAACTGCAAACTGTGTGAACCATTTTGGCTTACTTGCATAAAGTAATACAAGTCCTGTGTCTCCTGTGTTTAACCTCGCACCCAAGCACAAGACGCCATATGAATTGTACACAGTACATCACACCTAACCCTAATCCCAACCATAACGCTAACCACAACTCTAACCCCAACACACCCCTAACCCTAATCCCAACTCTACCCATAACACTAACAACAAAAATAGCCCTAACACACCCCTAACTCTAATCCCAACCCTAACTCTAGCCCCAATCCTAGCCCTAATTTTAGCCTCAACCCTAACCCTAACTTTAGCCCTAACCCTAACCCTAACTTTAGCCTAACCCTAACTTTAGCCTAACAAAAACCCTAACTTTAGCCTAACAAAAACCCTAACTTTAGCCTAACAAAAACCCTAACTTTAGCCTAACAAAAACCCTAACTTTAGCCTAACAAAAACCCTAACTTTAGCCTAACAAAAACCCTAACTTTAGCCTAACAAAAACCCTAACTTTAGCCTAACAATAACCCTAACTTTAGCCTAACAATAACCCTAACTTTAACCTAACCCTAACTTTAGCCTAACAGTAACCCTATCAGTAACATTAACCCTAACTTTAGCCTAACAGTAACCCTAACTTCAGCCTAACAGTAACCCTAAGGCTAAGTGCACACGTAACGGAACTCTCACGGAAATTACCGCGAGAATTCCGGAATTCCAGTCCGCGGGAAAATCGCATTTTAAATTCCCGCGATTTTCCCGCGGAAAAACTAGCATTTTGCAAGCGTAATTAGCTTGCAAAATGCTAGCGTTTTCCAAGCGATCTGTAGTATAGCTTGGAGAACTGATTGACAGGATGGTCACACTCGTCAAACATGGTGTTTGACAAGTGTGACCAACTTTTTACTACTGAGGCCGCCTATGCGGCGTCAGTAGTAAAAGATAGAATGTAAAAAAAAATAAAAAATGGTGTTATTCTTACCCTCCGACGTCCCGCGCAGCCGTTCCCAGTAATCCTTTGCGAAAATGCCCGTGATGACGTCAGTTCTCGCGGGATCGCGATGTCTCGCGGTAATTCGCGATGACGTCGCGCGAATGACCGCGAGAACGGACGCCATCGCGGGCATTTTCGCAAAGGACTACTGGGAACGAGAGCGTGAAGAGAAGCGGGAAGGCTGCGCGGGACGTCGGAGGGTGAGAATAACAATATTTTTTATTTTATAATTCTATTTTTTTCAGGGATATGGTACCCAAAGCCCGGAGGACAGTCTCCTCTCCTCCGGACCGTGGGTACCATCCGCAATTGTTCTGCTTACTTTCCGCATGGTGTGCACAGCCACATGCGGGAAGTAAGCGGAACAATGCATACCTATGGGTGCGGGATCGCCGCGATTCCGCAAATTAATGAGCATGCTGCGGTTTTTACCACGAAGCGATTCCGCCGCGGTAAAAACCGCAGCATTAGCACAGCATTGCGGAATCCCATAGGAATGCATGGGATGCTTATTTTTCGCGGCAAAATCGCGCGGTTAAAACCGCCGCGGAAACGCGAAAAAAACGCCACGTGTGAACTCAGCCTAACCCTAACAGTAACCCTAACTTTAGCCTAACAGTAACCCGAACAGTAACCCTAACTATAGCACTAACCCTAACCTGCCTTATCTGCTTTTTTTACTTTATAACAAGATTGCTGACTGGCACAGCTGTTGCCAGCAGCACTTGTCACAATGTTTCTCCTCTAATCTCTCACTGACAGGAGATCAGAGAAGAAACAGCGTTGCTATGAGGCAAATCGCCAGGAAAGTTTGTTGCTACAACAGACTTTCCCAGTGATCTGTCTCATTGGCTGGTGTGATGCTGACATCATCAGGACCTGAAACAATCCTGTCTTGATGAGGTCGGGGGTCACAGGAAGCATTGTGCGCTGGGATCTTTTTGTTATAAGGTACGTGGGGGTCCCGATCAGCACAAAACCGCCGACCGTAGACTAACGCCGGCGCTGCACAAAGCCCTGCTAGCTTAGTCGGCAGTCATGAAGCAGTTAAAGAAAAAATTGTGTGACATATGAACATCTGAAAAGCAGTGACGTTACTCACATTACTGACATCACTGCTCTTCAGAGGGAGGCATGACCCAGCGCCTCTTGAAAGCAGTGATGTTAGATGATCCTGGTCAATCTATACTCTGTGAACTACACTGGAGCTGCATGGGAACTTTTTTTTAATAAATTGGTGAACCAGGGAAAGTGTCGGGGAGTGTTTATTTGAATAAACGCTCTGGACTACGTAAGTTTCGGTGAACTGTCGGACCTTCATAGAAACTTTTCTTTCTAATAAATTGGTGAATGAGGGACAGTGTCTTGTTGTTATTTCTCTCTTTTAATGTTTTTCAGGTTTCTGTTTGGGCACAATGTTGGATTCAGTCGACTATGTTGAACCTGAATGGAAACTTTTTAAGCAAAAAAAAATTGTTGAACGAGGGATAGTGTTAGGGAGTATTTATTTGAATAAAGTTGTTTTGAGCATGTTTTTCTTTTTTCTTATGAAAAATGAGGATGAATGAACTCATGGAGATCAACATCCAACATTGCGGAGACACCATCACGTGTTTCTCAACGCAGTGATTCTAGAGCACTGCCCCCATCCCTTATGGGAAATATGCAAAACAGAAGCCGCGGAGACACCATCACATGTTTCTCAACGCAAGCAATGACCAGCCAGGTCTTTCCCCGGGAAGGAACAACAACGGGAAGGGCAGTCTCCAATGAAGGAAACCACCTATGTCAAAACATGGTATTCATCCACAGACAGCTGTTGCGGGGTATTGCCCCTCATCAGTGTGGAGTAGGAAACTGGCTGGTAGGAGCAATGCCTAGTAAAAGACTGTGAAAAATGAGGATGAATGAACTCATGGAGATCAACATCCAACACTGCGGAAACACCATCACGTGTTTCTCAACGCAGTGATTCTAGAGCACTGCCCCCATCCCTTATGGGAAATATGCAAAACAGAAGCCGCGGAGACACCATCACATGTTTCTCAACGCAAGCAATGACCAGCCAGGTCTTTCCCCGGGAAGGAACAACCACGGGAAGGGCAGTCTCCAATGAAGGAAACCACCTATGCCAAAACATGGTATCCATCCACAGACAGCTGTTTCGGGGTATTGCCCCTCATCAGTGTGGAGTAGGAAGCTGGCTGGTAGGAGCAATGCCTAGTAAAAGACTGTGAAAAATGAGGATGAATGAACTCATGGAGATCAACATCCACCACTGCGGAGACACCATCACGTGTTTCTCAACGCAGTGATTCTAGAGCACTGCCTCCATCCCTTATGGGAAATATGCAAAACAGAAGCTGCGGAGACACCATCACATGTTTCTCAACGCAAGCAATGACCAGCCAGGTCTTTCCCCGGGAAGGAACAACCACGGGAAGGGCAGTCTCCAATGAAGGAAACCACCTATGCCAAAACATGGTATCCATCCACAGACAGCTGTTTCGGGGTATTGCCCCTCATCAGTGTGGAGTAGGAAACTGGCTGGTAGGAGCAATGCCTAGTAAAAGACTGTGAAAAATGAGGATGAATGAAATGGAGATCAACATCCAACACTGCGGAGACACCATCACGTGTTTCTCAATGCAGTGATTCTAGAGCACTGCCTCCATCCCTTATGGGAAATATGCAAAACAGAAGCCGTGGAGACACCATCACATGTTTCTCAACGCAAGCAATGACCAGCCAGGTCTTTCCCCAGGAAGGAACAACCACGGGAAGGGCAGTCTCCAATGAAGGAAACCACCTATGCCAAAACATGGTATCCATCCACAGACAGCTGTTTCGGGGTATTGTCCCTCATCAGTGTGGAGTAGGAAACTGGCTGGTAGGAGCAATGCCTAGTAAAAGACTGTGAAAAATGAGGATGAATGAACTCATGGAGATCAACATCCAACACTGCGGAGACACCATCACGTGTTTCTCAACGCAGTGATTCTAGAGCACTGCCCCCATCCCTTATGGGAAATATGCAAAACAGAAGCCGCGGAGACACCATCACATGTTTCTCAATGCAAGCAATGACCAGCCAGGTCTTTCCCCGGGAAGGAACAACCACGGGAAGGGCAGTCTCCAATGAAGGAAACCACCTATGCCAAAACATGGTATCCATCCACAGACAGCTGTTTCGGGGTATTGCCCCTCATCAGTGTGGAGTAGGAAACTGGCTGGTAGGAGCAATGCCTAGTAAAAGACTGTGAAAAATGAGGATGAATGAACTCATGGAGATCAACATCCAAAACTGCGGAGACACCATCACGTGTTTCTCAACGCAGTGATTCTAGAGCACTGCCCCCATTCCTTATGGGAAATATGCAAAACAGAAGCCGCGGAGACACCATCACATGTTTCTCAACGCAAGCAATGACCAGCCAGGTCTTTCCCCGGGAAGGAACAACCACAGGAAGGGCAGTCTCCAATGAAGGAAACCACTTATGCCAAAACATGGTATCCATCCACAGACAGCTGTTTCGGGGTATTGTCCCTCATCAGTGTGGAGTAGGAAACTGGCTGGTAGGAGCAATGCCTAGTAAAAGACTGTGAAAAATGAGGATGAATGAACTCATGGAGATCAACATCCAACACTGCGGAGACACCATCACGTGTTTCTCAACGCAGTGATTCTAGAGCACTGCCCCCATCCCTTATGGGAAATATGCAAAACAGAAGCTGCGGAGACACCATCACATGTTTCTCAACGCAAGCAATGACCAGCCAGGTCTTTCCCCGGGAAGGAACAACCACGGGAAGGGCAGTCTCCAATGAAGGAAACCACCTATGCCAAAACATGGTATCCATCCACAGACAGCTGTTTCGGGGTATTGCCCCTCATCAGTGTGGATTCAATGTTGGATTCAGTCGACTATGTTGAACCTGAATGGAAACTTTTTAAGCAAAAAAAAATTGTTGAACGAGGGATAGTGTTAGGGAGTGTTTATTTGAATAAAGTAGTTTTGAGCATGTTTTTCTTTTTTCTTAGTCCTGTTTCACACTTCAGTTTTTTTACGTCAGTCAAAATCCACCGTTTTGCAAAAAAAAACTGGATCGGCGGATCCGTTTTTTTCCCATTGACTTGCATTGCGGCGGATTTTGACGGATGGTCATCCATTTTTTGACGGGTCCGTCATGATTTTGCCGTCCGTTGTCTGGAGTGGATGAAAAATGAAACTGTTTTTGTCTGCGTTAAAACAGCGGAAAGCAACGGATCCGTCGCTGTCCACCAAGCATTATAATGGACGCCAATGGGCGACGGATCCGTTGCCAACCGTTATTTGACAGAATCCGCCAACGGATCCGCCTAATTATACTGAGCATGCCCAGAAGATTTTCCTTTCATTAAATTTAACCCTGAAAACCGTTATGGCAGCAAAATCTCTTTCGCTCTCTCTCTTTTTTCCAGAGTCATGTTACTTTAAATTTCATGCACTAGCTACTAAAGCGGATCCGTCACAAAAACGGATCCGGTGGCATCCGTTTGGGGAACAACGGAAACGGATCCGTTTTTTCACACTCTGGCGGATTTTTCAAAAAACTGAAATGTGAAACAGGCCTTACTGGGTAAGTAAATGGAGTGTCCGATAGACACCTCTACATTATTAACACCAGGGCTTGGACTACTACCCTGATTGCCATTGCACCAGGTCAATCGGGAACAGCCAAGGCAAAGCACCAGATTTTTCACTTCTGGGGCAGGAGATGGGTAGAATTTTTATACTGGGAAGGGCCTAATAACCATTTATGTTCCAAATCTGATAATATCACTCCACAGCTGTCTGCTTTACTTTTGCTGGTTACAGAAAATGGGGGGCACATCATTTTTTCAACTATTTATCAATTTATTTAATCATAAAAAGCTTTCCAATATTAGCTAATCCAATTTTTTAATATGTTGGAGGGTTGTGCAATTATACTAAGTAACAAATTTTTATTTATTTTTTGTTCCTGGGTCCAAAGTGTGTTTTCCTAACCCGTTATGCCTAAAACAAATAGAAAATAGTTGTACCACAAAAACTTTGCTTTTGTGATCAGGACAATTAAATTTTGAAATTTGTCTGTTTTCCGGAAAATTCTTGATTCGTATTCAGTACTGAGTAGTCTTCTAGAAAATTGTTGAACTGCTAGAATTGTGCAGAAGTTTCTTCAATTTTCCAGAATTATCTAGAAGTTTCTAGAAACTTTTAGAACTTTCTAGAACATTCTCGGACTGTTCAATGATAGTCATACTCAAGTATAAAAGCACAGGTGACTCAAACCAACATTTCTGTTTATGTTATTGCTGAGTGAGAGAATATTGAATCGTAGTTAAAGAGCAATTATTTGTTTTAAATGGCATCAAGAGGTTGTTTGCGCCCAGCAGATGCATTTTGCTATGTGTGTGGACAATTTATAAAGACAAGAGCGAGAAGGTATTCCGTGAAAGCATGTCATATAATGTGCGAGGTCTACAAGGCATATTTCGGCATGCCTGTCGGGGATCAAGACAAATCCTGGGCACCTCATTTCACATATTGCAAGAAAACCCTTGAAGGTAAAAAAAGGGAAAAGCAACGTCAAGTGGAAGCCACTGATAGAACCTCTGAAGGTGCTGATACCACCACTGCATATCAAGTTAGGCCTCATCAAGTAATTTGTCATGGCTCTTGACAAGGAGTCAGCAGCTTTCATGTACCTCCAAGATGTCTTTCCAAATTGTATTGCATAGTGTTATATGTCTGTCTGTTTATATGTCTGTCTGTCTGTCTATCTCTATCTATTGTGGTGTAACGCCTACTGTGTGTGTTGGGGAATACTCGCTTGGCAGCGGATTAACGTAGACAGGCACCGTTTTTCACACAAAACAGTCCATACAGTTTATTTAAAACATCATAAACTGCACCGTAAGCCAGGTTGCACATCACCAGCTTACACACAGTCCATTACTTCATCACGTGTGGCTTTACAAAGCATTCACTAGTCACGCCGGACTCTCTCCAGTCACCGGGTGACCGCACAGTTCAGTAACTGACCTTTGTCAGTGCACATACAGTAGTTCTTTCCCCATACCCGGGGTTACCTCTCTGGAGATCCTGCTCCACAGGCTGACTCTTTGTCAGTTCAAGGTCCTAAACAGGACAGCGTCTTTCTCAGTGTGGGGCTGTCCTGTCTGGGTGGTATTCAGGACATTTGTCCAACACCCATACCACCAAGTCCAAGGTCTCACCACGTGCTCCAGGAATCCGATCCTACTCCCAGGATCTTCCAACACAGACCTTCCAGGACCTTGCACCCTGAACCATTCAGGTACATACATTTTGATCATATGACCAGACCTCAGTCACATTATATGGTTGTAACCACCCCCAGGGATGGGCGGTACATATGTGGTTAGTCAATTTCCGCCCAGCTCTCTGACTAACCCTATAAGCCACCCTTATAAGTAATACACAAATACTTGAGGAACTATAAGTCCCAGCATAACCATATAATTTTGGGCTTACAGCGCAGAGAACCTCTGCGACACATACCGGCCATTTACAATAATGCCAGTCCCTAATTTACAGTCATAATTATGCCTGTAAGCGCATACACAGCACCCTCTAGCTGTAACAGAGGTTACTACATAACACTGTATATATTATTTATCTCTTTATTATCTATCTCTACAACATTCACTGCTGTTTAAAAATGCATGAAAAAATGCAGCACACACGCAGTCATTTTTAGACCTGCATTTTTATAGCGTTTTCAACTGACTTCATTGATGTCAATGGGTGAAAAATGATGCAAAAACACTGAAAGAATTGTCATGCTGCAGGTTCAAATCTGCACCAAATCTGCAAGTCATGAACAAGCATTGCTAGCATCAAGATTCTCTTCAGGTTTTGTGACAAAAATGTGACGTGTGCATACAGCCTAATTGTCTAAGCTAAATTTCTTAGAGATTTGCGAATGTTTTGAAATCTGAATGCACCAGCTTTGCTGAATTTTCACAGTGAATTAATTTGCAATGAAATGAAAATACTCAAAATCCATAAATTGCACTGAAAAGTCGTGTATGACACTCTGAAGTCTCCTAGGACTTTATCCATCAACCTTCAATCTCATAAACGCAAATGCAGCGCCCACTGGGCCAGGGAACTCGGTACCGGGCCGCACGGTTCTCCATGTGGTTGTCACGGGAGCAATGGCCCTGGGCATGAAATGAAAATAAAGATGGATTTTGGGGAATAAAGATGGGAAAGTTTATAGAGGATTAAGTCGTGATGATACCTGTGGTGTTTGGCAATAAGAAAATGGCCGACGCTGTGATACAGATCCACTGGGGCGGTTGGTTACGCAGCAAAGATGTTACAGCTCTCCACGGGTAGAGCTAGGCCCCAGGGCAGATATAAAATAGTACATGATGGTAATGATTGTAGTGCAGGGTAGATGACGCAGTAAATAAATCTGAGGACACAGCGGTGTGTAGTCTTCAAACTTTTACTCATGGTCTTCCAAGTTACAATCCCTACCCGGGGTGCTGTGTCCTCCGGGTCGGTGGTCCAGCCAACTCTCAGGTAGATTGGGGTACACTTTTCCAGAACCTCCTTCTTATGTTCCTTCTCTGGTCGTCTCTCTCTGCTGGTTTCCGCCTCTCCTGCCCTGCGCCTCACACACAGTGTCCCAAGCCAGCAGCCTCGGATCCGGTCAGGCGACGTCCTCCTGGTCCCCTTGATCCTATGTGGCTGCCTTTTCAGCGAATGTGTGTGGATTTGGCTGTCGCACTTAGTCACTACAGCCTCCGGTTTGCTAACTGAGTCTTTCAGTATCTCCACTAGTCTGGGGCCGGTCCCCTACTGCGACCTGGTCCCTCCACCCGACTACAGTCGGCGTGGATTCGGGTGCCATGGGTGGAATCCTCACTTCCCGTGCCCCTAGGACCCCTTCTTACTCTCTGGAGCCCCTCTCTTACTCCTTTGTCACTCCCTATTCTCTCTTGTCCTGGGACAAGCTTGTCACTCTTCCAGTCCCTTCCACCAACTGACTTCTCCTCCTTTTTCCCCCAACTGTCACTAACTCTAACTCCTACTCTATCCACTTCCTCCACCCACACCCTCTACCTAGTTCTTCCCTGGCCTAGAGAGGTGTGTGGATATCGGGTAGTGCCCCCTCCTTACCCGAGAGTGGGGTACCACACCTCTGGCTGATGTGCAGTACCTCAGTGGTGACTGGACCCTCAGTGGCGCCACACAAACACATCCTTAGTAAAGTCAAGTGAGCTCAACATATATGGCAGTGGGTAATCAGATGGTAATTAGTGGTATCCAACACTCTGTTCTTCACACACTATCTATTTTCTTCACTATCTGTACTGTTTCTCAGTGTTTTATGGCTTTCCCTCCCTATTTTATGGCTAAAAATGGCACAAGCAGAAAAAATTCACAGTTTGCAAAAATTCAACATTACCATGTGGGATTTGACACATTGATCTCTCACTCTTTCCTAACATTGGGAAGGTAACAACCATGCCTAAAGGATAATTGTGAAGTTGTCATTCTTACTTGCTGGTTTCTGGAAGGGCTGGCTCTTCTCCTTGAGTGACGGCTCTGGTGAGCAGCAGAACTGCAGCATTAGAACTATAAAGCTCATCACAAGTTCTACTGTAAGATATTCAGCTATCAGTGGTTTGTTCTGGATTGTACACTGTTAACACTGAATTTACACATATAGATAATTAAGCATTTGAACATGCAAACGACTCAAAAAAGTGAAAGCCATGATTAGAACTGCTCTGGATGCAGCTGATGGTGAGAGCTTGTGATCAGGAACTGAGAGGGAGAGGAGTGAGCAGCTAACTGCTGTACACAAATCAATGCACTGGGGAAGGGAAGAGTGACAGGCATGTTTAGGAGTAGTGATGAGCGAGTATACTCATTGCTCAGGTGATCTCCAAGTATTTTGGCATGCTCGGAGATTTAATGTTTGTCGACGCAGCTGCATGATTTGTGGCTGCTGGACAGACTGAATACATGTGGGGGTTGTCTGTTTGTTAGGGAATTCCCACATATATTCAGCCTGTCCAGCAGCCGCAAATCATGCAGCTGCGTCGGCAGAAACTAAACCTCCGAGCACGCCAAACCACTTGGAGGGACACCCGAGCATGCTCGGGAAAACCCGAGCAACAATGCTACTCGCTCATCGTTATTTAGGAGTAGTGACTAGCGAGCACTAAAATGCTTGGGTACTCATTACCCAAGTCGAGCAAATTGTAATGCTTGGGTGCTCGACCCAAGTAACAAGTATAGTGAAAGTCAATATGAAATGCGAGCATTTTTCCGGCGGCCCCCCACGAAGGTCTGGAGGGGGTCTAAAATTTGCTGAAAACAATGGGAACAAGGCTATGTTCACACATAGTGTTTTTGCTGTGTGTTTGATTTGCTTTTAAATGGTAAAAAAAAAACATTCTACAGAAAATGTAATTTTATCATTTTAATACCTTATCTGTCCACGTAGTGTGTGAGACATGGTCAGACACATCCTGTTTACTTTATGAAGGAGGGACTCTGAAAGTCACAATTTTTTTTTTCAGGGTCATTATGCGGCCATCCGCATTTGTACAGGGACATCAGGCAGCCCTTACTATTGTTAGAGGGCCAGTCACTAAGCATTTTTGGAGGCTTTTCATAGCCGTATATTGCTACTGCAATATAATTTATCCATCTGAGATGGTAAATTTTCTTTTTCGTATTAAAACGGTTTAAGTTTGAAACTTGGAGGGCCAGCAGGCGGCCCTCGCAATTTATAGAGGGACAGCAGGCGGACGCCACTATTTTTAGAGGACCAGTAGGCGTCTTGTGAACAGATGATAATAAGATAGAGTTTTTGGTAAAACACATTATTCTTCTGTTTACTGTAAATGGAATGAGGCCTACAAAGAAAAGAACTCAGTAATTACAGTGAAATATGGTGGCAGTTCAAAGATATTTTGCGATTGTTTTTCTGCCTCTTGCCCTGGGTGTGAGCACCACGTCGGATCCTTGCCCTGACAGGCAGGGTCTACGGCTTGTCACTTCACTCACCTGCGCTGCGGTCGGTTCTTCCCTTCCCCATGCTCTTCATGCTTCCAGCCGGACCTCTAGACATGTCATTAGAGCACGCACGTGCTCCTTCCCTTTTAAAGGGCCAGTGCGTGCACTTGCTATTTATTCCCCAGCCAATGGCTGTGGGGCATTATGTACTGTATATATTGCTTCCTCCTCACTGGGGAGGTGCCTGAGCAACCTTCCCATTCTGCAGTCTAAGGGTATGTGCACATGGTGCGGATTCTGCTGCGGATCTGCAGTGTTTCTGCAGCTGCGGGTCCGCAGCAGATTTAGGTGCGTTATACAGTACCATTGTTTTCAATGGTAAACTGGAAAACGCAGTGCACATGCTGTGGATTTTTCCGCACGGTTTTGCTGCGGTTTACAATCAGCAGCATGTCAATTCTTTAGTGCAGAAACGCTGCAGTTTCACACCTCATCCATTATGAGGTATAAAACCTCAGGGCAAAACCGCAGGCAAAACCGCAGATAAACCGCAGGACTTTAGTCCTGCGGATTTATCTGTGGTTTTTACTACAAAATCCGCAGAGCCAAAAAACTCCGTGTGCACATAGCCTAAGTTGTTTAAGCTTGCATACCAGTCCTTGCTGCACTCTGGTGCGGAGCCTGCTTGCCTGCTGCAGTCTAGTGCAGATCCTGCCTGCTGCATGCTGGTGCAGATCCTGCCTGCTGCACTCTGGTGCAGATCCTGCCTGCTGTACTCTGACACAAACTCGGTCTGCTGCACTCTGATTCAAATGCTGCCTGCTGCACCATCCAGTCTGTCCTTCTGGGTACAGCTGCTTAGCGTCCGTTGGTCTGTCCTGGAGTGGCACCTGGCATTCATCGGGAGCCAAGTCTAACCTCACCATCAGAGGCTCTAGTGAGCAGTCCGGTGCTTGCTTAGTCATGCTCCTCCAGGCTCTCCGCGGTTTTAGGCACTGTGGTTCCACAAATCATGTCCATGACACTGGATAGCTTGTCTGTGTTCAAGACATCATGAAATGTAAAGATAAGAGTTCGCAATGTAGTGCCCGGGGTGTGAATGTTGGGTTTGCTTCCTAGGTCATGAGTCTTCCAGCAGGACTATGACCCCAAGTGCAGATAAGAACAGAGTTATTACACTAGAATAGAATCTATTTGAATTAGACCTGAAAAAAGCAATTATTTTAATGTACCAGTATCAAGGACCGTTATTTCATCAGCCCTGCTGGGGAATATAGTGGAGCGTTTTGCATCTACTCAGCCTGATATGGAGGAGGATCTTACTGTACAAACTCCCCTATCCCGGCTAGGAAATCCTGTATGCAGTGTGAGAACTCCCTATGTGACAACCACCTGACAGCCCACAACAAAGCACTGGATCATATATTAATAGAACCCACCACCTCTTTTGGTTTTGTTCCCTCAAGTAGAAGGTGGATCCTCAAAAAGCATTTTTTTCCCATTACTACAGTAAGGAGTGGGTGTCCTAGACGGGTAAAGCATATGCACTAAGTGCAAGGGATGCCAAACATTAGAAGGAGGCACTGCAATACACCTTTGAAGAGACATAGTGGAACGCCTCAGAAAACATTTCTTTCCATTATTAAGGAGTGGGTATCGTAGACTGACAATGGCCATGCACTAAGTGCATTGGCTGAAAAACATTTACCCCTGGGGCGTATATATATATACATACATAAATAAAAGAATGTTCGAGATAGGCCTATAAAAACTGTTAATGCGGGATACCTATACACCTTTAAAACATTTATAGCAAGGGTAGCAGGATCACCCTGTTGATGTGGTGGTGAAGGAGGAGGGAGACTACACAAAAAAGATTAAATTCCTGTCATCTGGCGATGTACAGAAGTCTGGCACAATCCAGCTCTTGTTCATTTTGATAAGAGTCAGCCTGTCAGCATTTTCAGTTGACAGGCGATTGTACCTATGGGTTATAATTAGCGATGCGTGAGTGCTCATTACTCGAGTTTTCCGAGCATGCTCGGGTGTTCTCCGAGTATCTTGGGTGCACTCATAGATTATGTTTGTGTCTCTGTAGCTGCATGATTTGTGGCTGCTATGTAAAGGGGTGACTAGTCGGGTCACGCCCTCCTCCTTCTGGTGCGTTGTGTATGTGTACCATACCATGTTTTGTATGTAAAGATTATTTGATAGGGACTAAAGATAGGGACATTTAGTCGAGTAGTTAGGCCTAGACTGTAGGACAGTATGGGGTTTGTAGCAATCGGGACACTAGGGGGCGCTCTAGTGTATAAGTAAGAGATAGTAATAGATAAATATAGAGGACCTATGGGGGGTTTATGGGAGGAGTTCAGGAAGTTACACGGGAAGAGAGTTGAGTGAGAAGTGTGGGAAGGTCTGGAGAAGAAGTGTGCTTCGGTTAGGAAGAAACAGAGGAAAGGCATCTGGAACAAATCTTTTGATAGTACGACGGGTCACCTCCCGCAGCGTTTGGGGACCTACGGTCCATACAATAGTTGCAAGTGACTGCTAGATATTCGCTCAGGATGAGGAATATTAACGGGGAGCACTTGGAGGTAGCTAGTCAGAGGATTCAGGAAGCTTTGGGCTTGGATACCAGGATGCAGAAAGAGAAGCAGACGGGGCAGACCAGGGAGAGTACAGGACAAGAGATATTGATGTACAAGGAAAATGGATGGACTGTAACTATCTTGAAGAAGTCTGAACCCAGTAAAGTTAATTTAGAAAAGTACCTGGATTCTGAGCATCTTTGTGTGTGCGTACAAGGACCTGAGGTGCCACAGACTGAGCAGATCCCTGGGCAGCAGGTGGGTGCAGCACCGTACACACATATCATGTCACAAGAAGATCACCCTATTTTTATAGTGATGGAGCATCCGGGTGTGGAAGTGTTAAAGCCCCTCGCCACTCAGCCACCCGGGCGCCCGTTACAGCTAGACAGCCTGAAAAAATGTGAGGATTCCATAACAAACAGGCAATCCCTGCATGTGTTAAGGTTGTCTAACAGCCGCAAATCATGCAGCTGCAGAGACACAAACATAATCTACTAGCACGCCCAAGATACTCGGAGAACACCCGAGCATGCTCGGAAAACTCGAGTAATGAGCACACTCATTCATCACTAGTTATAATACTTCTAGCGGCACTAAAAATCCGCTCTGACAAAAAACTAGCAGCAGGACAGGCCAGGACCTCCAAGTCGTAGAGAGACAGTTCATGCCATGTGTCACCTTTGGATACGCCAGAGTTGGAAAGCACAGGGGAATCACGAAGGATACTGGTAATGTCGGCAAGGTACTCCTTCAGCATCTTCCAAAACTTTTCCCTCCTTGTCAGAGAACACCATGCATCAGGGCCTGGGCGGTGGGAGGGTCTGGGAAAACTGTCCCAGACCTTTGAGCAGGGCCAATTTTAGGCAAAGTGGGGCCCAAGGCAAAGTTTAAAATGGGGCCCCCAATGCTAACATATTGCACATCACACAGAAGCATTTCGGTTGTATTTACATGCGCTGCGTTCAGGACGCTAAATGAGTGTGAAGTCGTTCAACACTTGTTTCCCAGCCTCTTTCCACTGTCTGAGAAAGAATGATTAGGACAGGACAGTCACAAATGGATCACTAATAGATCACCATAAAGTATCATGTTATCAGCAGCACATCTACAGTTTACACCGGCGATGTGCTTCTGAAAACAATGATTTTTCTTCCGGCATAAACAATCCAATTACTCAATGAATATGCAGCATTTTGCTTGTTTAGTATAATACACCCCATAGTCCTCCATGTATTATAATGTGCATCACAGTCCTCTATATCGTAAAATGCATACCCCATAGTCCTCCGTATAATATAATATGCCCCATAGTCCTCCATATAGTATAATACACTCCTTAGAGTCCTCTATATAGTATAATACACTCCCTATAGTCCTCCATATATTAAAATACACTCATCAGTCTTCTATATAGTATAATACACTCCTCATAGTCCTCCATATAGTATAATGCACTCCTCATGTAGCCCTCCATATATTAAAATACACTCAGTCCTCCATATAGTATAATACACTACTCAGTCCTCCTTACCATATAGTATAATACACTCCTCATAGTGCTCCATATAGTATAATGCACCGCCAAAGTCATCCATGTAGTTCAATTCACTTCCCATAGTATAATGCACCCCATAGTTCTTCATATAGTATAATGCATTCTCCATAGTCCTTGATACAGTATAATGCAGCCACCCCATAGAGCATAATGCAGCCACCCCACCGAGTATAATGCAACCACCCCACAGAGTATAATGCAGCCACTCCACAGAATATAATGTAACACCCCATAGAATATAATGCAGCCCCCTCATATAGTATAATGCAGCCCCCCATAAAATTTAATGCAGACCCCTTATAAAGTAGTAGAATGTTGCCCCTCCATAGAATACAATGTAGCCCTCCTCATACAGTATAATGCAGCCCCCATAGAATATAATGTAGCCCCCTCATAAAGTATAATGAAGCCTCCATACAATATAATCTAGCCCCCATAGAATATAATGCAGCCCCCCCATAGAATACAATGTAGCCCCCTCATATAGTATAATGTAGCCCCCTCATATAGTATGATGCAATCACCCCTCATAGAATATAATAAATATAATACAGCCTCCCATAAAATATAATGTAGCCCCCATAGAATATAATCTAGCCCCACCATAGTATATAACACAGCCTCCCCCATTGAATATAATGTATAATGTACCCCCAATAGTATATAACACAGCCTCTACCATAGAATATAATGTATATTGTACCCCCTTAGTATATAACACAGCCTCCCCCATAGAATATAATGTATAATGTACCCCCCATAATATATAGCACAGCCTCCCCCATAGAATATAGTATACCCCCAATAGTATGTAACAAAGCCACATAGTATATAACACAGCCACATAGTATATAACACAGCCTACCCCATAGAATATAATATACCCCCTCATAGTATATAACACAGCCTCCCCCATAGAATATAGTATACCCACAATAGTATATAACCACGCCACATAGTATATAACACAACCACATAGTATATAACACAGCCCACATAGTATATAACACAGTCCACATAGTATATAACACAGACACATAGTGGAGAGGAAGTGACTTCCTGACCACGGATGGGAGCATCTACATATTTGGAGCAGAGAATGACGGCCAAGACTCAGTACACACAGAGAGAAACAGCTATGACAGTACAGTCAACAAAAGTGGTAAAAAGCTCCTGAACGTATGTAGAAGTTAAGGACTTCATATTCTTAATGGACGAACCAAAAGTGTACACTAAACTCCCATGTAGGAAGGAGTGTAGTAGATTATGCCATTACAGATATGAACCTGGCAAATATCAGCGCCTTCATAGTCTCCCCACAAACGCACCTGTCAGACCACAGCCAACTTCTTCTGTACTTGAAATCTACAGATAAACCATCCACTCAAAAGCCTCTTAAACCGGCCTCCATCCTATAAATGGCACAAAATGTAAGCATTAAAGTATAAAGAGGCTCCCAGCAGACCTGAAATACAGCGGATGCTCCACCACTTCTACAACTACGAGTACCAGCCTAACCCAAAGGGAGTGAGTCAAGTTGTAAAAGACCTCAACAATATATTCTATGCAATGGCCAGACTGTCCGACCTTAAAAAAGTCAACTACAAGAGACCAAAAGAAAAACAGATCAATGGATGGTTTGACAGAGAATGTAAAGCCGTATGGAACACCCTGAAAACAGCCTCAAACAAGAAACACAGAGACCCCAGCCACCCGGGTCTGAGGGAAACCTATGAATCCATACAAAGGCAGTACAAAACCATCCTCAGGAGGAAGAAGCATAATTACATCTCTACCAAGCTTAACCAACTCCAAGATGCCCTCCAAGACAACTCCTTATGGGAACTATGGAACCACATGGGCACAAAAGATAAGGAAAACAACATCCATATCCAAAATGGCAACATCTGGCTCCAGTACTTCAGAAACCTCTATAAAGACATTCCAAAGGAAGAAGTAAGCCAAGAACAGGAAAGCATAATGGCAAAACTAAAAACAATGGAGGAAAAAGTAAAAAATGTCCAAAACCCCGTGGATACACCTATTACATTACAGGAAGTACCAGAGAGAATCTCTTCCATAAGATGTAGAAAAGCCGGTGGCCTGGATGGAATCCTACCAGAAATGCTAAAGTACAGCCCACCAGAAATACAGGCTGCAATGGTTAAACTGTTCAATATTGTGCTAAGTGCCAGCTACATCCCTCGTACCTGGAACCAAGGCCTCATCACACCCATCCACAAGAATGGGGACAGGTATGACCCAGCCAACTACACAGGCATATGTGTTAGCAGCAACCTGGGAAAACTGTTCAACAGCATCCTGAACAAGAGGATCCTCAGTTTCCTCACTGAGCACAACGTCCTCAGCAAGAGCCAAGCAGGGTTCATGCTGAACGACCGCACCACTGACCACATCTATACCCTGCACAGCCTCATTCAGAGACACGTCCACAATACAAAGAACGGGAAGATATACGCCTGTTTCATGGACTTTAAAAAGGCCTTTGATTCAGTGTAGCACCCAGGCTTATTCCTGAAACTGCTGGAGAGCGGAATAGGAGGAAAGACTTACAATGTTATCAAAAGCTCCTACACCGAGAACCTCTGCAGCATGAGTGTGAATGGTAAAAGAACGGCTTATTTCCAGCAGAGCCGGGGAGTCAGACAAGGCTGCAGCCTAAGTCCAACGCTCTTCAACATTTACATCAACGAGCTGGCTTCCGCTCTGGAATCTTCCACAACACCAGGTCTCACCCTCCATGACTCGCAGGTGAAATTCCTGCTGTATGGAGATGACCTGCTGCTTCGGTCACCAACCGAGAAAGGCCTCCAAGACAACCTGAAAATCTTAGAGAAATTCAGCTCCACCTCGGCACTACCGGTCAACCTAAAGAAAACCAACATCATGGTGTTCCAGAAGAGAAAGAGAAAATCAGACCAGTACCCTTCATTTGTCCTCAACAACTGAGCCCTTACAGGAACGGACAAATATACCTACCTGGGCCTAGAGATTCACCGGTCAGGGAGCTTCAAACAAGCCATAGAGACCCTGAAAGACAAGGCCTGCAAAACCTTCTATAGCATCTGAAGGAAACTCTACCATCTGAAGCGACCAGTGAGGGTCTGGTTAAAAAACTTCGACTCTATCATTGCCCCAATCTTCCTGTATGGCAGCGAAGTCTGGGGTCCTCACACCTACCCAGACTGGTCAAGGTGGGATTCCAGCCCAACAGAAATATTCCACCTGGAATTCTGTAAGCACCTTCTCCAAGTCCATCGAAGCACCTCCCACAGTGCTTGCCGGACCGAGCTGGGCAGATTCCCTCTACACCTAACGGTTCTAAAGAGGGCACTGTCATTCCGGCTCACCTACATAGGAGCAATCTAAGCTCCGGTCACCATAAAGCCCTGACACATGTAGGTGAAACAGGAAAACCAGGACCCTCGGAACAGCCCACCCAAACCCAATCTGACCAGAACACCAATCACAACAACCTGGCAAAAGCCAGAATCAGGAAAATGGTAGACGAAGACCAGGAGAGGTATGTCAGTGACTGGAAGAATGACATCATCAACTCACAGAAACTGACCATGTACTGGAGTCTACAGAGAGACTACAGACTGGGCCCATACCTGGAGAAACTCCCTGACCCCAGAGACCGCAAGATCCTGAGCCGATATAGACTCAGTGCCCACAGTCTGGCCATCGAATCCGGCTGACAAAGCAGAGCAACAAGCCCAGGGAAGAAAGACTGTGCCAACACTGTGACCAGGAGGCCCTGGAGGATGAAACCCACTTCCTGCTACACTGCTCCAAATACTCAGCAGTGAGGGACACTCACTTCAGGAGACTCTCACATCTCTTCCCGGATTTCATCACCATGAAGGAGGAAGAGAAAACATATATCCTGCTGGGGAAAGAAGAGAGAGCAGTGGAGATAGCAGCGCAGTATGTGAGCGAATGTCATAGACTGCGAGAAAGAGAACTATGATATGCCATGGACTTCTATAGCCCCCACCCTGGATCTGCCCCCATCCCCCCATCCACCTTCCCTATGCCATGGACTTCTATAGCCCCCATACTTGATCTGCCCCCATCCACCTTTCCCACAGCCTCTACCCAACATCCCTACAGTCCCTATCCCTATTCCCTTTTATACACTTGCTTTGGCAAAACTAATGTGTATTTAGTCCTGCCAATAAAGCTTATTTGAATCTTGAATCCTGAATTTGTATATAACACAGCCACATAGTATATAACACAGCCCACATAGTATATAACACAGTCCACATAGTATATAACACAGCCCACATAGTATATAACACAGCGCACATAGTATATAACACAGCCCACATAGTATATAACACAGCCCACATAGTATATAACACAGCCACATAGTATATAACACAGCCCACATAGTATATAACACAGCCACATAATAGGAGCAGAATATTAAACTAACAATACCAAAATGCAATAGTGCTAAATAGGAACCAAATAAGGTTTAAGCAAAAGCAGGTTGCATACTAAAAAGAAAGAAAAGGGGGAAATTTACCCCATATGAACACTGTTGCAAGCACAATTACAATAACAAATTTGCCAATGAATAAAACCTATAAACAATTTAGAAAAACCCGACACACAATTGAATGAATAAAACCTATGCACACCTATGAAGGAGAGCATGAAATATATCCATCCTATTCAAGGTAGTATAAGGTAGTATAAGTCCCCTTACCCCTGAGGAAGACACTTTGTGTCGATACGTGTGGGATTCCTCTCCCTCTATTGATCCAGTATTGTGTCTATAGGGGCTGATAGTCTTACAGTGTTAAGTACACTGCTGTTACATACCTTATACTACCCCTGACTGTGTGGGGTAAACAACCTCATTGCCGTCTTCTCTGTTCTGCCACCCTTTGCCATGAGTGTCACCCACCTCCTCTTCCTGCCCTGACAGCACAGTACAGTCCGCATGTGCTGCTGGTATTTGAATCTCATCACGATCACCTCCACCCCAGGGGGTTAATGTCTGGTGACGAGTGTCTGGATCCTGCTCAGACCCTACTTCGTCAGGCACCGGATCCAATAGGAAAAAATTTTGGGCAACGGTGCAGATGCTTTCCTCCTCTGGATGCTGTGAACCTTTGGAGGAGACCTCTGATGCCAATGGAATAGAATGTATGAACAGCTCTGGAGACTGGCCCATCTGTAGTTCCCCACAGTTAGCTGGGCAGTTGGAAAGTTGTGACACAGGAAGAAACAAGGGTGATTCAGGTGCAACCTCTGAGGATTGTAGCCATGTGTGATGTTAAGGTGGAGGAAGAGGAGGAGAAGCCACTTGATGCAGCGCTTGCCATCCACTGGAGCACATGCTCTTTCTGACCCTCATCTACAAGGTGTATTGCTGTGCGGCTGCCAAAGAAATGGAGTTGAGTAGCCTGTCCAGTAACAGATGTTGTCCGTTGTCATTGGATAGGATGAGATGGTGTTTGTTCAGAAGAGCTTTCAGTAACTTTACTACCTAACCCATGTACACATTGAACACCGAGAATATTCCCCCTTCCACCATGACCTCGCTTTTTCCCACTCATGTTGCATGTACCCTTCCCCTCTTTTAACCAGCTGTTTCAC
Source organism: Dendrobates tinctorius (assembly GCF_039654945.1). Taxonomy (NCBI): domain Eukaryota; kingdom Metazoa; phylum Chordata; class Amphibia; order Anura; family Dendrobatidae; genus Dendrobates; species Dendrobates tinctorius. The sequence goes on from NW_027361726.1 coordinate 6,786,858, forward strand.
AACCTTAAGCCCAGACCTGTGAGTCACCTGTCACTAAATGAACAATCAGTATTTATTTTCTGAGATAGTTTGCTTGAAAAACAATATTAGACCTAATGATTTTTATTAGCAAATGGGGCCTCCTGAGTCCAGACTGCAACACAGTATTAGTATCAGGATCCTGACAGTGCCGGCGTACAGCCTCCGCTGAGCACCAGAATAGCCAGAAAGTATAGGTGCACAGGACCTTAGTGATGAAGTTTAGCAAGCCGGCACGGGACCTACGGTCATGTGACTGCAAGGGGGCGGGGCTTAGCGTCCTGCTTTCACAGAAGACAGCAAACTCAGAGTCAGGCAAAACGGAGGTCATTCACAGTATGGACAGCGAGGTACAGAAGGGGTAAACAGATGGGAGGTCAGACAAAGCCAAAGGTCATACACAAGAGGGCGACGCGGTACCAAGGGGACGAGCAGAGAGAAGTCGGGTCACAAGCAGAGAGTCATACACGAGAGGTAGCGCAGTACAAGAGGGACAGGCAGAACTCGTAACAGGGACAGAACCGAATCAAAACCAAACAAGCAAGCAAGATATCAGGCACAAGGCACACGTACGCACAAGGTCAACTAACTCAGCCGAGGGCAGGAGTATAACTGACACCGGACCTAGGTCCAGTGAGCATTAAATAGCCACCCTCTGCCAGGGAGAGGCGGAATAATTAACCCCCAATCAGACCAGGAAGGGCCAAAGCGAAACCCTGTCCTGGATCATGACAGTACCCTCCTCTCAATGGGGGGCCACTGGACCCCCAGGTCTCTCAGGGTACTTGGCGTGAAAGGCCCGGACCAACTGATCTGCATGAACCGATCGAGCAGGAACCCACGAGTGTTCTTCCAGACCGTAGCCTTTCCAATGTACCAGATATTGAAGGGCACAACGGACCAACCTGGAGTCGACAATTCGTTCCACCTCGTACTCCGACTGCCCGTCTACCAAATCCAGTGTTGGGGAAGCTGATGATCCCTCCCCAGCGGACCTCACAGGTTTCAAAAGGGCCTTATGAAAAACATTTGGGATCCGCAGAGATGGCGGGAGACGCAACCGAAAAGCCACCGGGTTAACTGCCTCGGTAATTTCATAAGGACCGATAAACTTGGGTCCAAGCTTCGCAGAGGGGACCTTGAGTCTTCTATTCTTGGTGGACAACCATACCTTATCCCCAATCTGCAACACTGGTCCCACGGATCGTTTTTTGTCTGCAAAAAATTTAAACTTGTCCTGGGCCTTCGTAATATTACTCTGGACCTCCCGCCATACCTCCCCCAACCGCTGGATCGTCTCATCCGCCCCAGGACACCCAGAATTCAAATGAGAAAATTCTCCAAAATGAGGATGAAACCCATAATTGCAAAAAAAAGGAGATGTACCCGTAGACTGGTTAACACGGTTGTTAAATGCAAACTCCGCCACCGGTAACACAGAACACCAATCATCTTGTCGGTCTGGAGTCAAGCAACGTAGAATTTGCTCCAGAGACTGATTGGTCCGCTCGGTCTGCCCATTAGTCTCTGGATGATAAGCGGATGAAAAGGACAGACCAATACCCAACCTTTTACAAAAAGCCCTCCAAAATCTGGAAACAAATTGCACTCCTCTATCAGACACCACATTCAAGGGTACCCCATGCAACCGCACCACATGCTCAACAAACAATCTGGACATGTTTCCGCATTAGGTAGAGCTGCCAAAGGTACAAAACGTGCCTGCTTACTAAACCTGTCCACCACAACCCAGACGACGGTATTACCCTTGGAGGGGGGAAGGTTGGTGATGAAATCCATGGACAAATGCGTCCATGGTCTTTCAGGAATTGGCAGTGGTACCAATTCCCCGGCCGGCCGGTTATGGGGGGTTTTTGCACGGGCACAAACATCACAAGCAGACACATATTCCACAACATCAGAGGCTAAAGCAGACCACCAGAATACTCTAGCAATGGCCTTCTGGGTAGCCGAGATCCCTGGATGTCCACCCAGAACTGAGTCATGGAACTCCCGGAGGACCTTAAGGCGAAGCTGAGCTGGCACAAAAAGTTTGTCCACCGGCTTAGCCGGCAGTGCAAGAGACTGGGCTTCCCGAATCTCTCATTCCAACATATTCGAAATACCTGCCACCACCACCCCAGGCTGAAGAATGGAGGATGGAGGTTCCGGTGGGGACTCCGGATCTAGACTGCGTGACAAGGCATCTCCTCTGACATTTTTAGATCCTGGCCGAAAAGTGAACGAGAAGTTGAATCGGGAGAAAAAAAGTGACCATCTAGCCTGTCTAGGTGTCAACCTCTTAACTGACTCAATGTAAGCTAGGTTTTTGTGGTCCGTAATTACGGTTATAGGATGGACAGCCCCCTCCAAAAAATGCCTCCATTCTTCAAAGGCCAACTTAACGGCCAGAAGCTCTCGATTTCCCACATCATAGTTTCTCTCCGCAGGAGAGAATTTCTTTGAGAAAAGGCGCAAGGTCTTAAATTGGTCAAAGTGGTGGGTCCTTGGGACAATACCGCCCCCACCCCCACCTCTGAGGCATCTACCTCAACAATAAATGGTTCAGACAGGTCCGGTTGAACAAGAACTGGGGCCGACATGAAACTTGTTTTCAAAAACTGAAATGCCGCTACCGCTGCGGTTGACCAATTCTTGATATCGGCCCCCTTTTGAGTCATGTCTGTGAGGGGTTTAACCACCTGTGAGAACCCCTTTATGAATTTGCGATAGTAATTGGCAAATCCTAGGAAACGCTGCAGAGCCTTCAAATCACAAGGTTGAACCCTCTCGACAATGGCCTGCACCTTATTAGGATCCATGCGATTCCCTTCAGCAGACACGATGAACCCCAGAAACGACAATTCCTGAACAAAAAACAAACATTTTTCCAGTTTAGCAAAGAGACAGTTCTCCCGGAACCTTTGGAGAACTGCCCGAACATGACCAATGTGAGTCTGTTTATCAGGAGAATAGATCAATATGTCATCCAAATATACCACCAAAAAACCTCCAATAAAATCAGAGAACATGAGATTTATGAAGTTTTGGAAGACCACTGGGGCATTCGTCAAGCCGAAAGGCATGACCAGATTTTCAAACAACCCTTCAGTAGTGAGAAAAGCGGTTTTCCATTCATCTCCGTCTCGGACTCGGATAAGGTTATACGCTCCCCGTAGATCTAATTACGAAAACCACTTAGCTCTGGACAATTGGTTGTATAAATCAGGAATAAGTGGAAGGGGATACGTATTCCTCACAGTTATCTTATTTAACTCACGAAAATCGAGGCATGGGCGTAAACCACCGTCTTTTTTCTTTACAAAAAAGAACCCCGCCGCCACAGGAGAAACAGAAGGACGAATGTGTCCCTTACGGAGGCTCTCGGAAATATACTCCTTCATCGCAGCCCGTTCTGGACTCAAAAGGTTATACAAGCAGACCTTGGGCAATTTAACACCTGGAACCAGGTCAATGGCACAATCAAATGGGCGGTGTGATGGTAAAACCTCAGCCTCTTTTTCGGAGAAAACATCCGTATAGTCTATCAGGCACTCCGGAATAACTTCCAGACCCACGGACGACACAGACACAGTATCAAGACATTTCTCAGAACAATAAGGACCCCATTTAACAATGTCCCGACATTCCCAATTAATTACAGGATTATGCAATTGTAACCAGGGGAACCCCAACACCAGTCCCGCTGGCAGGTTGTCCATCACAAAGCATGAAATACGTTCCTGGTGCAAGGAACTCACTTTAAGGAGAAACTCTTCAGTACGAAACATAATGTCATTTTTTACCAGTGGTGTTTTGTCAATGGCCACAAGGTGAATAGGAGTCTCCAACCTAACTGTCCCTAACTTACACCTGCATACCAAATCAGAGTCAAGAAAGTTAAACGTTGATCCGCAATCCACGAAGGCAGAAGTGGATGTGGAGACACTCCCATAACAAAGTTCCACCTGCAACAACATTTCAGAGAAGGCAGAAAAAGGTACCCGAGAGCCTGGGTGACCTCCACGACAATCACCCGGGCTCAGTCGCTTGGTTAGTGGACGGGAGGGGCACACCTTTCTCCAATGTCCAGAATTGCCACAGTGAAAACAGTCTTTTCCCATGCGCAGTGGTCTCCTTTCATTTTCCTTGAGGTCGATGGTTCCCATCTCCGCAATCTCCAAAATAGGACTGGGTCCCCTTCCTTGGGAGAATAACTGTCTTTCACTTTGCATCGCTCCCCTCGCCCGTAGCCGGCGATCCATTTGGACGGCCTGTGTCATAGCCTCCTCCAGGGAATCAGGCAGAGGGTGGAGAGTCAAGGCATCTTTCAGATATTCAGACAGGCCTCTACGGAACAAACCCCGAAGGGCGGCATCATCCCAACAGACCTCCGCTGCCCAGCATCTGAATTCTGTACAAAACCACTCGGCTGAGTGCTTTCCCTGGCACACACTCATCATCATGTCCTCTGCCATACGCATGCGATCAGGCTCATCATAAATATGCCCCAGGGCCTTAAAAAATGCATCTACCGTCATACGCTCAGGGGCTGTGGTCGGAAGGGAGAAAGCCCAAGCTTGGGGGGCTCCCCTTAACAGAGACATAATGACCCCCACTCTCTGACTTTCATCCCCAGAAGAGTGTGGTCTTAAGGAAAAAAAAAAGCTTACAGCCCTCCTTGAAAACTCTGAACTCTTTTTTATTTCCAGAAAAGGTATCTGGTAACTTCACTGGAGACTCAGCGGAAACTAATGTAATATCCCGAGCCCCTGATGAAAAAGCCCCCTGCACAGTGTCAGCGATCAGCTGCTGAGACTGAGCCAGGACTCCAAGGAGTTTCTGAGACATCTGGGTTAGGTGTTTAACCTGCTCAGAAAGAGCGTGCATAGGATCCATCACACACACAGGTGAATGGAAGCAGAGAAAAAAAATGGAATCAGTCAGTTATATCAGGATCCTGATAGCGCCAGCGTACAGCCTCCGCTGAGCAGGGACTCACCCGCACTGTAGGGACCCCTGGGGACCAGAATAGACAGAAAGTATAGGTGCACAGGACCTTAGTGATGGAGTTTAGCAAGCCGACACGGGACCTACGGTCATGTGACTGCAAGGGGGCGGGGCTTAGCATCCTGCTTTCACAGAAGACAGCAAACTCAGAGTCAGGCAACACGGAGGTCGTTCACAGTACGGACAGCGAGGTACAGAAGGGGTAAACAGATGGGAGGTCAGACAAAGCCAAAGGTCATACACAAGAGGGCGACATGGTACCAAGGGGACGAGCAGAGAGAAGTCGGGTCACAAGCTGAGAGTCATACACGAGAGGTAGCGCAGTACAAGAGGGACAGGCAGAACTCGTAACAGGGACAGAACCGAATCAAAACCAAACAAGCAAGCAAGATATCAGGCACAAGGCACACGTACGCACAAGGTCAACTAATTCAGCCGAGGGCAGGAGTATAAGTTACACCGGACCTAGGTCCAGTGAGCATTAAATAGCCGCCCTCTGCCAGGGAGAGGTGGAATAATTAACCCCCAATCAGACCAGGACGGGCCAAAGCGAAACCCTGTCCTGGATCATGACAATTAGCCCAAACAATTTTGAATAGGAATGTGGACTGCACAACACTATTAGCCCTAATGATTTTGATTAGCAAATGGGGTCTCCTGGATGAACCCCAACACTAGACCTAATGATTTTGATTAGTAAATGGGGCCTCCTAAGAACTGACTGCAACACAGTAATAGCCCAAATGATTTTGAGTAGGAAATGTGGACTACGGCCTGCACAACACTATTGGCCCAAGGGATTTTGATTAGCAAATGGGGCCTCCTGGCTGAATCCGAATATTAGCCCTAACAATTTTGATTAGCAAATGGGACCTCCTGGCAGCACCCCAATATTAGCCCCAATTGTTTTGATTAGCAAATGGGGCCTCCTGAGTCCTAACTGCAACACAGTATTAGCCTAAACGATTTTGAGTAGGAAATGTGGACTACAGCCTGCACAACACTATTGGCTCTAATGATTTTGACTAGCAAACGGGGCCTCCTGGCTGAACCCCAAAATTAGCCCTAACAATTTTGATTAGCAAATGAGGCCTTCTGGCTGCACCGCAATATTAGCCCTAACAATTTTGATTAGCAAATAGGGCCTCCTGAGTCAGGGGCGGACTCTAATAGCTTCAGGCCCCTGTGCAAGAAATGTGTTTGAGCCCCAGTACCTGCCGGTTATGCTGCTTATGATGATGGCAATCTGGCAATGGGACCCTGGAGCCTCGGGCTCCGAGAAAGATGGTAGATTGTCCTCATTATTACTGTCCTGCAAGCGGTGTACATGCATGGCAATCACAGGACACCATAGCGAATGTTCTATTTGTCCCCCACACCTCTAAAAAGATATATATATATATATATACTAGCTGAAGAGCCCGGCGCTGCCCGGGCATAGTAACTAACTGTGGTTAGTTATAGCAAATTATAATTATCCTCCATCCCATAGTCCCGTGTCCATATACCCATCATACATATCCACGATCCCATAGTCCCGTGCCCATATACCCATCATACATATCCTCCATCCCATAGTCGAGTGCCCATATACCCATCACACATCCTCCATCCCATAGTCCCATGCCCATATACCCATCACACATCCTCCATCCCATAGTCCCATGCCCATATACCCATCATACATATCCTCCATCCCATAGTCCAGTGCCCATATACCCATCACACATCCTTCATCTCATAGTCCCATGCCCATATACCCATCATACATATCCTCCATCCCATAGTCCTGTGCCCATATTCCCATCATACATATCCACCATCCCATAGTCCCGTGCCCATATACCCATCATACATATCCTCCATCCCATAGTCCAGTGCCCATATACCCATCACACATCCTCCATCCCATAATCTCGTGCCCATATACCCGTCATACATATCCTCCATCCCATAGTCCAGTGCCCATATACCCATCACACATCCTCCATCCGATAGTCAACCATTATGACATCATAATGAGTGGCGGGGCTTGCAACCTATGATGACATCAGCGTCACCATGGCAACCATTATGACATCATAATGAGGGGCGGGGCTTGATACACACACTTTTTCCCCATTTTATAGATAGGGGCAAAATTATTTGGTGAATTGGAACGCACGGGGTTAAAATTTCACCTCACAACATAGCTTAGGACACTCTCGGGGTCCAGACGTGTGACTGTGCCAAATTTTGTGGCTGTAGCTGCGACGGTGCGAATGCCATTCCTGGACATAAATACATACATACATACATACTGTACATACATGCATACACACACTTGAGCTTTATATATTAGATATATATATAATCGTCTAATTCTGTCTGTCTGTCTGTAGTGGAAATCCCCCAGCCGGCCGTGAGTAATCAGCGCATTCGAACAGCGCACGCCTCCATTGGGAGATCTGCGGCGCAGGGGGAGAGAGAGAGAGAGATTCTAGAATGCCCGATCGGGACACCATCTAGTATATATATATATATATATATATATATATATTCAAACAATGTAAAAAACATATAGCCAGCTCACCATAAAGGAGTTCCTCTTAATGCAATAGTCGGTGTTCACCTTGTATTCTGCACGGATCCAGGCAGGGAGTATGCCCCAACAAATAGGAATAAGAGAGAATTGGGATCCAGCAGAAAGATGAAAATTCACCAGAATTAAACGGTCCGTGAAGAAGGCACATAGTGCTGAAACATGTAGTCCCATGCTGGAATGTTACCAATTGTTTGGAGTTCCTCAGATGTTTTTTATATGATTTAATGGATAAATAAAGAAGAAGATTTTATAATTCTGGTGAACTTTCATCTTTTTGCTGGATCCCAATTCTCTCTTATTCATATATATATATATATATATATATATATATATATATATATATATATATACAGCTCTGGAAAAAGTTAAGAGACCACCACCTCAAAACCCTGTCATGGGCAGCCCATTCTCCAGACCTGAACCCCATTGAAAACCTCTGGAATGTAATCAAGAAGATGATGGATAGTCACAAGCCATCAAACAAAGAACTGCTTATATTTTTGAGCCAGAAGCAGTGTGAAAGACTGGTGGAAAGCATGCCAGGACACATGAAAGCTGTTTTTAAAAATTATGGCTATTACACAAAATATTGATTTCAGAACTCTTCCTGAGTTAAAACAAAACATTAGTATTGTTGTTTCTAAATGATTATGAACTTGTTTTCTTTGCATTATTTGAGGTCTGAAAGCACTGTTTTTGTTTACATTTTGACCATTTTTCTTTGTCAGAAAAAAAAATACAAAATTTATTGCTTGGAAATTCGTAGACAAGTTGTCAGAAGTTTATAGACTAAAAGAGCAATTTACATTTTACTCAAAAATATACCTATAAAGAGAAAAATCAGACAAACTGAACATTTGAAAGTCGTCTCTTAATTTTTGCCAGAGCTGTATATACATATACTATGTACCATATATACTTACAAATATACCGCACATACACAGATACACACACATATACTGTATATACATATACACATAGACATATACATATACTGTACATGCATACAAACATACAAATATACCATACATACACACATGTACCGTACACACATACACAGATATACACACAGTTAGAAATATATACATAAATACACACACATACTGTAGATACCCAGATGCACACATACATATACCGTACATGCAAATACACACATATACTCGCACCATACATACACACAGATACACATACTTATACCGTCATACATACACATACTGTACATACACACACATACTGTACATATATACACCATACATACACACAGATACACATACATATACTGTACATGCATACACAGACATACACCGTACATACATACAGATACACATACTATACATACATACACACATATCGTACATACACATACACATGGATACACATACATATACCACACATATACGTATAAACATACACACATATACTGTACATACACATATACAGTTATATACACATATAGTATACACCTACCGTACACACATATACATACACATACTGTATATACATGCACATAAACATACATATATACCATATATACATACAAGTATATTGCACATACACAGATACACACATATACTGTACATACATACACACATAGACATACACATATATTGTACATGCATACACACATAGTCATACCAATATACCATACATACACACACATATACTGTAAATACATTATTATTATTATTATTTATTTATATAGCACCATTGATTCCATGGTGCTGTACATGAGAAGGGGTTACATACAAATTACAGATATCACTTACAGTAAACAAACTAACAATGACAGACAGATACAGAGTGGAGAGAGGACCCTGCCCTTTCGGGCTTACATGCTACAGGATGGTGGGGAAGGAGACAGTAGGTTGGTGGGTTGCAGCAGTTCCGGTGTTGGTTGAGGTGATATCACCAGTAGTGGTGAGAGAGAAGGAGGTAGTGGGGTCATTGCAGGCTGTAGGCTTTCTTGAAGAGGTGGGTTTTCAGGTTCCGTCTGAAGGATCCAAATGTGGTTGATAGTCGGACTTGTTGGGGCAAAGAATTCCAGAGAATAGGGGCTATTCGGGAGAAGTCTTGGAGGCGGTTGGGTAAGGAGCGAATAAGTGTGGAGGAGAGAAGGAGGTCTTGGGAGGACCGGAGATTACGTGAGGGAAGGTATCGGGAGATTAGTTCAGAGACATATGGGGGAGACAGGTTATAGATGGCCTTGTAGGTCAGAATTAGTAATTTGAACTGGATACGCTGAGGGAATGGGAGCCAGTGAAGAGATACAGATTGCTTGTAAAACGCTAGCATTCTGCAAGCTAATTACGCTTGCAAAACGCTAGTTTTTCTGCGGGAATTTAAAATGCGATTTTCCCGCGGAATGGAATCCGGAATTCTCCCGGTAATTTCCGCGAGAGTTCCGCTACGTGTGAACGTAGCCTTAGGCTATGTGCACACATATGCAGAAAATTTCTGCATGAAAACCGGACTCCTTCCCAGAAAACGCGTGTTTTTTTCTGTGCGTTTTTGCCACGATTCTTGCGTGTTTTTGCCACGATTTTTTCCGGAGCGTCCCCAGACACATAGAAAATAGCCAGAAATGAGCATGCTGCGGTTTTTACCGCGAACGCTTCGTGGTAAAAAACACATCAATATGCACAAAAAGTGCAAAATGCATTAAAATGAATGGGAAGCTTCTTTTAGGCGTTTTTTTAGCGGGTTTTTTGGTAAATCTGCGGGAAAAATGTGAAAAAAACGCTGTGTGTGAACACAGCCTAAGAAAAAATGCTCGGGAAACCAAACACGAATCCGAATGTGCGACGCTCTTGTCGAATTTGAGGTTGGCAAACATTTTCGGAACCGGTTTGCTCATCTCTAGTAGCTAATTCTGTAGAAGGTAGTGACTCATGCAATTAAGGGCTGCAAGTGAGAAGTGCAGAAACCTGATGTAAGGAGGTAATAAAGATAAGGTCAACACTTTTGATAATGGAGCTTCGCCAGCGGTAGTAAACTATCCGTGGACTATGCTCTTGTAATATTTACTTGTTTCAATTAATTATGAATCTGTGGTTGATTAAAATAGGATTGAAAATGAGCATAAGTATTCAGTAGCAGGAAAGTGTGCGATCAGACCGGGGAATGGTGCCAGGTGATGCATACTAAATACAATGACTAATGAGGGGGAGGCATGAAACTGATTATTTTATAATTCGACTCTTACAAATGAGCCAGAGATTATGGGAAATGTTCTGCAAAATTTTGGGAAATTGTGTTCAGCAATTTCTGGTATGTCCATTGTAATACAATGTGATCATGCAATAGTGCCATAATTAGGTGACTAAGCACAATTAGAGTCCCACTGGGATATGAGCATATGGACCATGAATCTACGCTGCACTGTACAGCCATCTTATGTGTGCACTGCTCTGGGGTCATATATCTGATGTGTAGAGAACAATTAGGAACTGTTGGGCTGAAAAGCCGACAGCTACCTGGTGTTGAGCAGAAAGCAGTTTGTCATCGGTGACTGGAAGAGAAGAATACACCCCTTTAATTCCTGAGTTTGACATACACCTTGTTATCTTACAAATATTAATATGTGTGGGGAAAAAATAATCACTGAAATTTGGAGAATAAGACTTCTTGCTACATGTGTGGAGTTTGGAGCAATGTTAAATTTCATTTTTATTAGGAGGGACACTTTAAAAGGGAAGTCTAGGCAAAAAAAGACTGCATTATGTTATGAATACTGCTGGAAAGACTTATATGAACATTTCTAAGGACATAAAGCATACCTGTTGTTTCAGGTGACTTTTCACAGTAATGTGTGTACATGAAGAATAACATAATTTATGACTTGTATCCTGCTTTTCTCACAAACTTCACCCTTTGAAGGCTTGATCTCTAATTTAAGAGACTAACTGCTATGTTGTCTTTCATTCACCGCACACACAGATAAGGGGGATTACTGCTCTCCTGTCTCTGTGTAGCACGTTCAGAGGCAGTCACAACATGGAGGAGATTGCATTGCAAAATAGAGCGAAATACTAGAAAGCAGCAGCATGAGCATTGTAGCTGTGAATCCAGGTTTCAGGTGGATAAAACTCTAAAAGCATAATCATAGGGGATAGTATAGAGTAGTACTGAGCAGTGTAGCTCTAAACCTAGTTCCAGTGAGATAAAACATTTATTAGAAAGCAACAGCAGCATGATGGATATTATACACCTGTACTAAGCAGTGTAGCTGTGAATATAGCTCTGTGATTAAATAAACACTCGATGGAAAGCATCAGCACCATTATTTGTGCTTCTTGCCTTTTACGCTCACTCTGCTCCTCCCTCCTCTTCCCTTGTCCATAACATCCGTGTCTGAACTAACTCTTTCTACGTCTGCAAGTGTCAATAGTCGCTGCTGCGTCTTCATTGCAGATGATGCTCAGTGACACTAAAGCAATTTTGTTTACTATTCTAGGACTGGTGATGCTGTTCGGGTAAGGAAATTATGGTTTAATTTCTGAACATTATAGTCTTATTAACTCTCTGCTGTGAGCAATGCGCAGAACTACACACTGTTTAATCCCTTAATAGTCTGTGTCTTGCCAGTTATAGGTGGTATTTAGTTCTCTCCATTGCTTTGACTGTTTTTCTATCACTGACCTTGACTTGTATTTAGACTACCCTGCTGGCTCACAATTTTGTTCCTGATCCTGGCCTTTTGGTACTGATCAGGCATTCAAACTATCGAATCAAAATTTTGATCTCTTGGTGCTAACCTGGTGTAACAGTCCAAATTACACCCTGTCCAGATTAAACCTGGGTATAGTTTACCCAGGCCAGAGTATGGCGTGCTCGGAGATTTAGTTTTCTTCATCTCATCTGCATGATTTGCGACTGCTAGCCAGCCTGAATACATGTGTGGAATGCCTGTTTGTTATAGAATCTCCACATGTATTCAGTCTGTCTACAAGTTACAAATCATGCAGATTAGACAACGAAAACTAAATCTCCGAGCACGCCAAAATACTCGGAGGACACTAGAGCATGCTCGGGAAAACCCGAGCAACGAGTATACTCGCTCATCACTATTTTTTACCTTATTATATCTTTGTGAATGTCAAATATTTTTACTAACAGACTTTTATTACTTGAACCTGAAAAACTTCAGAGTGAACTTTAAGATTTAGTCAGTTATCTTCTGATATAACTAAACTGACAAACCTGAACCCCAATAAGATGTTGAAAAATTAAGACATTTTTGTGTATATCACTCAGTGCTGCTGATATCAAAGGGGGGTCTAATCTGGCATGAGGGGGTATGACATTGCTTAGGCCAATTTATAAGCCAGAGTATAAATTCTCCTAGGCCATAATATACTCGGGGTATAATCAAGCCTAGGCTGATTTAACCCCGGATATTGTCTGGACTCAGGGTATATTATGGACTGTTACACCAACATTCTGACTATCCTCTGCCAGCTGGTTCCATTGGCCAGCAGCTACTCCATGAATGCAACCCAAGCACGCCTTGCATAATTCCAGACTCTGATATATAGGTTTAAGGGTGAATGCCAGGAGCTGCTAGAAAGAGTGGCTTGCGCATATGGTCTGTTTCACATTTCCGTCATTTGTGTTCAGTTAAAATCCGTTTTTTTGGACAGATCCGCTGTAGTCAGCAAGTGGATGAAATTTAAAGGAACCGCGGTCCGGAGAGAGAGAGAATTTTTTCTTCAGGCCGTTTCCCGAACACTGTTGAGGGTTAAAATGCTTTGCAAAGGAAATCTACCGGGCATGCGCACTTAAAAATGACGGTCCGCCACTACAAAAAAATGTTTCATAGTCCATCTCCTCCGCCCAGGAGACGCTACAATTCAGGCGGATCTGTCAAAAAACGGAGACAACGGATGACCATCAGTCAAAATCCGCCGCTAATGCAATTCTATGTGCGAAAAAAACGGATTCGCGAAAAAAGGGGCAAATCCGTTTTTTTCTGACTGATGTCAAAAAATGGAAATGTGAAACAGGCCTATCCTGCCCATGGAAAACCCATTGACAGTGCTCCTTTGAACTGTAATCTGATCCTTCAGTGAACTGGCAGCAACTCTTGTTTAGCCCAAGAGTGATTTTATCTGTTGTTCAAAGTGGTTGATGAGCTAAGGAGGAAGAATGTAATAGGAGGGAGAAGTGGCTCATAAGGACTACATAATATTGCAACAGTAGCTTAATGGACACAGTACAGTGCAATATGTTATAAGGGGACCTGTCAGCAAATCCATTGCTATATTACATATTCCCCAAAACTTTACTTTGGAGACAGCAGGAAAGAGGACAGCTGTTTAGTCTTGAGAAAGAAGCATATGTTTCTAAGATATATTACGAGTTTATTATATTTGCTTGTACTGTTGAATTATGGAAAGTTTGTTGAAATGACAGTGACTAACTACAAATTGGTAATTGCAGTTCTGTGCAGTGGATTCCAGTGTAATGCTATGACCCCATATACACCATCTATTTTACAATTTTGCAGATATATAAGATATTTCATCATTTCTTATCTGTCTTTAGTCACTTTTCATTTAACATGTCATTTAGATTTTCAACACTAGGTTGCACTATGGCTTTTGAATTTTAAGGTTTTGTATTCTAAGATGTAAAACAAAGGTCTGCAAATACGCAAGTAAAGAGGGACTTTAGTCAAACTTCCCCAGCTGATGAAATGATTTGATTACATATCATAGATTAAGTTTTTGAGGTGCATATATTTTTCCTCTAGTCAGACAAGCAAGTCATTGAATGAAGCTATAAGTAACTGAACATTTCGGCAAGTTTCTAATACGCTCTCTGTTTCAATACCTTTGCTAAAACAAAAGGCTGAAAACCTGTCTTTACTTGTCCTCCTCCCCTATAGGGGAACAAAATGTATGGTAGGTGCGAGCCATTGGCAGAGGAGTCCACATCAGAAAAGACGTTTTACTACTCGGAGAATTATCTAGACTGGATAGAATGATAACAACAAACCTTTAGCTGTGAGAGTTTCCATTTATTGACAGGAAATAGAGATCAAGATAAATACGTGTTTTTTTCAAAGCTGTAAAAGGCACTCCCATGTCAGCAATTGATGGCAAAGATAAAAATATTTCTTAATGTCTCATAAGGGGGATATCACTTCTGGGGTCAGAGAATTAGGATCGACTAAATTCCAACCTAATAGAGAACATGAATGCATCCAACTTCAAAACTTAGGTGCCGGCCAGGTATGTGTGTGGCTACTGTAGTTAGTGGCAGTGCCATCAAGCTTGTGCACGACAAGACACTTCTCCATCCAGTCGGTGCTCCACTTGGCCACATATTCTGGTAGAGACCGCTTATTTTTCAATAGGTCGGGTTTTATTTCTGACATATGTCAGGAATGTCTGATGAGACCCATAGACTACACTGGACTGCCAATATAATAAGGAAGGTGCAGGAATTTCATAGGGGCCCCACTTGTTTGATAGTTCAATCAGGTGGCTTTGTAGTACTGCGCTCGATAACATTTATATAAAGTTCTGTCTGTAGCGTGGAGGATAAACTAAGTAATCTCCCCATGTGCAGCATTCAGACACTCACCATATTAAAGCTTAAGGCTGGGTTCACACGTAGCGGAACTCTTGCAGAAATTACCGGAATTCCATTCCGTGGGAAAATCTCATTTTAAATTCCCGCGATTTTCCCGTGGAAAAACTAGCATTTTGCAAGCGTAATTAGCTTGCAGAATTGCTAGCGTTTTCCAAGCGATCTGGAGCATCGCTTGGAGAACTGATTGACAGGTTGGTCACACTCGTCAAACATAGTGTTTGACGAGTGTGACCAACTTTTTACTATTGAGGCCGCCTATGCGGCCTCAATAGTAAAGGATAGAATGTAAAAAATAATAATAAAAAAAAAAATATTGTTATTCTCACCTTCCGACGTCCCGCGCAGCCTTCCCGCCTCTCTCCACGCTCCCAGTAATCCTTTGCGACAATTACCGCAATGACGTCTGTTCTCGCGGGATCACGACGTCTCGGGGTCATTCGCCATGACGTTGCGCGAATGACCGCGAGACTTCACGATCCCGCGAGAACAGATGTCATCACTCGCAAAGGCTTACTGGGACCGGGAGCGTGGAGAGAGGTGGGAAGGCTTCGCGGGACGTCGGAAGTTGAGAATAACAATATTTTTTATTTTAAATTCTATTTTTTACAGGGATATGTTACCCAAAGCCCGGAGGACAGTCTCCTCTCCTCCGGACCGTGGGTACCATCCGCAAATGTTCTGCTTACTTTTCGCAAGGTGTGCACAGCCACAAGTGGAAAGTAAGCAGAACAATGCATTCCTATGGGTGCGGGATCGCCGCGATTCCGCGAAATTAATGAGCATGCTGCGCTTTTTACCGCGAAGCCATTCCGCCGCGGTAAAAACCGCAGCATTAGCACAGTATTGCGGAATCCCATAGGAATGCATGGGATGCTTATTTTTCGCGGCAATATCGCGCGGTTAAAACCGCCGCGGAAACGCGAAAAAAACGCCGCGTGTGAACTCAGCCTAACACCTCCACTCTTTACTGCACTACGATAGAAACCAGAAGTAATGGAAGATAATCCTGCTCGACTCCGCTGCAATTATCAGCCACCAGTTGTAGTTCATTATAAGGCAGAACATCATAAAGTCAAGCAATGGAGCAGTTTGCGGACCCTTTAGTCAGTTTGCTGGCTTTAAAGTTTGCTCGAAAAGATTTACTGCAAAGGTATCCCACATCGATCTATCTATCTATCTATCTATCTATCTATCTATCTATCTATCTATGATCTATTTAATAGTCCATCAAGGCGATGTTTCGGTGGGTTATTAAACAGAAGCACATTTATTTTTTCACCTTGAATGGTGTGCTGCCTTCATTTTTTGAATTTCTACATAAGATTTGGTACATACTTGGGGGGCTTTGCACCCTAAATTGTGATTTTCTGTGCTGCTCTTTTTTGATTATTTATCTATCTATTATCTAACTATCCACCTATCTATTATCTATCTATCCTTTCTACAGTAGATATAAAAAGTCTACCTATGCTACTATGCAAGTTTTTGTCATGTAAAATAATCTTACCAAAAGAATCATTTCAGAACTTTTTTGCACCTTTACTGTCCCCTATTATCTGTACAATTATATCAAAATTAAAACTGTAATCTTTTTGGGTGAAAAAAGAAAAATAAATAAATAAAATAATCTGGTTACATAAATGTGTACACTGTTACACTAATACTTTGTTGAAGTCATAACATAGTAACATAGTTAGCAAGGCCGAAAAAAGACATTTGTCTACCCAGTTCAGCCTATATTCCGTCAGAATAAATCCCCAGATCTACGTCCTTCTAAAGAACCTAATAACTGTAAGATACAATATTGTTACACTCCAGGAAGACATCCAGGCCTCTCTTGAACCCTTCGACTGAGTATGCCATCACCACCTCCTCAGGCAGGGAATTCCAGATTCTCACTGCCCTAACAGTAAAGAATTCTCTTCTATGTTGGTGGAAAAACCTTCTCTCCTCCAGAAGTAGAGAATTCCCCCTTGTGACCGTCACCTTCCTTGGTATAAACAGATCATCTGAGAGATATTTGTATTGTCCCCTTATATACTTATGCATGGTTTTTAGATCACCCCTCAGTCGTCTTTTTTCTAGACTAAATAATTCTAATTTTGATAATCTCTCTTTGTATTGTAGTTCCCCCATCCCCTTTATTAATTTTGTTGCCCTCCTTTGTACTCGCTCTAGTTCCATAATATCCTTCCTGAGCACCGGTGCCCAAAACTGTACACAGTACTCCATGTGCGGTCTAACCAGGGATTTGTACAGAGGCAGTATAATGTGTTGTGAGTTCATTTTTCTCTTTACCATTGAGGTCTGATGAACTCCCTCCTCTGGTGAAGGAAGGTAGTGAGACTGATTACCAAACACCTGGGCAGCTAGATGATAACTGGGTGGCTGGAATTGAGGACTGGATATAAGGCTGCCGACGCCCTTCTTCCTGGCTGGTGACTTTCCTGCTGGATTCTTGGAGACCAGTCTGATTCCTGCATCTCAAAGCTAAGTTTTTTCTGCTCTGCTTTGTACTCTTCAGTTTTGTTTTTGTTTTGCCTTGTTTTTTGGGAGTTCTGCCATTCCCGGCTGGGGGTGAGCTGTATTCCATTTTTGTCTCTGATCTGTTGATCTTTTGCTCTGTCTTCAGAATATACCTGAGTGCTGATATAGTCTTTTGAAGCCTAGCGACTTCAAGGCCTGTTTTTCCTATCAGTCGGTTGGCTCATTTTGATAGGGTTTTTGCGGATGGCAGACAGCAGCTTTCCTATCCTGTCCTATGTAGTTAGCTTGGGCCCCATCATTTGCTCAACCTATCTTTCTATCTGTGTTAGTGTTTTCATCTTGCTTCACCGTCATTATATGTTGGGGGCTGCCTATTGCTTTGGGGTCTGCTCTGGGGCAGTTTAGTTTTTCCCCTTTCTGTCTTTAGGCTATGTAGCTCTCCGGCTGTGATCTAGGGGTCTAGGGCACTGTAGGAACCCCCCACGGCTACTGCTAGTTGTTGTGGATAGGTTCAGGGGTCTGCAATCCGATAGCTGCCAACCTCTCTGGTTTTTCTGGACTTAGCTGGTATTTAGTTTTTTCCTCCTTCGGTGACTCATCATAACAATAATGCTCTCATCATGTGTATCCATCTGTAGCAGAATACTGTCTTCTCTTATATTGACTGCTTTACAATATTTTACTGTGTAACCCTTCCACCAGATCGTTAATAAATATGTTGAAGAGAATAGGTTCTAACACCAAACCCTGCGGTACCCCACTGGTCACAGAGACCCAGTTAAAGAATATACCATTTATAACCACCCTCTGCTTTCGATCACTAAGCCAGTTACTTACCCATTTACACAAAATCCCCTTTGAATTTATGACAGCATTCAGTCTTTTTGACTTGCAGTCCATCAGCATGCCACATCTAGAATTCGCAATCTTTGCGTGCTCTTCCTTGCAGTAACTGAACATCTGTGAGATTGTGGGGGCATCTTCTGTGTACAGTACCATCTTAATGTCACCTATAGTTTTTCCATTACATTCAAGTTTGGACACAGGCTAGGCCATTCTGAAACTTTGATCTTCTTCTGGTCATTCTTTTGCTGATTTGGAGGTCGCTTAGGGTCGTTGTGATTCTGAAAGGTGAAATTCTACATCTTCAGTTTTTTAGCAGGGTCCAGAAAGTTTTTGGTGCAAAATTGTTTGATATTTGGAACTTTTCATAAATCCCTCCCCCTTGACTAAAGCCCCAGTTTAAGCTGCTGAAAGAGAGCCCCAAAGCATAATGATGCCTCCACCATTCCTCACTGTGGGTATGGTAATCTGTTGGTAATACGCAGTGTTGGATTTGTGCCAAACATACCTTATGAAATTATGACCAAAAAGTTAAATCTGGGTCTCATTAGATCATAACATACTGTATTTTCCACATGCTTTTGGCAGACTTGATGTAGCTTTTGACTTTGGATGATTTTTCTTTGTAAGAAAAGGCTTCCATCTTGCCACCTTACCCCACAGATCAGATATATAAAAAATATGGAAAATTTTTGTACCATGCAGTACACAACCAGTGCTCACCAGAAATTCCTGCAGCTGCATAAATGCTGCTTTAGGCCTCATAGCAGCTTCCTGGACCAATTTTCTTCTTGCCTTTTCGTAATTTTTTTCAGAAACATCATGTCTTAGGTAAATGTATGTTTCCACGGTCAGGAAACGCTGCGGATTGGATGCTGCATATAGCCGCAGCGTCCAATCCGCAGTGACCAGATGTTACAGCATATTGGAGGGGATTTAATGAAATCCCATCTCCACTATGCGTTCAAACACATAGGTGGCAGGCCTGTGTATACCACATGCGGCGCGTCTTTATAGACCGCAGCATGTCTGTTTATCTTGCGGAGATGCTCTGTCTCCGCAAGATAAATTACACATTCTATGTATATGAAGCGGTGATTCCATATGTGTTCAATTCCACTGCACAGGTGCAAGACGTCATCCACTTACAGGGATGGGCAGGGTTTAAAAGCAAAAAAGTTGGTGACAGATCCCCTTTAGAAATAAAAATTGCATAATTTGTTGTTTTACTACTGCTTGCTGTAAAAAACAAATCATTCATAGGACTGAAGGCCAATAAAAGCAGCCGAGACGTGGAGCGCCTGTCGGTGAGTCTGCTGTCCAGAATAAGAAGTCTTCTGGCAAGTAACTCCGGCCCTCACTCCAGGTGGTTCTCATCTCTATTAGTTCATGCAATTTCCTATTCAAGCAAGTGTTATAAATCAACTAATGGAGAAAATGGAAGTTCCAAAATTACTCTTATATTTTGGTAGGGGAAAAAAATACAAAAACTAAGTAAAACAGGAAATATTGGGGATTTTGCAATGTGAAGATGTGCTATTCAAGTTGAAACTTGATATTATTTTTGTGCTGTGAGCACATTTTTAACATTATTACCTTACAAAAGCGTTCTGCATATAAATGTTGAATAATTTCAAAAATACTTAGCAACTTTTTAGTTGTGATGCACATATGTCACCTCCAGAGCTGCATTCAGAGTTCTGCTGATTGTAATTTGGACTCATCCAACATTCAGATGATAGAAACATGTACAGTTGTGTTAAAAAGTGTTTGCCCCCTTTCCTGATTTCATATTCTATTGCATCTTTGTCACACTTAAGCTTTTCAGATCACCAAACAAAGATAACACAAGTAAACACAAAATGCAGTTTTTGATTGCCCCCTAAACCAAATACCGTATATACTCGAATATAAGTCGAGATTTTCAGCCCAAAAAATTGGGCTGAAAGTCCCCCTCTCGTCTTATATTCGAGTCATATACAAAGGGGGTCGGAGGGGGCGGGGGTGTCAGGTCATACTTACCCGTCCTGACGCTGTCTTGAGCCCCCAGCTTCTCCCCGTGCTCTCTCTTCCTGCCTTCAGCGGTCACGTGGTGCCGCTCATTAAAACTCATGAATATGCGCATATTCATGAGTTTTAATGAGTGGTACCACATGACCGCTGAAGGCAGGAAGAGAGAGCGCGGAGAAGCTGGGGGCTCAAGACACAGCGGCAGGACGGGTAAGTATAGCGATACTCACCTGTCCTGCGTCCATGGCTGCTTGCTGCTGTCTGTCATCGGTCAGTGACTTCAGACAGCAGAGGGCGCGGTGACGTGGTTAGTGCGCGCCGCGCCCCCTGCAGTCTGAACGTCACTGACTGATGATGTGGCAGATAGCGGTGAGCAGCCATGGACGCCGGACAGGTGAGAATCTGACACCCAGCGACGGAGAGGTGAGTATGTCATTTTTTTATTTTTACATGCAGCAGCAGCATGGGGGCAGCATATGAGGGAACAATCTATGGAGCTTTTTATGGGGGCAGCATATGGGGGAACAATCTATGGAGCTTCTTATGGGGGCAGCATATGGGGGAACAATCTATGGAGCTTCTTCTGGGGTCAGCATATGGGGGAACAATCTATGGAGCTTCTTCTGGGGTCAGCATATGGGGGAATAATCTATGGAGCTTCTTCTGGGGTCAGCATATGGGGGAACAATCTATGGAGCTTCTTCTGGGGTCAGCATATGGGGGAACAATCTATGGAGCTTCTTATGGGGTCAGCATATGGGGGAACAATCTATGGAGCTTCTTATGAGGTCAGCATATGGGGGAACAATCTATGGAGCTTCTTATGAGGTCAGCATATGGGGGAACAATCTATGGAGCTTCTTATGGGGCAGCATATGGGGGAATAATCTATGGAGCTTCTTCTGGGGACACCATATGGGGGAATAATCTATGGAGCATTTCCCACCCTAGACTTATACTCGAGTCAATAAGTTCTCCCAGTTTTTTGTGGCAAAATTAGGGGGGTCGACTTATACTCGAGTATATTCGGTAACTTTTTGGGCCGCCCTTAGCAGCAACAACTGCAATAAAGCTTTTGTGATAACTGTCAATGAGTCTTTTACAACGCTCTGGAGGAATGTTGGTAACTTATCTTTGCAGAATTGTTGTAATTCAGCCACATTAAAGGGTTTCCAATGCCTTTTTAAGATTATTACAGCATCTCAATCAGATTAAGGTGAGGACTTTGATTAGGCCACTCCAAAGTCTTCATTTTGTTTTTCTTAAGCCATACAGAGGTGGACTTGCTGGTGTGTTTTGGATCCTTGTCCTGCTGCATAACCCAAGTGTGCTTCAGCTTGAGGTCACAAACAGATATCCAGACATACACCTTCAGGATTTTTTGGTAGACAGCAGAATTCATGGTTCTATTTACCACAGCAAGTCTTCCAGGTCCTGAAGCAGCAAAAGAGCCACAGACCATTACACTAACACCACCATATTTACTGTTGATATGATGTTCCTTTTCTGAAATGCTGTGTTACTTCTACACCAGATGTAATAGGTCATGCACCTTCCAAAAAGTTCAACTTTTGTTTTGTCAGTCCACAGAGTATTCTCCCAAAAATCTTGGGGATCATTAAGATGTTTTCTGGCAAAACTGAGAAATGCCATTATTGCGCAGCAGTGGTTTTTGTCTTTGAACTTTGCCATGCATGCCATTTTTCCCAGTTTCTTCCTTATGGTGGAATCATGAACACTGACTTTAACCAAGGAAAGTCAGAACTGCAATGCTTTGAATGTTGTTGTGAGGTCTTTTGTGACCACTTAGATGAGTCATCCGACCTTCCTGAGAAGGTTCAACACTATTCCATGTTTTTGCCATTTTTGGATAATGGTTCTCACTGTGGTTCGCTGGAGTCCCAAAGCTTTAGAAATGGCTTTATAACCTACTAGCTGAAGAGCCCGGCGCTGCCCGGGCATGGTAACTAACTACGGTTAGTTATAACAAATTATAATGATTATATCTATATATATATAAAGCTGAGTGTATAGCCCCGCCCACTCTGCATAGACACATTCACTATAATATCCCACATCATTCCATCAGCCAGTACTACCGGACTATTACCCCTAATATCCAACATCGTCCCATCAGCCTGAGCCACCGGACTACTAATATCCCACATCATCCCATTAAAGCCACCGGACTACTACCCCTAATATCCCACATCATCCCATCAGCCAGAGCCACCGGACAACTACCACTAATATCCCACATCATCCCGTCACATCTGCCGGACTACTACCCCTAATATCCCACATCATCCTGTCAGCCATAGCCACCGGACAACTACCAGTAATATCTCACATCATCCCGTCACAGCCGCCGGACTACTACCCCTAGTATCCCACATCATCCCATCAGAGCAACCGGACTACAACCCCTAATATCCCACATCATCCCGTCAGCCAGAGCCACCGGACTACTGCCACTAATATCCCACATAATCCCATCAGCCAGAGCCACCGGGCTACTACCCCTAATATACCGCATCATCCTGTCAGCCAGAGCCACCGGACTACTCCCCTAATATCCCACATCATCCCGTCAGCCTGGGGTCAGAACCAGAGCGCTGAGTGGAACGGTCCTAACTTTCACACTAGGGATCCCTTTAAGAGAGGCCTGGCATCAGAAACAGAGAGCTGAGTGGATTTGCCCTGACTTCCATACCAATGATCCCTTTAATAGAACCCTGGGGAGAGAATTAGAGTGCTGAGGGATTTACTCTAGCTTCCATACTAGAGATCCCTTTAAGAAAGCCTTGGGTCAGAACCGGAGCGCTGAGTGGATTTGCCCTAACTTCCATACCGGGGATCCCTTTAAGAGAGGCCTGGGGTCAGAACCAGAGCGCTGAGTGGATTTGCCCTGACTTCCATACCATTGATCCCTTTAATAGAACCCTGGGGTGAGAATCAGAACGCTGAGGGATTTGCCCTAACTTCCATACCAGAGATCCCTTTAAGAAAGCCTGGGATCAGAACCAGAGCGCTGGATGGATTTGCCCTGACTTGCATACCAATGATCCCTTTAATAAAACCCTGGGGTAGAATCAGAGCGCTGAGGGATTTGCCCTAACTTCCATACAAGAGATCCCTTTAAGAGAGCCTGGGGTCAGTACCAGAGCATTTGAAGGCAATTGCCCTTACTTCCATACCGAGGATCCCTTTAAGAGAGGCCTGGGGTCAGAACCAAAGCACTGGATGGATTTGCCCTGCCTTCCATACCGGAGATCCCTTTAAGAAAGGCCTGGAGTCAGTACCAAAACGCTGAGTGGATTTGCCCTAACTTGCATACCATTGATCCAATGGAGGGGGGATTCATTTCTGTCATGTGCTCTCATCCCAGCCTGCTACCTGCAGCAACGCTCCACTTTTGCCTCCTCAAGCAGCGACCCTGGGACCCTGCTCCACCGTGGACGGTAAGGTATATCCGCATTATAAGACAGACCTCCATTTTCCCCAAAAATTTTGGGGAAAAAATGTGCATCTTGTAATCTGAAAAAGAGTATTTTGACGTATGCTTCATTTTGTGTGGGCCAATGCAAGTTACATTTCTATAAATGCTGGTTATTCCGGCCTAGGAGATGTCCTGTATCGCAGGCAGTGTTTCCCATAAATGACATTCTTCTGTTGAAAACATGTTTTGCTTTTGTGGCATGTGAATATTTCTCCATTTTGTACTTTAGCCTTTCCAACCATTGGAATGTGCTCAACAGAACATATTTCACTACGTCCAACACACTTGGACAAGACCCGAAGCCAAAGAGCTGCCTTTGTGGGATCGACCACAAGTAACTGTAATGCTGCTTAGGCACAACATGAGTAATATTTAGGACGAGATGTATTTCAGAATCTACTAGCATTTTAGAGTTGATGGTATCTCCCTCCTACGATCTAGTCCCAGAGGGTTGTAGACACTGGGGAAGCTTTGCTAATAGTTCCCATGAGTTGTGTGATATAATGCATTCATTTTAAACACATTCACTTTTTGCACATCTGTTACACTGTAACAGTTTTATTAGTGGTGGCAGAAAGAGGGTGGTAGTCCGCGCTGCCGATGTGGATGCCTAGAAGCCAGGAAAAAACAGTATGGATTGATGCGATTTATTCTCTTGTTCTCTACACATTTCAAAGTTGGACCAACTCCTTCCTCAGAAGAACCAAAATATCGTATTCACTCTATCTTAAGTGGGGTCTGGTTCTATGTCGGATTCTGAATTAAGATAGTCTATTCTGGAGTTCGCGCCCAATTCCTGCTGCCGTCACTGTCCTTGCCTTCAGACAAATTGAAAATCAAGAGGAGGTGAGAAAGCAGCCGCAGACATGACTTCCTGTTGATGTTATAAATGTCCCAAGGTGGGGCCAGTGACTCTGGCGCTGATTGGGCTCGTGGCCCATGTGACAAACTCACATGAGCCCTAGGAACGCGAGCGCCGACACCACTGGCATGGTGCTGGCATGGCATGTGAGTATATGTGTTTTTATTTTAACAGGGCCAAATATAATGAATGAGAAGGGGCTGTCCAAGTAGTGGACAACTTTAGGGCTACGGTCACACTATCATCAGTATTTGGTCAGTATTTCACATCAGTATTTGTAAGCCAAAACCAGGAGTGGGTCAAAAATGCAGAATTGATGACATGTTTCTGTTATAGTTTTCCTCTTATTGTTCCTTACTTGGTTTTGGCTTAGAAATTCTGATGTAAAATACTGACCAAATGCTGAGAGCCTGATCGTAGAAGCCTAAGGGGTTTAGTTCTTTTTCTATTTTAAGATGGGTCCAGTTTGAGGTCTGTATTAAGAGGGGTCTGGTAAGGAGTCTGTATTGAGGGGGTTTCTGGTATATTAAGTCGGGGTCTAGTATGGAATCTGTATAGATGGGAAGTCTGGTCTGGGGTTTTTATTAAGGGGTGGGTCGGTTCTGGGATTGGGATCTGGGATTCTGAGTATTCCTATCTCAGACATTCATGACACATTAAAAGGAAATGTCATACATGCCTGATAGTTTTGGTTCCTACCTCTGGAGCTTGTGCAGAAAATCAGGCATCCCCACGACCCTAGTCTGGTAGCCACTGTGAATGGAGAAAAGGCTTTGGATGTGTAAGTGGTGTACAAGGACTGGTTTGTGCCCCACTTCCCTTGCCCGTGTTTCTACATCCCTGAGATGCTGCTATATTGTGTATGTCCAATATATGGTATGTGTATTATAATATTGCTATGCTGTGTAATATATTGCATATATATATACTGGCCTCCATTACACATGCACATCTCTCCCCATTCACTTCCATAGGAGCTCAAAAATGGCTCATTTTGTCAATGATGTTTGATACTTTACCCTTATATTGGCGTAAGTAGTGAGAAGACAATATTTTTGTACCTTCATAAGATGTTATGCTGTCCGGTTCAGAGATCCATGTCCAGAGCGCTTAGTTTTATGGTTGCACTGGGATTATGTCAGGGTTGTAATAACAGTTTAGTTTGTGTCCTCTTTTCTTCATCTGGAGATTTGAAAATAAGCAGAAATGTTGTACTAAAAGAGGCAGCAAGAAATTCTAAAAGGGAATAAATGTATTTTAAAGAGTTTGCTAACCATTTAGGCATTTTTTCTACTTTTTCAGGCACTTTGGATGCCTGCAGATCAGTGCTGAGTCCCCACCGATCGCTAAAAAAATAGCAGGGAAGAGTGCAGCTTGAAAGGCAAGAATACACAGTGCCTGCCCGAGCGCACACGGAACAGAGGACGGATTCATTAGAAAGCCTATGACTTATTATTGTCTCCATACTCTGCTCTGTTTGCGCTCAGCCGTGTACTTCTACCAGGGCCGGACTGGGACTAAAATTCAGCCCTGGCATTTGAAGTTACACAGGCCCACTAGTCACATGGTGACTATATAATATCTTTGTACACTTGTAGTTTACAAGAAGTGAGAGGAGATTAACACGACTATATAACATGTAGTCACAGCTGTGCCCAGTATTTCAGCTCAGTCCTATTTATTGCTTTTAGGTACAATACTCCTCCCAAATCTCTGTCCCCTTTTGTATGCATGATTACAGAATTCCTGGCAGAACTGCTCTCTATTGGGCAACCAGACCCCCTGGTCATAGCCGCCCCTATCATACCTCCCAACTTTTGAAGAAGGGAAAGAGGGACAAAGACTGCGGCGCGCGCAGCGCGCTGCTGCAAATTTTGGCCACGCCCAGCCACACCCATTTCACAACTAGTCACACCCATATCCACACCTAATCGCACCCATTTAGCACTGCTGATCACACTGACTGGTACTGAGGGCACAGTGGCTGGCATTATGGGCACACTGACTGGTACTAAGGAAGAGAGAAAACAGAGAGAGAGAGAAAAAAGAAAACAGAGAGAGCGAGAAAGAAAGGGGAAAGAAAGAAAGAACAGTGAGAGAGAAAGAAAGAGGGGAAAGAAAGAAAGAACAGAGAGAGACAGAGAAAGAACAGAGAGAGAAAGAAAAAGAGAGAAAGAAATAAAGAAAGATTCTACAAAGATACTATAGCAGCCCGGCTCCCATTGTAGTGCCCACCTGAGCCTCCCGGTGCAGGACCTATCATGATCCGCTCACTTGGCCAGCATCCCCGATTCCAAGGCGATCCTGCTGTCTGCGCTGTCGGAGGAGGACACGGTGATGGATCTGAAGCATTCCTGGTTCCGTCGCAATCTCCTCAAGAAATTATCTCATTTCCGGTCAGCTTCCAGCACATCACTTCAGGTGGAACGTCATGTGTGTGTTTTAAAATGCTCCTCGGGGCTCTGCCGTGTACTCCTGTGTCCGTGGGAAAAGCCAGCTTTGTATGCTTTCTACACACACGGCTCCACTCTGTCCACCTCGTACACGCGTGGCTCCTCTCCGTACACCTCGTACACACGGCTCCTCTCCGTACACCTCGTACACACGGCTCCTCTCCGTACACCTCGTACACACGGCTCCGCTCCGTACACCTCGTACACACACGGCTCTTCTCCGTACACCTCATACACACACGGCTCCTCTCCGTACACCTCGTACACGCGCGGCTCCACCTCGTACACACACGCGGCTCCTCTCCGTACACCTCGCACACATGCGGCTCCGCTCCGTACACCTCATACACACACGGCTCCGCTCCGTACACCTCGTACACACACGGCTCCGCTCCGTACACCTCGTACACACACGGCTCCTCTCCGTACACCTCGCACACACGCGGCTCCGCTCCGTACACCTCGTACACACAGCTCCTCTCCGTACACCTCGTACACACGCGGCTCCTCTCCGTACACCTCGTACACACACGGCTCCTCTCCGTACACCTCGTACACGCGCGGCTCCACCTCGTACACACACGCGGCTCCGCTCCGTACACCTCGCACACATGCGGCTCCGCTCCGTACACCTCATACACACACGGCTCCGCTCCGTACACCTCGTACACACGGCTCCGCTCCGTACACCTCGTACACACGGCTCCGCTCCGTACACCTCGTACACACGCGGCTCCTCTCCGTACACCTCGTACACACACGGCTCCTCTCCGTACACCTTGTACACGCGCGGCTCCACCTCGTACACACACGCGGCTCCGCTCCGTACACCTCGCACACATGCGGCTCCGCTCCGTACACCTCATACACACGGCTCCGCTCCGTACACCTCGTACACACGCGGCTACGCTCCGTACACCTCGTACACACGCGGCTCCGCTCCGTACACCTCGTACACACACGGCTCCGCTCCGTACACCTCGTACACACACGGCTACGCTCCGTACACCTCATACACACACGGCTCCGCTCCGTACACCTCGCACACACACAGCTCTGCTACATCCACACACGCGGCTCCGCTCCGTACACCTCATAAACACGGCTCCGCTCCGTACACCTCGTACACACACGGCTCCGCTCCGTACACCTCGTACACACACGGCTACGCTCCGTACACCTCATACACACGCGGCTACGCTCCGTACACCTCGTACACACGCGGCTCCGCTCCGTACACCTCGTACACACACGGCTCCGCTCCGTACACCTCGTACACACACGGCTACGCTCCGTACACCTCATACACACACGGCTCCGCTCCGTACACCTCATACACACACGGCTCCGCTCCGTACACCTCGCACACACACAGCTCTGCTACATCCACACTGTAAATCCTGACCCCACACATACTTACCTCAACCAGCACCATGACAACAGCAAAGCAGAGTCTTGCAGACGGTAGAGGCAAGGCTGAGCGCACAGGACCTGTGATGAGGTCACAGGAGGGGCGGAGTCAGGGGTGACATGTTCGGGGGTCTGGACAAAGGCTCCTGATCATGTGACCCCCCTGACTCCTCCCCTCCTGTGACCTCATCACAGGTCCTGCGAACAGAGCGAGCAGGCAAGCGAGTGCGACGCTGTGAGTGGCTGCGGGAGGGAGGGGGTCTCATCTCATGCGGGGGCGAGGATGGGGGGCGTGGCGGCTTATCTCCCTGCAGTGCGGGAGGAACTTGGAAACTATCACCGCCATGCCCGCAGAGGGCCGGCGGCAGGAGCAACAGTGGCCGCAGCAGCTGGCAAGCGGCCAGATGATCGGCGCTGCCCGCGGCCCACGTGACAGCGGCCCAGCGGGAAAATGCCCGGTTGGTTATATTGCCAATCCGGGCCTGACTTCTACCTTCCAAAGAACTTTTAGCGCATACAATAATTACATTTGATTTCCTGATTTTAAGCCCTTAAAGGGGTTTCCTAGTGTTGGACAAACATGGCTGGTTTCTTCTTGAAACACTGCAACACCTGACCACAGGGTTTTCAGCCCCTTTCACTTCAATCATGTTGAGCTGTAAACCTTAGATGTGGCGCTGTGCCTGGTAGAAAGTAGCCTTCTTCTTCTTTGAACAACCCATTTTGGACCACCAATTTCCCTTTTACAGCATTCATTGAGTAGTTTTGTTTTACAAAATCACCTTTTAATAGTTTGTGGAATAGCACAATGGTCCCGGCTATTTAGCCACGTGCTCGCTGCAGTCAGCTCTGGCTGTGTATCGTAATTGTAGGTCAGGATGATCAGAATGATGTTACTCTTTGAGTCCCCAATCAAAATGTAATTAAAAATCACTGTCACACCAAAAAATGGCATCAAACATAATTAAAGACGCAACGCCCACGACTGCAACAATCTAAAGAATTATATAGGTTATTGAATGTGAACTGTGAGATGTAAAAAAACTAATGTTTTTTTCTCTATCCATACTGCAAAAAAAACATATAAATTGCACACAGTTCTATATACCCCTAAATGGTGGATAAAAAGGCAACATTTCCCCACTTTGTTCCAAACCCTTTTCTTACATATAAATCATCCTGTAGCGAGATACCAAAGTCTCATCTCCAATCCAAAATGGCATCATTGCTCTGGGGGCAAATTCTTGCAGCAAGTCATGTGAGGTGTGTTTGTGAATTTACTGCACACATGTATTTTTTCCCAATTGTCAGGTTATTAAAAGTTTATGTGCACTTTCCCTGGTCACTCGGCTTTGAATAATGAGTCCCGTAGCTCCGAGCTGTCAGTCAGTCCGAGTCTAATGTAAAGACCTGTGGGAATTTCGGAGTACGTGCACGCTCGTCTATACAGTACGAGGAAACTTTCCAAGAACTATTTTATGATCCGATCAGAATAAGCTCTTTCTTTTCTGACACTAGGTCACCCCCAGACCTCCTCCTATTCCAAATATTTGCATTTTGTGTCAATTTTATTTCATGGTTTTTGCTCGCTACTCAGAGTTGAAGTCTTGTCCTCGATCCACCACTCGCCCTGCTGATCTTCTTGTTTTCACTTTTATGTATTTGAATTTAAAGTGAACATGTTCCTGGTCAGAGGCTTTTTTTTATGTTTTTTTCTCGCTCCCCCTTGCTGCCACACCATGAAAAGTTCCTATCCCATGCCTACCTACTGCTTTAGCATTTAGCAGGGATGAGCCTTGATTTTTTAGCTTCCCTCTTGCATTGTAAGAAACATTCTTCATACATTATAAACATTTCCCTTTCCATGCTTGCAGGTTCTCTATAAATGTTTAGAAACTTCTTGAGTCACCAATAAAATCCATCTAATGTAGTACAATACATAGAGTACATAGGGAGGGAGAGGAGGGAGGTGCAGCTGCTACTTTTCATTTCAGAAGGGATGGCAGACATCAGGTTATTAGGTAGTAAAAGGTCCATTTGCCCGATAGAAGAAGACCAGTAGTATAAATGAACAGAGATATATTGGGGCCTTTGTTACAGATTTTGCATTAGATCTGCGAAGCTTCAATTCATGTCTCTTATGTGTTCACACTTTGCCATTGTTATGTAGGCACTGCAAGGTACAGTCAGGCAGAAATGATATGTTCATTGTATGGTATTAGTATGTAACAATGTATGGCAGTATTAGGTAGATACTGAATGGTTCTACGCTTTTGTCTGCTTGGTGATATTGTGCTGGCAGTGTCATGTACCATAACACACTATTATGTATTAACCGTATAGTACGGAAACATTCAAGTTTATTATATGGTAATACTATGTCATACTGTGACTATTGAGGCATAATCTAACAGTATATTATCTCCACATCCTTTTCCATTTTGCCCAGGGGGTCTACAAGGACCTTAATGGATCATTCCCAACTATTAATGTCATTACCTATCTGGAGGGTAGATGATACCTTGTGTATTGGAGGATATCCTACCACGGGGAGCTCCAGGGACCACCCAAGAATGGAGTTCTGAAATGCATGTGCCACTTTTGCATTAAGGCTTTCTTGAGACTGTTCAATTGCTGCATTCAGTTCAGCTGGGGGGTTTTCAGAGCCAAGTTTTTGGTATTGGTTGGAACCCTACTGATCTGTAAGTTATCACCTATTTTGTAGATAAGTGATAATTTTAATGGGTTATTCCCAATAGAGTATGTTATTCCGCTATCCACGAACTGGGCTTTCTCTGGCAGTCCCTTAGACAATGAATGGAACGGAGGTCGAGCCTGTGCACCTCCGCTCCATTCAAGACACGGCTCTGCAGAGACTACTCTCTGGTTCTAGAGCCTCTTCCTTAGGATTGCTGAGAGTCACAGTGCTCAGAGCCCCAGCGATTAGTAAGTTATCCCCTTTCCTATGGATATGAGAGAAATTGCTATTTTGGAAATAACTCTTTAAGGTTACATTAAACCATTTGTGTGAGTTTTACCATCCAAGAGAAATGGACTGGGTTTTTTCAGGTGTCATCCAAGTTGCTGTCTGAACTTTTTTATCTATTGACACTTAACAATGTATTAGTTAAAACAGATGAAACTTGGATAGAAGATTGAAGTGCAAAGGATGTTTTCAGTGTGTCATCTGATTTACATGGTTCCCCATAGAATTTAATGGCTGATCTGTAATTTGGATGAGAATAGGATCTTCTCTGAGTTACACACTAGAGAAATGGATCAGTTTTTAAAATTGATCCAATAGTATGAAAGGCACAAAAATGGTTGAACATAGTAGCACAAAAATTAAAAAGGGAGAAAAGAAATATAAGCTGCACTCCCAGGCATCATGATTTAGACTGACATGGTCCTTGGTCATGACTTCAAAATTTGAAGTATGTAAGGATCAACAAAACTCTTTGTGTTGTCCAAGAAAAAAGCAGACGGCACAAGGATGCATCATACGAATGTGCGAATGTAGCCAAAATGATAGCAGTCACACCCTGCAGATGACCACAAGTAAAATGGACATCTTATTGTAACACATTTTGACTGTACAATGTCAAACTCAGCTGATAAGGCTACATAAAAATATAAAATAAAGCACTCAAAAGTACAAAATTACAGATTTCATGACTTAAAGAGTAACCACCATTTCAGTTTTTTATTCCTAAATCAAGAATCAGTGAAATGTGCTTCGTTCTACTTCAAGATTGATATTTCACTTTCTATTCATGGGTAACATTTGTTTTTAGTGAAGAAAATGTACTCATTACTGAGATAGTTGATGACCACATGTGGTGCTTTTAAACTTCTACAGAGAAGGGAGAAGTTAGAGGCAGGAACAGGCATTTAGAACTTTATGAGCACCAATTGCCATCTTCTATATCAGTAATAGGAAATTTTGTCTTCATTGAAAACAGATTTTATTCATGAATTGAAAATGAATGAATCAGTCTAGGAGAAAAAGGAAGATTAATCTAATAAGATATATTACAAAGTATCTTATTTTCACGTCCACTATTAATACAGGTGCTTCTCACAAAATTAGAATATCATCAAAAAGTGAATTTGTTTCCATTTTTCAATACAAAAAGTGAAACTCATATATTATATAGAGTCATTACAAACAGAGTGATCTATTTCACGTGTTATTTCTGTTTATGTTGAAGATTATGGCTTACTGCCAATGAAAACCCAAAAGTCATTATCTCAATAAATTAGATTGAATAACAAAACACACCTGCAAAGGCTTCCTGAGCATTTAAAAAAGT
Source organism: Dendrobates tinctorius (assembly GCF_039654945.1). Taxonomy (NCBI): domain Eukaryota; kingdom Metazoa; phylum Chordata; class Amphibia; order Anura; family Dendrobatidae; genus Dendrobates; species Dendrobates tinctorius. The sequence goes on from NW_027361726.1 coordinate 6,819,943, forward strand.
CTCAGTCTGTTTCAGTAGTTCCACAATCATGGGGAAGACTGTTGACTAGTGTTGAGCATTCCGATACCGCAAGTATCGGGTATCGGCCGATACTTGCTGTATCGGAATTCCGATACCGAGTTCCGATATTTTTTCAATATCGGAAGTCGGCATCGGAATCGGAAGTTCAAAGTTGATTGACAGCCTGACGTCATCATGATGCGCGGTGTGTGCGCATCATGATGCGCCGTCATTTTGGGCCTTCCGGGGGTCTCTGCCGGCCTGCCGGGGGGCTGTGTGGACTGCCCGGGGTCTGTACCGGCCTGCCGGGGGGCTGTGCCGGCCTGCCGGTGGTCTGTGCACCCTGTGGGGGTCTGTACCGGCCTGCCGGGGGGCTGTGCCGGCCTGCCGGTGGTCTGTGCACTCTGTGGGGGTCTGTACCGGCCTGCCGGGGGGCTGTGCCGGCCTGCCAGGGGGCTGTGCTGATGTCCGGGGGTCTGTGCAAGCATCGTCCGATGGGACTACAAGTCCCATCTGGCGATGCCTGCTACCATGACAGTGATTGACACATTAGCCAATGATGGGACAGTAGTAGTCCCATCATCCGGCTAATGTGTTAAATGTTAAAAAAAATAAAAATAAAAAAATACTACATACATACTACATGCATGCTACATACATACTACATGCTACATACATACTACATACATACTACATACATACTACATACATACCACATATATACTACATACATAACACATATATACTACATACATACTACATACATACTACATACATACTACATATATACTACATGCATGCTACATACATACTACATGCTACATACATACTACATACATACTACATGCATGCTACATACATACTACATGCTACATACATACTACATATATACTACATGCATGCTACATACATACTACATGCTACATACATACTACATACATACTACATGCATGCTACATACATACTACATGCTACATACATACTACATATATACTACATGCATGCTACATACATACTACATGCTACATACATACTACATACATACTACATACATACTACATGCATGCTACATACATACTACATGCTACATACATACTACATATATACTACATGCATGCTACATACATACTACATGCTACATACATACTACATATATACTACATACATACTACATACATACTACATGCATGCTACATACATACTACATGCTACATACATACTACTTATATACTACATGCATGCTACATACATACTACATGCTACATACATACTACATATATACTACATGCATGCTACATACATACTACATGCTACATACATACTACATATATACTACATGCATGCTACATACATACTACATGCTACATACATACCACATATATACTACATACATACTACATACAATACATTCATACAATACATACATAGACATACAGTACATATAACATAGAGTAACATACTTACCAATACTTGTCACATTGTTCCCCGAAGCCATTGTCTTTTACGGAATAAATATTAACATAACAAACCACAAAAATACTCACCCACGATCCGAAGCAGTCCACGAGTGTGTCCCACGACGATCTTGGGTAGAGAACTGCAGCATCAGCTGTTGCTGCCGTTCTCTACGGGCTGCAGGAATCCAATGACGGAAGGTAGGTATCCTTCCGCACTGTATTCCTCCGCCACTTAAAAAAAAAAAAAGTCCCTAGTCTCACTTTATGCCATTGCTGTGTGGGAAATTCCCACGCAGCAATGGCATAAAGTGAGACTAGGGACTTTTTTTTTTTTTTAAGTGGCGGAGGAATACAGTGCGGAAGGATACCTACCTTCCGTCATTGGATTCCTGCAGCCCGTAGAGAACGGCAGCAACAGCTGATGCTGCAGTTCTCTACCCAAGATCGTCGTGGGACACACTCGTGGACTGCTTCGGATCGTGGGTGAGTATTTTTGTGGTTTGTTATGTTAATATTTATTCCGTAAAAGACAATGGCTTCGGGGAACAATGTGACAAGTATTGGTAAGTATGTTACTCTATGTTATATGTACTGTATGTCTATGTATGTATTGTATGAATGTATTGTATGTAGTATGTATGTAGTATATATGTGGTATGTATGTAGCATGTAGTATGTATGTAGTATGTATGTAGCATGCATGTAGCATGCAGTATGTATGTAGCATGCATGTAGTATATATGTAGTATGTATGTAGCATGTAGTATGTATGTAGCATGCATGTAGTATATATGTAGTATGTATGTAGCATGTAGTATGTATGTAGCATGCATGTAGTATGTATGTAGTATGTATGTAGTATATATGTAGTATGTATGTAGCATGTAGTATGTATGTAGCATGCATGTAGTATATATGTAGTATGTATGTAGCATGCATGTAGTATGTATGTAGTATGTATGTAGTATATATGTAGTATGTATGTAGCATGTAGTATGTATGTAGCATGCATGTAGTATACTGTATATGTAGTATGTATGTAGCATGTAGTATGTATGTAGCATGCATGTAGTATGTATGTAGTATGTATGTAGTATATATGTAGTATGTATGTAGCATGTATCATGCATGTAGTATATATGTAGTATGTATGTAGCATGTAGTATGTATGTAGCATGCATGTAGTATGTATGTAGTATGTATGTAGCGTGTAGTATGTATGTAGCATGCATGTAGTATATATGTAGTATGTATGTAGTATGTATGTAGTATGTATGTAGTATATATGTGTTATGTATGTAGTATGTATGTAGTATATATGTGGTATGTATGTAGTATGTATGTAGTATGTATGTAGTATGTATGTAGCATGTAGTATGTATGTAGCATGCATGTAGTATGTATGTAGTATTTTTTTTTTTTTTTTTAACATTTAACACATTAGCCGGATGATGGGACTACTACTGTCCCATCATTGGCTAATGTGTCAATCACTGTCATGGTAGCAGGCATCGCCAGATGGGACTTGTAGTCCCATCGGACGATGCTTGCACAGACCCCCGGACATCAGCACAGCCCCCCGGCAGGCCGGCACAGCCCCCCGGCAGGCCGGTACAGACCCCCACAGGGTGCACAGCCCCCCGGCAGGCCGGCACAGCCCCCCGGCAGGCCGGCACAGCCCACCGGAGCCTGCACAGCCCCCCTGGCAGGCCGGCACAGCCCCCCGGCAGGCCGGCACAGACCACCGGAGCCTGCACAGACCCCCTGGCAGGCCGGCACAGCCCCCCGAAAGGCCCGTACAGACCCCAGAGAGGCTGTACAAGGGAAAAACAGGATTTTTCTTATTCCGATACCGGAAGTCCCATAGACTTGAATGGGACTTCCGGTATCGGAATCGGCGATACCGATACTTTTTTTTAAGATCGGCCGATCCATTCCGATCCGATACTTTGAAGTATCGGACGGTATCGCTCAACTCTACTGTTGACTTGACAGATGTCCAGAAGGCAGTCATTGACACACTCCATGAGGAGGGTAAGCCACAAAAGGTCGTTGCTAAAGAAGCTAGCTATTCACAGAGTTCTGTATCCAAGCATATTAATGGAAAGTTGAGTGGAAAGAAAGTGTGGTAGAAAAAGGTGCACAAGCAACTGGGATAACCACAACCTTGAAAGGATTGTTAAGAAAAGGTCATTCAAAAATTTGAGGGAGAGTCATAAGGAGTGGATTGTTGCTGGAGTCATTGCTTCAAGAGCCACCACACACAGAGGTATCCAGGACATGGGCTACAAGTGTCGCATTCCTTGTGTCTAGCCACTCATGGCCAATAGGCAACACCAGAAGCGTCTTACCTGGGCCAAGGAGAAAAAGAACAGGACTGTTGCTCAGTTGCTCCAAATTGTTGTTTTCAGATGAAAGTAAATTTTTTTTCATTTGGAAATGAAGGTCCCAGAGTCTGGAGGAAGAGTGGAGAGGCCACAATCCAAGCTGCTGGAGGTCTAGTGTGAAGTTTCCTCAATCAGTGATGGTTTGGCGATCAATGTCATCTGCTGGTATAGGTCCACTGTGTTTTATCAAGACCAAAGTCAGCGCAGCCATCTACCAGGAAATTTTAGAGCACTTCATGCTTCCCTCTGCCAACAAGCTTTTTGGAGATGGAAATGTCATTCTCCAGCAGGACTTGTCACCTGTCAACACTGTCAAAAGTACCAATACCTGGTGTAAAAACAACACTTTCACTTCGCTTGATTGGCCAACAAACTCACCTGAGCTTAACCCCATAGGGAATCTATGGGCTATTGTGAAGAGGACGATGAGAGACACCAGACCCAACAATGCAGATGAGCTGAAGGCTGCTATCAAAGCAACCTGGGCTTCCATAACACCTCAGCAGTGCCACAGGCTGATCGCCTCCATGCCATACCGCATTGATGCAGTAATTGATTCCACAGGAGCCCCGACCAAGTATTTAGTGCATTTACTGAACATACAATTCAGTAGGCCAACATTTTGGATTTTAAAATAAATCATTTTTCAAGCTGGTATTATAATGTATTCTAATTTCCGGAGATAATGACTTTTGGGTTTTCATTGGCTGTAAGCCATAATCATCAACACTAACAGAAATAAACACATGAAATAGATCACTCTCTGTAATGACTCTATATAATATATGAGATTCACTTTTTGTATTGAAGAACTGAAATAAATTCACTATTTTATGATACTCTATTTTTGTGAGACGTACCTGTATATGAAAAAATAATTAAAATGATGGTTACTCTATAAATAAATACTTCAAAATTTCAAAATATTTCGACTGTCATTGCCAGTAAGAGCCAGCGAGAATTAGCAGAAGTCTCAGTACATTTTATTTTGGTTACAGCACAGACTTCATTTAAACTAACAGATTAAAAACATCATCTTGCCGCCTACAATGCCATTGTCATCCGTTTCGGATCACATAAGGCTGCCACCCTGAAATTCATTTTGTATATTGTTTCACATCACAAAAAAAAAGAATTTGCTTAGCACCTGTCAGGCCTCATGTCAGAATAAGAGGGGAACGCGCACAAATCCTCACAGCAAAGACATAAGTTACAGCGGGAGGAGACGCTCGCCGCCTGCTGCTGCACAAATCCTGAGGTTATTTCAGGACAAGGTAAAACTTTATGTAACTCTGCACATTTCACATCGGAGAAAGATCCGCCACCTCGCCACAGCCGCGCACTATTCATCACAGCTTCATTATTATCCTGAGGACGCAGAATGCCGCAGTGCTGCTGCTCACCAATATTGTGTATTAGGATTAAGAAAATCTAAATCCTTAGATCAGGTTTGCTTTATCTGCATCTGGGAAAGCTGGATCACGAATAATCAACCTGATATTACAGGTTTCGTCCTGATGAACAAACTGCCTTTTATGTCATTAAGGAGAGTTATCACTGCATAATCGGGCTGATCTGCCATTCAGGAGACTTGGCGAGCTGGCTAAAAACCCCACAGAGGAGCTATAATAGCCATTAAACAGCTTTTCCAGGATTAGATGTCCCAGAGTTTTGAGGAGACCTTACCAACCTGACACTTGCTCTCATTTTTTTTTAATGGTGTGAAAGCCGCTGTTCTCCTGAATCTTATGATGTTTTTCTTTTGTTCCTGTGTTTCTCTGTTCCTGATAGATGGATCAATCTTCCGTCTATGCAAATCTATGTGTCTTCTCAGTGAACATCCTCTTCAGGACCACATCTAGTTGGCTGAAAAGGCTAAATTTACATACAGGGGAGAGAAGGCCATATCAGAATTGGGGAGGCGCAGGAACAAAATACACACAATGATCTCTATACAGACTCATGGTTGTAAAATATGGTAAGATGGTATTTGTAGCTGCACAAGACAAATTTGCCATTTAAGAGTGTAAAAAAAATTATCTGACAATCTTTGCGTTAACTGCAATAGCCCCCATATTGGTTGTTACCCAGCTAATGAATAAACAATTAAAGGTATCGTCTACGAGTGGACATCCCAGCTCAATCTCTTCAAGACGCCAACGAGAATATAAACAATCTATGCTCATCTCCTGTGGTGGGGTCGTCACAGCAATGTCAACGTTGCGGTTTCCAGTGGGTCATGCGACGTTGTGTCATATGATCTCAGAAGCCAACCAATTGAAGTTAACCAAGTGCAGACTTTACTATTTTGAAAGAGTGGATGTTCGTTCTGGTGGAATATTGATGAACTGCATCCCATTGGCTGCAACGGTCACGTGGCAATGTCATGTGACACGCTGGGAATAGCAATGCCAACATAACTGGAAGCATGCCCTGGCACTTTGATTGACAGCTAGTGAGCTGTCACATTGGCACAGCGTGCTTACAGTGCGACTGAAGACGCTCCATGCACCCATCTATGACTAAAAGCTGGAGGCTCCCAGGCAAAATAGAGTTCTTCCCAGTAACCGCGCTTTCGGTTTGGTGGAGGAATGGCATTAGAACAATATTTACATGCAGATGAACCCTGTTAGTGTTTGGGGACAGGACAGGTTAAATGATAAAAGTTTATCTGCTGCCATCACTGAAGGGAGACATTACATATTGATTTTTTTCTTTAGTGGTGCTAGCAAGTAGGCACAATGTTATCATAGAACAATGAGATTTGGAGCTTGGCATAATGAAAATACAACTGTAAACTCTATGAATAGTAAGAAATTAATCAACTTGGAAGTTTGGATTTTGAAATGCTAAGAAATATCTAAAATTGAGGTTTGTTCTTGGATTGGCTTGTAGTATTGTAGTGGAACAACAACTCATGTTACAGCTCCTTAAAGCCAAGCAATCGCTCTTGCCTTCTAAACAGAAATTAGTGGAAATATTACGCTGGAAAACAATGAATCTCAACTGGGACCAGTCAATGATTGCCAATTGCTATTGGGATTGTACTTATAGTGTCGATGGTTTGGCACACCATCACTCTTAAGACCCATCAGCCTGGGTGCCTTCTGCCAGGATTAGCTGCCTCTAAGCTTCCCTGCTTTTTTCCTTAAGAATTTATCATATAAATTGCGCCTTAGAACCTGGCACAGAGGATCCAGCAGTGAGAGAGGTAAATCTTATTGACCTAAAATTGATTTTCAGATGCAAGTGTCCTCATTTAAACTCTGTACACATGTATCTATTCAACAAGAAGGCTGGTGTGAGCTGTGAGAATATAGATATCTATACAGCCACCCTTAATACTGAATGCATCCTTTTTTTAAGCTATACAAAATTGACAGAAAGAAACACAGACAAACAGACATCATTAACTAAACAAATGTTCACATCACATTTTAGCTGTTAGGGGCTTTCGTCCAAAGCTCCGAAACATGGGCCGCAGGTGAAATCCACTGAAGGGGCCAAAGCGGATAGAGCACTTTGTGCCCACCTGAAAAAGGTAGATACTGCTGAAAATGAGGTTATACAGATGAGGAGATGAATGGATGGATGGATGGATAGATAGATAGATAGACTAATTATTTGTAGACACCGTTGAGCTTCCTTCATCTCCTCCTATCACTATTCTCTACATTTAAAGAACATTATAAATGACAATATATGACATTTGTTGAATCTGACATGAATCAACTTCTGGTCGTTTACTGCTGTTTGAAGAATAATTGTGATGTATATATATGATATGTCATTATCCAGTAATTATCTGCCTGGAGGGCATAGAATCGATAGACCCAGGTAGGAGAAGGCTCTTTCCTCTGTAACTCCACACCTGACCTTTCTTTTATCGTTGCTGGTATGGATGTGGTGATGTAAGAGCCGACTCCCCTGGCCCAGCTGTGCTGCCATGTGCTTCTAATACTCCCAGCTTCCTGACAATATGCACCATCAGCAACCTTAATGTGACATTTCACATTCTTTCCAGGAATCTTACAGAGCTGAGTTACTGTGGATGAAGTTAAGGATTTTATGAAAAGACCATAAATTATTTATTTATTTTACTCACTTATATAGCGCCATTAATTCCATGACGCTTTATAGACATTATCAGCACTTTCTCCATTGGGGCTCACAATCTACATTCTCTATCAGTATGTGTTTTGAGTGTGGGAGGAAGCCAGAGAACCTTGAGGAAACCCACACAAACACAGGGAGAACATGCAGACACATTGCAGATGTACTTGGTGGTATTAGCATTTGGCCGAGCGAGCGCTCCTGTGTATGGGAGTGTCAGCTGAGATGGCTGTAGGCCGAAGGATCACATAGACTATCGTTCGGCTGACAGCCATCTAAATGTGTATGACCAACTTTCAGTAAAAGTCTGTTACATCCGTACACAAGTTATTGTTGGTAGGACCTTGAGTAAAGGTCTGACAGATCCTTACAAATGTGTTTATTGGTAGACCATATTGGTAAGAATTTAAGCAAAAGTATGTCATATGCTTAGACAATTGTTGGTAGGACATTCGTCCCCTTAGATAATTTTTTGAGGGTATCTCTTGGAAGATTTTAGCAAAAGGTGTTCAGCCCTTTAAATGTGTCATTAATGGGAGAGTTAGTTGGTTGATGTAAATAAAAATTATGGTCTTTTGAACAAGTAGATTAAGAAAATGGGAATTCTAAGTTTGGTTGAAGTAGATATATATAAATTTAACAAATTTTATGGGTTCTTAAGTCCCCCATATGACATTGAGTTAAGGTCTAGTTGGATGGTAGACCTTGTTGACAATTACAGGAACTACCAATAACATTTTGATGTACATTTGGAATTTTTTATTTATTGAATTCAGAACTTGTAGGGTTTACAAATCCTATACTTTTTTTTTCTTTTAACTCTGCAAGGATTATGCTGAAGATCAAAGGTCTTCAAGTGACTGTAGGCGCAGCAATAATTGTTCCTGTTTTACATAGGATCATTATCTCATAAAAACAGTCTGACTGATTTTATAGCTTTTGGACTACAGTTTTGGCCAGAGAATTTAAGTAGAAGAAAAAAAAGATTCAGGTCCCAGGAGAATTAATGTTCCTGGAAAAAGGTCTAACTTCTAGAAATTTACCACACCGCTTTTTCTCAGAATGTTTGGTACAGAATTTGTAAATTGTGACACTGAACCAGCAATTTTTATACATATCACTTTCTTAGGTTTTGTGACTTGGAAAATACTTCAAATGATTCATCTTGCCAAAGAATATTCCTGACTCACTATAACATACTGAGCCCACACAAACAGTGGACATGGTTGCCATTATAATTTGTCATTACATACCCAACATTTGCATCAATTAGACAACTTAACCTACAAAAACATTCAATCATTTTTTTCTAAAAAGGATAAATATGGCTTCCCAATAATTGACAACCACTTTTACCCATAGACTGGAGTGAGATTTCACAATATTAATATATAAATATAAGGAGAACAGTCAGGTAAACTGGTGAAGAAAAATATTTAAAGAGGTTATCCAAGACTATTTTTTATTTCTTATGGGCTTAAAAACTAACAGGCAGGTAGGTGCAGCCTACCTGACTGTGGTGCTTGGCGCCGATCCCTGCCCAAACAGAGCTGTCACTAATCGCTCCTGAAGGGGGACTCAGGGCCAGTGATGTGGGCCAGTCCTGATTTCTCTTACATCTGGTTCAACAGGTTCGGTTTTACTGTACAATACATTCCATGCACATTCAGCTGAGGTACACAGTATGGGGCAGAGCCCCCTCCGGTTATTGTTCGCATTTCACAATACGTTTCTAAGTCTTGCCTAGGGTCAGTCCGAACTGTCCCCACCTCAACAGCTCTAGGGATTCTCTGAATGGCAACCCAGCTTTCCTGATTCCCGCCACCATTTCCGGTTGCTTTTCCCAGACCAGCCTCTTCCTCTTAGGAGAGAATGACATATGAACTCCAATGCCTCTTCCAGGCCATAGGCCCTGGACCATCCGGGGATCTATGCTAGACTCTCGGTGCACCCTCCTGCTGTTTGGAAGATTGGTACTGCTAGGATCCATCGCAGCTTGTACTTAAACTTGGATCTTGTCACTGTTTGAGACACTGAATGGGTCTAACTCTCTTTCCCTGGAACTGCTTCCCCTTTTTATCTGTGTAGGAAGATGGACCGGGCTAGTAGTTTCTCTCTCATGTCAGGGCCAGAACTGTCGGGACTGTCACCATTGTTGCTGGGGGGAAGGACTTTCTGACTGGAAGAGACCTTTTCAGAATGGTACTATCACGATCCATTTTTGGATCTGTGTCAGTTTGGGCTGCTCACATTTAAACTTTTTTCCTTTCTGGCCATTGGGGGTTAATGTCAGTTTTTCCCCCCGGTGGCCGCTGGTGTTACTACATGTTTAGCTAGTCTGCTGGTGGTGACCACTCCCACCTTCCTATATAAGGTCACCTGAGGCATCAGCTGGTGTTGGTGATACACTTCCTTTTGGATACCAACCGTGGTCAAGACAGGAGCTGGCTGAGAGCAGTGGTGCTTCTGCTGAATGCTGATCTGGTGCCTTACTCTGCTGCTCGGTGTATTGCAGCAGAGAAAGCTAAGTTTTGTTTTTTAGTTGATTTAACCCTGAGGTGTCTGTCTTATCTTTCCTTTGATTTTTGGCACAGTTCACTTTTTTTCCCTGTTCCACCTCCTGGGGAGGGGGTTGGGGGATAAGCTCAGGGTTAAACAGGAGATAGGGACAGGTGAGTGACTTGAGCCTCACCACCATCAAGTGTACCCCCAAGTTAAGGAAAGTCAGGGCACCCCCTTAGGCAGTTCACGGGCTCAGGTTCCTTGTCCCCTGTTTTGCCACTACCTGCCCCACGACAGGGACCTTTGGTGGGAAGACAGCGTGTGCTACAGGAGAAGGTTGACTCCCTCTCCGCCTACCGATGCCCCGTGACATTATCATCAACTGTCCCATTTTGTCTGGTGAGCCATGGCCCAAATGCAGGCCTTTGCCCAACTGCTTAAGACCCTCACTGATGAGCTTAGGGTGCTGCGTGGTGAGGTGGTGCAGCAGCTGCAGCAGTTGGTGAGGATTGGGGCCTTGGTTCAGGTACAGGCTCAACCAGAACCCAAGATATCTCTCCCTGATAGGTTTTCTGGAGGGAGAGACACATTTTTGGTTTTTCAGGAGGCCGGCAAGTTATACTTCAGGCTCAGTCCTCGTTCATCAGTGAGTGAAGAACAATGGGTGGGAATCATTATGTCCCTTCTTAAGGGTGACCCCCAATCCTGGGCCTTCTCCCTGCCGGTCAATTCACCATCTCTACAATCAGTGGACGAGTTTTTTGCAGAATTGGTGCTGGTGTATGGAGATCCTGATGGCGTCTCCCTGGCGGAAACTCGACTCTGTAAGATCAAGTAGGGGGGCCGGCCTGCTGAGGAGTACTGCTCAGAGTTTAGGAGGTGGGCCACTGACACACAGTGGAATGACCCTGCCCTTAGGAGTCATTTTTTGCAGGGTCTGTCCCCAAAGTTGCAGGATACTCTGGTGCAGTATGCCGCCCCCAGGTCGCTGGAGGCCGCCATGTCCCTTGCCATCCGGGTGGATAGACGCCTCAGGGAGAGGCATACACCAAATGTGCCCCCTGTAGTCCTTGTGTGGGAGAGAGGGTCCCCGCCGCGTGTACGGGTCAGAACCAAGGGGGACCGTCACCTAGGTTCCGCGAGAGACTGTTTCCGGGGGACAGAGTTCAGGGACGGACTGGTAAGACTGACAGACGGGCTGGGGGAGGAGCTGGTATAAAAGGGGCGGGGAATGAGAGTCAGAGTGAGTCAGCAGAACTGGACAGAAGGAGCAGGAGACCGTGGGAACGACTGAGAGCAAGAGCTACTCACCGGAGCCAGGAATGAGGCCAGAAGCAGGAGAGACACTCCCCCTGGACATCAGTGGGACGGCGCCGATACGACCGTCTGAGAACCGCTGCCCTGCGTTGACCAGTGGCCGCTACCGCCTTACTCCAGCCCACGGCTGCGGCCTGCCCATGGTCACCAGCAGCCGCTGCCGCCTTCCTCCAGCCTGCGACTGTGGCCTGCCCGCTGTCACTCGCGGCCGTTGCCACCTCGCTCCCACCCACGGCTGCGGCCGGCCCGCGGGTCCCAGCGGCCATTGCCGCCTCACGTCAGCCCGTGGCTGCGGCCTGCCCATGGGTCCCAGTGGCCGTTGCCGCCTCACATCAGCTTGCGGCTGTGGCCTGTCACCCGCCGCCCACAGTCGCCCCGCTTCTGCCTGTGGTCGGGGCTAGTTCAGTGCCTTCGGCGGCCACCACTGTCCCGCTCCAGTCTGCGACAAGGGTCGTGACGTTGCTCGCCGTGGGTCCCCACTGCAGTCACTGGCTGCGCAGGTGGCCTGCCAGCAGCCACCCCTCATCGCTGCTGTTTGCCCCGATCCGGGGGCTGCGGCCCATCTGTCCAAGGACTCCTCCGGGGACTGTTATGCCCCTGCTTCCCCGGAGCGTCGGAACTCTGGAAGTCTGTGACAGATCTTCAGCGGCTGGGCCCAGCGGCTGCTACGCCGAAGAACCAACGTCCGGGACGCCGATCCGGTTAAGTGACACTATATAGTTAAGGACCCGTAGTTGGCCATACCCTATAGTGACCGGCCCTATAGTGACCAGCTTTGCCGGACATAGCCGTGTTCTTATATTTCCGTGTTTGCTTGTACTGAGTCCCTGCTAGGACAATTCCTGTTATTTTGTTTGGTTGCTTAGATTATCCCTGTGGATAGTTACCTATAAACCTATAAAAGTTGTTACCAAAATCACAAGACCGTCTCATGCCTTGTCACTGCATCCTGCATATCTGCTAGTACCACATTTGGCGTAGTCGGCAGGATGCAGTCTCTGAGCACAGACAGCGGTACTCCCGACCAAAGTGGGGCCGCAGGCGCTGCCGGTAATTGGGGGCCCCGATCCAGCATTTCTTTGGGGGATATGCTAAGCAATCTGCCACCGTTTTCCGGCTCCAATACCTTGTTGTGGAGCTAAAGAGAGTGCATGCGGAGGCTCTTCCGCATGCTTCCAATGACCCCTGATTTAGAAGTGGAGGTAGCTCTGATGGCGGAAGCCCGGAATTCGATAATGTTGAGGCCCCCGGGACACCGCAACACCTTTGCTAGGGTCTTGCGGATTCTGGAAGAAACTCATGGTGATCCAACAAACATGGGAGAGTTGAGGACCCGGTTATTCAGTCGAATGCAGGGAGAGGGGGAGACCTTCACCCAGTATATGAATGTCCTCCAGGAGTTATACACAGCCATCGAGCGGAAGGACGGAGTAGGGGTAGGACCTATCGACATTACCCTATGCGACCTGTTAGTGACTGGACTCCGGGACCTGTTAATAAAACAGGCATTGCGGGAGCAGATCCAAGTAAATCCACGTATAGCTTTCTCTGAGATGGGGAGTCAGGCCCGGGTACCAGAGCAGGAGCAGGGGATGACGGTCCCTGTGGGGAAGGCCTGGGGCATGGAGGCATCCGTGATCACTGCCGGAGAGCCCCAGTGGATTGAAGAGGTGAGACAGGAGCTGAAGAGTATCTGAGGCGATCTGGCCGAAGTAAAGAAGAGAACGGAGCCCACGCGTCGGCGGCCTGGCTTCAATGCCCGGGGCAGCTGGGCCTCGCAGTCCTGGTGTTATGAGTGCGGAGAACCGGGCCACTTCGCACAAGAGTGTCCGCGACATGGGAGATACCCACCTTAAACTAGAGGGCTCTGGGCAGGGGGGACGCCGCTCGGAGCCGGAAGCCACAACAAGGGATGGTGGAAGTCCCGAAGATCTGGTCACCAAGTGCCCAGTATTATGGGCAGAAATCGAGGGCCGCGCTGTATGGTGCCTAGTGGACACGGGGTCGCAAGTAACAACCATGCCTGCAACCTACTTTCAGCAGCATTTCCTGAAGGCAGCAAGGCCTCAGTTGGGGTCCATGATCAAGCTGATAGCCGCAAACCAACTGCCGGTTCCTGTCGCCGGAGTGGTATGGCTCCAAATGACACTGTGTCGTAAACCCCTCGGCCGCCGGGGAGTGGTCTTGACCCAAGGAGAAGCTAACGACCGCCATCCAGTTATCTTGGGTATGAACATATTACGGGAGTTCGGCAATATACTCCTCAACGACCCCTCGCAGGAGACCCTGAGCCAGTGGGGTTCCCGCATGGCCCAAGGGCAGGTCTTCCAGCAGTTGGTGTGGGAGGCGTGAGGGCTCCAGGATTGCCAGGAGGGCAAGGCGCTTGGCAAAGTCATCGTGCCGGCGGCTCCCTTGTTCGTGCTTCCCCCAGGGCAGATGGTGGTGGCCCTGCTGATCCGTGCCCCAATCCCATTGGAGGACGTGGAGATGCAGGTGGAGCCATGCTACTCGCAGCGCCTGCACCCTGGCATACTGGTAGCTCGCTCCCTGGCCACGGTGCGGGATGGGACCGTCCTGGTGCGTTGCGTCAACCTGGAAGACCAAGATATCGTCTTGAAGCCCTGAGCCGAAATGGCCAAACTAGTAAGGCCTTTGGAGGAGGTGCTGCCAGCCCCCACGGTCCAGTTGAAGGTGCAGCCCGAGGATCCTTGGGCAGTAACTATACAGACCCTGCAGTCTGCCGAGTCCTCGACCCAGGAGACAGGTCGAACCATCCTGGAGAGAATTCGGGCCGAGCTCTCCGGCCTTATGGCAGCCCAACTTCTCCAGGTAGAGACACTTCTCGGACAGTATTACAGTGTCTTCGCTAGCCACGAGGACGACTTTGGATGCACCATGGCCATCATGCATGGAATCCCCATGGCAGGAGCGGCCCCCTTCAAGGAACGATATCGGCAAATCCCTCCACAGCTATACCAAGAGGTAAAAACCCTACTAGCCCAAATGCTCTGGATGGGGGTCATACAAGAAAGCCAGAGCCCCTGGGCGGCCCCCATTGTGTTGGTACGCTAAAAAGACGGCACCCTGCGTTTTTGTGTGGACTATCGGAAGTTGAACGCCTGCACCATCAAGGATTCGTATCCACTGCCCCGCATAGAAGAGTCTCTGTCCGCCTTAGGAAATGCAACATACTTCTCAACTCTAGACCTGGCCAATGGGTACTGGCAGGTGCCTATGTCGGAAGAACACAGAGCCAAGACGGCATTTATTCTTTCCATGGGGCTGTTTGAGTTCAATCGTATGCCGTTCGGGCTGGCCAACGCCCCAGGAACCTTCCAACGGTTGATGGAACGGTGTCTAGGAGATCTCAACTTCGAAGCTACGCTGATATACCTGGATGATATCATCATCTATTCTGCCACGTTCGAGGACCACCTGCGGCGGTTGGGGCAGGTGCTCGGCTGAACGCAAAAGTACAGGTTGAAGGTAAAGCCCCAGAAGTGCCACCTGTTCCGCACCCAGATCGAATATCTGGGACATGTCGTCTCGGCAGAGGGTGTTAGACCATCCCTGGAAAAGGTTGCCGCCATCCAGGGATGGCCTACACCCGAGACGGTGAAGGACGTGCGAGCCTTCCTGGGTAAGGCTGGCTACTACCGTCGGTTCGTGAAGAATTTTGCACACCGAGCCCAAGCCCTGCAGCACCTGCTAAAGGGGGCTCCCACTGGGGCAAATGGGCAGAAGATCCAGTGGCAGCAACCGCAAGAGGACGCATTCCAAGATCTTAAGGCTGCACTCTCGGAGTCCCCGGTGTTGGCGTATGCGGATTTCTCGCAACCGTTCATACTGCATACCGACGAGAGTCTCCAGGGATTAGGGGCTGTGTTGTCACAGGTTCAGGACGGCCGAGAAAAAGTGATTGCCTATGGTAGCCGGTCGCTGCATGACTCCGAACGCAACCCTGACAATTACAGCTCCTTTAAGCTCGAGCTCCTCGCGGTAGTGCGGGCAATGATGGAGCGATTCGCAGAGTATCTGGCGGGCTCCAAAGTAGTGGTGCGGACTGACAACAACCCGCTAGCCCATTTGGAGAATGACAAACTGGGGGCTCTGGAGCAGCGGTGGATGGCTCGGATGGCTAAGTTCAACTATAAGATCATCTATAAGAGAGGGGCTGAAAATGTGCACACTGATGCCCTCTCCAGGATCCGACACACCACCCCAGGGAAAAATCGAGACGACGAATTGGAAGGAGAAGAGATGCCGTTCGCCTTCAACACCGCCGCGCTTACAGCTGCCGTGCAGGGAGCGCCCCATCCGGGATTCCCCCGGGGGATGCTGGAACAGCCACGTGACAGGTGGATCCAACAGCAGCAGGAAGATGGAGAAATTGGACTCCTGCGCCGATGGGTGGCCACCAGCAAATTGCCCACTGGTTCGTAGAGACAGACTTTAACCCAGGATATATTGCTGATGTTGCGCCAATGGGAAAAACTAGTCATCAGAAAGAGGCTGTTATATCGGAAGGCCATGTCCCGGACGTCTGCTACAGCGTGGCAGGTGGTCGTGCCCGGAGCCCACCTAGGCAAACTGGCACATGAAGCCCACTTCGGAGCTCAAAAGACTTTGCAATGGTTACAACAGATAGTTTACCACCCGCGCTTACACGCCGCTGTGGAGGAAGTTTGCCGAACCTGCCGCCCATGCGAGCTTGCTAAACCACCCGTACAACGAGCCCCGGTGCAAACAATCGTAACATCAGCTCCCCTTGAGCTCCTCACGGTGGACTGTCTGACCATAGGCCCCGC
Source organism: Dendrobates tinctorius (assembly GCF_039654945.1). Lineage (NCBI taxonomy): Eukaryota > Metazoa > Chordata > Amphibia > Anura > Dendrobatidae > Dendrobates > Dendrobates tinctorius. The sequence goes on from NW_027361726.1 coordinate 6,836,527, forward strand.
ATACCAGGGGTATGAACACTGTCTCGTTATGGTGGATCATTTCACCAAATTCGCTGTGGTCACCCCCACCCAAGACCAGACTGCAGAGTCGGCCGCCGATGCGATTTGTAAAAACTTCATCCAAGTGTACGGCTACCCGCAATTAATACATTCGGATCAGGGAGCGTGCTTCCTAGGAAGAGTCAGGGAAGAAATGCATCATCTCTACGGTATCGATAAGTCTCGGACTACACCATATCACCCGCAGTGGAACGGAGCCTGCAAACGATTTAATTGGACACTAATACAAATGCTGCGTACCCTGGAAAGCGACCGAAAGGCCCGCTGGCCTGAGTATGTCCCTGACCTGGTGTGGGTTTACAACAACCAAGTGCACCGGGTGACCGGTTATACCCCCTATTCGCTGCTCTTTGGACGAGAAGGCAAAGGGATCACAGAAGTGGAGTTAACCCCAGAGGAACCTCAACCCTGGACTGGAGTATCCTCTTGTGTCCGGAGCCACCGGCACCGACTACAAACCCTCCATCGAATCGTCCATACAAAGCTCCAGGACCTAGAACACCAGGGGGAACGCTACCACCACCTTTTGACTTTCAAACTGGGGATCGGGTACTCGTGCTAGATCAACGCCCCCAAAACAAGTTAGAGCCACGGTGGGAGGAAAACCCGTACCGAGTGTTGCGCCGAATAAGCTCCGATGGGCCTGTGTATGAAATAGAATCTGAAGAAAGCGGCGCGCCTGTCACTCATGTTGTACATCGTAACATGCTACGGCCCTGTGTGTCCACTGATGATGAGGAGGTCTTCCCAGCCGCATCAGCGGGCCATCCAAGTAGTGATATCGCAGTGGACACAGCCACCCCACCAGAATCAACCAACCTACCACCATCCACCACCCCAGAAAACTCCACCACAACCGAACTTAGACGCTCCGAGCGGTCAACAGCTGGCAAACCCCCTGAACGCTACAAACAGGACCAGTTCATATGGCGACAAGAACTGTCGTCTCAAAAGACTAACTCGAATCTACTAAAGCCCTCGCCCGAGGACTTGGGAGCATAAAGGGTGGGGGAGTGTGGGAGAGAGGGTCCCCGCCGAGTGTCCGGGTCGGAACCAAAGGGACCGTCACCTAGGTTCCGGGGGAAACTGTTTCTGGGGGACAGAGTTCAGGGACGGACTGGTAAGACTGACAGATGGGCTGGGGGAGGAGCCGGTATAAAAGGGTCGGGGAATGAGAGTCAGAGTGAGTCAGCAGAATGGGACAGAAGGAGCAGGAGACCGTGGGAGCGACTGAGAGCGAGAGCTACTCACCGGAGGCAGGAATGAGGCCAGAAGCAGGAGAGACACTCCCTCTGGACATCAGTGGGACGGCGCCGAGATGACCGCCCGAGAACCGCTGACCCGTGTCGACCAGTGGCCACTGCCGCCTTACTCCAGCCCGCGGCTGCTGCCTGCCCACGGTCACTCGCGGCCGTTGCCGCCTCGCTCCTGCCTGCGGCTGCGGCCTGCCTGCGGGTCCCAGTGGCCATTGCCGCCTCATGTCAGCCCGCGGCTGCGGCCTGTCCCCGGCCGCCCACAGCCACCCGGCTTCTACCCATGGCCGCGGCTAGTTCAGTGCCATCAGCGGCCACCACTGTCCCGCTCCAGTCCGCAGCAAGGGCTGGGCCGTTGCTCGCCGCGGGTCCTCCATTGCAGTCGCTGGCTTCGCAGGTGGCCTGCCAGCTGCCACCCCTCATCGCCGCTGTTTGCCCTGATCCAGGGGCTGCGGCCCATCTGTCCGAAGACTCCTCCGGGACCTGTCGTGCCCCTGCTTCACTGGAGCGTCAGAACGCTCGAAGTCTGCGATAGATCTTCAGCGGCTGGGCCCAGCAGCTGCTACGCCGAAGAACCAACGTCCAGGACACCAAGGGACGTCGATCCGGTTAAGTGACACTAAATAGTTAAGGACCCATAGTCGGCCATACCGCGGCCCTATAGTGACCGGCTTTGCCGGACATAGCCATGTTCTTATATTTCCGTGTTTGCTTGTATTGAGTCCCTGCGAGCACAATTCCTGTTATTTTGTTCGGTTGCTTAGACTATCCCTGTGGATAGTTACCTATAAACCTTTAAAAGTTGTTGCCAAAATCACAAGACCATCTCGCGCCTCGTCACTGCATCCTGCATACCTGCTAGTACCACACTTGCTAGGGAGGAGGACACACCAGTGCTGACGGACGATCCCATGCAGGTGGGAGGAGCTAGTTCCCAAATGGTGTTGCCTGCGGTTCGTCATGGTGTGGGGGCATGTTTTTACTGTGGGCAGACTGGTCATTTTATCAGGGTCTTCCCAGCTTGCGCCAAAACATATGTACCACCTAAGAAGCCTAGTCCCTCTGGTTGTGTGGAGGGAGGCGACCAGGGAGTGTATATTTCCTCCATTTTTTCCCCTCCGTGTACCTTGTCAGCAGAAGTGGTGATTGGTTGGGTAACTGAGGGTATACCGGTGCTTGTGGACAGTGAAACAGGAGTCAATCTGGTGGATTCTCACTTTGTCCAGACCCATGGCCTGAGGTGTAGGAAGCTAGCAAAACCCCTAAGTGTCTAGGCCATTGACTGTCCCACTGAGACAGGGGAGGGTGACCCAAGTCGTGGATAATACACATCTGCGTATAGGGACTCGTCATGATTAGTCACTGTCGTGTTACGTCTTGGGGGGAATGCCATCACCTATCATTTTAGGCCTCCCTTGGTTAAAAAGACACAACCCGGTCATAGATTGGCAGTCTAGCGAAGTAGTCAGCTGGGATCAGTCGTGTGAGGGCTGCTGCCCAGGGGCTACTGTCTCTGCTGTCATTCTACAACCATCTCCTTCTTCTCCAGTTGCTGCCAGGGAGTAGGGGCAAGTGTCAACCCTCACCATTAGCCAACCCTAAGAGGTGGAGTCCTCGTAGGAGTAGGGGTCCGAGGAGGGTGGTGGTCCCCTCTCTGAATTGTGGGGGTGTGAGTGTTGTGACACAGGGGGACGCCTCTGTTGTCAGTTCCTTTTATGAGTTCACCATCTTGTGGAAAACATGTGCATGGCAATAAACGTTCAGGTCAGATTCAGCAGCTTCCTCTGACGTCACATCGACAGAACAGTGACTTCTTTCCTGCTCTGCTCTTTTGATGGGGTGTGACTAATGGAATCATGTTGACTTCCAGCTGACTTCCTGCTTGCCTAACTGCAGAGAGCCGCCTGTCAATTAGCATGATGTTGGTAGTCACTTCCCATTGACAGAGCAGCCCATTGACGATGAGCAGCTGAATTGCGGGAGTGTCAGTTAAGGTACTGTCACACTTAACGATGCACCAGCGATCCCGACCAGCGATATGACGTGGTCAGGATCGCTGGTGCATCGCTAAGTGGTCGCTAGTGAGCTGCCACACAGGCAGATCTCACCAGCGACATAGCAGGGGTCGGGGGTCGCTACTTACCTGTCAGACGAGGCGATGAAGACGTCCTCCCGCCCGCGTCCACACGTCGCTCGTCGGCGCCACAGGAAGTCCAGCAGGAAGCTGACGACGAGAAACGGTCCAGGACGTTCTCGCGCGATCAGCGATAACCAGCGGGGGAGCGGTCAGAAGTAAGTATCAGACATAGCGATATCGCTAACAATATCGCTATAACGTCACAAAAACCAGTGACGTTACAGCGATATTGCTAGCGATATCGCTTAGTGTGACAGGCCCTTTCGTTTTTAATCTAATAGTGAAAAAAAGTCCTTGATTGACTCTTTAAGGCCAAAAATTGTGCCCAAAAACCCAGAAACTAAATATATTGGGGCCCTTTTAAATATTGGGTAGAACTCTGAACGATCATTATATTTGATCTGTATGTATTGGGTAGTGTAACTAGGTCTTAGATGCATAACCATATACTGTAGCGTATACCATTTGTACCATTTGTGTCTTGTCATGGGGCCACAATCCACACTAGAGCCTACCACATTGAAAACTAAAAATGTTCCTTACTGCCTTTTGAATTTTGCATTGGATAGTGCTGATGATTACTGGTAGATTGATAAGCAATTGTGAGGGATTTATTGGAGAGCAATGTTTGAGGTGTCATTAAATGAACAGCTCATATTCTTGTATCATGTATGATCAGCCCATGTTCTCCAGTAAGGCCGAACCCTGTTCAGATGGCTCCTACGTTGTAACATTTAGCTCCAGAGCCCCAATGCAGCAAAGCATGCATTTTTCTGCGGCAGAGGACCGTTGACCCTTTTCAGGCTCCAGGTTACTGCTACTACCCTATAACTATGCCATGTTTTACTTACTACTAGAATTTAGATGTGCAAGTACTGTACAATGTACGTCCACTCGTATCCATCACAATGCAAAACAATACATTTAAATTCATTTCATAGAGACAGCTGACGCATTTCAAGTCATTGTGAATTCTTAGTCACAGCTAGAGACTAGCTATTAAGCTATGACTAAGTATTTTTAAAGATTCAAAATGCGTCAATTCTGTGCTTTCAGACATTTATTACAGAAATTATGTTTTATATCAGTTTGTCAGTGGTGAGCTTTTATTTCATTCATAAGAATAGTTTGAACAATATCTTTTTTTAGGTTGCTACCAATTAATTGTCAAAGTGTTTTTCTAAACAAACACCTGTACATAACTGATACCAAGTTGTTCAGCTGCAGGGACAAACTGGCATCAGCTAAGAGAATCTTACAATAAGACTTTTAGTTCCCTTTAGCGCCATCACAGGGAAAATGAAGCATAACATGGTGATCATTGAATTTAATAGGCTATGTAATCTTAAATCATGCTGGGTCCTCCAGAGACAGAGAATGTTTCTAGCGACTCTCCCTTCCAGCTAACCAATGGATGACTGAAATGACAGACTCTTCTTCACTATTCCAAGTTCTCTAATATGTTAGGACTATATTTAAAAAATAATACACCATATCTCCCCTTTCACATGCAGGCTATAAAGGCCTTCCATAATTATTTTTGGTTGAGCCCATGAAACACAAATAAAACCATGTACAATGACTTCTATAACTGTCCTACTCAAGCAAGCACGTCCCTTACCATGGAGGTAGATTGTGCATCTACTTGTAAGGGCTGTTGGCTCTTTCTTCCCATTGGACACTATGAGAGTTGGAAGCCAAGGAAGCAACTTATTCCAACTTCTACATTAATAGGAAAACAAATTCTGGCTCTGCATGACCTTAGATGTTGTAATTTTTTTCCACTTTCAAAAAATGTATTTTTTAACAGCCTTTGGCTCGATCTCAAGCCATGGTGACTTGATGGATGAATGATCTATAGGAAAATCTATCTTCTGAAGCCTAGATAAGTCCACCAGTATCTTCTCCACCATTATTTTGATAGTATCAAGTCAGTGGATTGCTGGTATTCTTTTTCGCCTTGTTCCTTCTATTCTTCCAACCATGATGTCCTTCTCCAGTAATTGCTCTCTTTGTATGACGTGTCCACAGTAGGCAAGTCATAGCTTGGAAATCCTTGCTTCGAGTGATATATCAGGCTAGATTTGTTCCAAAATTAATTTGTTCTTTTTGGTGTCCATGGTATTGATAATATCTTCTCCAGCATCACATTTCAAAGGCACTGATTCTTCTTCAGGTTTATTTCTTTATTATCCAGGTTTCGCTGCCGTATGTATGCTACCACAAAAAAGACCAAACAATGTGTGAGCCAATTCCAGTGAAATTTTCCTTGATTTGAAGACCTTGTCCAGTGTCTTGCCTGTTGATTTGCCCAAAGCTATTCTCCTGCTGACTTCCTGTATCATCACTGCATTTTGAGTGATCATCTATCCAAGCAGGTTGAAGTCCTTTACAACTTCCAGTTTTCGTCGTTCATCTCAAATGTGTCCCGGTCGTATATGGCAGTAGTCAATATCTTTGTCTTCTTTGTGTTGAGTAGCAGTCCCATGTTCAAGCTTTCCATCTTGACACTCAGTAATAAGTCCTTCATTCCATCTACACTTGTTGATATCAATGTTGTCTGTGTATTTAAGATTGTTGGTGATTCATCCAAAAATTTTGATTCCTTCTTTTTCGGCAAGTCCAGCCTTCCTGAAAATAGCTTATGCTTTTAAACTGAAAAGAAATGGTGATAGGATGCAGTCTTGTCTGACACCTCACTCTTCTTCGAACCATGCCGTGTGGCCATGCTCTGTTCAGACTGTTGCTTCTTGGTCAATGTAAAGGTTACTAAAGAGGCTGATCAGATGGTTTGACACACCCATATCCTTCATGGTATTTCAAAGTTTTTGGCAATCAACACAGTCGAAGACTTTGTTGTAGTCGATGAAGCAAAAATGTATCTCCTTGTATTCTTTTGCCTTTTTCATTATCCATCTAATGTTAACAATCACATCTCTTGGTCCTCTGCCACTTCTGAATTTGAATAGTGTATAAATAGTAATTTTCTTAATTTTCTGAATTTTAATAGTAAGCCCATGGAACAAAACTCCATGTTTGCCTTCACATAGACGTTTCTTATACTTATTTTCATGAGTTTGTAATACAAAATATGCAATCCTCATTGAGGTACATCAAGATTTTTCATAAACATCATCAATGCAAAGTAAACAGCAAAAAAAAATAAAAATTCTTGAATTCTCCATCCTGTAAATAGACTTCAGCTATCTATTTATTTAACTAAATATTATTTCCAGTTCAAATATGAGGGCAGGAAAGGAAGTCAAATAGAACGGGATGGGCCTGGCAGAAGATTTAAGCAATTAAGTGGAGCATTTACAAAATAGATCAGACCATGACATTCTGCAGACTCCTCTTTTTATCAGTCAGTCACTAAAAGAAAAACCCAAACTATTATTTTTTTCTAGTTGTGTTTTGATGTTGTTACAAAACAAACCCTCATTACGATGACGGTTAAAAATGTGCATTCCTCAAAACGAGGTGGGCGAAATTTGGGAGCCAGTCTGAGCATTCCTGAATTCCCAAAGACTGAAAAAATGAAACACAACTGTGCCCAAAGAGACCAAGTTGGATGTAAGTAATTTAAACCGACATTTTATAGTTCCAGAATGTGAAAAACATCCTTCACCTCACACACAGACCTCAAGATCAGACAAACGCTTAAGAATGGATTTTTACTATGGTTTATTATTAAATCCTTGCCCAACAACAAAACAGTTTCAAGCTTGTGGAGTTGGATACATTTATACTATATTTAATTTTGTTTAGATACATATACAAATGCAAGGCTGTACATAAAATAAATATATATCCCAGCTTGTGCCTGACTGTAGTTTTCACTTAACGTGAATAAATAGAAATAGTTTGCATTTATGACTACAAGGAAGATGGAAAGATATACTGTATATCTTTGTACCGTGTTAGCCAGTAGATAGAAGAATATTCAGAATTGAGAGCCCTCAGTGGTTGATACCTTTTAATGGCTAACTGAAAAGATGGTAACACATTGCAAGCTTTCGAGACTACTCAGGTCTCTTCATCTACAAGGAAGATGGTGACTTTTCTGCCCTCTGCTTCTCAGCTCTTGGTGACCCCCCCCTTCTGTAGCTCTACATGGTCTCCACTTGGTGGTTAGGTTGCTGCACTTCCACTTTTCGATCACACCTATTACAAGTGATGGTGGAATATTTAGTAGGGAAGAAATGCTAAACCTATAAGGCTACATGTCCTCGATTTGGATGCAATGTATTGTCGCTGCCTCCAAAACGCTGCGTTCTACTCACGCAATTAAATTTGCATGTTCTTAGGGAACTATGTGGATTTAAGGTATCTAATGACTGGCTGTGAAGGAAACAATTAAATTAACATGTTGCGGCTCATAAACCCACACCGTGGGTGAGTTTTCGCAGCATAAAACAGAAGCACAGTAGGCATGGGATTTCTATAAATCCCATCCCCTATGTTGTAATGTAGAATGCAGCACAGAGTCCAAAACACTGCTATTCCCTATTGTGGGCACGCAACCTTACACCTGTGGCTCCAATTACAGGAATACATGGGTATAAGTGAGCTCTTAAACACAAGCCATTCTGTCACTTGTTGGTAAAGGCATGGCGAGGGATTGGATTTTATACACCGAAGGCAATGGAATTGAATGCAACACCTAAATACAATGGTTAAGAGGTAGGTCCCCATACTCTAGTCCATATTGTGTATGTCCTGTTGGATGGATCGTTACTGCATTGACGAAGACATCAGTGGATTTTACCAGAGTATGTGGTGGAAGAATCTTGGAGTTAATAATCGTAAATTGCATTTCTTTTTATTGTCAGTGCATGTCAAAGTTTACAGACTTCTTCATCAGGACAAACCACATTGACAAGAACAGGAGATACTGGATTAAACAGATAATGCATTTAAATAAAGACTCCAAAGGCCACAAAATTCAGAGCGGAATGTTCATCGATAGATGGGGATTTCAGGTCCGGGACCCCCACTGATGAATAGCACTGTACAGCGTCTGTCTTATATAAAAATGTTTGTATACTTACAGTTGTGCTTTAATTGAATATAGTCTTTTAAACATTGCATGGGGTATACAGCTACTATCACCCTTTCAAAGGTTAAAGAGGTCATAGTAGATACCAACTATTGACTATGTATCGACACTATGTAAGCAGGTTACTGGGATGCAACACGCAGATGGGGACAAGCAAGAAGTAATAAACTTAACAATTTATTCTTCAAACACAAATACAGGGAGGGATAGTTTTGAACAGGAAGTAAATAGTATGAGAACAGAATATGTCAGAATACAGTATTAGCAAGGTTGACATCAAACACAAAATAACTTATACAGGAGAATTTCTCTTCCCTCTAGCTGATTCCCAGTGAGGGTAGGATTCACAGAGATATAGGTGTTCTTAACTTGGTTCTACTCATGTTACAGGCTCTAACAGGGATCACCGGGTTGCCCCGCCAGGCCATAAGTCTCTCTAACAAAGTCAATTAAAGCTTTCTGAGTCTTCCTCACACTTAAAGGTCCCCATCCTGTCTACTTAACCCCAAATCGAACCCTGTACCATACATTAGCATAGGAAGTAACGGCTCAGCTCATTCGAACCTCCCGATCAGTGCAGCGGACGTCCACTTCTGGATTGGAGTCCGCACTTGGTCTTTGGTGCTTGACCTGCGATGGTTGTCTATAGGGCCAGGACGGATGAGGGTTGGACCTCGGGTCTTGATAGGCATAGTCTGTCTTGCAGATTTTGACCGGCACACAGCTAGGCCTCAGGTCTTGACAACCATAGTCTGGTTTGTGGGCCTCAACTGTCCTTGTATGGGTCCCGCTCACTGGCATGAGATGCCCCCGGGGCTGTACTGGTGACTCTGCTGCAGCGTATCTCTCAGCGCACGTCCTAGTAGTCTCACTTATTAGCGCCAAACTGATTCCCTCCTTGTCACTCTGGTCTTTTACCGTCTGCGTCACAGCAGTCATCTGACATAGTGCACTCTTTGAACCCATCCTGCCTGCAACACTTCCTTTTTCTTCTGGTTCCGCAGGGTTCAGTTTGAGCAGTAGATGGCAGTTGTGACAACTCCTGGAGTGGACCCTCTGGGTCGTGGCACCAACCCTCCCAGGCCGAGCTGACCTAGTGAAGACCACCCCCTATACATGGAGTGTCAGGGGCAAGCCCCAGGGGGTGAGGTACTACGACTGATGGCACCAGGCGGCCGGCTCACAGGAAACGAGTGGGTGAGTGTGTCTGCAGGAACGTGTAAAGCGTGGACACGGGAACACCTGGTATACAGAGACTTCGTATGTCCGGGTGTGAGTGAAGAAGGATGCGTGCAAGGAGCACGTCAGAGCACTGAGTCAGGCAGCAGGTGTGCCAGGAGGTGTAACAGAGCACAGGAGCAGGATGTGTGCCAGAGGGCACAACTGAGCATAAGACAGAGTGCAGGATTGGAACGTGTGCCAGGAGGCACAACTGAGTAAGAGACAGAGTACAGGATTGGAACGTGTGCCAGGAGGCACAACTGAGTAAGAGACAGAGTACAAGATCAGAGCATGTGCCAGGAGGCACAACTGAGTATGAGACAAGGCACAGGGTCTAAGTGTGTGCCAGGAGGCACAACTGAGTATAAGACAGAGCACAGGATCAGAGTGTGTGCCAGGAGGCACAACAAAGTACAAGACAGAGCACAGGGTCAGAGCGTGTGCCAGGAGGCACAACCGAGTACAAGGCAGAGTGCAGGTTCAGAGCGTGTGCCAAGAGGCACAACAGAGTGCAAGGTAGGGGACCCGAATACAGCGCACAGCCAGGCATGGACACGGCAGACCAAGCCAGGAAGCACAACAATAATCAGGCACCTCCCCTAGGAAGAGGTAGCCTGATATAGCACATGATCACGAGAGTTTCCGGGTCAAGACCTCCAGTACCATAGAGAGGACTGACCTGGAGACCGAACTGTGAAAAGCGTGCAAGCGCAGACATAACATGAAGGAGACAGGGACCTAGGTACGAGAGGTGCGCGTGCGCACCCGGCGGGACCCCCGGAGTGACCGCGGCTCCGGAAGAGATGACGTCGGGGACGAGGTCCCGCCCCCAGGTGAGCGCGGCATGACAGTACCCCCCCTTTATGCCCCCTCTTTCTAAAACTGGAGAGGAACTTAAGCAAAATCTGGGGTGTGTGGATATTCTCCCTGGGCTCCCATGACCTCTCCTCGGGGCCAAAACCCTTCCAATCAATCAAGAACATGGTTCTCCCTCTTACCTTCTTCATGGCCAAAATGTCATTCACCTCAAACTCATCCCCCAAGCCAACAGCCTGGGGTGTGTGGCCTGGAGAAGGATGAAATCGGTTAAGAACCACAGGTTTAAGGAGAGACACATGGAAGGAATTGGGAATACGGAGTGAAGGAGGCAGCTTCAATTTGTAAGCAACATCATTAATCCGTCTGAGGACCTCAAAAGGACCAATGTAACGGGGACCCAGTTTGTAAGATGGTACCTTAAGGCGGACATATTTGGTGGAGAGCCACACGTTGTCACCAGGGAGAAATGGAGGAACGTCCAGGCGCCTCTTGTCAGCGTGTAATTTCATTCTGTCCCGTGCTTTCTCGAGAGCGGTTTTGGTCTCCTGCCATACCCTGGAGAACTCCACAGACAGAGAATCGGCAGCAGGTACCCCCGAGACAGGAAGTACCGGTAGAGGCACATTGGGATGCTGTCCAAAGACAATGAAGAAAGGAGACTTGGTAGACGATTCACTGGAGTGATTATTGTAGGCGAACTCAGCCCAAGGAAGTAGACCAACCCAGTCATTCTGATGAGCATTAGAAAAATGCCGGAGGTAGGATGTAAGGATCTGGTTGGTACGTTCCACCTGCCCATTGGTTTGGGGCTGATAGGCGGAAGAGAAATCCAATGACACTTTCATGAGTCCGCATAGAGCTCTCCAGAACCGAGAGGTGAATTGGACCCCTCTGTCTGACACGATGTGCTGGGGGAAGCCGTGAATCCTGAAGATATGGGAAATGAAGATCTTCGCCAAGTCAGGAGCAGAGGGTAGTCCGGGAAGAGGAATGAAGTGGGCCATCTTTGAAAATCGGTCTACAACCACCAAGACCACAGTACAACCGGAAGAACAAGGCAGATCAGTAATGAAATCCATGGCTATGTGCTGCCATGGAGCCGATGGAACGGGAAGCGGGAGCAGAAGACCAGAGGGTGGTTGTCTGGGTATCTTGTTCTAGGCACAGGACGGGCAAGATGCCACAAAGACTTTAACATCCTGGGAGAGTGAAGGCCACCAATAATAGCGAGAGATTAAGTCCAAAGTCTTTTGGACACCAACGTGGCCGGCAATCTTGGATGAATGTCCCCAATTTAACACTCTTTTTCGGTTATTCTCAGCCACAAAGGTTCTTCCCGGAGGTAACGTGGTTAACTTGACAGGAGCCACGGTAATTACTTTTGATGGATTAATGATATGAGAGGGTTCTTCCTCTGCATCAGACGACAGGAATGATCTTGACAACGCATCCGCTCTAACGTTTTTATCACCGGGCCGAAAATGTAGTTCAAAGTCAAAGCGGGCGAAGAATAGGGACCACCTGGCTTGCCGAGGATTGAGCCTCTGTGTGGACTGGATGTACGCCAGGTTCTTATGGTCCGTGAAGATCTTGAATGGATATATGGCGCCTTCCAGTAAGTACCTCCACTCCTCCAAGGCTAATTTAATGGCCAATAGCTCTTTGTCGCCAATGGAGTAGTTCTGTTCAGTGGAGGGAAATACTTTAGAAAAGAATCCACAGGTGACAAAACATCCAGAAGAGGATTTCTGCAGAAGGCCTGTGCCAGCCCCGGTAGAGGATGCGTCCACTTCGAGAGTGAAAGGTCTACTAACCTCAGGTCGGTGAAGCGCCGGAGCAGCGGCGAAGGCTTGTTTCAATGACTGGAAGGCCTCTTCAGCCTCCAGAGGGCCAAACCTTTGGGTTAGCTCCCTTGCAGATAAGGGACGAGATAGGGCGAACCAACGAGGAGAAATGAGGAACGAACTGTCGGTAGTAGTTCGCAAAACCAAGGAAGCGTTGGATTGCCTTCACCCCATAGGGCTGTGGCCAATCGAGGACGGCGGACACCTTTGCCGGATCCATGCATAGACCTGATTCTGAGATAATGTACCCCAAGAATGGCAGGGACGTTTGCTCGAAGGCACATTTCTCGAGCTGGGCATAAAGGCAGTTCTCCCTCAGGCGCTGGAGAACTTGATGCACGTTCTTTCTGTGGGCGGAGAGGTCTGGAGAAAAAACGAGGATGTCATCCAGATAGACTACCACGCAGGAGTACAGCATATCCCGGAAGACGTCATTCACGAACTCCTGGAACACCGCTGAGGCATTGCAGAGGCCGAAGGGCATGACCAAGTACTCATAGTGACTGTCTCTGGTGTTAAAGGCGGTCTTCCACTCATCACCAGAACGAATGCGGATCAAGTTGTAGACCCCACGAAGATCCAGTTTGGTTAAAATTCGAGCTCCTCTAAGCTGGTCAAAGAGTTCCGGCATCAATGGCAATGGGTACTTGTTCTTGACCGTGATATCGTTCAGGCCTCGGTAGTCTATGCAAGGACGGAGGGAGCCGTCCTTCTTTTTGACAAAGAAAAATCCCGCTCCCGCGGGCGAGGAGGACTTACGGATAAAACCTCTTGCAAGGTTCTCCTGGATATACTCAGACATAGCTTGGGTTTCAGCAGGGGATAGCGGATATATTCTACCCCTGGGTGGCGCAGAACCAGGAATGAGGTCAATCGGAAAGTCATATGGCCGATGGAGGGGCAGAGTCTCGGCCTCCTTCTTGTCGAAGACATCTGCAAAGGACCAGTAAGCCAACGGCAGACCTGTAGGTGCCGGGGATGGACAGGCAGAGTTCATCGGATGGACGGGAAACAGGCACTTCTCCTGACAGGACGGTCCCCAACGGAGTATCTCGCCCGACCGCCAGTCCAGGATTGGCTCATGAGTCCGTAGCCAAGGGAGACCTAGAAGAAGCGTGTGAGACATGGTAGGCAAGACGAGGAAGGAGATCTCCCGGTGCAGGGCTCCAATCTGCAGCTCGATGTCTTCGGTGGCCTGGGTAACGGTCTCCTGCACGGACGTACCATTGACCGAAACTATCGACCGAGGAGTCTCCAGGGATCTGACAGGAATCCGGTATTTTTTACCGCCTCGAGTGTGATAAAATTCCCCTCCGCTCCAGAATCCAGAAAAGCCGCCTCAGAATAACGCTTGGCACCGAGATTCAATAACACAGACACGAGCAGGGGAGGAGAGGGATCACGTACACCTAGGGAGGCCTCTCCTACCAACCCCAGGCGGAGAAGTTTCCCGGCTTCTTGGGGCAGGAACGAAGGAGGTGAGAGGAGCTCCTCTCTCTGGCTGATTCACGGGCACGTTGCTGAAACCGCAGGTCAATGCGTAACGCCAGAGAGATCAGATCCTCTAAAGAGATGGGAGTATCCCGACCTGCCAGTTCGTCTTTGATCCGACCGGACAGGCCACGCCAAAAGATCCCTACGAGAGCCTCGTTGTTCCAACCGAGTTCGGAGGACAAGGTACGAAAACGGATGGCATACTGTCCCACCGGTAGCGTACCCTGATGGAGGTTAAAGAGAGACTCGGTGGTAGAGGCCAGCCGACCAGGCTCGTCGAACACCTTGCGGAAGGTGTCCAAAAAGGTGGAAAGCTGAGAGACGAGTGGGTCATTGCGCTCCCAGAGGGGGTTCACCCATGCTAACGCCTCCCCCTCTAAGTGTGAAACAATAAAGGCAGTGGGATAGTGCTGCGGCAAAAGCTCAAAATGTAACCGGCATTGGTTCAAAAATCATCGACAAAACTTAGGGTCCCCGCTATATCGGGGTGGCTTGCCGAGGTGCTGCAGCGGGTGCGGGGCCGAGGACTGGGCAGAAACGGCTTGTATGGAAAGAAGGATTGATTAAGGATATGGACCTGGGTGTCGCGTTGCTGTGTGAGTTCTTGCTGGAGGCTGGCCAGCTGGGAAGCATTCCCAGGGTCAGAGGACTGCATGGCCGACAAACGGGACTCCATGGATTTCAGAGAGGACACGATCCTGGTCTAACTCTCCCGTAGGAACACCAGTTCCTTTTGGACGGAGGCGGTGGTACCAGCGGGGTCCATGGCCTGATTATCCTGTGACGACTCCTGGAGTGGACCCTCTGGGTCGTGGCACCAACCCTCCCAGGGCAAGGTGACCTAGTGAAGACCACCCCCTATACAGGGAATGTTAGGGGCAAGCCCCAGGGGGTGAGGTACCACGACTGCTGGCACCAGGCGGCCGGCTCACAGGAGACACGAGTGGGTGAGTGTGTCTGCAGGAACGTGTAAAGCATGGACACGGGAACACGTGGTATACAGAGACTTCGTACGTCCGGTTGTGAGTGAAGCAGGATGCGTGCAAGGAGCACATCAGAGCACTGAGTCAGGCAGCAGGTGTGCCAGGAGGTGCAACAGAGTACAGGAGCAGGGTGTGTGCCAGAGGGCACAACTGAGCATAAGACAGAGTGCAGGATTGGAACGTGTGCCAGGAGGCACAACTGAGTAAGAGACAGAGTACAGGATTGGAACGTGTGCCAGGAGGCACAACTGAGTAAGAGACAGAGTACAGGATCAGAGCATGTGCCAGGAGGCACAACTGAGTATGAGACAAGGCACATGGTCCGAGTGTGTGCCAGGAGGCACAACTGAGTATAAGACAGAGCACAGGATCAGAGTGTGTGCCAGGAGGCACAACAAAGTACAAGACAGAGCACAGGGTCAGAGCGTGTGCCAGGAGGCACAACCGAGTACAAGGCAGAGTGCAGGTTCAGAGCGTGTGCCAAGAGGCACAACAGAGTGCAAGGCAGGGGACCCGAATACAGCGAACAGCCAGGCAGGGACATGGCAGACCATGCCAGGAAGCACAACAATAATCAGGCACCTCCCCTAGGAAGAGGTAGCCTGATATAGCACATGATCACGAGAGCTTCCTGGTCAAGTCCTCCAGTACCATAGAGAGGACTGACCTGGAGACCGAACTGAGAAAAGCGCGCAAGCGCAGACATAACATGAAGGAGACAGGGACCTAGGTACGAGAGGTGCGCATGCGCACCCGGCGGGACCCCCGGAGTGACCGCGGCTCCGGAAGAGATGACGTCGGGGCCAAGGTCCCGCCCCCAGGTGAGCGCAGCATGACAGCAGTCTTAAACCACAAATGGTGCACATCGCTGAGGAATCTCATCTTCCATTGTACACTCTCTTACATTCATACTTTCTTTTAATTTGCCAGTCCTCGGGCGAGAGAGACATCTGGATAACCGGGCTTTCTTAGGGGTTATCCATATTTCTGCCATGAGTCGGGCACATTCATTAGTCTTTTGTTTAATAAGTTCCCTGATGAACTCATCCTGTGCATATAGATTGGGAGGGATACTGGCGTTGGCGCATTCAATCCTGCGTGGATCTCCCTGCAAGGTTGCTTCAGGGACTGTTATGAATGAGTCACCGAAGGAGGCAAAAGCAGAGATACAAGCTAAGTCCAAAAAACCAGAGAAGTTGGCAACTATCAGATTGCAGACCCCTGAACCTATCAACACAACTAGCAGTAGCCGTGGGGGGTTCCTACGATGCCCTAGACCCCTCGATCACAGCCGGAGAATTACATAGGCCTAAAGAAAGAAAGGGGAAATCTAAACTGCCCCAGAGCAGACCCCAAAGCAATAGGCAGCCCCCAACATATAATGACGGTGAAGCAAGATGAAAATACTAACACAGACAGAAAGACAGGGCCCAAAACTACCTATATAGGAAAGGACAGGAAGGCTGCTGTCTGCAATCTGCCAAAACCCTATCAAACACATAAGCCAACAAGCTGATATGAAAAAGGCCCTGAAGCAGCTAGGCTTCAAAAACTAAATCAGCACTCAGGTATTTTCAGAAGACAGAGCAAAATGAATTCAGCACACCCCAGCAGGGAATGGCAGAAATCCAGAAAAACAAAGCAAAACAAAGTCAAAGCACCAAAGCAAAAGGCCGAGCAGCAAACTTAGCTTTAGAGGAGCAGGAATTCAGACTGGTCTCCAAGGATCCCACAGAGAAATCACCCACAGGGCAGAAGGGCGTCGGCAGCCTTATATCCAGTCAGTGACTCCACTCAGCCAGTCATCATCATCAGCCTCAGGTGTTTGATAATCAGGCTCACTACCTTTCTTTACCAGAAGAGGGAGTTCCTCGGGCCTCAGTAATGAAGGGAAAAATGAACTCACAACAGTACCTCCCCCTTGAGGAGGGGTCACCGAACCCTCAACTATGCCACCAGGGCGATCAGGGTGAGCCCGATGAAAGGCACGCACCAATCTTTTGGCATGAATATCAGAGGCAGAGACCCAGGAATTATCCTCCTGACCATAACCCTTCCACTTAACCAAATACTGGAGTCTCCGTCTAGCCAGACAGGAATCCAGTACTTTCTCTATCTCATATTCCATGTTACCTTCAACCAATACAGGGTCTGGAGGTGCCACCCCCGGAACAACAGGTTCAACAAACCTCTTCAACAAAGATTTATGGAACACATTATGGATTTTAAATGTGACAGGAAGAGCCAAACGAAAAGAGACCGGATTAATAATCTCCACAATCTTGTAAGGTCCAATAAATCTAGGCTTAAACTTAGGACAAGCCACCTTCATAGCAATATTTTTTGATGATAACCACACCATATCACCAACCTTAAACTGGGGACCTAGGTCCTATGTCGGTTGGAAAACCGCTGGGCCTTTTCCTGGGAGAGAGATAACTTATCCACCACTTGGTCCCAGATCTGGTGCATTCTCTCCACCACAGTGTCAACACCTGGGCAGGCAGAGGGCTCCACCTGCCCTGAAGAAAATCGAGGATGAAACCCAAAGTTACAAAAAAAAGGTGACATCAAAGTGGCAGAACTAGCTCTATTATTTAAAGCAAATTCGGCCAAGGGCAAAAATGAAACCCAATTATCCTGATCAGCAGAAATAAAACATCTCAAATATGACTCCAAGGTCTGGTTTGTTCTCTCTGTCTGCCCATTGGTCTGAGGGTGAAAAGCAGAGGAGAAGGACAACTGAATTCCCAGCCTAAAACAGAAAGTTGTCCAAAATCTAGACACAAACTGGACTCCTCTGTCAGATACAATGTTCTCAGGAATCCCGTGCAAACGAACCACCTGTTGTAAAAACAGGGGCACCAACTCAAAGGAAGACGGCAACTTAGGGAGTGGTACAAGATGAACCATCTTAGAGAACCTATCACAAATCACCCAGATAACAGTCATCCTCTGAGAGACAGGCATATCAGAGATGAAATCCATTGAAATATGGGTCCATGGCCTCTTGGGGACAGGCAAAGGCATCAACAACCCACTAGAGCGAGAACACGATTTAGACCGGGAGCACGTCCCACAGGACTGCACAAAATTCCTGACATCACGAGACAAGGAGGGCCACCAAAAAAACCGACTCACCAGATCTCTAGTACCAAAAATACCTGTATGACCAGCCAAAGCAGAGCAATGAACTTCAGACATCACTCTCTTCTTCCACTGGTCATGAACATACAACTTTCCACTGGGACAACGCTCAGGTTTGTCCTCCTGGAACTCTTCCAGAGCACGTCTCAAATCGGGCGAGATGGCAGAAAGAACTACCCCTTCGCCTAAGATGGTAGCAGGCTTGGTCGCTACAGGAGAATCAGCAATGAAGCTCCTAGAGAGGGCGTCTGCCTTGACATTCTTTGTTCCAGGAAGAAAAGAAACCACAAAATCAAAACGTGTAAAAAACAAGGCCCACCTAGCCTGTCTAGGGTTCAAGCGCTTAGCCGACTCTAGGTAAATCAAATTCTTGTGGTCAGTGAGGACCACGACTTGATGCTTAGCTCCCTCCAACCAATGTCTCCACTCCTCAAATGCCCATTTCATGGCCAACAGTTCCCTATTACCCACATCATAGTTACGTTCAGATGGAGAGAACTTTCGGGAAAAGAAAGCACAGGGATTCATTTTAGAAGTTACAGGATCCTTTTGGGACAAAACAGCTCCTGCACCAATCTCAGAAGCATCCACCTCTACCTGGAATGGAAGTAAGACATCAGGTTGCCGCAAAACCGGGGCGGAGGTGAATCTTCGCTTCAGCTCCTGAAAGGAAGAAACAGCCTCCGGAGACCAATTTAACACATCAGCACCCTTTTTAGTCAAATCAGTCAATGGCTTGGCAATACTAGAAAATTTTGCTATAAATTTTCGATAAAAATTAGCAAAACCCAAAAACTTCTGGAGGGCCTTCAAAGAAGTGGGCTGAACCCAATCGTGAATGGCCTGTACCTTGGCCGGGTCCATTTCAATAGTTGACGGGGACAAAATAAATCCCAAAAAAGAAATCCTCTGTACTCCAAAAAGGCATTTAGATCCTTTGACACACAGGGAATTCTCCCTCAAGATCCGGAACACAGTCCGAACATGTTCCACATGAGAATCCCAATCCTTGGAGAAGATCAAAATATCATCCAGATAGATAATCAAAAATTTATCGACAAAATCTCGGAAAATATCGTTCATGAAGCACTGGAAGACAGAATTAGTGAGCCCAAAAGGCATCACCAGGTACTCAAATTGTCCCTCCGGAGTATTAAACGCCGTCTTCCATTCATCACCATGCTTAATGCGAATAAGATTATACGCCCCCCTGAGGTCAAGCTTGGTAAACCAGCAAGCACCTTTAACGCTGGAAAATAGATCAGAAATCAGGGGTAACGGATACTGATATTTAACAGTAATTTTGTTGAGGGTACGATAATCAATACAAGGTCTTAATGATTCATCCTTTTTGGCTACAAAAAAAAAAACGGCACCTAAGGGTGACGAGGATGGTCTAATATGACCCTTCTCCAACGCCTCCTTAATATAGGATCGCATAGCCTCATGCTCGGGTACAGATAAATTGAAGAGCCGACCCTTGGGAAATTTACACCCCGGGCTCAGTTCAATTGCACAGTCATAACTCCTATGAGGAGGCAGAGATGCAGACTCATTCTCACTGAATACATCATAAAAGTCCGCCAAATAATCAGGAACATCATGCGACTGAGGAGAGGTGGAAAACACCGGAGCCTCACTAAAGGCACACCGACAACCCCAACTCACCACAGACACAGATTTCCAATCCAACACTGGATTATGAATCTGTAACCAGGGAAACCCCAGAACAATAGTATCATGCAGATTATGCAACACCAAAAATCTGCAATTTTCTTGATGGTCTGGGGCGACCCGCATTACCACCTGGGTCCAAAACTGGGGTTTATTTTTAGCCAAAGGAGTAGCATCAATCCCCCTCAAAGGGATAGGCGTCTGCAGAGGTGTCATCGGAAATCCACAACGTTTAGCAAAATCCAAGTCCATTAGGTTTAGGGCTGCTCCCGAATCCACAAAAGCCTTGGCGGAAAATGTGGACAGGGAGCAGATCAGAGTAATAGCCAGAAGAAACTTAGGTTGAACACCCCCAACAGAAAACGTGTGTGCAAAGCGTTTCTCTCGTTTAGGACAGACAGAAATAATATTCGAGGCATCTCCACAGAAAAAACACAACTTATTACGCCTTCTGAACTCCTGACGCTGCTCTCTGGAAAAAACTCTATCACATTGCATAGGTTCAGACATTTGTTCAACAGGTGCCAACACCTCTCGTGCAGTTTTGCGTTCGCGCAAACGCCGATCAACCTGAATGGCTAATGACATAGAATCGTCAAGACCAGAGGGAACAGGAAATCCCACCATAGTATCTTTTACGGCTTCTGACAACCCCTTCCGAAAGAAAGCAGCCAAGGCATTATCATTCCAGGTAGTAAGTACTGCCCACTTTCGGAATTTTTGACAGTACAATTCTGCAGAATCACGACCCTGGCTCAATGCCAGCAGGGTCTTTTCAGCCTGATCAATCGCATTAGGTTCGTCATACAACAACCCCAAAGCTTGAAAGAATGCGTTCACATTAGTCAGAATAGGATCATCTGGTTTCAAAGAAAACGCCCAATCCTGGGGATCGCCACGCAGCAAAGAGATGACAATTTTTTTTTTTTTTTTAATCAGATAGTTTTTATTAAAAGTTTTAGAAATGACAGGCATGTACAACTTACAACATGTTGTCAAACATTCCCTTCCCCCATAACACCCCCCTCCCCTTGTCCGATGGCATATGGACTGGTACACAGCGAATAAACCCAATTCCATCACACAACCATATCATATGAGAAATGACGATTAACAACTGACAGGAGACCACCTCCAGGTCCCACTCATTAATCTAGGAGATTTGAGGCAGCCAGGCCGGGAACCTTCAGCCATCCCTCCCATATGTTCCCAAAAATATGCGGCACACCCCTCCTGAGGTACACAAACTTTTCCCTATATAATATTTGGTTCAACCTATTGATGTATTCTTTTCTTGAGGGGATTTTGGCAGAAATCCAGTGATAAGCTATCAACTTTCGGGCCACAAACAGCATTCTGGCCACAGCAATTTTAAGGTATTTATCCCCTCCCACCTCATCAACATAACCCAAAACACAAATCGTGGGGTCCCTGGGAATATCCTGTCCCGTGACCAAGTGTATAAGGCTAAGGACCACGATCCAGAATATTTGCAGGCAAGAGCATGTCCACATCATATGTAAAATGTCCGCATTATCTATCGTGCACTTGGGGCACCTCGAATCCAACCGTAACCCTCTATTGAACAACCATTCGGGAGACCTGTATGCCCTATAGAGGATATATAGCTGAGACAGGCGGCCAGGCTCACTAAGGGATAATCTGGGAATCATCTGTAGAATCGAGTCCCACTCTTCCGCTGATATCGTACCCAGCTGTTGTTCCCACTTTGTCAGTGCACCAATAGGATGCCTTGACAGGACCCGTCCAAGTAAGCCACCATACACTATCGAAATCAGCCCCCTGGTGGACCCCTGCATACCAAGCCTATGGACAATGACGTCGTGGTGTACGGTTAGGTCAACTTTTTTGCTCTGCACCATATACGCGTGACGCAGCTGCAAATATTGATAAAACATGGAGCGTTGGAGGGGAAATTCCCGTCCCAATTGCTCAAAAGTTTTAAAAACCCCTCCCTCCACCAGCTGCGACACCCACCATATGCCAATCCGCCTCCAGTGAGCAAAGCCTCTGAGCGTTTTCATGCATGGCAAATGCTGATTGTCCCATATGGGGGAGTACTTTGTAAGACCGCGTATTCCTCTCAGCTGCCTCAGCTTATCCCATACCCTAACCATTAGAAGCACCGTAGGGAACCTGAGTGCAAGGGATCGAAATCTACCCGACTCCAGACTCGACACCAGTGATCCCTGCCCCACTAGGAATTGAAGGATCTTCCGACCTCCCACCAAATCCACCAACTCGCCCTCCATTCCTCCCGCTACATGCTGGCATTGGGAAGACAGAAAATAAAGCCATGGGTTGGGCAGCGCAAGTCCCCCCTCTTCTTTAGGTTTTTGCAAGTGTTCAAGTTTAATTCTCGCGCCTTGTTTCAGCCAGATGAGCTCTCTAAAAATCATATTAATTTTATGGAACCTGTTCTGGGGAAGCCAGACAGGGGAGTTATGGAGGACATATAAGAGTTGCGGCATAACTACTATCTTCAACAGATTCACTCTTCCCACAACAGAAAGGTGTAGCTTTGCCCAGGCCTTAACCTTCTGTTTGATCCTGTCCAACAGCGGAACAAGATTCAGGCTCTCATAGTCTGTCAGCTTATTGGATATTCTTATGCCTAAATATTGGAGGGACGTTGCAACCGGCACACCTACCACACTGGAGGAGCTTGAGTCCAGTGGGAGGAGCGCAGACTTCTCCCAGTTAATAACCATACCCGAGACCTCCCCAAACGCCCCCAGATGTGTCATCGTTTTTTGTAATGATCTGTCCGCGTCCGCTAAAAATAACAACAGGTCATCCGCATATAGTGCTACCTTCTCCTCATGCTCCCCATACCGGAATCCCTCTATGCCAGCATCCGATCTTACCCTCGAGGCCAATGGCTCCACCGCGAGAGCAAACAGCAGCGGGGATAAAGGGCATCCCTGCCTTGTTCCTCTATGAAGTGAAAAAGGATCAGACAACTGACCATTAGCCCTCAGCCGAGCACTCGGCTCCGAGTACAAGAGCCTGACCCAGCCAATAAAGCCCGGGCCAAAGCCCATACAGTGATGCGTCGCCCATAAATAGTCCCACTCCAAATGCCTTAGCAGCGTCTAGGGACAGAACCACCCTCCTCCCGGCATTATCAGCCCCCACCTGCATATTCAGGTATAATCTCCTAATATTCATAGCCGTCGATTTGTTGAGCATAAATCCCGTCTGATCGGGGTGTATTAACACAGCTACTACTTTTGAGAGTCGAATGGCCAGGACCTTCGCTAAAAGTTTAATGTCTAACGTCAACAGGGAGATGGGCCTATACGACGCGGGCAGAGTTGGGTCCCTATCCTTTCTCAACAGCACGGCAATGACAGCTTCTCGCATAGACGGTGGGAGAACACCCCGTTCCAAGCTATCATTAAACACTGTCAATAGAGCAGGGAGCAACACTGTCCTATACCGTTTGTACACCTCAGCTGGCAACCCATCCACCCCAGGTGCCTTACCATTGGACATGATTCCCAGAGCCTCCTCCAACTCGAGATGACAATTTTAACCTGCTGCGCGGAGCTCCCTGACGAGTTAGCCTTCAAGGCAAAAAATAATTTACAATTATTTTTGAAATTCAAAAATTTAGACCGATCCCCAAAAAATACATCAGGTGTAGGAATCTTTGGTTCAGCAGCATGTGAATGAGCAAGGTAGGCGGAAATTCCCCGCACTTCCGCAGCGAGCTGCTCCACACGATCAGACAATTGCTTTATCTCCATTGAGAGAAAAAAAATTCCCCCTACGGCCTCAGAGATATAGAGGAAAAAATATACACACTTTTTTTTTTTTCTTTTTTTACAATTCTTTCCTGCAATTGAGTACCCTAGGATCTGCGGTATGGCGGGTGATTCTATTATGAATGAGTCACCGAAGGAGGCAAAAGCAGAAATACAAGCTAAGTCCAAAAAACCAGAGAAGTTGGCAACTATCAGATTGCAGACCCCTGAACCTATCAACACAACTAGCAGTAGCCGTGGGGGGTTCCTACGATGCCCTAGACCCCTCGATCACAGCCGGAGAATTACATAGGCCTAAAGAAAGAAAGGGGAAATCTAAACTGCCCCAGAGCAGACCCGAAAGCAATAGGCAGCCCCCAACATATAATGACGGTGAAGCAAGATGAAAATACTAACACAGACAGAAAGATAGACTGAGCAAAGACGGGGCCCAAAACTACCTAGATAGGAAAGGACAGGAAGGCTGCTGTCTGCAATCTGCCAAAACCCTATCAAAGACATAAGCCAACAAGCTGATATGAAAAAGGCCCTGAAGCAGCTAGGCTTCAAAAACTAAATCAGCACTCAGGTATTTTCAGAAGACAGAGCAAAATGAATTCAGCACACCCCAGCAGGGAATGGCAGAAATCCAGAAAAACAAAGCAAAACAAAGTCAAAGCACTAAAGCAAAAGGCCGAGCAGCAAACTTAGCTTTAGAGGAGCAGGAATTCAGACTGGTCTCCAAGGATCCCACAGAGAAATCACCCGCAGGGCAGAAGGGCGTCGGCAGCCTTATATCCAGTCAGTGACTCCACTCAGCCAGTCATCATCATCAGCCTCAGGTGTTTGATAATCAGGCTCACTACCTTTCTTTACCAGAAGAGGGAGTTCCTCGGGCCTCAGTAATGAAGGGGAAAATGAACTCACAACAAGGGACTATTGGAGCTTCAGGTAGTCCACTAGTAAATCTGTCCTCTGACTTGTCTTCCAGTCCCATTGAGGGCAGTGTAGATGTCCCCTATTGCTCTGTGGGCACAGTAAACCACTTCTCCTCCTAAATGGCAGCCTCTCCAGTGGCAGCAGTATGCGATTCCTCTGAGGTCCTCACCCTTTCAATTCCTTCCATCTCAGAGAGGCAGGGGCGGTGCATGTAACGCCCGGCTGGATGTTCCTTCATCTCCTGGATGAACTTCAAAGACTGGGTTGCTGAAGTGACTTGGTAGGGTACTGCTGCCCAGTGGAAGTCAAGTTTACTTCTGGGCCATTTTGGCCATCACAAGGTCCCAATTCTCATCTCATCGTCTGAAGTTGGTGTCTAGGCATCCAGACCCAAGTACTGTTTGTTGTCGTCTGAGACTTATCACGAATGTATCCTCTTTGGGAACCCATACATGCGAATGAAGTCCCTGGTTGGAGTCACCAGTGCAAATTTAGTGAAATGGTAGGTCATCACCAGACAATATTCATAGCCGTGATGAGATGTCCAGATCAGAACAGAGGTTCAGATTTTTTATGTAGGGGCTCTCTGCTTTGGAGGTTAGGCCAACTCACACCTTCAGCATCTTCTGCAAGTCTCTTCCCCTGTTTGACATAGTTTAGGCCAATACACCAGTCACTACAACCACTGGAAGGTCTTTGCAATACCAAAGTGGGCTTCCTTGGTCAGGTTCATCACTATTCCCTCTGGGACCACCACTTGCCAGGTGACATCAAACTATCAAGGTAACTGGATTATTCAGTACAGAAAACTATTCATAAAAATTCTTTCCCAATGTCCAAGGACCTGCAAGGCAATGGCAGAAAAAAACATTCTTTCCTCTCTCTGGAGTTTCTGGCCTAGAGAGACCCATTTCTGTAATTGCACTAATTTTGGGTCAAACTGCTACAGTTTGCACCCACTCGTCCCTCCGGCGACCCAGGAACTGAATGGATGTGGGCTTCTCACCTACTTCTTGGGCAGCTACAACAGCTGCAGTGAAATGCTTGAAGTTTGGGGTTTTGTCACTCTCCAGCTCCCCGTCTGCATCCCTCTTTGGGCCCTCCTGAGTCACTCAAGACAATGTGTCTGCATGCGTGTTTTCAGACTTTGGCCAATAAGAGATCTTGTACTGGTAGTTGGACATTCTCACAACACAAATTTGTTCTAGCGCGCCCAACTTTGCATTTTCCAGGTTTGATCTTCAGCCCGTTCCTCTGGAGCCATTCCAACACCTGTCCCAACCTTAAGTTCAGGTCTCCGAGGCATTTTTCCATCAGACGTTGAAATGCTCCTAGCGTGTTAGTTAACTCGAAAAGCATCTGGTTGAACTCAAATAGCTCCTTGGGAAGGATGAAGGAAGTCTTCAGTCAGTCCTTTGCAGCTACGGGGACCTGTCAATAGTCGCTGGCCAGATAAAGGGATGAGAACTACTTGGCCCTGCCCAAGGCGGATAGGGATTCTTCTACTCAGTGGGTAAGAGTCTTGTACAGTGCAAGCATTCAGTTGTTGGTAATCCTTGCAGACTCTCAATGTCACATCATTCTTTTGGACCAGTACAATGGGTGCAGCCGTGGGCCTTTAACTCTGTTTAACTCCATTTCCCAACATATATGACAGCAAATCTTTCACTTCCTGGTTCATTCAAGGTGGGATCTGCCGGTACTTTTCTTGGATGAGGGCTGTAGTTCCCGTGTTGAATGGCTTTAGTGCACCCAAAGTTGTCATCATGTTGAGCGAACACCCCATAGTAGTGTCATAACAGGTCTTCTATTTGCCCCACCTGTCTAGGGTTGAATTCCATCAGATTTGCTTCCATCTGCTCCAAGACATTGCAGCTGGTTCAAACTTCACCCTTACTTCCCTTGGTGTTGAAAGATACCGAAAGAGTCCATGGGTCCCTTTCACAGGGGTCAATTCTATGTTGTCAGGCCTTTTGAGATCTTCTGGCATTGCATACAATTGTTGCACTTAAGTTGATGCAGCACATGGGTAAGCGCCCTTGATGCACAGTGGCTAGGGAGCTGCCAACCAGCAATCCAGAAGTCATTTCTTCTCCATTTGTGAGTTCAATTTGTACTTCTACTCCTTCCAATGACATATGGACCCATACTGGCATGATGAGTAAGGTCACAGCTTCCCGGAGTACCACCACTTTGTTGAGATGCTGGGAGGCGGCTGGTAACCTCTGAATCTGGCTGACCCATGCAGACTGTTATAACATTCTCTTGCTTGCATGGTGCCACGGTACACGGGCCCAGCTATTTCTTCAATGTCTATCAGCCAGGAATTGCCCCACTTCTTTCAAAACATTCATCTACAGGGTCACGATAGATCTCCCCCGGGTTGGCAGCCACCAGTCAAACGGCTGATTCTTTTCTGGAGATGCCAACGTCTGGGAAGTAGCCCCGAAAGTATTCTTCCATCATAGTGGTCACCTGGGGCCCGGTGTACATCAAACAGCGCATGCGTCGCCTGTTAAACTCAGCCCAGGTAATAGGTCTTTCAGAAACTATAACATCAGAGTCTTTATCCCCCTTTTATGGGTGCAGGGTATCCACTAACATCCACTAACACTGAGTAATTTTCCTCAGATGTACCGGATCTCCTGCCATGGCTCCTGCCATGGTTCTCGGACAATTCCATTTTGGATGATTCAGAGATCATACCCAACTTGCACCCTTGCCTTCACTCCAACTTCCAGAAAGCATATTGGGATGGGAGCATAGGGGTTCCTTCAGGGCCTGTCTCAAGTAGGGGTCTCTCAAACCCTCCACAAGCTGATTCCCTCAGCACCTTGTCTAGTGGTCCCTGTCAGAAATATGAATAACCCTAAATTTCTGTATACACTTCCAGAGCTCGTGCTGCCTCTCCCCATCACATTTGTGCAGTGTTACAATGAGCTTCTCATGTGCAGTTCTCTCTCCCCCTGCACTGTGAAAATTCTACCCCACTCTATCCCCTTCCCTGTGGAATGTGGTTTATGACCAGCTAAATCAGGCTTTGTTCAGAGCGCGTTTCTTTGTCCATTCAAATGCAAATATAATAATACAGAATAATCATAGATTATTAATCACAAAGAATGAGTTCCTATGAAATAGGCAACATTCAAGGGATACTTATAAAAGAGTATATTTATTGAAAAAATCAATTAAAAAGCAAAATAAAAAGAAATGGTACTGAAAATACAAAAATCAAGACCATAATACCATGGAATACCCACAGTGCAAAAAAGGCTGTACAACACAGCACACTCACAAGCAGATGATAAAATGAGAAAAATCCGCTGCACCAGTAGCACAATATATTTAGCACACAAAAGGCATAAATAGAGCCAACACTGCCAATATGGGGTTATGTAAACAAATGCCGTTATCCTAAATAAAGTGCTTAAGTGCTCATAATATAAACTATGAAAATAGCTATTAAACTTTTCATGATGATGTGCCTGTAAAGGGGATAAACTGGTCCCTATATAAAGTGCATAGTGGTATTAACATTATTATAACATATTAAAAAGGCTGAAAGCCATTACCAGTATAGTGCACGTGGAAGTCCTGGCGTCCCTACTGCCCTGATGCGCGTTTCGCTATCCTTCTTCATCTCCCGAAAACATCATCTTGTCCCGCAAAAAACGAGCTGCAACACAGCGTCATCAGCAAAAAAATAAAAAAGTTATAGGTCGCAGAATAAAGCGATGCAAAAATATTTATTTTTTATATAAAATAGTTTTCATTGCATAAAAGTGCCAAAACATGAAAAAAACTACATAAATGAGGTATCGCTGTAACCGTACTGACCCGAAGAATAAAACCGCTTTATCAATTTTACCCCACACGCGGAATGGTGTAAACGCATCCCCCAAAATAAATTCATGAAATGCTAGTTTTTGTTCATTCTGTGTCCCAAAAATAAGAATAAAAAGCGATCAAAAAATGTCACATGCCCGAAAATGATAACAATAAAAATGTCAACTCGTCCCGCAAAAATAAGACCTCACATGACTCGGTGGGTCAAAATATGGAAAAATTATAGCTCTCAAAATGTGGTGATGCATAAACTATTTTTAGAATAAAAAGCGCCTTTTAGCGTGCGACAGCTGCCAAAAATAAAAACCCGCTGTAAATAGTAAATCAAACCCCCCTTTATAACCCCTTAGTTAGGGAAAAATAATAAAATAAAGAAATGTATTTATTTCCATTTTACCATTAGGGCTAGGGTTAGGGTTAGGGTTAGGGCTAGGGTTAGGGCTAGGGGTGTGTTGGGGTTAGGGTTGGAGTTAGAATTGGGGGGTTTCCACTGTTTTGACACATCAGGGGCTTTCCAAACGCGACATGGCATCCGATCTAAAGTCCAGCCAAAAAAATCAAATGGTGCTGCTTCCCTTCCGAGCTCTGCCATGCGCCCAAATAGTAGTTTACCCCCACATATGGGGTATCAGAGTACTGAGGACAAATTGCACAATAACTTTTGGGTCCTGTTACTCTTGGGAAAATAACAGTTGGGGGTGAAAACATCATTTTTGTGGAAAAAATATGATTTTTTAATTGTACAGCTGTACGCAGGCCTGGATTGGCAATATAACCAACCGGGCATTATCCCGCTGGGCCGCTGTCATGTGGGCCGCGGGCGGCAGCGCCCGATCATCTGGCCGCTTGCCAGCGGCTGCGGCCACTGTGGCTCCTGCCGCCGGCCCTATGTGGGCATGGCGGTGATAGTTTCCAAGTTCCTCCCGCACTGCAGGGAGATAAGCCGCCACGCCCCCCCACGCACCCCATCCTCGCCGTAGCATGAGACCCCCCCAAGCCACTCACAGTGTCGCTTGCCTTCTCTGTTCGCAGGACCTGTGATGAGGTCACAGGAGGGGAGGAGTCAGGGTGGTCACATGATCAGGAGCCTTTGTCCAGACCCCTGATCATGTGACCCCTGACTCCACCCCTCCTGTGACCTCATCACAGGTCCTGTGCGCACAGCCTTGCCTCTTGGTGTCTGCAAGACTCTGCTGTGCTGTCGGCTGTTGTCATGGTGCTGGATGAGATAAGTATGTGTGGGGTCAGGAGGGGTTTACAGGGTAGATGTAGCAGGGCTGTATGTGTATTGGGTGTACTGAGCGGAGCTGTGTGTGTATGAGGTGTACGGAGCGGAGCCGTGTGTGTACGAGGTGTACGGAGCGGAGCCGTGTGTGTACGAGGTGTACGGAGCGAAGCCATGTGTGTACGAGGTGTATGGAGCGGAGCCGTGTGTGTACCAGGTGTACGGAGCGGAGCCGTGTGTGTACGAGGTGTACGGAACAGAGCCGCGTGCACGAGGTGTACGGAGCGGAGCCGTGTGTACAAGGTGTACGGAGCGGAGCCGCGTGTGTACGAGGTGTACGGAGCGGAGCCGCGTGTGTGCGAAGTGTATGGAGAGGAGCCGTGTGTGTATGAGGTGTACGGAACAGAGCCGCGTGTACAAGGTGTACGGAGCGGAGCCGCGTGTGTACTTGGTGTACGGAGCGGAGCCGCGTGTGTTTGGGGTATACGGAGTGGAGCCATATGTGTACGGGATGTAGGGAGCGGAGCCAAGTGTGTACGAAGCATACAAAGCGGGCTTTTCCCACGGACACAGGAGTACACGGCGGAGCCCCGAGGAGCATTTTAAAACACACACATGATGTTCCACCTGAAGTGATGTGCTGGAAGCTGACCGGAAATGAGATAATTTCTTGAGGAGATTGTAACAGAACCAGGAATGCTTCAGATCCATCACCGTGTCCTCGTCCGACAGCGCAGACAGCTGGATCGCCTTGAAATCGGGGATGCCGGCCTTGTGAGCGGATCATGATATGTCCTGCATCGGGAGGCTCAGGTGGGCACTACAATGGGAGTCGGGCTGCTATAGTATCTTTATGGAATCTTTCTTTATTTCGTTCTCTCTTTTTCTTTCTTTCTCTGTTCTTTCTCATTCTCTGTTCTGTCTTTCCCTCATTTTCTTTCTCTCTCTCTCTGTTCTTTCTTTCTCTCTCTAATCTTTCTTTTTTCTTTCTCTCTCTCTGTTCTTTATTTCCCCTCTTTCTTTTTCTTTCCTCTCTTTCTTTCTGTTCTTTCTTTCTTTTCTTTACTTCTTTCTCTCTCTATTCTTTCTCTGTCTCTCTCTGTTCTTTCTTTCCCCTCTTTCTTTCTCTCTCTGTTCTTTCACTGTCTCTCTCTGTTCTTTCTTTCTTTTTTCCCCTCTTTCTTTCTTTCTCTTTTTTCTTTTTTCTCTCTCTCTCTCTCTCTCTCTCTCTGTTTTCTCTCTTCCTTAGTGGCAGTCAGTGTGCCCATAATGCCAGCCACTGTGCCCTCAGTACAAGTCAGTGTGATCAGCAGTGCTAAATGGGTGCGATTAGGAGTGGACATGGGTGTGACTAGTTGTGGAATGGGTGTGGCCGGGCGTGGCCTAAAATTTGCAGCGGCGCCCTGTGCGCGCCGCAGTCTTTGTCCCTCTTACCCTTCCTCAAAAGTTGGGAGGTATGATAGGGGCAGCTATGACCAGGGGGTCTGGTTGCCCAATGGATAGCAGTTCTGCCAGGAATTCTGTCACTGTGTGTACAAAAGGGGACAGAGCTTTGGGAGGAGTACTGTACCTAAAAGCAATAAATAGGACTGAACTGAAATACTGGACACAGCTGTGACTACATGTTATATAGTCGTGTTAATCTCCTCTCACTGCTTGTAACCTACAACTGTACAAAAATATTATATAGTCACCATGTGACTAGTGGGCCTGTGTAACTTCAAATGCCTGGGCTGAATTTTAGTCCCAGTCCGGCCCTGGCTGTACGTTATAAACTTCTGTGAAGCCCTTGGGGTTTCAAAGTGCTCACCACATATCTAGATAAGTTCCTTGGGGGGGTCTAGTTTACAAAATGGGGTCGCTTGTGGGGGGTTTCCACTGTTTAGGCACATCAGGAGCTCTCCAAACTTGACATGGCATCCAATCTGAATTCCAGCCAATTTTGCAGTGAAAAAGTCAAACAGCGTTCCTTCCCTTCCGAGCTCTGCCATGTGCCCAAACAGTGGTTCCCCCCCACATATCAGGTATCGGCGTACTCTGGACAAATTGCACAATAGCTTTTCCAGTCCAATTTCTCCTGTTGCCCTTGGTAAAATAAAAAAATTGAACCTGAAGTAATTTTTTTTGTGAAAAATAGTTAAATGTTCATTTTTTTTAAACATTCAAAAAATTCCTGTGAATCACCTGAAGGGTTAATAAACTTCTTGAATCTGGTTTTGAGCACCTTCAGGGGTGCAGTTTTTAGAATGGTGTCACTTTGGGTATTTTCTATCATAAAGACCCCTCAAAGTGACTTCAAATGTGATGTGGTCTGTAAAATTAAAATGGTGTTGTAAAAATGAGAAATCGCTGGTCAACTTTTAACGCTTATAACTTCCTAACAAAAAAAAATTTTGGTTCCCAAATTGTGCTGATGTAAAGTTAACATGTGGGAAATGTTACTTATTAAGTTTTCTGTATGCCATATCTCTGCGATTTAAGAGCATAAAAATTCAAAGTTGGAAAATTGCGAACTTTTCAAAATTTTTGCCAAATTTCCATTTTTTTCACAAATAAACGCAAGTTATATGAATGAAATTTTACCACTAACATGAAGTACAATATGTCATGAGAAAACATTGTCAGAATCACTGTGATCCATGAAGCGTTCCAGAGTTATTACCTCATAAAGGGACAGTGGTCAGAATTGTAAAAATTGGCCCCGGCATTAACATGCAAACCACCCTTGGGAGTAAAGGGGTTAAACCCTGGCCGGAGCACTTTCCTGTGATGGAAAAGGATGGGGACTTGGACATTTTTCTGCGGGGATTTGAAAAAGCCTGCAGACAATATCAGCTACCTTGGGACCAATGGGCCAGATATTTAACCGCAGGACTCAGAGCAAAAGGTCTGGAGGCGTTTGCTTCTCTTCCTCCAGACCAAGATGAAGACTATGAGGCCATCAAGCAGGCCCTGATAAAGAAGTACCAACTGACTCCTGAGGGTCATCGTAAAAAGTTCCTGAACCTCCAACATGGCCCACACGACAGTTACAGCGATGTGACGCATGGACAGAACACATTTTGATCAGTGGGTCTAAGAACTGTCAGCGACAACGTTTGAGCAGCTGCAGGACCTGATTATAAAATACCAGTTCTTACATCTTTGTCCAGCTGAGGTGCAACAGTTCGTGATGGACTGGGAGCCAAAAGATGCAGACAAAGCAGCGCAGATCGCCGACACCTATGAGGCCAACCATAAACCAAAGGTGGGGGAAATCTGGTCACCGCCAGCTGGAAAGGCGGTAAGCCATCAACCAACCCCTTTGCCAATGCCAGGCCTACAACTGATCCCCGCAAGTGTTATTCCTGCAATCGGACTGGACATCTCAGTGCCACTTGTCTGGAGAACCAGAAGAAGGACCCCCCAGCCAAGGTCTCAGGGCCTAATGCATCAGTTCTTTCGGTGGGTGGGGCGGTTGGGAGGGCCTATGAAAATCTGCAGCACATCACCATGGGGAGCAAGGGCGCTATAGGCCTCAAGGACACCAAGGCCAAACGAACCCTAATCTGACCCAAACCCTGACTGTCACCAGGATTGGGGGCATCCACTGTCCCTTTCCGATGGCCCGTTTTTTTTTAGATTGGGGTGCTGGGAGCGGGTTGAAGGAAGTGGGGTTTTCCGAAAGCTTAACCAACGAAGTTTTGTTGGTGACTGATTTGGGGAGGATGTTTGAGTATTATGTCCTTGACACCCCTCCCCAATCTGATACTGAGGGTAATGCTAATGATAATGATGTGAATATGCATGCTTTACCTGACAGTGATTTACATGATAATAATTTACCTGATAATGATTTATCTGATAATGATTATGTATCTGAAGGTACAGGAATACTCAGTCACATCACACTGCAGGGTGAGATGGCTGAGGAACCTCTAACAGGAGCAAGTGACAGTGATAAGGGAAATGGGGAGAAGCACGGAAACCATGAGGAAGATGATGCCATGCAACTGACCAGTGCCACCGAGGAAGGTAACTGCCCTATATAACATCATACTTGGAACAGGGAAAGGGATTAGTGCTTCACCAGAATCCAAATGAACAAAGGTGCCAGGAACAAGTAGCTGGATACCACTAGAGTTGAGCGATACCAGCCGATACTTGAAAATATCGGATCGGAATGGATCGGCCGATCTTAAAAAAAAGTATCGGTATCGCCGATTCCGATACCGGGAACCAATGCAAGTCAATGGGGCCAAAATATCGGAATTAAAAAAAAACCTTTCTTTCCTTGTAGGTTAATTCTACATGAAGAAAAACAACTAAGAATAATGTAGAATGTATTGTGGGAGGTGGAGGAGACATTAAAGCCATAGAGGTTTAGCCCAATCAAATGGAATAGCAGGAATTTACCTTTTTTTTTTAAAGATGTTAGGAGTTACAAAGATATTGACTATGTTAGCCTCATTTATATTTTGCCAGACATGTATGTCTTCTTCTTCTACTTCCTTTTTTTACATTCTTCTTCTTCTTCTTCTACTTCCTTTTTTTACATTCTTCTTCTTCTTCTTCTACTTCCTTTTTTTACATTCTTCTTCTTATTCCTTTTTTTACATTCTTCTTCTTCTTCTTCTACTTCCTTTTTTTACATTCTTCTTCTTCTTCTTCTTCTTCTTCTTCTTCTTCTTCTTCTTCTTCTTCTTCTTCTTCTTCTTCCTTTTCTTACATTCTTCATATTCTTCTTATTCAACAATTATTATTCTACATATTCAGCTTCTTCATCTTCTTCCTATTCTTCTTCATCATATTCTTGTTTGTGTCAGGCATTCCTGTAGTTGTTATCTAGAAAAGTTAGAAGTTTACACCTTCCGTTCTGCCTGTCACAAAAGATTTACAACAGGATTTGTCCGCGTTCAGTTTGGCCTGCAGAAGCAGGCCTTTTCCAGGGGCACCACGAGGAGGAACGGACTCACCCCCATACACTGCTTAGTCTTCTTCTGCTTATAAATAAGATAATATCATTTGCTCAGAGTATTAGTCTTATGCTTAATGTTCTTCTGCTTTGTTTTTTTTATGCTTCTTTGTCTTCTCTCTCTTGTTGTTCTGCATCTTGGTGGTTGTCTTCCTGTTCTTTGTCCTCTTGAACCAGCTGACGGTACTGGCACCCGGAGGGGCAGCAGAAGGAACAAGAGCCAATGGCACTACCGAGGACCAGCTGACGGTGCTGGAACCCGGTTACTAAGCAGGAGGTACCTGTGCTACAAAGCACTACCAAGGACCAGCAGACGTTGCCGGAACTCGGATACCGAGATGGAGGCACCTAGGCCAAACGCTCTGACGAGAACCAGCTGACGGTGCTGGAACCCGGAGGGGTAGCATAAGCTGCAAGAGCAAATGGAAATAGCGAGGACCAGCTGACAGTGCTGGCACCCGGAGGGGCAGCAGAAGGAATAAGAGCCAATGGCACAACCGAGGACCAGCTGACGGTGCTGGAACCCGGTTACTAAGCAGGAGGTACCTGTGCTACAAAGCACTACCAAGGACCAGCAGACGTTGCCGGAACTCGGATACCGAGATGGAGGCACCTAGGCCAAAGGCTCTGACGAGAACCAGCTGACGGTGCTGGAACCCGGAGGGGTAGCATAAGCTGCAAGAGCAAATGGAAATAGCGAGGACCAGCTGACAGTGCTGGCACCCGGAGGGGCAGCAGAAGGAATAAGAGCCAATGGCACAACCGAGGACCAGCTGACGGTGCTGGAACCCGGTTACTAAGCAGGAGGTACCTGTGCTACAAAGCACTACCAAGGACCAGCAGACGTTGCTGGAACTCGGATACCGAGATGGAGGCACCTAGGCCAAAGGCTCTGATGAGAACCAGCTGACGGTGCTGGAACCCGGAGGGGTATCAGAAGTTACCCCTGAAAAGCAAAGTTGGCATGCCGCAAGCTGGCCGCAGTTACCGAATCACACAGTCCTACAGGGGGTGCTTGTCCTACTGGCACTATGGAACAAACCTTTCTTACCAGAACCCGCAGTCCACATAGGAAGCACCTAAACTGCTGGCACCCTAGCCTCGGCTAACCCAACCGCAACACGACATGGCAACTTGGGGTGGCAAACTGACATTGACACTTCCCGGAAACAGCAGGCAGGGCTGGAACCAAGCTGGGCAGGAGGGAGTACCCGTGCCAAAGTCAGTTATGAGCAGCAACTGGCGATGTTGGAGCCCAGGACAAGCACTTAGCAGGCTGAGGCCTGATGTGCTGTCAATTGGGAGGCAGCAGGACAGATTGCCATCAAAACAGCAGGGGAACAGCTGACGTTACTGAACCCCACAAACACAGGAGCTAGTGTTTTACTCTGTGAAGACGGCACTTCCGAGCAACAACTGGCTGTGTTGAAGCCCAGGGACAAGCACGGAGCAGGCTTAGGCTGCATTGAAGAAATTTTAAGATCGGTTGTAGACTACTAATTTGAACCAAGCTCCACTTAGGCCTGTGGATTCACTGATTTTCGTATTTCCCCTGTCCTCCAACCCCGCCAGTTACAGCTCCGAAGTGGCGTCTGCACAATCCACACTTGTTCCTGTGTTACAGGTGTTCAGTCCGGTCAGTTAATCCCCTGATGTGTGTCCGGCAATGTCGCCTGCTCTGTCCACATTCCGATAATGGGAATGTGGACAGAGCAGGCGACATTGCCGGACACACATCAGGGGATTAACTGATCGGACTGAACACCTGTAACACAGGAACAAGTGTGGATTGTGCAGACGCCACTTCGGAGCTGTAACTGGCAGGGTTGGAGGACAGGGGAAATACGAGAGACAGTGGAGCCACAGGCCTAATTGGAGCACGGTTAAAAATCAGTAGTGGTACGACTGTGTAGGCAGCAGGAGACTTTGCCATCCACACAGCAGGGGATCAGCTGACATTACTGAACCCCACTGAGACACGGGAGCAAGTATCTCTTTCCGTGTGGACGGCACTTCCGAACTACAACTGGCTGTGTTGAAGCCCAGGAAATAGGAGGGTGTAGGCAGAGGCCTACTGTATTTTGAATGAGTTTACAGCAGGAGAGACTGCCATCCACAAAGCAGGGGATCAGCTGACGTTACTGAACCCCACTGAGACACGGGAGCAAGTATCTCTTTCCGTGTGGACGGCACTTCCGAACTACAACTGGCTGTGTTGAAGCCCAGGAAATAGGAGGGTGTAGGCAGAGGCCTACTGTATTTTGAATGAGTTTACAGCAGGAGAGACTGCCATCCACACAGCAGGGGATCAGCTGACGTTACTGAACCCCACTGAGACACGGGAGCAAGTATCTCTTTCCGTGTGGACGGCACTTCCGAACTACAACTGGCTGTGTTGAAGCCCAGGAAATAGGAGGGTGTAGGCAGAGGCCTACTGAATCTTGAATGAGGTGACAGCAGGAGAGACTGCCATCCACACAGCAGGGGATCAGCTGACGTTACTGAACCCCACTGAGACACGGGAGCAAGTGTCTCTTTCCGTGTGGACGGCACTTCCGAACTACAACTGGCTGTGTTGAAGCCCAGGAAATAGGAGGGTGTAGGCAGAGGCCTACTGAATTTTGAATGAGGTGACAGCAGGAGAGACTGCCATCCACACAGCAGGGGATCAGCTGACGTTACTGAACCCCACTGAGACACGGGAGCAAGTATCTCTTTCCGTGTGGACGGCACTTCCGAACTACAACTGGCTGTGTTGAAGCCCAGGAAATAGGAGGGTGTAGGCAGAGGCCTACTGAATTTTGAATGAGGTGACAGCAGGAGAGACTGCCATCCACACAGCAGGGGATCAGCTGACGTTACTGAACCCCACTGAGACACGGGAGCAAGTATCTCTTTCCGTGTGGACGGCACTTCCGAACTACAACTGGCTGTGTTGAAGCCCAGGAAATAGGAGGGTGTAGGCAGAGGCCTACTGTATTTTGAATGAGTTTACAGCAGGAGAGACTGCCATCCACACAGCAGGGGATCAGCTGACGTTACTGAACCCCACTGAGACACGGGAGCAAGTGTCTCTTTCCGTGTGGACGGCACTTCCGAACTACAACTGGCTGTGTTGAAGCCCAGGAAATAGGAGGGTGTAGGCAGAGGCCTACTGTATTTTGAATGAGTTTACAGCAGGAGAGACTGCCATCCACACAGCAGGGGATCAGCTGACGTTACTGAACCCCACTGAGACACGGGAGCAAGTGTCTCTTTCCGTGTGGACGGCACTTCCGAACTACAACTGGCTGTGTTGAAGCCCAGGAAATAGGAGGGTGTAGGCAGAGGCCTACTGTATTTTGAATGAGTTTACAGCAGGAGAGACTGCCATCCACACAGCAGGGGATCAGCTGACGTTACTGAACCCCACTGAGACACGGGAGCAAGTGTCTCTTTCCGTGTGGACGGCACTTCCGAACTACAACTGGCTGTGTTGAAGCCCAGGAAATAGGAGGGTGTAGGCAGAGGCCTACTGTATTTTGAATGAGTTTACAGCAGGAGAGACTGCCATCCACACAGCAGGGGATCAGCTGACGTTACTGAACCCCACTGAGACACGGGAGCAAGTGTCTCTTTCCGTGTGGACGGCACTTCCGAACTACAACTGGCTGTGTTGAAGCCCAGGAAATAGGAGGGTGTAGGCAGAGGCCTACTGTATTTTGAATGAGTTTACAGCAGGAGAGACTGCCATCCACACAGCAGGGGATCAGCTGACGTTACTGAACCCCACTGAGACACGGGAGCAAGTATCTCTTTCCGTGTGGACGGCACTTCCGAACTACAACTGGCTGTGTTGAAGCCCAGGAAATAGGAGGGTGTAGGCAGAGGCCTACTGTCTTTGTAATGCGGAGACAGCAGGAGAGACTGCCATCTCCACAGCAGGGGAACAGCTGGCAGTGCTGAACCCCACTAACACTTGAACGAATGTGTTTGGCTCTGTGGAGACGACACTTCTGAACACCAACTGACGCTGTTGGAGCCCAGGATTAGGCGAGGTGCAGGCTGGGGCCTACTGGATTTTGGCAGGTGAAGGCAGCAGGAGACTTGCCATCTCCACAGCAGGGGAACAGCTGGCAGTGCTGAACCCCACTAACACTTGAACGAATGTGTTTGGTTCTGTGGAGACGACACTTCTGAACACCAACTGACGCTGTTGGAGCCCAGGATTAGGCGAGGAGCAGGCTGGGGCCTACTGGATTTTGGCAGGTGAATGCAGCAGGAGACTTGCCATCTCCACAGCAGGGGAACAGCTGGCAGTGCTGAACCCCACTAACACTTGAACGAACGTGTTTGGCTCTGTGGAGACGACACTTCTGAACACCAACTGACGCTGTTGGAGCCCAGGATTAGGCGAGGAGCAGGCTGGGGCCTACTGGATTTTGGCAGGTGAAGGCAGCAGGAGACTTGCCATCTCCACAGCAGGGGAACAGCTGGCAGTGCTGAACCCCACTAACACTTGAACGAATGTGTTTGGCTCTGTGGAGACGACACTTCTGAACACCAACTGACGCTGTTGGAGCCCAGGATTAGGCGAGGAGCAGGCTGGGGCCTACTGGATTTTGGCAGGTGAAGGCAGCAGGAGACTTGCCATCTCCACAGCAGGGGAACAGCTGGCAGTGCTGAACCCCACTAACACTTGAACGAATGTGTTTGGTTCTGTGGAGACGACACTTCTGAACACCAACTGACGCTGTTGGAGCCCAGGATTAGGCGAGGAGCAGGCTGGGGCCTACTGGATTTTGGCAGGTGAAGGCAGCAGGAGACTTGCCATCTCCACAGCAGGGGAACAGCTGGCAGTGCTGAACCCCACTAACACTTGAACGAATGTGTTTGGCTCTGTGGAGACGACACTTCTGAACACCAACTGACGCTGTTGGAGCCCAGGATTAGGCGAGGAGCAGGCTGGGGCCTACTGGATTTTGGCAGGTGAAGGCAGCAGGAGACTTGCCATCTCCACAGCAGGGGAACAGCTGGCAGTGCTGAACCCCACTAACACTTGAACGAATGTGTTTGGCTCTGTGGAGACGACACTTCTGAACACCAACTGACGCTGTTGGAGCCCAGGATTAGGCGAGGAGCAGGCTGGGGCCTACTGGATTTTGGCAGGTGAAGGCAGCAGGAGACTTGCCATCTCCACAGCAGGGGAACAGCTGGCAGTGCTGAACCCCACTAACACTTGAACGAATGTGTTTGGTTCTGTGGAGACGACACTTCTGAACACCAACTGACGCTGTTGGAGCCCAGGATTAGGCGAGGAGCAGGCTGGGGCCTACTGGATTTTGGCAGGTGAAGGCAGCAGGAGACTTGCCATCTCCACAGCAGGGGAACAGCTGGCAGTGCTGAACCCCACTAACACTTGAACGAATGTGTTTGGTTCTGTGGAGACGACACTTCTGAACACCAACTGACGCTGTTGGAGCCCAGGATTAGGCGAGGAGCAGGCTGGGGCCTACTGGATTTTGGCAGGTGAAGGCAGCAGGAGACTTGCCATCTCCACAGCAGGGGAACAGCTGGCAGTGCTGAACCCCACTAACACTTGAACGAATGTGTTTGGTTCTGTGGAGACGACACTTCTGAACACCAACTGACGCTGTTGGAGCCCAGGATTAGGCGAGGAGCAGGCTGGGGCCTACTGGATTTTGGCAGGTGAAGGCAGCAGGAGACTTGCCATCTCCACAGCAGGGGAACAGCTGGCAGTGCTGAACCCCACTAACACTTGAACGAATGTGTTTGGTTCTGTGGAGACGACACTTCTGAACACCAACTGACGCTGTTGGAGCCCAGGATTAGGCGAGGAGCAGGCTGGGGCCTACTGGATTTTGGCAGGTGAAGGCAGCAGGAGACTTGCCATCTCCACAGCAGGGGAACAGCTGGCAGTGCTGAACCCCACTAACACTTGAACGAATGTGTTTGGCTCTGTGGAGACGACACTTCTGAACACCAACTGACGCTGTTGGAGCCCAGGATTAGGCGAGGAGCAGGCTGGGGCCTACTGGATTTTGGCAGGTGAATGCAGCAGGAGACTTGCCATCTCCACAGCAGGGGAACAGCTGGCAGTGCTGAACCCCACTAACACTTGAACGAATGTGTTTGGCTCTGTGGAGACGACACTTCTGAACACCAACTGACGCTGTTGGAGCCCAGGATTAGGCGAGGAGCAGGCTGGGGCCTACTGGATTTGGGCAGGTGAAGGCAGCAGGAGACTTGCCATCTCCACAGCAGGGGAACAGCTGGCAGTGCTGAACCCCACTAACACTTGAACGAATGTGTTTGGCTCTGTGGAGACGACACTTCTGAACACCAACTGACGCTGTTGGTGCCCAGGATTACGCATGCCGCATGCAGAGGCCAATGGGCAGCGGTTTTTATGGAGGTTGTGGACTACTACTGATTCTAACCATGCTCCACTTAGGCCTCTGGCTCCACTGTCTCTACTATTTACCCTGGCCTCCAACCCCGCCAGCTACATCTCTGAAGTGGCGTCAGCACAATCTACACTTGTTCCTGTGTTACTGGTGCTCAGTCCCATCAGTTGATCCCCTGATGTTTGTCCGGCAAGTTCGCCAGCTCTGTCCTCATTCCCACTACTGGTTATGGGAATGTGGACAGAGCAGGAGACCTTGCCGGACACACATCAGGGGATAAACTGATGGGACTGAGCCACAGGAACACAGGAACAAGTGTAGATTGTGCTGACGCCACTTCAGAGATGTAGATGGCGGGGTTGGAGGTCAGGGGAAATAGTAGAGACAGTGGAGCCAGAGACCTAAGTTGGGCACGGTTAAAAATCAGTAGTGGTTTGAATGTTGATGGAGCTGGTGACTCTGCCGTCCACACAGCAGGGGATCAGCTGGCATTACTGAACCCCAGTAACACAGGAGCTAGTGTGTTTCTCTGTGCAGACGACACATCTGAGCGACAACTGGCTGTGTTGAAGCACAGGGATTATAGTTCAGGTGGTAGAAAAATGAACACACCAGCAGACCTGGATACAGTTGCCAACCACTAATTTAGTCTGTAAGAGGAATGGCAAAGTCTTTGGAGATCCAGGCCTTGTTCATTTTCAGAAAAGTCAGCCGGTCAACATTATCGGAAGATAGTCGCGTGCGACGGTCTGTTAGTACACCACCTGCGGCACTAAAGACACGTTCCGATAATACACTGGCAGCAGGGCAAGCCAGCACCTCCAATGCATACTGGCTAAGCTCTGGCCATGTATCCAGCTTAGAGACCCAAAACTTGAAGGGGGAAGAGCCATCTGGGAGTACAGCGACAGGGCAAGACATGTAGTCTGACACCATCTGACGGAAGCGTTGCCTCCTGCTGACTCGAGGCGTCGCTGATGGTGTAGACAATTGTGGTGGACACACAAAACTTTGCCACATTTGGGCCATAGTGGTCTTGCCTTGTGCTGCGGCACTGCCTCTGCTCCCTCTTTGTGCAGAGTTTCCTCCACTGCCTCGACGCACAGAGCTGCTTTGTAAAGCACTTGCAACAATGCTGTCGGGTGGAATGGAAAACATTATGGACTGCACCAGTGACTCTTCGTACTCCCGCATTTTACGCTCCCGGTTCAACGTTGGTATGAGCCTTTGTACGCTGTCCCGGTAGCGAGGATCTAGGAGGGTGTACACCCAATAATCAGCCGAGACGAGAATGTGGGCGATGCGGCGGTCGTTTCTCAGGCACTGCAGCATGAAATCAACCATGTGCTGCAGACTCCCAACTGCCAAAGAACCGCTGTCCCCTGTTTGAGGCGTGACCTCGACCTGCTCTGCATCACCCCACCCTCGCTGTACATACTGAGTAGAGGTTTGTGTACCTCCCTCCTCTGGAGAGATGTCTTCCTCCTCCATCGACTCCTCCTCATCCTCCTCACAAAGTGTCCCCTGCCTAGGCCTTTGTGAGGAAACACGTAGCGCAGACTGTCCAGAAGCAGATGGCATTTGGGACTCCTCATCCTCCACCTCTTCTGAAACCTCATCCCTTAGTGCTTGCAGTGTTTGTTGAAGCAGGCAGATAAGGGGGACAGTCATGCTGACTAGTGCATCATCTGCACTCGCCATCCGCGTGGATTCATCGAAGGCACGCAAAACGAGGCAGATGTCCTTCATAGAGGCCCACTCAATGGTGCTGAAGTGTGAACGGCGCACAGTGCGACTTGTTTGCGCCTGATGCAGCTGGTACTCCATGACTGCTGCCTGCTGCTCACACAACCGCTCCAACATATGTAACGTTGAATTCCACCGGGTGGGTAGGTCACATATGATGCGATGTTCTGGAAGGCCAAATCGTCGCTGCAGAGCAGCGAGGCGCGATCTTGCCGTGCTGGAACGTCGCAAGTGAGCGCACTCTATGCGGACCTTGTGCAACAGTGCATCAAGATCCGGATAGTCCCTCAGAAAGCTCTGCACGACCAAGTTAAGAACATGTGCCAGACATGGGATGTGTGTGAGGTTGCCTAGGCCAAGAGCTGCCACCAGATTTCGGCCATTGTCACACACTACCAAGCCCGGCTGGAGATTCGCTGGCCCAAACCACACATCGCTCTCCAGCTTGATAGCATTCCAGAGCTCCTGCGCTGTGTGGCTTCGATTCCCCAAAGAAATTAATTTGAGTACAGCCTGTTGACGTTTGGCCACGGCTGTGCTCATATCGGTCGTAACAGGCTCCTGCTCTGCTGTTTCTGAGGAACTTGAGTAGGAGGAGGAGTCTATGTGTACAGACTGGAGTCCTGCAATCCGTGGCGTTGGAAGAACACGTACAGCGCCACTCTCCAGATCCGTACCCGGCTCCACAACATTGACCCAGTGGGCAGTGAGGGAAAGGTATCGTCCCTGTCCATGGTTACTGGTCCACGCATCGGTGGTCAGGTGGACCTTGCTACTAACGGCGTTTAGTAGCGCATGTTTTATTTTGCCCTCAACATGTTTCTGCAGGGCAGGGACGGCTCGCCTGCTGAAATAAAAGCGGCTGGGCACGTTGTATTGGGGGACTGCCAATGCCATTAAGTCCCGGAAGGTGTCAGTGTCCACCAGCCTGAATGACAGCATTTCAACTGCCAGAAGTTTGGCAATGCCAGCATTCAGAGACTGTGCTCGGGGATGGTTTGCCGAGTAAGGGCGCCTTTTATCCCATGCCTGTGCTACCGATGGCTGTGATGGATGGGAACGTGCTGTTATGGGTGGAATCTGACAGGGTCTCCGGACAACAGTGGCAGAGGTTCTTCCTTGGCGATCCTGTGAGGAAGCCGAACCAGCAGTGTGTGAGCTGGAGGAAGAGGGCCCAACACGAACTGAAGAGGTGGTAGGTGGTGCTGTACGTTGGCCTACGTCTTGAGGGTGTCTATGCAACTCCAACTCGTGCTTGGTGCGCACATGTTTCCACATATTTGTGGTATTGAGGTTGCTGACATTTCTCCCTCTTTTGACTCTCTGATGACACAGCTTGCATTTGACAAAGCAAATGTCATCTGCAACTGTGTCAAAAAAGGACCACGCACTGCAACTCTTGTGAGCGCCCGGTTTGCCTTTGGAAGGAGGAATGCTCCTAACGGGTGCCGAAGTGGAGGGTACAGGCAACCAAGTCTTCCCCCTCCCTCTGCCTCCTGTTTTGGCCGGTAGGGGAATCTCTTCCTCCGAGCTGCTCCCACCACCTT
This sequence comes from Dendrobates tinctorius, assembly GCF_039654945.1. Classification (NCBI taxonomy): domain Eukaryota; kingdom Metazoa; phylum Chordata; class Amphibia; order Anura; family Dendrobatidae; genus Dendrobates; species Dendrobates tinctorius. Next base: position 6,880,652 of record NW_027361726.1, read on the forward strand.
CCTGTTGCTCACGCCATGATGGGTCAAGGACCTCATCATCTTCCCTCCCCTCTTCAAACAGCTGCTTCTCCGGGGTTGTCTCGCCAGCACCGTACGCACCAGAAAGTGGCAACTGAGTCTCGTCATCATCTGATGCGTACTGAGGTGTGCTGACCATAGGCACTGGCCCACTCGCCTCTTCAGATTCAGAGGGACAAAGAAGTTGCGCATCACTGCATACTCCCTCTTCTTCACATTCAGGAATGCTGCTTGGCTGGCCCCCTCTTTCCAAGCCAACAGATTCCGAGAACAGAAGTAGAGATTGTGATGGCTCCTGTCCATGTCTCTCTGACTGCCTGGGCACTTTGGCAGGTGGTGAAGAGACAGATGGTTGCTCTTCGGTGCTCTGACCCTGAGAGGATGCGGAAGTAATTGAAGTCGATGCGTTAGCTGCCATCCATCCGACAACGGCTTCAATTTGTTCCTCCCGCAGCAGTGGGGTACGTTGAGGTCCTACAAAGCTGCGCATAAAGGACTGTTGCCTGCTAAAACTGGGGGATGCTGATCCACTGGTGCCCGCAGCAGGCCCAGAATCCCCACGTCCTCTACCTGTAGAATCCCCACGTCCTCTCCCTGCAGAATCCCCACGTCCTCTCCCTGCTGAAACTCCACGCCCACGCCCCCGCGCCTTACTCCCTGCCTTCTTCATCTTGCAAGACTGCTTAAGATAGGCAAAAAAGGACAAAGGGGGGCCTTAGTGTGCTTATTCCTGAACAGCTGGTTACAGGTACAAGAAACACTAATTTTATGAAGTGTGTGTGTGTGGACTAGACTTTAATAGGAGCTGATGTGGCCTACACAAGTTCAAAATGTAGTGTTTGGTGAACTTTTTATGTGGTTTCTTTGTTTGAAACAAACTCAAAGTATGAGAACAAAGAATTGAAACTGATAGTATCACCAACTTTTTGGAGCTATTACAATGCAGGCAGGTAACCTACAATGCAAAAGATGAGGCTCCAAAAAAATTGGGTAATACTAATCTGGCTGCGCCGGCAGGGCACAAGCCAGAAAAAAAGGCTCCTCTATCTACTCCTATATAGTGTTTGCAACCAACCAATGTTGATGGATACGGATGGATGCACACTAATAGGAGAAGAAAAAATGAGCTGCACTCAGAGACAAATATGTGTGAGGCAGTGACGCACGTTGAGCGTCCTACAACCAGACGTAGCTGCAGGACACTCTACTCAGCGTGAGCTGCACTCACACACAGTCAGAGACCTCTCAGACAGCCGTCAACAGTGCAGCTAAGTGGGCACTGGCACTGACAGGCTGCAGAAAGGCTCCGCTGTGTACTCCTATATAGTGTTTGCAACCACCGTAGATGGAGACGGATGGATGCACACTAATAGAAGAAAAAATGAGCTGCACTCAAATAAAAATATGTGTGAGGCAGTGACGCACGCTGAGCGTCCTACAGCCAGACGTAGCTGCAGGACACACTACTCAGCATGAGCTGCACTCACACACAGTCAGAGACCTCTCAGACAGCCGTGAACAGTGCAGCAAAGTGGACACTAGCACTGAAAGGCTGCAGAAAGGCTCCGCTGTCTACTACTAGTGTTTGCAACCAACGTATATGGATACGGATGGAAGCACACTAGATTGAAATTATTTAAAAAATGCAGCTCAAAAAATAAAAGATGTATGAGGCAGCAGTGATCACACTGGGTGGCCTACAGCCTGACGTGGCTGCAGGACCCACTCCACAGCGTGAGCTGCACTCACACAGCCCTTGCAGACAGCTGTGAAAACAGCGCTGCTAGGGAAAAGCAAGCTACAGTGGTGGTTTATGTAGCCTGGATAAAGCACAATATTGTTTTTAGAATCGCTATTTCTAACTGTCCCTCACAGTCTTCTACAGCAGCCTGTCCCTAACTGAATTCACAGCAGAGTGACCAGAAATGGCGGCTGCGGTGGCTTTTATAGTGCATCATGACATCATTTCGGCAGCCAATCACAGCCATGCCAATAGTTAACATGCCTACATGCCTAACAGGATGTGCCCACACTTCGGAGGATTCCCATTGGCTTAATCAAAGCAAGCAGGCTCATAGCATGATGGGAACTTCCTATTCCGATTCCGATCCCGGAATCCGATATGAAAAAAGTATCGGAATTAAGTATCGGAATTCCGATACCGCTGATATCGGCCGATACCCGATACTTGCGGTATCGGAATGCTCAACACTAGATACCACTCATTAGCAATAACAAAAGAAAGAGAAAAGAGTTCCAGCACCAGGCGTCCCTTCATTAAAATCTCCAATATTTTATTTTCATGTCAAGAAAAAAAAATCTTGCAGGGACGCAGCCCCTAAATGTTTAGAGACATGCCCGGAGACCTGCAGGGCACACGCAGGGACCCGGAAGCAACAGGAGGAGCAGACAGTGCGGGAAATGGGACGGGAGACCCAGGAGACCTGCTTCCCTGCCGGGCACCATGCCGAACCAAAGGACCCGAGGCCATAGGTGAGGACGAGGGCGCTACATAGGCTCTGTAAGAACATGCAGGTGAACTGTCTGGTATCAAGGGCGTATCATCCCCAAACCAATGGTTTGTGTGAGCGCTTCAACGGTACCCTTAAACAGATGCTAAAAATGCTGGTTGAGACACAAGGATGAGACTGGGAGCTGTACCTCCCACACCTGCTAGTAGCTTACCGAGAGGTTCCGCAGGCTTCGACAGGGTTTTCCCCCTTCGAGCTCCTGTATGGCAGGCGAGTCCGGGGACCCCTTGGTTTGGTAAGGGAATCCTGGGAAGAAGAGTTGAACCTTCAGAATTGTCCATTGTGGAGTATATAACTGCAATTAAAACAAAGTAACTTATAAAACAACTTGAACCCACATTGCAAATAGTATTGATTTAACAAATTCTACTGTTTTGCTTCCACAGCTCCTGCTCTAGACTATGTCTCTCCATGGCAACAAACACTGCATATTGTCATCTGGTATATGTCATGTGGTACTCTCTTTCTGGAGTCTCATGATATACTGAGTAAAAAAAATAACAAAAATTTTAAAAAAAGTACGGTAACTATAAAATACTAGAATAATTCTTGATCGACCTAGGTATTTTTACAACCTATGTAACTATGTAAAACTATGTAATATTCAAATATTAATATAGCAATATGTACAATCCACATCATACTGTATATTGTAATTTTTGAATTCCTTAGAAACAACCATTTACGACCCATTCAGCAGTAACCATCTCCGTGACCTGAGGGAAAACATTGAGTCTCATCAATTTAAACCACAAAAGTGTTATGTGTCCATGTAAATTACTAGCGGCAAGCATCTCCATGAATCATGCTTTCCTGGGTAGGTCCTGGATGTAGAAGCAGAAAACCACCAATGTGTAAACATGGGACAGAGATGCGGTTTACTGATGTCTTACATCTTTTTTTAAAAAAAATCTGACTTAGAAAAACAACATTGTAAAGATTGAATCTTCTCTATGGAAAGTATCATATAAGGGACTGAAATTATGCACTTTAAAAGATGAGGCAAAGATAAATGACTACAAACTTAAGGAAAGCTCCACTATTTTCACAACTGAAATGAATAAAACAATCAATCAATAAATAAGGCCACTATATTTCTTGTTTTATTTTGCACTGATATTGAATTACATGAATTCTCACGCTCCAATCACATCTGAAGTTGCATTGAAAATGCTGCTGGTTTTCTTTGACCAAAGAACATTGCATAGTAGGAAACTCGGAAGACAGTCACATAGTAATACTTAGAATGGGGTATACTCACACATGCTATCGCAAAGGTTTACCGTGATGTTTCCAAATTCATAGAAGAAACTGTGATGTTATAGAACTCAAAATAGATATAATAACCTTGGGTTAGTGGGAAGGGAAATTATTATTTTCTGAGGGTTACAGTTAGTGATTGATCAGTTACTTGAAGAGTTAGAATCAAGGTTAGTTCAGTTTAGGTATAATCAGCTAGAGAAGTACCGTAAGTTAGGCAGGGGTGTAATGATCACAGTCGCGGAGGGTGCGATTGCAACTGGACCAGTACGGGAGGGGTCGCACACCAACAGAAGAAGACAACACACCAGCACCAATTTTACCTGGATGTGCGTGCTCGGATGCACATTTAGCTGAAATGCACTACGGCGCAGAGACCAGGCCTGCAATAAACTCTGCGGGCCAATCAGAGATCAACAGCAGACGCCGACTTCCCCATGACTGGCAGCACATGATGTCACTACTATGCAATCGCACACCAAAGTCAGCTGCCGACTTCTGTGCTGACTATAGAGGAGGAGGCTGGATGTTGCAGGTGTAGTGGATGGTACCAATAATAATTTGCTTATTTTTAAACTGTGCTGGGGAAGAACAAAGGGGTTGAGGATGGGGGCATTATGCCAGCAAGGGACACAGAATGGGGGACATTGGTATAGGATGGTGCCAAACATGGGGGACATTATTACTGGAAGGAGGTGGAATGTGACATTAATACTGCAAGTTGCCCAGAATGGGGGACATTAACCCCTTCACCCCCAAGGGTGGTTTGCACGTTCATGACCGGGCCAATTTTTACAATTCTGACCACTGTACCTTTATGAGGTCATAACTCTGGAACGCTTCCATGGATCCTGGTGATTCTGACATTGTTTTCTCGTGACATATTGTACTTCATGTTAGTGGTAAAATTTCATTCAAATAACTTGCATTTATTTGTGAGAAAAACGGAAATTTGGCGAAAATTTTGAAAATTTCGCAATTTTCCAACTTTGAATTTTTTTGCCCTTAAATCACAGAGATACGGCACACAAAAAACTTGATAACTAACATTTCCCACATGTTTACTTTACATCAGCACAATCTTGGAACCAAAATTTTTTTTTGTTAGGAAGTTATAAGGGTTAAAAGTTGACCAGCGATTTCTCATTTTTACAACAACATTTTATTTTTAGGACCACATCACATTTGAAGCCACTTTGAGGGGTCTATATGATAGAAAATACCCAAAAGTGACACCATTCTAAAAACTGCACCCCTTAAGGTGCTCAAAACCACATTCAAGAAGTTTATTAACCCTTTAGGTGCATCACAGGAATTTTTTTGAATATTTAAAAAAAAATGAACATCTAACTTTTTTTCATAAAAAAATTATTCAGGTTCAATTTTTTTTATTTTACCAAGGGTAACAGGAGAAATTGAACTGCAAAAGTTATTGTGCAATTTGTCCTGAGTATGCAGATACCTGATATGTGGGGGGGAATGACTGTTTCGGTGCATGGCAGAGCTCAGAATGGAAGGAGCGCCGTTTGACTTTTTCAATGCAAAATTGGCTGGAATTCAGATTGGACGCCATGTCACGTTTGGAGAGTCCCTGATGTACCTAAACAGTGGAAACCCCCTACAAGTGACCCCATTTTGGAAACTAGACCCCCCAAGGAACTTATCTAGATATGTGGTGAGAACTTTGAACCCACAAGGGCTTTACAGAAGTTTATAACGTACAGCGGTACAATTAAAAAAATCATATTTTTTCCACAAAAATGATCTTTTCACCCAAATTTTTATTTTCCCAAGGGTAACAGGACCCTAAAAGTTATTGTGCAATTTGTCCTGAGTACGCTGATACCCCACATGTGGGGGTAAACCACTATTTGGGCGCATGGCAGAGCTCGGAAGGGAAGCAGCGCCATTTGACGTTTTTGGCTGGAATTGAGATCGGACACCATGTCGCGTTTGGAAAACCCCTGATGTACCAAAACTGTGGAAACCCCCCGCAAATGACACCATTTTGGAAACTAGATCCCCTAAGGAACTTATCTAGATGTGTGGTGAGAACTTTGAACCCCCATGGGCTTCACAGAAGTTTATAACATAAAGCCATACAATTAAAAAATCATATTTTTTCCACAAAAATGATCTTTTCACCCTCAATTCTTAATTTTCCAAGGGTAACAGGACCCTAAAAGTTATTGTGCAATTTGTCCTGAGTACGCTGATACCCCACATGTGGGGGTAAACCACTATTTGGGCGCATGGCAGAGCTCGGAAGGGAAGCAGTGCCATTTGACGTTTTTGGATGGAATTGAGATCGGACACCATGTCGCGTTTGGAAAACTCCTGATGTACCAAAACAGTGGAAACCCCCACAAATGACACCATTTTGGAAACTAGACCCCCTAAGGAACTTATCTAGATGTGTGGTGAGAACTTTGAACCCCCATGGGCTTCAAAGAAGTTTATAACATAAAGCCATACAATTAAAAAATCATATTTTTTCCACAAAAATGATCTTTTCACCCTCAATTCTTATTTTTCCAAGGGTAACAGGACCCTAAAAGTTATTGTGCAATTTGTCCTGAGTACGCTGATACCCCACATGTGGGGGTAAACCACTATTTGGGCGCATGGCAGAGCTCGGAAGGGAAGCAGCGCCATTTGACGTTTTTGGCTGGAATTGAGATCGGACACCATGTCGCGTTTGGAAAACTCCTGATGTACCAAAACAGTTGAACCCCCCCACAAATGACACCATTTTGGAAACTAGACCCCCTAAGGAACTTATCTAGATGTGTGGTGAGCACTTTGACCCCCCCAGTGCTTCACAGAAGTTTACAACGCCCGGGCGTGAAAATAAAAAATTCGTATTTTTTCCACAAACATGATCTTTTAGTCACCATTTTTTTATTTTCCCAAGGGTACCAGGAGAAATTGGACCCCAAAAGTTGTTGTCCAATTTGTCCTGAGTATGCTGATACCCCATACGTGGGAGAAAACTACTGTATGGGCACACGTCGGGGCTCGGAAGGGAAGTAGTGACGTTTTGGAATGCAGACTTTGATGGAATGGTCTGCGGGTGTCATGTTGCCTTTGGAGAGCCCCTAATGTACCTAAACAGTGGAAACCCCCCACAAATGACACCATTTTGTAAACTAGATCCCCCAAGGAACTTATCTAGATTTGTGGTGAGCGCTTTGAACCCCCAAGGGCTTCACAGAAGTTTATAATGCCCGGACATGAAAATAAAAAAATCGTATTTTTTTCCACAAACATGATCAATTAGTCCCCAATTTTTTCATTTTCCCAAGGGTAACAGGAGAAATTGGACCCCCAAAAATTGTTGTCCAATTTGTCCTGAGTACGCTGACACCCCATATGTGGGAGAAAACTACTGTATGGACACACGTCGGGGCTCGGAAGGGAAGCAGTGACGTTTTGGAATGCAGACTTTGATGGAATGGTCTGTGGGTGTCATGTGCGTTTGGAGAGCCCCTGATGTACCTAAACTATTGAAACTCCCCACAAGTGACCCCATTTTGGACACTAGACCCCCCACGGAACTTATCTAGATGTGTGGTGAGCACTTTGAACCCCCAAGTGCTTCACAGAACTCGGACGTGAAAATAAAAAAATAATTTTTTTCCACAAAAATGATATTTTTGCCCCCAATTTTTTATTTTCCTAAGGGTAACAGGAGAAATTGGACCCCAAAAATTGTTTTGGAATTTGTCCTGAGTAGGCTGATACCCTACATGTGGGGGTAAAACACTGTTTGGGCGCATAGCAGAGCTTGGAAGGGAAGGAGCACCATTTGACTTTTTCAACTCAGAATTGGCTGGAATTGAGATCAGACGCCTTGTTGCATTTGGAGAGCCCCTGATGTGCCCAAACAGTGGAAACCCCCAATTCTAACTCCAACCCGAACCCCAACACGCCCCTAACCCTAACCCTAGCCCTAACCCTAGCCCTAACCCTAACCCTAGCCCTAACCCTAGCCCTAACCCTAACCCTACCCTAGCCCTAACCCTACCCCAACACACCCCTAGCCCTAACCCTAACCCTAATGGAAAAATGGAAATAAATACATTTTTTTTATTTTATTATTTTTACCTAACTAAGGGGGTGATAACGGGGGGTTTGATTTACTATTTATGGCGGTTTTTATGTTTGGCGGCTGTCGCACGCTAAAAGACGCTTTTTATTGTAAAAATAGTTTTTGCATCACCACATATTGAGAGCTATAATTTTTCCGTATTTTGACCCACCGAGTCATGTGAGGTCTTATTTTTTGCGGGACGAGTTGTCGTTTTTATTGGTACCATTTTCGGGCACGTGGAATTTTTTAATCGCTTTTTATTCCGATTTTTGGGACGCAGAATGAACAAAAACCAGCGTTTCATGAATTTCTTTTGTGGGGGTGCGTTTACACCGTTCCGCGTGCGGTAAAATTGATAAAGCAGTTTCATTCTTCGGGTCAGTACGGTTACAGCGATACCTCATTTAGGTCTTTTTTTATGTTTTTGTCGGTTTTATGCAATGAAAACTATTTTATATAAAAAATAATTATTTTTGCATCGCTTTATTCTGCGAGCTATAACTTTTTTATTTTTTCGCTGATGATGCGGTGTGGTGGCTCGTTTTTTGCGGGACAAGATGACGTTTTCAGCGGTACCATGGATATTTATATGCGTCTTTTTGATCGCGCGTTATTACACTTTTTGTTTGGCGGTATGATAATAAATCATTATTTTTGCTTCGTTTTTTATTTTTATTTTTTAAGGGGTTCGCTAAAGGGGTTAACTAATGGGACAGTTTTATATGGCGGGTCGTTACGGACGCGGCGATACCTAATATGTGTACTTGTTTGTTTTTTTATTATTTCAAAAAATGGATTTATTGGGGGAATATTTTTTTTTTTTTCTAATATATTTGGCGATTTTTTAAAATTATTTTTACACTTTTTTTTATTTTTTTTTTACTTTATTAAATAGTCCCAGGTGGGACATCACTGTCCTGTGACAGATCGCTGATCTGTCACATCACAGATCACTGTGACAGATCAGCGATCTGACACAGGCACTGCAGAAGGCTTCCTCATGCCTGCGCTTTGCAGGCACTGAGGAAGCCAGCTTCCTCAGGCCCCCGAAGGCCCCCGTCGCCATCTTGGATTCGGGGGCCTGGAGGAAAGGAGCCCCCCGCAGCAGCGCTGCACATTGCGCTGCCGTGGGGGGCTCAGGGAAGCACGGAGGGAGCCCCCTCCCTGCCGATGCTTCCCTTTAACCCCCGGTACACCGCGATCGTGTTTGATCGCGGTGTGCAAGGGGTTATCGTGTCGGGGGCGGCCCGTGACCGCCCCTGACACATTGTGCCGGGTGTCAGCTGTGATAATCAGCTGACACCCGGCCTCGATCAGCGGCGCTCACCACGTGGGCGCCGCTGATCACGGTAGACGTACTATCCCGTCCACGGTCATACAGGCCCGGGTACCGTGGACGGGATAGTACGTCGGATGTCAGGAAGGGGTTAAACCCCTTCATGACCAAGCCTATTTTGACCTTAATGACCAGGCCATTTTTTGCAATTCTGACCAGTGTCCCTTTATGAGGTAATAACTCAGGAATGCTTCAACTGATCCTAGCAATTCTGAAAATGTTTTTTCATGACATATTGGGCTTCATGTTAGTTGCAAATTTAGGTCGATAATTTTTGCATTTATTTGTGAAAAAAAAGGAAAATTTTGAAAATTTTGCAATTTTCAAATTTTGAATTTCTTTTCTGTTAAACCAGAGGGGTATGTGACACAAAATAGTTCCTAAATAACATTTCCCACATGTCTACTTTACATCAGCACAACTTTGGAAACAACATTTTTTTTGTTAGGGAGTTATAAGGGTTAAAAGTTGACCAGCGATTTCTCATTTTTACAACAAAATTTACAAAACCATTTTTTAGGGACCACCTCACATTTGAAGTCACTTTGAGGGGTCTATATGGCAGAAAATACCCAAAAGTGACACCATTCTAAAAACTGCACCCCTCAAGCTACTCAAAACTACATTCAAGAAGATTATTAACCCTTCAGGTGCTTCACAGGAACTAAAGCAACGTGGAAGGAAAAAATGGACGTTTTAATTTTTCCAACAAAAATTTTCTTTTACCATCAATTTTTTCATTTTCACGTGGGTAACAGAATAAAATGGATCATAAAATTTGTTGGGCAATTTCTCCTGAGTACATCGATACCTCATATGAGGTCATAAACCACTGTTTGGGTGCACAGCAGGGCTCAGAAGGGAAGGAGCGCCATTTGACTTTTTGAATGGAAAATATGCTGGAATATTTAGCGTTTGCTATGTCGCGTTTGGAGAGCTCCTGTGCGCCTAAACTTTGGAGCTCCCCCACAAGTGACCCCATTTTGGAAACTAGACCCTCCAAGGAACTTTTCTAGATGCATAATGAGCAATTTGAACCCCCAGGTGCTTCACAAATTGATCCGTAATAAAAAAGTACTTTTTTTCACAAACATTTTCTTTTAACCTCAGTTTTTTCATTTTCACATGGGCAACAGGATAAAATGGATCCTAAAATTTGTTGAGCAATTTCTCCTAAGTGCACCGATACCTCATATGTGGTCATAAACCACTGTTTGTGCGCGCGGCAGGGCTCAGAAGGGAAGGCGCGCCATTTGACTTTTTGAATGGAAAATATGCTGGAATATTTAGCGGTTGCCATGTCGCCTTTGGAGAGCCCCTGTGTGCCTAAACATTGGAGTTCCCCTACAAATGACCCCATTTTGGAAACTAGACCCTCCAAGGAACTTATCTAGATGCATAATGAGCGATTTGAACCCCAGGTGCTTCACAAATTGATCCGTAAAAAAAAAAAGTACTTTTTTTCACAAAAATGTTCTTTTAGCCTCAGTTTTTCCATTTTCACATGGGCAACAGGATAAAATGGATCCTAAGATTTGTTAGTCAATTTCTCCTGAGTACACCGATGCCTCATATGTGGTCATAAACCACTGTTTGGGCGCACGGCAGGGCCCGGAAAGGAAGGAGCGCCATTTGACATTTTGAATGGAAAATTAGCTCCAATCGTTAGCGGACACCATGTCGTGTTTGGAGAGCTCCTGTGTGCCTAAACATTGGAGCTCCCCCACAAGTGACCCCATTTTGGAAACTAGACCCCCTAAGGAGCTTATCTAGATGTGTGGTGAGCACTCTGAACCCCCAAGTGCTTCACAGAAGTTTATAACGCAGAACCGTGAAAATAAAAAATATTTTTTTTCCCTCAAAAAATGATTGTTAGCCCACTATTCTTTATTTTCACAAGGGTAATAAGATAAATTGGACCAGAAAAGTTGTTGTCCAGTTTGTCCTGAGTACGCTGGTACCCCATAAGTGGGGGGACCACTGTTTGGGCCCATGTTGGGGCTCGGAAGGGAAGTAGTGACGTTTTGAAATGTCGACTTGATGGAATGGTCTGCGGGCGTCATGTTATGTTTGCAGAGCCCCTGATGTACCAAAACAGTGGAAACCCCCACAAATGACCCCATTTTGGAAACTAGACCCCCTAAGGAGATTATCTAGATGTGTGGTGAGCACTCTGAACCCCCAAGTGCTTCACAGAAGTTTATAACGCAGAACCGTGAAAATAAAAAATAATTTTTTTCTCCACAAAAATTATTTTTTAGCCCCCAATTTTTAATTTCCCCAAGGGTAACAGGAGAAATTAGACCCCAAAAGTTCTTGTGCAATTTCTCCTGAGTACACTGATACCCCATATGTGGGGGTAAACCACTGTTTGGGCACACGTCGGGGCTCAGAATAGAGGCAGCACTATTCGACTTTTTTGAACGCAAAATTGGCTGGAAAAAATGGTGGCGCCATGTCATGTTTGGAGACCCCCTGATGTGCCTAAACAGTGGAAACCCCTCAATTCTATCTCCAACCCTAACCTAACCCAAACACACCCCTAACCCTAATCCCAACCCTAATCATAACCCCAACACACCCCTAACCCTAATACCAACTCTAACCCTAATCACAAACCTAACCCTAATCCCTAGCCCTAACCCTAGCCCTAACCCTAACTCTAACCCTAACCCTAGCCCTAGCCCTAACCCTAGCCCTAACCCTAGCCCTTGCCCTAACCCTAACCCTAGCCCTATTTCTAACCCTTACCCTATTTCTAACCCTAATTGAAAAATAAAAATATTTTATTATTTCTCCCTATGGGGGGTGATAAGGGGGGCGGTGATTTACTTTTTTTAATTTTGATCACTGTGAGAGTTTATCACAGGGATCAAAATTAAAAAAAAGAATCTGCCGCCGGGAAATGCCGGCCGGCGCACTGCACATGCACATTTTCCAAGATGGCGGCGCCCATGGACCGGGACGGCCGGACGGCAGGAAACCCAGGGGTGGTTAGTGAGTATCGTGGGGGGGATTGGAAGGTGGGAGGGAGAGGGCAGATTGTGACAGCTGCGGCCGATCGCCGCCGTCAGTCGGTGGCGGCACCCGATCGGTGCCGTCAGTCGGCAGGGGGGTTAACTTAGTGTCTCCAGCCATGTCCGATGCTATTTCAGCATTGGCCATGGCTGGATTGCAATATTTCATCAATTTTCATTGATGAAATAATACTCTCGCTCTGATTGGCTGTTTCACTTTTAATAGCCAATCAGAGCGATCGTAGCCACGTGGGGGCAAAGCCACGCTCCCTGTGGTGAAGAACAAAGCCCCCTGTATCTGCGGGCCGGGTGACCTTTCAGTGACCCCGGTCACCCGACCCGCAGGGGGGCTTTAAAGTCATGATGCCACATAGGCGTCCCTGGTCAGATTGGCACCAGTTTTCATGTGGCGTCATTGGTCGGGAAGGGGTTAAAGAGAGGGGCCAAGTTGGGGGACATTATTATATGCTGGGCTAAATATGCATGTCTTTATAGTATCTAGAATGCTGCAAGGACCCATACATCTGACCAACATTCAGGTGGTTGGTCCCATCCGCTGTCGGGTTCTTGCAGCGGCTCAGCAGGGATCCAGAGCCTCACATTCTGCGGTCTCCCATTGTCCATCGACCGCAGAGGAGATTGCTCAGCAGTCTCGGCGTCCCAGATGCTCTGCCCAGACCTGCTCTGTGGGTCTGGTTGTTGCTGCCACCTTTGGGTCAGCAATGGCAATGCAGGCTGCTCAGCAGCAAATCGCTCCAGAGGCTAAGTCCCTCCGTCGCTCTACTGGGCATGCTCACAAGACGATCTCCCTTTGGAGATCGGGAGTCACAAGCTCAGGTCCTTCTCCTGATCTGATTGGTCCATCTCAGAGATCTGGAAGGTCCCGGAGGCGCATGGCTATAAAAGGTCCGCATGGCCGCTTTGCCATGCGCTAGTATAGTCTCTAGTTGCTACTGTGTGAATGATGATGGATGCATGAACCTTCGAATGACTCACTAAGATCCCCTTCCTCTGATATTACGAGTGTGTATAGGGACTTAGATTTAGAGTCTGCGCCAGCCAGTGGCAAGCTACAAGCCACATCAGCATCCTCCACAGTGCTAGCATCCGACAGTGCGCCTGCTATCGGGCATTGTTGATTAGCAGCAGTGTCTATCACCGCGCTGCAGTCTGCAGCTCCTATTGGTGTCTGCAGTTGCGACGCCGCACGCACGGTAGGTCTAGATGGACTCTGACCCTCTGCCTAGGGCCCAGCTCCTGTGACCATATACCGTGCGTGCACTTCAATGAGACCTATGAGTCCAACAGGCTCAACATTTATGTTATTACCTTAGGCGTCTCTGTGAAGCTAACAGAGTATGCCCAGCGCACACCGGGTGACATCTAACCCACGTGCAATATACCGCCACATAGCGCGTCTGCCATTATCTAGCAGCGGTTTAACACCTACTGCACGATGGACCCCGAGCAGCGAACGCACTTTATTATTTATTTATTTAGTGCGTTCCGCCGTTCCTAACATTATACTAGCTCCAGGGTCTGGCTAATAATGGTGGACCAGCAGCAGCTAGAGCGGTACATTCGGCAGCTGGAGGGCAGGTTGGCAGCCCTCGCGAGTTCCACCTCGGCTGCGATGCTGCTGTGGCCGCTGCTCAGACAATTGCAGAGGCTGTCTCCTGTGCGGCCATGTCCACGCCCACGCCGACCATTTCCCGCCTCCCGTTGCCTGATAAATTTTCTGGTGACAGCGCCACCTGTAGGGGTTTCGTGAGCCAGTGCTCTATCCAGCTCGAGTTACTGGCCGCGCGATTCCCTACAGAGCGGGCTAAGGTGGGGTTTATCGTCTCACTCCTGTCAGGCAGGGCATTTGAATGGGCTACGCCACTATGGGAGCATGATGACCCTGTGGTACTGAGCGCTGCTCCATTTCTGAAATCACTAAAACAGGTCTTTTTGGGGCCCCGGGTCACTCACGACACCTCTCTCCAGTTACTTGCGTTAACACAGGGATCCTTGTCGGTCAGTCAGTATGCCGTCCATTTCCAGACTCTGGCTTCCGAGTGTCAGGAACACCGCACTGCACTTGCTCATTGAGCCAGTGCGCGTGTCCTGAATACAAAAACAGTGCTCAAAGATACCTGTGGAGCGGTACAGCAGCGGTGATGATGCGTGGTTCAGACTATCAGGACCTGACGCACGTGACTGCTGGGGGCGTGACCTAAGCTCCACAGAGCTAGGAGTTGCAGGGAAACTCCTAGAAAGGTAACTACGGGACAAGTTACCAAGGGGCATAGACAGAGACAGAAACCAGATCAAGCCAGGGTCAAAGCACGAGATAGCAGGACAGTACCAAAGGGTTAGACAGAGCGAATAGTCAGGATGTGGCAATAGATCAGAAAACCAGCACGGGCAATGGACAGTACAATAGGGACAAACTGTAATGGAGTAATAATAGCCAAGCCAGGAGGTCAGAACCGGAGAAGACAATAACACCAAAACAAGAGACGGAGTTCAGAGTGAGGAGACAGACCGGGTCATACACGGGAATCAAACAAGCAATGCAGTATCCACGCACACCAGGGGGGTCGGACACACAGCCAGAATAACAGTATAGCTGACAGGGAATTCTAGTCTGGAGTGAGTATAAATACCTCTCCCAGATCCAAAGAGAGGCCGGCAAAAGTTAACCCTGTGAGAACAGGACATTAACCATGTCCTAACCATGACACCGAGCTGGATGGCCTGATAAAACACTCATCCCTGTGTTCTGGAGAGGGTTGGCTGATCGTGTCAAAGATGCTTTATCTACCAGGGAGGTTCCCGTAAGCCTAGAGGAGTTGATTGCGTTTTCCACTCGTTTTGACCTCCATTTTACGGAGCGTGGGCTGGAGCGTACTCAATCCAGACAGAAGCTTGGGTTGGCTCCCGACTTCTCTGAATTGCTTGAACCCCCTGATCTGGAAGTTATACCTCCTGAGCCCATGGATGTGTCTCGTACCGGTCCCAAACCACGTCTGGCACAGGGCTCCACATGCTGTTACCTGTGTCGACAGTCTGGCCACCTGGCTAACAGGTGTCCGCAGCGATCGA
Organism: Dendrobates tinctorius; assembly: GCF_039654945.1. Lineage (NCBI taxonomy): Eukaryota > Metazoa > Chordata > Amphibia > Anura > Dendrobatidae > Dendrobates > Dendrobates tinctorius. The sequence continues at coordinate 6,895,997 of NW_027361726.1, forward strand.
AAAAACATTCGCCTCCAGTAGTAGTTGGTGAGGATCTACCTAATATGAAAACTTTCTCCTCCAAACTGGTATTTCGAGGGACGTTAGACAGTGGAGCTTCCACCTGGGAGGTAGAGGTCATGGTGGATTCTGGGGCAGAAGGGAATTTTAAATCTTCGGCCTTCACCCAAAAGCACGCTATTCCACTGGTGCCACTTCCTCACCCCGTGACTGACAGGGTGGTCAATGGATCTACCTTACCATCTCAGATTACCCACCAGACAGCACCCCTGGGGTTCTCAATCTCCCCGTCTCATCACGAGACGTTGTCCCTGCTCATTATGCCAAAGGGCATCGACCAGGTGCTTCTCGGACTTCCCTGGCTCCGTTGCCATTCCCCTCATATAGAGTGGTCCTCTGGGAGTATACTGGGCTGGAGCAAGGACTGTGTGGGAAGGTGCATGGGGGGCAGTGTCCAAGTAGCCTCTGCGGAGGTGCCCGCAGTTCTTTCCGTGCCCCCCACTGGGAATCTGAGGTCCACGGTTACGGCCGCCCTTGAATCAGTGCCGTCGGCCAAGACCTTTGTCCCTCCTCACCTGCGGTCCAAGGTTCTCTCGTGGGCACACGCGTCCAGGATGGGTGGTCACTTTGGTTACAAGCGGACCACAAAACTCTTGGCAAGGTCTTACTAGTGGCCGCATAGGGCCCGGGACACTAAAAAATACATTCAGGCATGTGCCTCTTGTGCTCGGAGCAGCTCCTCTAAACAGAGTCCGGCTGGGTTACTGTATCCCTTGCCGGTGGCAGACCGGGCAATGGAGGTTCGCGACAGTTTGGGTCGCACCCCGCATACCACTCAAGCCTCTAAAGAGAGAATGAAGACGCCCGCCGACACATATCGGCGCCCCGATCCAACTTTTGCTCCTGGCAACTTTGCCATCCCTGACGCCTTCCACGTGTCCCTTATCAAACCTGTTCACATGTCCCAGTTTTCCGAGTCATCTGCCGGGACATCAGACTTGTCTTCGGACGAGCCTGAGGCCTGTGCCTCTGTGGGACACAAGGTGGTACGTGGCAAAAACATTTTTTTGGTGGATTGGAAGGCTCAAGGGGGTGGGGGCCCTAGGAGAGGGGGTAATGTTAGGCATCGGGTTCCTGCAGCGGCTCAGCAGGGATCCAGAGCCTCACATTCTGTGGTCTCCCATTGTCTATTGACTGCAGAGCTGATTGCTCAGCAGTCTTGGCATCCCAGATTCTCTGCCCAGACCTGCTCTGTGGGTCTGGTTGTTGCTGCCACCTTTGGGTCAGCAATGGCAATGCAGGCTGCTCAGCAGCAAATCGCTCCAGAGGCTAAGTCCCTCCGTTGCTCTACTGGTCATGCTCACGAGACGATCTCCCTTTGGAGATCGGGAGTCACATGCTCAGGTCCTTCTCCTGATCTGATTGGTCCATCTCAGAGATCTGGAAGGTCCCGGAGGTGCACGGCTATAAAAGGTCCGCATGGCTGCTCGGACATGCACTAGTATAGTCTCTAGTTGCTACTGTGTGAATGATGATGGATGCATGAACCTGCGAATGACTCATTAAGATCCCCTTCCTCTGATATTACGAGTTTGTATAGGGACTTAGGTTTAGAGTCTGCGCCAGCCAGTGGCAAGCTACAAGCCACATCAGCATCCTCCACAGTGCTAGCGTCCGACAGTGCGCCTGCTATCGGGCATTGTTGATTAGCGGCAGTGTCTATCACCGCGCTGCAGTCTGCAGCTCCTCTTGGCGTCCGCAGTTGTGACGCCGCACGCACGATAGGTCTAGACGGACTGTGACCCTCTGCCTAGGGCCCAGCTCCTGTGACCATATACCGTGCATGCACTTCAATGAGACCTGTGAGTCCAACAGGCTCAACATTTATGTTATTGCCTTAGGTGTCTCTGTGAAGCTAACAGAGTATGCCCAGCGCACACCGGGTGACGTCTAACTCGCGTGCAATATGCCGCCACATAGCGTGTCTGCCATTATCTAGCAGCGGTTTAACACCTACTGCACGGTGGACCCCGAGCGGTAAACACACTTTATTATTTATTTATTTAGTGCGCTCCGCCGTTCCTAACAGGTTCAAGTCCAAATATTGCATGAGGACCATGGTGCACGGTCTGTAAGGATTCAGAAGTCTAAAGTCATACAGAGTGACTGCAAACTTTCATCACAAGACCAGACAACCATTTTGAGCTTGAATAAGCGAGTTAGAATTAGTTATCTAAGGTTAGCTAGCTGGAGTTGGCTATTAGTAGGGCTAATGAGCTATGGTGATGCATAATGTGTTTGAGGTAGTGAGTTAGGATTTGTGAACTAATTTTAGTAAAAGTGAGATAGAATTAGTGATGTAAAGAGTTAGCCTTGGTCGGCTCAGACTTGCATCAATAGATGAGTGGGACAGGTGACATGATGTCTGCCGATATCTGCTGATACTTGAGCGAAGCAGGACTAATCCTTTGAAGTTTTGATTAGTGAAGTAAAAGTTAGCATAAAGGGGGTTTTACACTAAGCGATATCGCTAGCAATATCACTAAAACGTCACCGGTTTTGTGGCGTTATAGCGATATTGCTAGCGATATCGCTATGTATGATACTTACCTCCGACCGGCTCCCCCGCTGTCCATCGCTGATCACGCGAGATCGGGCGGCTCCATTTCTCATTGTCTGCTTCCTGCTGGGCTTCCTGCTGTGACGACGAGCGACGCTGGAGGCGGGCGGGAGGACGTCAGGATCGCTGTGTGTGAAAGGTGAGTAACGTGCGCTGCGTCGCGGCTGCATCGCTGTGAGATCTTTCTGTGTGAAAGCTCACTAGCGATCATTTAGCGATGCACCAGCGATCCTGACCGGGTCGTATCGCTGGTCGTATCGCTGGTGCATCGCTAAATGTAAAAGGGGCCTTTAGTGTGGTGTAAGGTATCGCAAGGTTAATGAGTTAGGGAGTGTTATTTGGCTTCTAGTATGTTTAGTAAATTAGTCAGAATTACAGAATTTGTCAGAGTTACTATATGGTTGGGGTAGTGAGCTAGGATTAGTGAAAATTAGTGGACTGCAGACCTGCTGCCCTTCTGCACTAGAAAAGGCCAGAAGTTGAAGTTAGTGACCACCCAGCTGTGCGTGCTGTCCCCCAGATCATACCCGTCCACATGTTTAATGAATAAAAACACTTGTTTGGCAGAAAATGTAAATATTAAACCAGATGTTTGCTAGTGTCAGAGCAGAGAGCGTCCCCCACATTGATGTGGTTTTGCTTGGCACAAAAATTTGTCTAGCGGAGAGACTGACACCACATGAATTTTTTATGTCGATTCCTCCTTGTCATGTTTGTTCTCCGTCTTCTCACGCTGCTGTGGCAAATGTTCCCCAAATGGTTGTATTGCTACTATAATTCTTATTTCCCTCGTGCTCTGCATATGTTTTTGCTGCTTAGTCTGGTTTCAGTTACGATAGGAGGTAAAGTCTTAGCAGAAGCAATCCCACAAATTGTGTACACTTCAGAGCCAACTTTATCATAGATTGTTTCATGTCCTACAGTCATAGTAACAACTTGGTAATCACAATGTGTCGGATTTGGGAAATTTTTATCATCAGAAACTTTTTTTGGTGACAGTAAAACTTGTTATTATTTATTGTCTCTATGTTATATACTGTATGTACAGTGGGGAAAAAAAGTATTTAGTCAGTCAGCAATAGTGCAAGTTCCACCACTTAAAAAGATGAGAGGCGTCTGTAATTTACATCATAGGTAGACCTCAACTATGGGAGACAAACTGAGAAAAAAAAATCCAGAAAATCACATTGTCTGTTTTTTTTTCATTTTATTTGCATATTATGGTGGAAAATAAGTATTTGGTCAGAAACAAGCAATCAAGATTTCTGGCTCTCACAGACCTGTAACTTCTTCTTTAAGAGTCTCCTCTTTCCTCCACTCATTACCTGTAGTAATGGCACCTGTTTAAACTTGTTATCAGTATAAAAAGACACCTGTGCACACCCTCAAACAGTCTGACTCCAAACTCCACTATGGTGAAGACCAAAGAGCTGTCAAAGGACACCAGAAACAAAATTGTAGCCCTGCACCAGGCTGGGAAGACTGAATCTGCAATAGCCAACCAGCTTGGAGTGAAGAAATCAACTGTGGGAGCAATAATTAGAAAATGGAAGACATACAAGACCACTGATAATCTCCCTCGATCTGGTGCTCCACGCAAAATCCCACCCCGTGGGGTCAGAATGATCACAAGAACGGTGAACAAAAATCCCAGAACCACGCGGGGGGACCTAGTGAATGAACTGCAGAGAGCTGGGACCAATGTAACAAGGCCTACCATAAGTAACACACTACGCCACCATGGACTCAGATCCTGCAGTGCCAGACGTGTCCCACTGCTTAAGCCTGTACATGTCCGGGCCCGTCTGAAGTTTGCTAGAGAGCATTTGGATGATCCAGAGGAGTTTTGGGAGAATGTCCTATGGTCTGATGAAACCAAACTGGAACTGTTTGGTAGAAACACAACTTGTCGTGTTTGGAGGAAAAAGAATACTGAGTTGCATCCATCAAACACCATACCTACTGTAAAGCATGGTGGTGGAAACATCATGCTTTGGGGCTGTTTCACTGCAAAGGGGCCAGGACGACTGATCCGGGTACATGAAAGAAAGAATGGGGCCATGTATCGTGAGATTTTGAGTGCAAACCTCCTTCCATCAGCAAGGGCATTGAAGATGAAACGTGGCTGGGTCTTTCAACATGACAATGATCCAAAGCACACCGCCAGGGCAATGAAGGAGTGGCTTCGTAAGAAGCATTTCAAGGTCCTGGAGTGGCCTAGCCAGTCTCCAGATCTCAACCCTATAGAAAACCTTTGGAGGGAGTTGAAAGTCCGTGTTGCCAAGCGAAAAGCCAAAAGCATCACTGCTCTAGAGGAGAACTGCATGGAGGAATGGGCCAACATACCAACAACAGTGTGTGGCAACCTTGTGAAGACTTACAGAAAACGTTTGACCTCTGTCATTGCCAACAAAGGATATATCACAAAGTATTGAGATGAAATTTTGTTTCTGACCAAATACTTATTTTCCACCATAATATGCAAATAAAATGAAAAAAAAACAGACAATGTGATTTTCTGGATTTTTTTTTCTCAGTTTGTCTCCCATAGTTGAGGTCTACCTATGATGTAAATTACAGACGCCTCTCATCTTTTTAAGTGGTGGAACTTGCACTATTGCTGACTGACTAAATACTTTTTTTCCCCACTGTATATGAAAAAATTAAGCTAAAAAATACTCAATGTAGTCCATCATTGACTGCTTTTATGGAGTCTCTAGAGATCCAGAGCAATAAAAAATTAAGAAAATGATTAAAAAAAAACTACAAAATGAGAACTTTAAGGGTTTAAGGTCTTCACATCAATATTTTACTTACATTGACAGCATGTACAACAATGGATTCCACAACTGAACGAGCTACTTCAAAAGGAAAATTTAAAGCCATAAGATCGTCAATAGATATTGGTTAACTTAAATTGACAATATGTTTCAATGCTGGAATATATATTTTAATAAATTATAAAGAAGCAGTTCTAAGTAAGAAAAAATCCAAGGTCATAGAAAATAATATTTTCCTTCAATTAGCCATGTAGAAGCAAAACACATTTAGAGCTTTTTAGAATAAAAAAGGAGGTATCATGGTATAGCTACTTGTGTCTAGGAAGACTGAAAGCTGCATTGCCTCACTAAATAATATAATTTCAAGTGTAGAATTTAAATTAGAGTATTTCAGAGCTGGATACACTTCTTTCACCAGGTTATACTATGGTCATTGAGAATCTAACATATTTTAAGGAAAAAAGAAGAAATTAAGAGACTATCATGGAAACTGCTTGTACAAAGGAAGGCTCAGAACCTCTAAGATTTTATTCTTTCAATTGTTAGCGTATAAAACAATGCACCAGAATTCTGGTGGAATTTGAGCAAAAAAATCTGTCTTTAATGACTTGAACCATACTTAGTATATGTTTTTGACACTTTTCATGAATTAAACAAGGGGGCATGAGATAGCTGAAAAGAGACACGTGTTTCGCAGTCATCATAAAATATGGGGTAAATATCTGGCACAAAATAGGCCAACGAGCAGGTGGTGTAAACGTAAACTAGACAGTCATGTAAGAAAAAGCCAGTGATATCAAACAGCATGGACCGCTATGATAAATATGGCACATTTAAAGACTGTCTAGTCTAAGTTTGTCTAAGAATTAAACAGTACTTTTAACACTGATCCAATGGGCTTGAAACTTCAATGTTTACTGGTGTAAAACACTTTGAAATCTTTGCGCAACTTTTGGCATTTTTACGCCAGTCTTGGCTACCTCTGACTAATTAGGTGGAACTTGGGTGGGATTGGAGGCATAGTGACACCCATAGTTAATTCATTAACAGATGTGGCACACCTTAAACCAGACCTTTTACTCCAGGCCCTGAATAGAGAAAGATATCAGGACAGGTGCATGCCACTTGTAAGATGGGCCTGATTTATTAAGTGGCGTACGCCTCTTAATCTGTCATGCCCCTTCATTGAGACTGATGTGTAGAATGCCATTCTTAATGAATCTGGTCCAAAGTGTTCCAGAGCTCATCTAGTTTTTTAATAGGTTTTATTCAAGTGGATGAATATTTCTTTAGAAGATTTAAAATTAGGGTCTCAGATGCATGAGATTTATAAATTGGCAAATTTCAGATTGGTACCTGTGCAGACACGGGGGTCAGTGGGTGCTCTTTTCCAGGACCAGGGTTCATCCCACTGAACACATGCTCTGCTTTCTAGTGGGCAGAATACTTCTCAGACAACAAAAGGTGAGGGTAAAAAAACACATAAATTCAATAGTCAACATTCAGACAATAGCCAATGTCTCCTTGCCTTCTGAAAATATATGTCTCGCATAATTAAGATTAAATGTTGTGTCATCACAGAAGCAATGTAGTCAAACTATTGGATTAATGTGCAATCTAAGTTACTTTCTGGGAGAGATTACCAAAAATGAGATATTATTTAAGAACTGTTTGTATCTAGGGGACTCCAGAGTTCAAAGTCTTTACTAGATAATACTTGATTTGCAAGACAAAATATTTTATGTGATACTTCATTGGTTGAAAAATAAATATGCAGAGTGATTATGGAGCCAATTTTTTAATGCTCTTTTTTCTGAAAATTCTGGATTATAATTCACACAATAAGACATAGTTAAATATCTAATGCTATAAAAATATGATACAATGGTAAGGAGAACATTACAGGTAAATAACATAGGGCAGTAGAAAGGAGCAGGAAACAATCTGACTTCATGAAAATAGATTTGCAGTTATAGCCCTAAAGGTACCATAATTTTAGTTCATATGTACAGTGTTTTACCTATTAGGGTATGTTCAGTAAACGCTGTGGGTTGGACGCTGCGTACATCCGCAGCGGCCAGATGTTACAGCATAGTGGATGGAATTTGAAGAAATCCCATGCCCACTATGCGTGCACGGACGCCTTTGGCTTCCCAGCAGAGACCGACATGCAGCGCGTCTTTCCAGCCTGCAGCATGTCAATTTATGTAGCGGAGACGCTCAGTCTCTGTTGCGTAAATAACCCATACACTTTCATTAGATACAGTAAAACTGCATTATCTTTCTAATCAAATGCGTATTAAGTGCAGGAACACAGCTTACTATGCATATGTACTAATTTAAATAATGTTGTACCTTGTTACAGCCGAAAGTACACCTACACTGCAGTTCTCGCGATGAGCTGAGTTGATAGCCAGACCTGCATTGCACATGACCACTGGGGACAGGGTTATCTCCGGTCACTAGAGAAGTTCTCACGATCAGCTTCTCGCGAGAACTGCAGTGCACGTGACTGCCAGGGACTGAATTATTTCCGGTGATCAGCTTCAAGCTGGGTTGTGTCTGGATGTCAGGCTGAATGGTGGCATAATGCCACCATTCAGCAAAAGGCATCCACATGTAGCAGAGCTAGGCTCATTATGGGACAGTATGTATATCTTCTCGGCGGACAGGTAAGGATGTTGTTGCTTTATTTTAATTCTCTTCCGGGAGACGAGGGAGTCGATGGAATAAGCGATGCAGTAAGTATGGTTTAATTATGATCTATTAAAGGAGTCTGTGTCACTATTTCAATTAACCCCTTAGTGACAGAGCCAATTTGCAGCTTAATGACCAGGCCAATTTTTACAATTCTGACCACTGTTCCTTTATGAGGTAACAACTCTTCAACAGATCCTGCTGATTCTGAAAATGTTTTTTGTGACATATTGTACTTCATGTTAGTGGGAAAAGTTATTTAATATGACTTGCATTTATTTATGAAAAAAACAGAAATATGACGAAAAATTTGTAAATTTTTCAATTTACAAACTTTTAATATTTATGCCCTTAAATCAGAGAGATATGTCACACAAAATACTTAATAAATAACATTTACGACATGTCTACTTTACATCAGCACAATTTTGGAAACAACATTTTTTTTACTGGGAACTTATAAGGGTTAAAAGTTGACCAGCGATTTCTCATTTTTGCAACAACATTTACAAAAACATTTTTTTTAGGGAGCACATCACATTTAAAGTCACTTTGAGGGGTGTACATGACAGAAAATACCCAAAAGTGAAACCATTCTAAAAACTGCACACCTCATGGTGTACAAAACCACATTCAAGAAGTTTATTAACCCTTTACAGGCTTCACAGGAACTGAAGCAATGTGAAAGGAAAAAATTAACATTTAACTTTTTTTTACAAACATTTTACTTCAGAACCAATTTTTTTTTTCACAAGTGTAAAAAGAGAAAATGAACCACAAAATTTGTTTTGCAATTTCTCCTGAATACGTCGATACCCCAAATGCTTCACAGAAGTTTTCAATGTAGAGCCGTGAAAATAAAAAATCCTTTTTTCTCCACAAAAATGAATTTTTAGCCCCCAATTTTTTATTCTCCCAAGGGTAAAAGGAGAAATTAGACCCCCACGTTGTTGTGCAATTTCTCCTGAGTATGCTGATGCCCCATATGTGGGGGTAAACCACTGTTTGGGTGCACAGCAGAGCTCAGAAGGGAGGGAGCACCATTTGACTTTTTGAACGCAAAATTGGCTGGAATCAATGGAGGCGCCATGTCGCGTTTGGAGACCCCCTGATGTACCTAAACAGTGGAAACCCCCCAATTCTAACTCCAACCCTAACCCCAACACATTCCTAACCCTAATCCCAACCCTAACCATAACCCTAATCACCACCCTAACCCCAACACACCTCTAACCCTTATCCAAACCCTAACCATAACCCTAACCAAAACCCTAACCCCAACACACCCATAAGCCTAATGACAAACATAACCCTAACTACAACCCTAATCCCAACTCTAACCATAACCCTAACCATAAACCTAACCCCAACACACCCCTAACCCTAATCCCAACTCTAACCCTAATCCCAACCCTAACCCTAACTTTAGCCCAACTCACTTTAGCCTAGCTTTATCCCTAATGGAAAAATTGAAATACAGTAAATATATTTTCTTTATTTCATTATTTTTCCCTAACTAAGGGCCAAAATGCACATGCACCCGCCATTTTCTTACTGGAAGAAGATGCCGGTGGCTGTGGGGGGAAGCCAGGAGACCCAGGGACACCGGGAGGTACCAGGCAGGATCAAGGACCCTATTTATCTCTCCTCTAATGTGCGATCACGTCAGAGGAGAGAGAAATTAAATGGCTCATCGGACTTTTTTTTGTGGTCGCCGTTATATGGTTAATAATAATGATACCACTGTGGACAGTGACAATAATGTATGTAAATCGCTGCAGAATATGACAGCACTATATAAGCAAAGCATAATAAATAAATAATAGTCTGGTCCAATGAGTGTTAATCCAAAAATTTTCAGTCCAGTGGAGACTCAAAAGAAAAGTTCTGGTCCAGTGGGGATCGGTCATAAAAATCTTGGTCTAATATGGGGTGAGTGGGAAATGTCTGGCTCTATTGGGTCCAGTGAAGGAAAGAAAAATGTTTAGACTAGTAGGGATGGGAAGTAATAGTTCTGGTCTAATGGTGATACAAGTTGGTAGGACATTTTTGGGTCCAATGTGCACAGATATGAAAGGTTCTGGGCGAGTCCTGGGGTCCCACAGAATATGCTTATTTACCTGCCATATAAACCACCTAACATTTTCTTGCCCTATAGACAAATGCTTATACTTAATATAGACGTCATTCATGTGTTACTGTACTGCAGAACATAAGTTTATATTAAGTCATATATTATAGAATAAGACAAAAAACTCATAGTTAGAATCTACTCCCCCTATGTCCTGTACAGACAGATAAATGTACTTCTGCATATCAGTATTAATTCATTTTGGAGAGAGTTACAGTAACATATTTCATGGAAATAAATATTTCAAAATGTTGCACTGACTCCCGATAGAAATCTTTCACTAAAATGAAAACTGCCAAAAAGTATGAAAATTCAGCCCAAATGCATAATTTACACAACCCCTCAGAGGCTATTGTCTTTTGTTTCTTCACTCTTGTTTTCCGGATCTCCCTCAATAAATCCCAGCTTGGAAAATACATCTAGTACACAACGTACAAGAACAGTCCTGGGCTCTGGAATTCTCAATGACTAGAGAGTGAAGCAAGACTCTTGGACAGCCAAATCATTAAGTCGTATTGTTATTTTGACTCAATCTGTGTTAATAGCTCGGAATGTTTGCACTTCTTAAATTTATGAAAATTAAACAAACATGGCTTTATTGTATTCACTATCTAGTCCAGGGTTTAGTATAATACAACATATGATCAAGGATTCTACGTATAGTGTACTCAATATTCAAATGTGCATGAAATAATATATCACTTACCAATATTGATCCTTGGTTATAAAGTTACACACTGTCAAAAGTCAGCATTTTTCCTATTACATAATACGGTATGTGGGGATGCTGTTTCATTGATATCAATATAAAATAGTAATGGTGAAAACTGGTACTGCAAGTAGAGAATTCTTCTAGAAAGAGGTTCTCCAGATTAGGATAGAAATTTTACACAGGCCTCGCAACATAAAAAATGCAAGAAAAGAAACATTGATAACTGTTACAGTTTAGCCCAGGAGCTCTATGTAATTCTTCACTCTTGCTGGGTGGAAAAGCTCTATCTTGCCATGGTATTTCAAGAAAAATGTGCAGGATCAGGTCAGGATTGGATCACATGTAATAATAATAATAATAATCTTTATTTATATAGCGCCAACATATTCCGCAGCGCTTTACAGTTTAACAGTTTCAAACACAAGTCATAAGTAACAACGTTAACAATACAATAATTAAAGCAAAATAAGACGACCCTGCTCGTGAGAGCTTACAATCTACAATGAGGTGGGGGAGATACAAAGTACAGGTGTGTATTTACAATGATGTATTTACAATGATGGTCCAGCCATCTGGAGGGGGTGAGGGATGGATGGAGATAGTGAATGGGCTACACATACACACCTACACATAAAATGACTTTGATTAGTGAACGTGATAGGCCGCTCTGAACAGATGCGTTTTGAGGGAGCGCCTAAAACTATGCAGATTGTGGATAGTCCTAATTTCTTGGGGTTGAGCATTCCAGAAGATTGGTGCAGCGCAGGAGAAGTCTTGGAGTCGGGAGTGGGAGGGGCGGATTAGTGCAGCGGTTAGTCGAAAGTCATTTGCAGAGCGCAGCGGTCAGTTAGGCCGATAGACAGAAATGAGGGAGGAGATGTAGGGGGGGGTGCCACACTGTGGAGAGCGTTATAGGTGAGAACAAGTACTTTGAATTGGATCCTATAATGAATGGGCAGCCAATGTAACGATTGGCAAAGAGCGTACACGTCCGAGTACCGATAAGCCAGATGGATGACCCTGGCTTCTGCATTAAGTATGGACTGTAGAGGGGAAAGTCGAGTAACGGGGAGGCCAATTAATAGAGCGTTGCAGTAGTCCAGGCGGGAGTGGATCAATGCGACAGTGAGGGTTTTTGTTGTTTCCATGGTGAGAAAAGGGCGGATTCTGGAGATGTTCTTTAGGTGTAAGCGGCAAGAGTGGGCAATGTAATGTAATATAATGCACATTGGAGGTCCAAACTAGTAATTGGCTGGATTAGGGTTAGGTGACCTTACTCTAGTAGCATACAGAGCCTGTTTGGGTGTTGGGTTTTGTCTAATTGTTGGATAAGTTTATCCCCAAAACATCAATTTTCTAACCTCAGCCAGCATACTGTGAGTTCTACAACTCACATATCTTACTACATCACCACAGCCACCTACCTGATGAAGGTCCATATTGGACCAAAAGGTCATAAGCTGTTGTTCCAGACTGGTTAAATAGTAAATACATTTCTCATCTATTGCCACGCATCCTACTGAGTGCCGAGCTTTACTATTACTGTTTCATGTATGCAGTTCCAGTGAGGGTCTATATGTCTCTCATGTTCACCCTGTGAACTTTTCCACATTTTGTTCATGTTACACCCATAAACTTAAATTATTTTATTTGGATTTAATGTGATATCAACACAAAGTAAATATAAAAAAAATATAAAAAAATATAAATCTGAAAATTGCGAGGTGCATTTGTATTCAGTCCCTTGTAGTCTGATTCCCCTAAATAAAATCCAAAGTGACCAATTGCCTCCAGAAGTCACATAACTAGTATATTAAGTCCATCTGTGTGTAATTTATTCTCAGCATAACTCCAGCTGTTCTCTGAAGGCCTCAGAGGCTTGTTTAAGAGCATTAGGGAACAAAAAGCATCATAAAAACCAAGGAGCACACCAAACAGGTCAAAGATAAAGTTATTGAGAAGAATAAAGCTTGGTTAGGTTATAAAAAGAAGTCCCAAGCTCTGAACATCTCACATCTCTAACAAACAGGCAATCCTGCATGTGTTTCAGCTGTTGAACAGGCAAGAGACATGCAGCTGCGGGGACTTGAACATATTTTTAGAGCACACCGAAGACACTTGGTTAGAACACAAGCATGCTTGGATAACACCTTATCCAAGCATGTTCACTCATCACTAGTGAGGTGTAACTTCACTTTCCAGCAGGAAAACGACCCTAAACATCGTGCCGAGATACTGTAAGGAGGTGACAGAGTCTGTCAGGTGTCTTCCCCCTTTTCCCACTGTGGATGCTGTACACATGCATCACGTGCAGCACCCTGTCATTTACTAATGTTAATGTACTGTTGCTGTATTATTTATACACTGTAATATGGATATATTTGTTATGTGTTATGTATAGAAGTAGGGATAGAATAGCAGATAGCATATGACAATAGTGGGGTTAGATTAGTGGGGCATATTAGTGATAGGGAATCAGAGTCTAGAGTAGATATAGTGAGCATTAGGGGTTTGTCAGTTGTGAGGAGCTATAGAGTAGTGCAGCAGTGGGATATAGGGTATGCAGTTCCTGGTCAGGAGTTAGTCAGGATGCAGCAATGAAGAGAGACAGTCTGCTAGCCATGGGGATAAAGCTACTAAGGCAGGAAGGGGCCCCAGGCTGGGTGTCGTGCAGGTGGTCACCAACTTAGACAGAACCGTTCCGAGGAGGATTTGTAGCTTACGGCTGTGACTAGGGAGAAGCTGAGACGGCAAGCCTGTTACCCTATAACTCAATGCTGGACCAAGGGAATGGCAGAAAGCTGGTGGGCCTAAAGGACTGGTCGAGATAAAGATTGTCCGGAAGCGAGGCAGGGATTGCCAGAAGCGAGGCTAGGATTGCCAGAAGCGAGGCAGGGATTGCCAGAAAGAACAGAAGGAGCTTGGAAGGCAGGGAAAGCTGGAGAGATGCCACTCTGTGTACACTATCCTGCATATGTGATGGGTACCCTACTGCTAAGTAAAGTTGAACTGTTGAAAAAGGACATTGTCTCTGAAATGGTTTGTGGAGCTCATGGATGCGGAGCCGGAGTAACAGAAGCTGAGGGGACTCTGACAGTAAATGTGAGTGTATTGCTGCTCACGCTGCACATGCAGCTGAAGGGGCATTGTATTTCATTTGTGGGGCGCCAGGGTGTTTGAACACTACAGCTCATTGCCACGACTACCATTATGGCCGCTTTACACTACAATGGTTGATTTAAATCAAAGCATATTCATGTGTGTGACTAGCTCAGTCACCTTCCAGACCTAAATCCCTTTGAGAATCTGAGGCAACACTTGAAAATTGCTGTTCACATACGTCTCCATGCAATATCACTGGGCGAGAGCAAGTGTGCAGAGAAGGGGCAAAAATGTCACCTTTAGATGTGCAAAGCTGGTAGACACAGACCTCAAAAGACTTCTAGCAATAATTGCAGCAAAAACTGATCCTAAAAAGAATTAATGCAGTGAGAGTTGAATGCAAATGCAAGCCACGATTTTCAGATTTATTTTTTTAACATACAGTGCCTTGAGAAAGTATTCGGTCCCAATAATATTGCATGCCCCACTTTTCAGTTTTTGACTTTCCACAAAAATTTAAAATAAGCAATAAATTTTGTTCAACTTCACAATTGTGTTCCACTTGTTGATTCTTCACCAAAAATGTACATTTGGTATCTTTATGTTTGAAGCATGATATGTGGAAAAAGGTTGAAAAGTTCCAGGGAGCCAAATACTTTCGCAAGGCACTGTATGTAGACAAAACATGTTTCTATCCTTTACACTTCTCAAATACTTACTAGTTTATGTTAGTATATCACATAAAATCCAAATATAATACATTGAAGCTTGTGGGTGTAACGTAAAAAAATGTGGAACAGTTCACAGGGTATGAATACTTTCAAAGTACTGTAGGCTTACCGTACATAGGTGGTGCACAAAATAAATGGTAAGACATTTTTAAACAATACTTTTGCAAAGTTAATCTATTTTTTACATTATACGTAATGGAGCTATAATGATGGTTTCAAATATATTTACACCTTTTTAACTTCTATGAAAAGTAGATCTATTTAACATCCAACGCCGCTATTTCTAACACCTGCTTGCCAAATGTTCTCTTGTTCTGTACCTAGAAAACTGTTAGCTGAAATAGCAGGAGGTATCATCTGGTCGGGTCAGCTGTTTACATGTCATACACATCTGGAATAGCTGTCTGATTCCATGGTGCAAATAGTTTGGAAAGTTCTGTGATTTCATTTATGGATCAAAATTATATTATTCATGGAAGAATTTCCCAAGATGATCTCCTTTACTGTATATGACAAGTTAGCAGTATATATCCTCTGTTGTCTTTTCAAGAATGTTTCCGTCTGTTCCTTGCCAGCTCTGAGAGCTATACCATTACAAGATTACTTGTCTGCCAGCAGTAACTACTATCCCGGCTCCCACTGCTTTATTACTGTGTAACTTCACAATTATGTGATGCAGAAGAAATCCAACACACAGCATTCCCCTCACACTGGTAGCTTTTAATTGTTGATTATGTTGGACATTTGCCCGGTAAAGCAGATTCCAGGGGATCCCAGACTTTCCCCATCTTATTTATACCACAAATCTGGCAGTGTAATACAGTGGATATAAACTTGTACATAGGGGCAGGGCCGGTGCTAGGGACAGGCAAGCTAGGCAGCTGCCTAGGTCCCACGCTGCCCCCAGCCAGGGGCGGACATACCGCCGATGCATCTGCACCCGGGCCCAGAGGTGGAGGAGGCCCCTGCAGGCAGGTGCGTACTGCCCATAGCGACAGAGTATGCAACCGCTATGGGGCCACTCAGTCAAGATTGCAGGTGGGATTGAAAGGAGCCTTCTCCCTCCCTCCCATAATCATGTGGATACCCAGAGCAGGAGAGAGAGCAGCGTGCAGAGTGCAGGGATTCCAAAAGGGGGCATGTCATGCAGGGAGAGACGCTGGCCAATGAACACTTTCCCCACCAGACTAAGGAGAGTGCACACTGGCTGCCGTCTCTGTCCTCCTGCATGGTGCGTCCCAATGGTGAGTACTCACCTGTAGTCAGGGGCCTGGGCCTCACAGCACAGAGGGGACAACAGTGGAGACTTACAGGGCTCTTCTGCTCCCACCTCCACTATTCTCTTCCAAGCAGGCTGCAGCATCTCCTCACAGAGAAGAGGTTGGGGGAGGAGGTGCACTACAAGGGGCAGCACGGCAGCAGCAGGGGGCTATCAGTCCTCTCCTAATATGTCCCCATCGCCCACGGTGTGTTCTGCAGCCCTCTCCAGCTGATCTCTGCACTATGTGGCCGACCTCCTCCTCCTCCAGGGATCATCTGAACACCTGATATCACAGATTTGTATGTGGGTGTATGTGCTTGTATATGTATGTATGTATGTGTGTATGTACAGTATGTGTGTGTATCTATGTGTATGCTTCTATCTGTGTGTATCTGTTTATGTATGTGTATGTATGTACGGTATACGTGTGTATATGTATGGTATATTTGTATGACTATGTGCGTATGCATGTACAGTATATGAATATGTGTATGTATATCTGTGTATGTATGTACAGTATATATGTGTATCTGTGATATATTTGTATTTATATATGGTATATACAGTATGTGTTTATGTGCATGTATGTACAGTATATGCATACTATATGTGTATATAACTGTATGTGTGTATGTACAGTATATGTGTGTATGTATATACGGTATATGTGTGTATGAATGGTATATGTATGTGTATCTGTGTGTATGTGTATGTACGAAATGAGTGTGTATGTATGTATAGTATGTGCATCTGTATGTATGTACGGCATATGTGTGTGTATGCGTGTACAGTATATGTATGTGCATCTGTGTGTATGTACGGTGTATGTGTGTGTTTGCATGTATGGTATATGTATGTGTATCTGTATTTCTGTACGGTGTATGTATGTATGTGTGTGTATGTGTGTATGGTGTATGTATGATCACTGGGGTTTTGACCACTGGGCCCCCCCAGAGATTCTGAGAACATGGCTCTGCAGTCTCATCCTGGATGGAGCAGAGTTGTGGATAGGGCCTCTGCTCTCCATTATCTATAGAGCTGCTGAGCACTGCGCTCAGCTTTTTCCCTCACTTCCACAGAGAATGAATAGAGCAGATACCAAATAATAAAGATACCAGACGTATAATGTAATATAATATATACATGATTGGGCTCTGTCTCTTCCAGAAGTAATCACATAATAACGAGGAGGCTCTTTGTACACTTGCTGTTATGTGCCAACTAGAGTGTCAGCAATGTATGCAGTGTTCTATTCACTGACATAGCGGACACTAGTTGTCCCTTGGCTGCAAGTCTTACTGCGCTGGAACCATCAGAACCAAATGCTAATGGATATATATATATATTTACTAAAATTATATATATATCTCCATCTCAGTGAAAAAATATAAATATATATATTTTTAGAGGTGTGAGGGCCCAAATACAACTTTTGGGGGCCCTGTGATTGCAATGTACACCCCTGCTTGCAGGGCAGTAATAATGAGGGCAATCTGCCTTGTTTCTCAGAGCCCGAGGCTCCAGAGTCTCATTGCCAGATTGCCATCATCATAAGCAGTGTACCGGGCAGATGGAGGTTCCAGACACATCTCTTGCACAGGGGCCCCAAGCTATTAGTGTTCGCCCAAGCTCTAGCCAGTGGCATGTCACTAATAGCGGTGTCACGCGGCGGCTGCCGCGCGCTCCCCTCTCTGCCTCCTCCCGGCCGCAGCTTACCCTTCCTCCGGCATCCTGCTTCCCTCTGCGCCGCCGTCCTCGGTCCTCCCTGGCTCCTCTTCTCTGTCCGGCGGTCCCCTTCGTCCGGTCTTCCGGACCGCGCCGGGTGCACGCTCCCGCCCCTCCTGCTCGGCGGGCGCGCGCACATACTGTGCCTGGGCACGCGCGCTCCTCCTCCTCCTCCTGAGGACGCGCGCCTGCTCCTCCTCCACCTTAGGACACGACCCGGAAGTCCTCCTACTAGCCCCTATATCTGGCCGCCTCTTCCTGCCTGCGGTGCCTGAGTATCACTGCTTTTCCCTAGTGATTCTGGCCGCCCTCTATGCACGCTATCGCGTCCTGTCCATCCGTGGCTTGTTCACCTCTCCATTTTTCCTCTCTCCTAGGTCCTGTGTCTCCAAGCCGTGCCCGCCTGTCCTGTGTCTCCCAGCCGTGCCCGCCTGTCCTGTGTCTCCCAGCCGTGCCCGCCTGTCCTGTGTCTCCCAGCCGTGCCCGCCTGTCCTGTGTCTCCCAGCCGTGCCCGCCTGTCCTGTGTCTCCCAGCCGTGCCCGCCTGTCCTGTGTCTCCAAGCCGGTACCGTCAGTCCTGTACCCCCAACCCGGCTCTAGTTGTCTGTCTGTCGTTACTCTCCAGGGTACCAGCTGCCGTGGTAATAGTTACCCGCGGGCTTGCCCCAAACGCTCCCTGTATAGGGGGTGGTCCACCTGGTCAGCTCGCCCCCGGGAGGTTCGTTGCCACGGTCTAGCGGGTCCACCCCAGGTGTACCTTACAGAATACTCAGGCCATGGATTCCGCTGGTACCCCGACCCCGACCCAAAAGGAACTTTTGTTCCTTCGTGAGAATCAGGCGAGGATCATGTCGTTCCTCAAGTCTATGGAGTCCAGACTTTCATCTCTGCAAACCTCCGATCCGGGGATTGCCTCCCAAATCTCCGGCTTACAGCAGGAGCTTGCTCAGCAGCGCGACACCCAGGCCCATATTTTAAACTACATAGCTTCTGTAGATAACCGCCTTCTAGCTCTACAGACGGCGGCCGCCATCCCTGTGCCTGCGGCTTCCCAGTCCTCGCCCCGCTTGGCTAAACCCCCACGCTATAGTGGGGATCCCAAGCTCTGTCGGGGGTTCATTAACCAGTGTCAGTTGCACTTCGAGCTGGCACCCGTGCAGTATCCCTCCGACCGGGCCAAGGTGGCCTTTATGATTTCCCACTTAGAGGGTGAGGCATTGGCTTGGGTGAATCCTTTGTGGGAGCGAGATGACCCGATAGTCTCCCAGCTCGCAACCTTCTTGGAGACATTCCGCAAGGTCTTTGATGAGCCCGGGCGTCTGGTCTCCGCTACCGAGTCCTTATTCTGCCTTCGCCAGGGTGCTCTCTCTGTGGGACAGTACGCCATCCAGTTCCGTACGTTGTCTTCTGAACTAGGATGGAACAATGAGGCTTTAGTAGGGGCTTTTTGGCGTGGCTTGTCGCCCCGAATCAAAGATGAGTTGGCAGGCAGGGATACACCTACTTCTTTGGAGGATCTCATCTCGCTGGCAACGCGAATTGACCTGCGTTTCCGCGAGCGTTCCCGCGAGGCCGTCAGGGAGAGAAGACCCACTCGGTTCTCTCCTCCGAGGCGCAGTCCTCCCCGCGCCCGGCCTTCCACCTCGGCGTCAGCCCCTGAACCCATGCAGGTTGACCGACTCAGGCCCGCAGAGTCTCTCCCGCCAGGAGAGACTCACTCATGGTCTCTGTCTCTATTGTGGCAGTGCCTCCCACCTTCTACGTTCCTGCCCTGTGAGGCCGGGAAACTCCTCCGCCTAGGACAGGTAAGAGAGGCCTCCCTAGGTGCCTTCGACACCTCTCTACCTTTGACCCTTCCTGTTTTGTTTATCCAGGGATCCAAACGTTTCTCGGAGCTAGCCTATATTGACTCAGGGGCTGCTGGTAATTTCATCCAACTCGAGGCGGTGAAGAGATTGGGGATACCTGTTAGGTCCTTGGAGGTTCCCCGGCAGTTAGCCTCAGTCGACGGGATTCCCTTGCGCGAGACCGTAACGTTGGTCACTGAAGAGCTGGAATTACAGATCGGGGTCCTGCACCGTGAGAGAATAACCTTCTTCGTGCTGCCATCTCTTTCCCACACCTTGCTCCTGGGCCTTCCGTGGTTGAGGATGCATGAACCTGTCCTAGATTGGCGGACCGGAGACATCCTTCGCTGGGGCTGCGTTTGCCAGACTAGATGTCTTCGTCCAGTACAACCCCTCAAATGCTCGTCTCCTGTCTCGGGTCCTGCGGATTTGCCCTCGGTCTATTGGGCTTTTTCAGATGTCTTTGATAAGAAAGAGGCAGAGGCTCTTCCACCGCACCGGCAATATGATTGCCCCATCGAGCTTGTTCCCGGCTCGACTCCGCCCCGGGGGCGAATCTATCCCTTGAGTCCACTCGAGTCCCAGGCCATGTCTGAATATGTACAAGAGAATTTGGCCAAAGGCTTCATCCGAAAGTCTTCTTCTCCCGCTGGGGCTGGCTTCTTTTTTGTTAAGAAAAAGGACGGGTCTCTCCGCCCCTGTATTGACTATCGAGGTCTTAACCAGATTACCATCAAGAACAGATATCCTCTGCCTCTCATCCCCGAGCTGTTCGACTGGCTGCGAGGTGCGCGAATCTTCTCTAAATTGGATCTCCGTGGAGCCTATAATCTCATCCGTATTCGCTCCGGAGATGAATGGAAGACCGCCTTCAACACCAGGGATGGACACTACGAGTACCTCGTCATGCCCTTCGGGTTGTGCAACGCTCCCGCAGTTTTTCAAGAATTCGTGAACGACATCTTCCGAGACCTTCTGTACTCCAGTGTGGTTGTATACCTTGACGATATCCTGATCTTCTCTCCCGATCTGTCCACCCACAGAAGAGATGTCCGCCGAGTGCTGTTCCGATTGAGGGAGAATCGCCTGTACGCCAAATTGGAGAAGTGCGTCTTTGAACAGTCCTCCCTTCCATTTTTGGGATATATCATCTCCGACTTCGGCCTGCGTATGGATCCGGCGAAGGTGTCTGCCGTGCTCAACTGGCCACGTCCCCAAGGGGTGAAAGCCGTTCAGCGATTTCTCGGCTTCGCAAATTATTATCGGCAGTTCATCCCTCATTTTTCCTCATTGGCCGGCTCTATCTCATCTTTGATTCGTAAAGGAGCCAACCCGCACGTCTGGACCCCTGAAGCAGAGGAGGCCTTCCTATCTCTAAAACGAGCTTTTACCACGGCTTCCGTACTCCATCGTCCTGAGGCCAACAAACCGTTCGTCCTCGAAGTGGATGCATCAGCAACTGGAGCCGGAGCGGTTTTGTCTCAAAAATCTTCTTCCGGTAAACTCGTCACATGCGGCTTCTTTTCCAAGTCCTTTTCCACCCCAGAGCGGAATTATTCCATAGGGGACCGAGAACTGCTGGCCATCAAGTTAGCTCTAGAAGAGTGGAGATACTTATTGGAGGGCGCCGCACATCCCTTCACAATCTTCACAGATCATAAGAATCTAGCTTATCTTCGGTCTGCGCAGAGACTCAACCCACGCCAGGCCAGGTGGTCTCTGTTCTTCGCTCGATTCGATTTTGATCTACATTTTCGCCCAGGCAACAAGAACCTCAAAGCTGACGCCTTGTCCAGATCCTTCCTTCCCTCAGATGTCGAAGAAGAACCCACGCATATCTTGGATCCATCCCGGTTCATCACGGTGGCACCACTTTCTCTTCTCTCACCTCCACCTGGTAAGACTTTTGTGCCGGAGAAGGACCGAGGACGAATCCTTCACTGGGGACATGCTTCCAAGCTGGCTGGCCATCTCGGGATTAAGAAGACACTTCACCTGGTATCCCGCTACTACTGGTGGCCGACTCTTCCCCAGGATGTCCGGGATTTCGTCGCCTCCTGTCTCTCCTGTGCCAAGATCAAGGTGCCTAGGCAGTTACCTTCTGGGCTTCTACACCCGCTTCCTATACCCTCGTCCCCCTGGCAACACATTGCCATGGACTTTATTACGGACCTACCCCACTCTGCCAACTGTACAGTCGTCCTAGTGGTGGTTGATAGGTTTTCTAAGATGGCACACTTCGTTCCCCTTTCCGGCTTACCATCAGCTCCAGCCTTGGCGAAGATCTTTGTTCAGCACATCTTCCGTCTTCATGGACTGCCCCAACATATTGTTTCTGACAGAGGAGTCCAATTTACCTCTCGCTTCTGGAGAGCCCTATGCAGATCAATGGATGTCACTCTCGACTTCTCCTCATCTTACCACCCCCAGTCCAACGGTCAGGCTGAACGGACAAATCAGTGCTTGGTGAACTACCTTCGGCATTTTTCCAATGTCCACCAGAACGACTGGGCTGAACTTCTCCCGTGGGCTGAGTTCGCCTATAATAACCACGCCAGCGAGTCTTCAGGCAAGTCCCCTTTCTTTATCGTCTATGGGCAACATCCTGGTGTACCTCTACCGGTTCCTCCTGCCTCGGGTGTACCGGCGGCCGACCTTCTGACCGGGGAATTCTCCAGGATCTGGCAGGAGACCAAGGCCGCTCTCGAGTTGGTACGTAACAGAGTTAAGAGACACGCCGACAAAAGACGCCTGGATGCTCCGCCATATCACCCTGGTGATAAAGTTTGGCTGGCCTCCAAGTTTATTCGCCTCAAGGTCCCTTCCCATAAACTGGGTCCCCGTTATATTGGACCTTTTGAGATCTTGTCCCGTATTAACGATGTCTCCTATAAACTACGGCTTCCTGCCTCTCTCCGTATCCCTAATGCCTTTCATGTGTCCTTACTAAAACCAGTCGTCTTCAATCGTTTCCTTTCTAAAGCTCCTCACTCACCTCCGCCTGTCTCCGCAGACGATGTATTTGAGGTTAAAGATATTTTGGCCATGAGGAAGCAAAAGGGGAGAACCTTTTTCTTGGTTGATTGGAAGGGCTTTGGTCCCGAGGAGAGGTCCTGGGAGCCCCAAGAGAACATCCAGGCCCCTCGAATCTTGGCCAAATTCTTTTCCGGACTGCGGAGGGGGGCGCGTAAGGAGGGGGGTACTGTCACGCGGCGGCTGCCGCGCGCTCCCCTCTCTGCCTCCTCCCGGCCGCAGCTTACCCTTCCTCCGGCATCCTGCTTCCCTCTGCGCCGCCGTCCTCGGTCCTCCCTGGCTCCTCTTCTCTGTCCGGCGGTCCCCTTCGTCCGGTCTTCCGGACCGCGCCGGGTGCACGCTCCCGCCCCTCCTGCTCGGCGGGCGCGCGCACATACTGTGCCTGGGCACGCACGCTCCTCCTCCTCCTCCTGAGGACGCGCGCCTGCTCCTCCTCCACCTTAGGACACGACCCGGAAGTCCTCCTACTAGCCCCTATATCTGGCCGCCTCTTCCTGCCTGCGGTGCCTGAGTATCACTGCTTTTCCCTAGTGATTCTGGCCGCCCTCTATGCACGCTATCGCGTCCTGTCCATCCGTGGCTTGTTCACCTCTCCATTTTTCCTCTCTCCTAGGTCCTGTGTCTCCAAGCCGTGCCCGCCTGTCCTGTGTCTCCCAGCCGTGCCCGCCTGTCCTGTGTCTCCCAGCCGTGCCCGCCTGTCCTGTGTCTCCCAGCCGTGCCCGCCTGTCCTGTGTCTCCCAGCCGTGCCCGCCTGTCCTGTGTCTCCCAGCTGTGCCCGCCTGTCCTGTGTCTCCAAGCCGGTACCGTCAGTCCTGTACCCCCAACCCGGCTCTAGTTGTCTGTCTGTCGTTACTCTCCAGGGTACCAGCTGCCGTGGTAATAGTTACCCGCGGGCTTGCCCCAAACGCTCCCTGTATAGGGGGTGGTCCACCTGGTCAGCTCGCCCCCGGGAGGTTCGTTGCCACGGTCTAGCGGGTCCACCCCAGGTGTACCTTACAAGCGGCACACCAAGCAGTTCTATGGGGCCCATGAGTCAGGTGGGCCTGCCCGATGCCTGCGAAGCAGCAGTAACAGAGTAGCGGGTGACAGGAGGTAAGAGCCGGCTGCTGTGGCTAAAGCCTGTGCCCGCTGTTAAAGAGAAATTAATATTCACTGCTCCCCACACCCATAGACCCCCCACCACTATGCACTGAAACCGGTGCCAAGAGATGGGAGGGACTATAGGAGTGGAGAGCAGTGAATATTCGTTTCACTTTAATAGCGAACACAGTAGCCACAGCTGCAGTGTCATGATCCAGGTTGGATGATGAAAGTTAAAAGCGCATGTAACCTTTTTTTTCTTTAAGCTGTGTGCTTATGTGTGGTTTTTGCCCCTGTTGGCCATTGGGATTATTGCACTGGTGTCCTTTGTTCTAAGTTTGCCCCCGGTGGTGGTGAGCGTCATTGCCCTCTGTTTCTTTAGTGTAGTGCACATGATTGTAATGCAGGTGTGATTGCTGGCTCTGCTATAAAAGAGTCACAGGTGTTGCAATCAGCGTTGGTGATAGTATTCATTCCCAACCATCCCTGGTGGAGGAAGGAGCTGGAGAGAGCTCCTTGCAGCACGGTCAGAGCCCTGGTGAGGAAGGAGTCAGAGGGGATTTCCTGGCAGCTCTGACAGAGCTTGGTGGCAGCGTTTCAGGAGGAGAGCTGCATTCTGGTGGTGGACTCTATTGCCAGGAGCTAGGGCAACAGAGTAAACCTAAGTGGATTTCCCTGTGTGTGCCTTTCCTTTATGTGTGTTTCAGTGCAGTGGTGGGATTAGTTTCTGCACCAGCCATTTCACTAGAAAGGGGTAGGTGCAGGGCAAGCTAGGGTTTAAAGGTATCCTGAGCTGTGCCCGGTGTGGAACCGGCCTAGGGATCGGTAGGAGTGTAGAGACACTGACTCAGGGGAGTGCAGGAGGTCTCCATATCCCCGTTCCCTATCGCAGGGCCCACCATTGTTATTGTGTCCCTGGTGTTTCCCCTTATTATTTAAATTCGCCCTGCTGGAGGCGGTGTATCCGGTTTTACGTGTATTTCTGAAATTCGCTTGCTGGAGGCGGTGTATCCGGCTGCACGTCTTATTATTTAAATTCGCCCTGCTGGAGGCGGTGTATCCAGGGTCACATGTGTCACAAATTCGCCCTGCTGGAGGCGGTGTGTCCAGCCACACGTAACCATTACATGCAGGCTTCCTGCTTCTGGGCGATCATATGTCAGCTACTAAAGGGAATAAATATTCACTGCTCTCCATGCCCATGAATATGGTATATATCAGTGAGCGAGTGAGTATGTGGTGGCCATAATATTGTAGGACTGCCTTGTATTCTATTGGTGACTGCATTATATTCTATGGGGGGCTGCGTTATACTATATGACGTCAGAATTATATTCTATATGGGGACTGCATTATACTCTATGGAGGACTATGGGGAGTGTATTATACTATATGGAAGACTATGGGGAGTCTATTACACTATATGGAGGACTATGGGTAGTGTATTATACTATATGGAGGACTATGGGGAGTCTATTATAATATATGGAGGATTATGGGGAGTCTATTATACTATATAGAGGACTATGTGGAGTGTATTATACTATATCGAGGACTATGGGAGTGTATTATACTATATAGAGGACTAGAGGGAGTATATTATACTATATGGATGACTATGGGGAGTCTATTATACTATATGGAGGATTATGGTGAGTATATTATACTATATAGAGGACAATGGGGAGTGTATTATACTATATGTAGGACTATGGGGAGTGTATTATACTATATGGAGGACTGGGGGAGTGCAAAACGCAGCCTATTCATCAAGTGATTGGATTGGTAATGCCGGAACAAAAATCATTGTTCTCATCAGCTCATTGCCTGGTGAAAACTGCAGATATGCTGCTAAGATGATACTGTATGTGGATAGATTGATCTACTAGTAATCATTCCGTCCCCATCATTGTTCCTCAGCCAGTATAAGGCCTGTTTCACACTTCAGTTTTTTGTCTTCAGTTGAAATCCACCAAAGATTAAAAAAACCGATCCGTTTCCGTTTTGCAGCAAACGGATGTCACCGGACCGTTTTTTTGACGGATCCGCTGAAGTTCCAAAGGTCAGAAAATTTAAAGGAACCGCGGTGTGGAAAAGGAGAGAGAGATATGCTTGAATTGTTTATGCCACTTCCAGAACGCTGTTGAGGGTTAAAATGCCTGGCAGAGTGCATGCACAGTTCAAAATAGCGGTCCGTCGCTACAAAACAACGTTATATTGTCCGTCCACTTCAGCCGGCGGCCGCTACAATTTTAACGGATCCGTCTAAAAACGGATGCAACGGACGACCATCAGTCAAAATCCGCCGCTAATTCAAGTCTACGGGGGAAAAACGGATCCGTCAAAAAAGGGGCGTATCAGTTTTTTTATAAAAACGGCGGATTTTGACTGACATCAAAAAATTGAAGTGTGAAACAGGCCTAAAGAGGCTGGGAAAAAAGCAGCGAATGACATCAATATTGTTGATTACACTTGTTTAGTGGCCTGAAATCAGTGCATGTAAGTATAACTGAAATGTCTCTGTGTGATGGTGCAATATGTTAGCATTTGGGGCCCCATTTTAAACCTTTGCCTAGGGCCCCACTTTGCCTTAAACTGACCGTGCATAGGAGCAGTATCACAGTAGTTATATTCTTGTACATAGGGGCAGTATTATAGTAGTTATATTCCTGTACATAGGGGGCAGAATTATGGTAGTTTTATTCTTTTACACAGAGAGCAGTATTATAGTAGTTATATTCCTGTACATAGGGGGCAGAATTCTGGTAGTTATATTCTTGTACACAGAGAGCAGTATTATAAAAGTTATATTCTAGGATATTGAAGCCAGTATTATAGTAGTTATATTCTTCTACATAGGAGGCAGTATTATAGTATTTATAGTTTTGTGCATAGGGCGCAGTATTATAATAGTTATATTCTTGTACATAGGGGGCAGTATTATTGTAGTTATATTCTTGCACATATGAAGCATTATTATAGTAGTTATATTCTTCTACATAGGAGGCAGTATTATAGTAGTTATATTCTTGTACATAGTGGCATAGTGGGTAGTATTATAGTAGTTATATTCCTGTACATAGGAGCAGTATTATAGTAGTTATATTCTTGTACACAGAGAGCAGTATTATAAAAGTTATATTCTAGGATATTGAAGCCAGTATTATAGTATTTATAGTTTTGTGCATAGGGAGCAGTTTTATAGTAGTTATATTCTTGTACATAGGAGCAGTATTATAGTAGTTATATTCTTGCACATATGAAGCATTATTATAGTAGTTATATTCTTCTACATAGGAGGCAGTATTATAGTAGTTATATTCTTGTACATAGTGGGTAGTATTATAGTAGTTATATTCCTGTACATAGGAGCAGTATTATAGTAGTTATATTCTTGCACATAGGAAACATTATTATAGTAGTTATATTCTTCTACATAGGAGGCAGTATTATAGCAGTTATATTCTTGTACATAGTGGGTAGTATTATAGTAGTTATATTCCTGTACATAGGAGCAGTATTATAGTAGTTATATTCTTGTACATAGGGGCAGTATTATAGTGGTTATATTCTTGTACATATGGAACAGTATTATAGTAGTTATATTCTTGTACATAGCAGTATTATAGTAGTTATATTCTTGTACATAGGAGGCAATATTATAGTAGTTATATTCTTGTAGATAGGAGCAGTATTATAGTAGTTATATTCTTATATAGGGGCAGTATAACAGTAGTTACAGGTGTATCTCACAAAACTAGAATATCATGAAAAAGTTAATTTATTTCAGTTCCTCAACACAAAAAAGTGAAATTCATATTATATGGAGTCATATCAATCAGTGATCAAATTTTAAGTGTTTATTTCTGTTAATGTTAATGATTATGGCTTACAGCCAATGAAAATCCAAAAGTCATTATCTCAGTAAATTAGAATACTTTATAGCACCAGCTTGAAAAAATGATTT
Source organism: Dendrobates tinctorius (assembly GCF_039654945.1). Taxonomy (NCBI): domain Eukaryota; kingdom Metazoa; phylum Chordata; class Amphibia; order Anura; family Dendrobatidae; genus Dendrobates; species Dendrobates tinctorius. Next base: position 6,923,682 of record NW_027361726.1, read on the forward strand.
TAAAATCTGGCTTACTGAAATGTATGTTCAGTAAATACACTCAATACTTGGTCGGGACTCCTTTGGCATCAATTTCTGCATCAATGCGGCGTGGCATGGAGGTGATCAGCCTGTGGCACTGCTGAGGTGTTATGGAAGCCCAGGTTGCTTTGATAGCAGCTTTCAGCTTGTCTGCATTGTGGAGTCTGGTGTCTTTCATCTTCCTCTTTACAATACCGGTTAAGGAGTTTGCTGGCCAATCAAGCACAGTGATGCTGTTATTTTTAAACCAGGTATTTGTAATTTTGGCAGTGTGGACAGGTGCCAAGTCCTGCTGGAGAATTAAATTTCCATGTCCAAAAAGCTTGTCGGCAGAGGGATGCATGAAGTGCTGTAAAATTTCCTCGTAGACTGCTTGATCTGACTTTGGCCTTGATAAAACACAGTGTACATATACCAGCAGATGACATAGCTCCCCAAACCATCACTGATTGTCTCTCCACTCTTCCTCCAGACTCTGGGACCTTGATTTCCAAGGTCTATTGTGAAGTATTCACAATCAATGATGGTTTCGGGAGCCATGTCATCTGCTGGTATAGGTCCACTGTGTTTTATTAAGACCAAAGTCAGAGCAGTCATCTACCTGGAAATTTTAGAGCACTTCATGCTTCCCCCTCCGACAAGCTTTTTGGAGATGGAAATTTCATTCTTCAGCAGGAGTGGCACCTGTCCACACTGACAAAAATACCAATTTCTGGTTTAAAAACAACAGAATCACTGTGCTTGATTGGCCAGCAAACTCGTCTGGCCTTAGCCCCATAGAGAATGTATGGGGTATTGTCAAGAAGAGATGAGAGATACAAGACCCAACAATGCAGAGGAGGTGCTGAAGGCTGCTATCAAAGCAACCTGGGCTTCCTTAACACCTTACCAGTGCCACAGGCTGATCACCTCCATGCCACGCCGCATTGATGAAGTAATTGATGCCAAATGAGCCCTGACCAAGTATTGGGGGAATTTACTGAACACACATTTCAATAGGCCAACATTAAGGAATTTAAAATAATTTTTTCAATCTAATGTTATAAATAGAGTTGAGCGACTTTTGGTTTTTTAGGGTCGAGTTTCGTTTCGTGAAACCCGACTTTTCCAAAAGTCGGGTCGAGCAAGATCGTCCGATTATAGGGAAAAGTCGGGGTCATCCCGAAACACGAAACCCAATGTAAGTCAATAGGGAATAAAAGTCGGCAGTGAGAGGAGGACAGGAAACACACCTACAGTGCCCATTTGAATGCCAAAAGCATCAATTCTTCTTACTTAAGCTTGTCAACCTTAATTAACTTCATAATACAAGTTACGCACTGAAAAATGGGGGTTATTTGGCTAAAGTTGTGGGGGGGGAGGGCTGGCTGCAGGTTTTCATGTGCCCTGGGCGAAAGAGCGCCCCTTTAACACATACAACTCATCATGCTCCGATACGGCAGAGAAATAGCGGTATAGTACAATGAAAAATACCTCACTTTTTACATCTCATGACGAGGCCCATCTATTTCTCCATACAGAATCATTGGTCCCATATAATGTTTGAAACAGTATATGATGAGCTCCACATAATGCTACAGTATATGTTGGTCCCCATGGATGAAGCTCCACTGTCTTATGGGCCCAAATAATGCTAAAACATAATGGGCCCCATTTCTAATGCTCTAGTGTATAATGGGCCCTGTAAATGCTGCTCCAGTGTCTGATGTCCACCTTTGGAATGTTCCAGTGTATGGTGGGCCCCATCTATCATTCTCCAGAGTATAGTGCTCCCCAAAAATTGCTGTCCCAACATTGAAAACAATCAAATAAGTCTCCTCGCTAGGGAATCCCTCTACTAGTCTAGACTCCTCGTCGTCCCCATCTTCCATCTCACTGCACAGTATTTCAACTTTGCAAGTGCTGTGATCCTGGGCAAGCAGGGGGGGCCCACTCGTTGGTGACAGCACTGGCACAGGGCCCCTGATAGTACGGTGGTGTGTCTGATGGCGGGTGGGCCGAACCTGCACTTTCATCTGCAGCTTCCTCTTTGTCACCGTGTAAGATGGAACTGTATATGGGAAGGGTAACCTGAGTTTCATCAGGGTCAGATTCAGGCTGGGTAGCGTGCGAGGGGAATGTAGTGGTCTGGGTCAATGTACCAGCAGATTCATCGAGCAGTGGCTGGGCATCAGTGCACTTGTGTCGCCCCCAGGAGTACGGTCGCCACAGTGGCATTACCTTCTTCCTAGGGAGTGTGATGTCATGCTTGGGAGCAACGAAGGATCTCTCTAGCAGGTTAACTGATTGGGCGGCGTTATTCCCACGAGTCATGACCCTCCAAACAGCGTTCATGAAGGCAAAGTGTTTGTTTTACGTGGGCAGTATGGTTGCAAAGCTGAACCTTAAAGGAATGTCCAGAAGGGCACCACCAGGAGTGGAGCCTACGGTTAAATTCGACTCCACCTGGGAAACCTCAACCATGCCAGCTACAGAACAGATGCACACATTGCAAGCTTAATTCCGTTAACGAACGAGACTCCGTCATGCCCCGCGGTCCGAGTCCGGCTTACTAGAGGGACACGTGAGACTCTGGCACATGAGATTAGCCAATAACTGGTGTGTCATGCCCTTACATGTCCGTGGCTGCATGTGCGCTACACTGAAAAGGCCAGCGTTTGTCGCTTACAGGTGCAGATAACCCGCTGAACAACGTTAGTGATGGGGATCACTGATTACAATTATTACCCGCGAACAATGATTTCCCAGTAAGTGCAGGTCAACCGCAGTTCCGGAATTAGGCCTAACCGTCATTCCTGAAAAAATGAAAAACTTACGTGTGCAAACCACAGGTGCTGTAGCTTGCTTAACAGCTCGCCAGCCGTTCTCACGCCCAGTATGGATTACACGTGATTGCACAAAGGTGAGAAAGGGTACCGTATCCCCAGATAACATGTATGGATAGCGTACACATTCAAAATATATGTCTCAGGAGGCAGGCTCAGACGGTGTTAGGCCCAGTATGGATTGCACGTGATTGCACAAAGGTTAGAAAGGGTACCGTATCCCCGGATAACATGTATGGATAGCGTACACATTCAAAATATATGTCTCAGGAGGCAGGCTCAGACGGTGTTAGGCCCAGTATGGATTGCACGTGATTGCACAAAGGTTAGAAAGGGTACCGTATCCCCGGATAACATGTATGGATAGCGTACACATTCAAAATATATGTCTCAGGAGGCAGGCTCAGACGGTGTTAGGCCCAGTATGGATTGCACGTGATTGCACAAAGGTTAGAAAGGGTACCGTATCCCCGGATAACATGTATGGATAGCGTACACATTCAAAATATATGTCTCAGGAGGCAGGCTCAGACGGTGTTAGGCCCAGTATGGATTGCACGTGATTGCACAAAGCTAAGAAAGGGTACCGTATCCCCAGATAACATGTATGGATAGCGTACACATTCAAAATATATGTCTCAGGAGGCAGGCTCAGACGGTGTTAGGCCCAGTATGGATTGCACGTGATTGCACAAAGGTTAGAAAGTGTACCGTATCCCCAGATAACATGTATGGATAGCGTACACATTCAAAATATATGTCTCAGGAGGCAGGCTCAGACGGTGTTAGGCCCAGTATGGATTGCACGTGATTGCACAAAGGTTAGAAAGGGTACCGTATCCCCGGATAACATGTATGGATAGCGTACACATTCAAAATATATGTCTCAGGAGGCAGGCTCAGACGGTGTTAGGCCCAGTATGGATTGCACGTGATTGCACAAAGGTTAGAAAGGGTACCGTATCCCCAGATAACATGTATGGATAGCGTACACATTCAAAATATATGTCTCAGGAGGCAGGCTCAGACGGTGTTAGGCCCAGTATGGATTGCACGTGATTGCACAAAGGTTAGAAAGGGTACCGTATCCCCGGATAACATGTATGGATAGCGTACACATTCAAAATATATGTCTCAGGAGGCAGGCTCAGACGGTGTTAGGCCCAGTATGGATTGCACGTGATTGCACAAAGGTTAGAAAGGGTACCGTATCCCCGGATAACATGTATGGATAGCGTACATCAGGAGGCAGGCTCAGACGGTGTCAGGCACAGTATGGATTTGACGGCCCAGATTACACAGCGGAGGAGCAGGGAGAGGTAAAGATTGCAAATGCTGGGGCCCTGCCCAAGCAAGGGGGGCCCACTCGTGGGCGTCGGTACTGGCACTGGGCCCCTCATAGTACAGCGGTGTGTCTGACGGCGGGTGTGCACCACCACCATCAGAGACACTTTATTGCACTATGAGGGACCCTGTGCCAGTGCCCGCGCCCAAGATTCGGCCTACCCACCTGTCCAGGGCAACGGCACTCGCACGGTGTCGTGCGCAAGGTGGTGACCCCGGCCATGGGGGGGGGAGGCAGCACAGTTAGGGAGTTTTAGAAAGTGGCATATGTTGATGTTGGACATTCAGCTGATGCAAAAGGCAAAATAGGTGAAGTCCCAGGAAGAGGTGGACCAAAGCAAGCCATTTTTCTGTCACCCTATGTGTCATCAGGGGAAGGTGGGACAAAATCCTTGGAAACCCATGCATGGTTCATTTTAATGAAGGTTAGATCATCCACATTTTGGGTTGACAGACGGGTCCTTTTTTCTGTCAGGATTGATCCAGCTGCACTGAAGACTCTTTCCGATAGCACACTTGCAGCTGGGCAAGCGAGCTCCTGTAAGGCATATTGGGCCAATTCAGGCCAGGTGTCCAGTTTAGCGGCCCAATAGTCAAAGGGGAATGACCTGTGTGGGAGAACATCGATATGGGAGGAAAAGTAGTTTGTAACCATAGTTGACAACTGCTGTCTCCTGTCACTTTCCATCGATGCAGTATTACCAGTTGTGTGAGCGGTATTTGAAAAATCAGTCCACAACATTGTCATGAAACCCCTGTCTCCAACACCACTTCTGCTGTGTGCACCACGAACACCTCTGCCAAGCTGCCCCCTGGCCCGTACGGCTCGTGTGAGAACCATCACCGCTGCTGTGTGCTGGGAATGCCTCAAGCAACCGATTTACCAGAGTTGCTTGTTTATTAGCCAATATTAGGTCAAGGTTCTCCTGTGGCATGATGTTTTGTAATTTGCCTTTATAGCGTGGATCCAGGATGCTGGCCAACCAGTAGTCGTCATCGTTCATCATATTGGCAATGCGGGGGTCCCTTTTTAGGATCTGCAAGGCATAATCTGACATGTGGGCCAATGTTCCCGGTGTCAATGATGCACTGCGAGTGCTGGGTGGAGGAGCACTTTCTGGCAAATCCACATCCCTCCAGTCACGCACAAACCCTGTACCAGACCTTGCCACGCCAACATTTTCACTTGCCCCACGAGATGCATCCTCCTCCCCTAAGTAATCATCCCCATCATCATCCTCCTCCTCTTCTTCCTCCACCTCGTCCAGGAGAGGTCCCTGAGCAGACAATGGCTGAATGTCATCAAGGATTCCCTCCTCCTCTTCCTCCTCATCAACATTTGCTGCAGACGCCTGCTCCTTAAGGTGCGTCAAAGTTTGCATGAGCAGACGCATAAGTGGGATGCTCATGCTTAGGATGGCGTCGTCTGCGCTTACCAGCCGTGTGCATTCCTCAAAACACTGAAGGACTTTACAGAGGTCTTTCAGCTTCGACCACTGCACACCTGTCAACTCCATGTCTGCTCTCAAAGTGCCTGGCCGTGTATCCTCCCACAAATGCATTATGGCCTGCCTCTGCTCGCACAGCCGCTCCACCATGTGCAGGGTGGAGTTCCACCTTGTTGCAATGTCGATAATGAGGCGGTGGTTGGGAAGGTGGAGCAATCGCTGCAGCTTCTGCATACGAACGGAGTGTACAGGCGACCGGCGGATGTGCGCGCACAGTCTTCGCACCTTCTGGAGCAGGGCTGTTAACTCCGGATAATTTTTGAGGAAGCACTGCACCACCAGGTTCAAGGTGTGAGCCAAGCAAGGTATGTGGCTGAGTTTTGAAAGGGCTATGGCTGCCACAAAATTACGGCCGTTATCACTAACTACCTTGCCTGCCTCAAGATGTACACTTCCCAGCCATGACTCAGTTTGTCGCTTCAAGTACTCGGCCAGCACCTCGGCGGTGTGTCTGTTGCCCAAACACATCATCTGCAACACAGCCTGCTGACGCTTTCCACTAGCTGCTCGATAGGGGGACACATCGTGTGCAACAGTGGCAGCTGCAGATGGAGTGCTCGTACGACTGCGCTCTGTGGACGAGCTTTCGCTTCTGGAGGAGGAGGAGGAGGAGGAGGGTCGAACGCCTACAGCCAACTGTTTCCTATACCGTGGGCTAGGCAGCACTGTCCCACCACCGCTGTCCCCTGTGGACCCTGCATCCACCACATTAACCCAGTGCGCAGTGATGGACACGTAACGGCCCTGGCCATGCCGACTGGACCATGCATCAGTTGTGAGGTGCACCTTTCCGCTCACTGACTGCTTGAGTGCATGGACAATGCGGTCTTTCACATGATGGTGGAGGGCTGGGATGGCTTTGCGAGAGAAGAAGTGGCGACTGGGTAGGTCATAGCGTGGTACTGCATAGGCCATGAGTTCGCAGAAAGCTGTGCTTTCCACCAACCGAAAGGGCATCATCTCAAACGAGATTAGTTTGGCAATGTGGGCGTTCAAACCCAGTGTACGCGGATGAGAGACTGAGTACTTTCTTGACCTACTCATAGTGTCTGGGAGGGTGAGCTGGACTTGAGAGCTGCATATGGTGGAAGTAGCGGTGGACAGGGCGGACTGAGAGAGGGTTGATGATGGTGATGGAGTTGGTGTTCTTTCTGATGGCCTAGAATCAGTCTTTCGTTGATATAACAGTGGGATTCCCTGACTGCTGTGGCCTTGCAACGACACCTCAACATTTGCTGCTGTGCTAACCGGTGGGCTTACAGTGGGGGAAACAATGTAGCGTTGCTGACTACCTTCTTTGTGATCAGTTGCACATGTGGCACTTGAGGTTTGGTGTTGTGTCCACGCTTGCAAGTGCATGCTGGTTAAATGTCTAAGCATGCAACTGGTATTCAAATTTTTCAGATTTTTCCCTCGGCTAAAGGTCTTTGCGCACTTCTTACAGATAACCTTGGCCTGATCATGAGGATTTTGTTCAAAAAAGTGCCACACTGCACTCTTCCTACTTTGGCAGACATTTTGCGGCCTAGCACGCTGTGATCTTTTGACCCTCTGGACAAGCTGTCCAGCAACTCTTTTGATGTTTGGAACCTGTCTTTGGAGTGCTACGGGCCTGCCAGATAAAAGCTGTTGCGATGTCGATGTCTGCTGTGGATGCTCCTCATCTGAGCTTTTGGAAGCAGCACCCTCTTCCCCCAATGGATGCCAATCTGGGTCAACAACTGGGTCATCCATCACCTCCTCTTCTATGTCATGTGCACCTTCCTCTGTGTCACCGTGTATGGTGGTATAGTGTGCGGGAAGGGGCACCTGAGTCTCATCAGGGTCAGAATCTGGCTCTGTACACTGCGAGGACAATGTAGTGCTCTGAGTGAATGTACCAGCAGAATCATCCATCAGCGGCTGTGCATCAGTGCACTCCATGTCAGATTCATCTTGGCCTGGGTAATTCACCATTTCACTTGATAATGCTGACATGGTATGTGAAAACAACTCCATGGAGTAATCAGTAGTATGGCCTGCATCATCCTTCAATCTTGGTTGGGGTGAAGGACACAAGGAAAGGTGTGGTTCATGAACATGAGCCTCCAATGACGACTCAGTGCTTTTACTTTTTACAACTGAAGAAGAGGAGGTGATAGAGCTGGAGACTGAGTCAGCAATGTAAGACAAAACTTTTTCCTGATGCTCTGGCTTTAAAAGCGGTTTGCCAACTCCTAGAAAACTAAGCGTTCGAGGCCTTATGTAGCCAGACGATGACGCAGGCTCAACACCTCCTGCATTCAGTCCTATTTTGCTCTTGCCACTACCATCAGATCCACCACCAACACCATCATTACCAGCTGCCAACCCCCGCCCAATTCCTCGGCCTCTTCCACCAGCCTTCCTCATTTTTGGTAGAAATGTAGACAAAATCCAACAAACTATATAGTAATGTAAAACAAGGTACAAGGTGTCTATAGGACAGGGGAGATTTTGAATTTCTGCAGACACTTGTGGACACTGGACACTTTTGGATTGTGTGAGGCCCACTGATATCTGAGCGCTATGTGACAGGCTCGATGGCACAGCTGTGACCAAAGTGACTAGAGGATAAGGGAGATTTTGAATTTCTGCACACACTTTTGGACACTGGACACTTTTGGATTGTGTGAGGCCCACTGATATCTGAGCGCTATGTCACAGGCTCGATGGCACAGCTGTGACCAAAGTGACTAGAGGATAAGGGAGATTTTGAATCTCTGCACACACTTTTAGACACTGGACACTTTTGGATTGTGTGAGGCCCAATGAATATCTGAGCGCTATGTGACAGGCTCGATGGCACAGCTGTGACCAAAGTGACTAGAGGATAAGGGAGATTTTGAATCTCTGCACACACTTTTGGACACTGGACACTTTTGGATTGTGTGAGGCCCAATGAATATCTGAGCGCTATGTGACAGGCTCGATGGCACAGCTGTGACCAAAGTGACTAGAGGATAAGGGAGATTTTGAATCTCTGCACACACTTTTGGACACTAGACACTTTTGGATTGTGTGAGGCCCAATGAATATCTGAGCGCTATGTCACAGGCTCGATGGCACAGCTGTGACCAAAGTGACTAGAGGATAAGGGAGATTTTGAATCTCTGCACACACTTTTGGACACTGGACACTTTTGGATTGTGTGAGGCCCAATGAATATCTGAGCGCTATGTGACAGGCTCGATGGCACAGCTGTGACCAAAGTGACTAGAGGATAAGGGAGATTTTGAATCTCTGCACACACTTTTGGACACTGGACACTTTTGGATTGTGTGAGGCCCAATGAATATCTGAGCGCTATGTGACAGGCTCGATGGCACAGCTATGACCAAAGTGACTAGCGGATAAGGGAGATTTTGAATCTCTGCACACACTTTTGGACACTGGACACTTTTGGATTGTGTGAGGCCCAATGAATATCTGAGCGCTATGTGACAGGCTCGATGGCACAGCTGTGACCAAAGTGACTAGAGGATAAGGGAGATTTTGAATCTCTGCACACACTTTTGGACACTGGACACTTTTGGATTGTGTGAGGCCCACTGATATCTGAGCGCTATGTCACAGGCTCGATGGCACAGCTGTGACCAAAGTGACTAGAGGATAAGGGAGATTTTGAATCTCTGCACACACTTTTAGACACTGGACACTTTTGGATTGTGTGAGGCCCAATGAATATCTGAGCGCTCTGTGACAGGCTCGATGGCACAGCTGTGACCAAAGTGACTAGAGGATAAGGAAGATTTTGAATCTCTGCACACACTTTTGGACACTGGACACTTTTGGATTGTGTGAGGCCCAATGAATATCTGAGCGCTATGTGACAGGCTCGATGGCACAGCTGTGACCAAAGTGACTAGAGGATAAGGGAGATTTTGAATCTCTGCACACACTTTTGGACACTGGACACTTGGATTGTGTGAGGCCCAATGAATATCTGAGCGCCATGTGACAGGCTCGATGGCACAGCTGTGACCAAAGTGACTAGAGGATAAGAGAGATTTTGAATCTCTGCACACACTTTTGGACACTTTTGGATTGTGTGAGGCCCACTGATATCTGAGCGCTATGTCACAGGCTCGATGGCACAGCTGTGACCAAAGTGACTAGAGGATAAGGGAGATTTTGAATCTCTGCACACACTTTTAGACACTGGACACTTTTGGATTGTGTAAGGCCCAATGAATATCTGAGCGCTTTGTGACAGGCTCGATGGCACAGCTGTGACCAAAGTGACTAGAGGATAAGGGAGATTTTGAATCTCTGCACACACTTTTGGACACTGGACACTTTTGGATTGTGTGAGGCCCAATGAATATCTGAGCGCTATGTGACAGGCTCGATGGCACAGCTGTGACCAAAGTGACTAGAGGATAAGGGAGATTTTGAATCTCTGCACACACTTTTGGACACTGGACACTTTTGGATTGTGTGAGGCCCAATGAATATCTGAGCGCTATGTGACAGGCTCGATGGCACAGCTGTGACCAAAGTGACTAGAGGATAAGGGAGATTTTGAATCTCTGCACACACTTTTGGACACTGGACACTTTTGGATTGTGTGAGGCCCACTGATATCTGAGCGCTATGTCACAGGCTCGATGGCACAGCTGTGACAAAAGTGACTAGAGGATAAGGGAGATTGGATTGCTTTTAAAAAAGCAGTTTGCGGAGCAGTGGGTAAACAGCAATGCAGGAATGTCAGGAAGCCTTAGAAGGCAGCCCAACAACCAACACCACTGATACACCACTATATAGCCTCCCCTTGCACTGCACACACAGTGACTGGTGTGTTGTGCAGGCCAAATCGCTAGCAGCAGAAGCAGTTTTTTTGTCTTCTTCCCTGCCTAACGCTCTCCCTACAGAATCAGCAACCTCTCCCTATACTGAGATCGGCAGAAGTAAGATGGCGGTCGGCGTGCACGCCCTTTTATACCCTCTGTGACGCCCACCAAAGCAAGCCAATCACTTGCATGCCCTTCTGAAAGATGGTGGTGACCCCTGCCTATGTCATCACGTTGCCCACAGTGTCCGTGGATCCTGATTGGCTGAAAAAGAGCGCAAAACAAACTTTTGAAACGTGACTTTGGCGCGTAAGTCGCCGACCTCGTGGCCGACCTCATCCTAGGGTCGGGTTTCGTTTCATGAAACCCGACTTTGCCAAAAGTCGGCGACTTTTGAATTTTTTCGACCCGTTTCGCTCAACTCTAGTTATAAAGTATTCTAATTTACTGAGATAATGACTTTTTAGTCATTAACATTAACAGAAATAAACACGTGAAATACATCACTCTGTTTGTAATGATTCTATCTATTATAAGTTTCTCTTTTTGTATTGAAGAACTGAAATAAATTAACTTTTTGATGATATTCTATTTTTGTGAGATGCACCTGTAGTAGTTATATTCTTGTACATAGGTGGAGCATTATAGTAGTTATATCCTTGTACAGTAGATAGAAGTAGTATTATAGTAGATATATCTATAGATAGATAGATATGGAATAGATAGATATGGGATAGATAGATGATAGATAGAAGGAATGAGGTAGATAGATACATAGATAAATATGGGATAGATCTATAGATTGATAGATCGATCTATAGAAAGATAGGTATGGGATAGATAGATAGATAGATAGATAGATAGATAGATGATAGATAGATTTTTTAATGAGGTCTTCTCCCACATCTCATCATCCACCGCCACTAGATCACCAGGGTTAAGGTTTTCCGTGCTGCTACATCCAGTGTCGAATTCTTAACAAGGGTGGGTGGTTATGCTGGGCGTAAAATGCTTGTTATGAAAAAGGTTGAGGTGTACCCCACAGGGGGAAATGTTTGCCAACCCATACACTTAGTGTATGGGCATTACAAGTCTAGGAGACCCGCTCCTTTGTAATGGGACATTTATTTTTATGAGGCCCTCCTCCAGGTTTCTTCCAAGGAGGGATTGGGGTTATTGGGGTGCACATGACTTGGTAGCAGGGCAGGTCTTGCAGTCAATGCATAAGAAAACAGAATGGGAGTACAAAATGAATAATGTGAAGTGGATTTTTCTATGCCCATACAGTACCTGTGTTCAAAGGCATATTGGGGTGCATATGACTTGGCAGCAGGGTAGGCCTTGCTGTCAATGCATAAGAAAAGGGTATGGGAGTACAAAATGAATAACGTGCAGTGGATTTTCCTGTGCCCTTCCAGTACATGGCTTGAAAAGCTTATTGGGGTGAATGTAACTTTGGGGCAGGCCAGGCCTTGCATTCAATGCAACATTTTTTCAGGAAGCCCTCCTGTACCTCTCGTGAAAGGGGTATTGGGGTGTGTCGTAATTCTTGGCAGCCCATCCACTCACTGCATAGGCAATAACCGCATAGGAGACCCACTGTTTAATAATGGCCCTTTAAGCAGATTAACGCTGCTTGATGCCCCTGTAAAAATAGGCTCTGTGACTTTAAGAGTCCCTCCTTAATAAATGAAATAAGATGTGTCTGCTTATGTGTCACACACCACATGGCCAGCTAGGGTTGTTAAATGTTACAATGACATTTCCCAGTGAATGCATTTGTATTGGTTGAAAGCAATGCTAAAGTTGCAAAATGCCTCAAAAACACTGTGTGTGAACATAGCCCAAGTGGTGGAGGAACATTTTTGCTTTGGGTTAATTATTTTTGCTTAGATAAAAGTCAATAACCAGAAAAAGATGTTCCTTAACATATTTCCCAGCAAAATCCATTTTGATTTACTGTAGTCTTTGTAGGTTTTATGGTGCGCCTGTGAAAAGGGCGTGAAACTCTGACAACATTGTTTAGAGCTGTGACCTTAGAGTGAGAAATGCTTCCAGGGGCAGTTGCCATGATGTTCCCATGGCACTTTAGCAGTGTTTCCCATAATTTTCTGACGTTTTTAGACCTTGAAAGGTCTAAAAGATCCTGGGGGGATCGCGGTAAAAATGCTCGGGTCTCTCGTAGAATTACATTGGGCTCGTTGTTCTGAGTACCCGAGTATTCCAATTTGCTCGACCCGAGCAACAAGCACCCAAGCATTTTAGTGCTCGCTCATCACTAGTGAAGAGATATGGCTTGACATCATTGAACAGCTGGATCCAGTCAGTGACTGTCTGAGGGCCATAGATATTAATAAACCTGAGCCGTCTACCATGAACTGTGACATCTAGGACCAGACACCTTCCCATAACCACCTCTGTCATCCTATGTATAGACACCTATGTATAGACCTATGTATAGACACCAGACACATTGTTTGTGTTAACCCCTTCCTGACATATGACGTACTATAAAATCCATGTGCCTTGGGCCTTAATGCCCATGGACGGTATAGTATGTCATACAAGATCAGCCGCGCTCACAGGAGGAGCACAGCTGATCACGGCCGGGTGTCAGCTGATTATCACAGCTGACACCCGGCACTATGTGCCAGGAGTGGTCACGGACCGCTCCTAGCACATTAATGGCCGGCACACTGCGATCAAGCGTGATCGCAGTGTTACAGGGGCAGTGCTTTCCTGAGACCCTCGGAACAACGTGTGCCTAAACAGTGATTCCCCCCACAGATGGGGTACCAGCATACTTAGGAAAAATTGGACAGCAACTTTTGTTTGATCATCTTTGTGGAAAAAATATGATTTTTTTATTTTCCCGGGTGCTATAAACTTCTGTGAAACACTTGGGGTTCAAAGTGCTCACCACACATCTCATAAGTTGCTTGGGGGGTCTAGTTTCCAAAATGGGGTCATTTGTGGGGGGTTTCCACTGTTTAGGCACATCAGGGGCTCTCCAAATGTGACATGGCATCCGATCTCAATTCAAGCCAATTTTCGGTTGAAAAAGTCAAACGGCGCTTCTTCCCTTCCGATCTCTGCCATGTGCCCAAACAGTGGTTTACCCTCACATATGGGGTATCAGCGTACTCAGGACAAATTGCAAAATAAGTTTCGGGGTCCTGTTTCCCTCCGGAAAATAAAAATTGGGGGTGAAAAGAACCTTTTTTTTGGAAAAAATATGATTTTTTAATTTTACGGCTGTACGTTATAAACTTCTGTGAAGCCTTTGGGGGTTCAAAGATCTCACCACACATCTAGATAAGTTCCTTGGGGGGGTCTAGTTTCCAAAATGGTGTCATTTGTTGGGTGTTTCCACTGTTTAGGTACATCAGGGGCTCTCCAAATGCCACAAGGCGTCGAATCTCAATTCCAGCCAATTTTGCGTTAAAGAAGTCAAACGGCGCTCCTTCCCTTCCAAGCCCTGCCATGGGTCAAAACAGTGGTTTTCCCTCCCACATATCAGGTATCAGCGTACTCAGGACAAATTGCACATTAACTTAAAAAAAATTGGACCTGAAGTATTTTTTTGTGAAAAAAAGTTAAATGTTCATTTTTTTTTTAAACATTCAAAAAATTCCTGTGAAGCACCTGAAGGGTTAATAAACTTCTTGAATGTGGTTTTGAGCACCTTGAGAGGTGCAGTTTTTAGAATGCTATCACTTTTGGGTATTTTCTATCATATAGACCCCTCAAAGTGACTTCAAATGTGATGTGGTCCCTAAAATAAAAATGGTGTTGTAAAAATGAAAAATCGCTGGTCAACTTTTAACCCTTATAACTTCCTAACAAAAAAAATTTTGGTTCCAAAATTGTGCTGATGTAAAGTTAACATGTGGGAAATGTTACTTATTAAGCATTTTGTGTGCCATATCTCTATGATTTAAGGGCATGAAAATCCAAACTTGGAAAATTGCAAAATTTTTAAAATTTTAGCCAAATTTCCGTTTTTTTCACAAATAAACACAAGTTATATCAAAGAAATGTTACCATTAACATGAAGTACAATATGCCATGAGTAGTGTTGAGCGATACCGTTCGATACCCAAAAATATCGTATCGGATGGTATCGCCCGATACGAAAAAAAATATCGGGTATCGCCGATTCCGATACCGGAAGTCCCATTCAAGTCAATGGGACTTCCGGTATCGGAATTTAAAAAAGCCCTTTATTTCCTTCTTGGCTAATTCTACATAATTGAAAACAAATAAGAATCATGTAGAATGTATTGTGGGAGGTGGAGGAGACATTAAAGGCATAGTGGTTTATTCAAATCACATGGCATAGCATTAATTCCAATTTTTTTTTTCAAGACGTTCGGAGTTAAAAAGATATTGACTATGTTAACTTTTTTATATTTTGTCAGATATGTATGTTTCACAACTTCCATGCTCTTCACCTTCTTTTGTACTTCTCCCACACTTTCTCCTTCATGATCCGCAGCAGTAGCATTTTATTCATCAACTTTTTCTTCACCTTATTCATCTTCTTCTTCACCTTCTTCCCATTAATTTTTTTTCCATTCTTCATATTCTTCTTATTCAGCTATTATTAATTTTCATATGCTATTTCTTCATCTTCTTCCTATTCTTCTTTTTCTTCATTTTCTTATGGTGACAGGCATTCCTGTAGTACTTATCTATAAAAGTTATAAGATTACACCTTACGTTCTGCCTGTCACAAAAGATTTACAACAGGATTTGTCCGCTTTCAGTTTGGCCTGCAGCAGCAGGCATTTTCCAGGGGCACCACGAGGAGTAACGGACTCACCCCCATTTACTGCTTAGTCTTCTTCTGCTTATAATTTTGATTTCTTCTATGCTGATTTTTAGTCTTATGCTTAATGTTCTTCTGCTTTCTGTTCTTCTGCTTTTGCTTCTTCTGCTTCTTGTTCTTCTGTCTTTTGTTCTGTATCTTGGTGGTTGTCTTCATGTTCTTTGTCCTCTTGGTCTTATTATTTAGGGTCATATTTCTGGTCTTCAATAAGGATTACTAAAGACAATTTCAAAAAGCTTGATCTTGGAAATGTAGCAGAAGGTACAAGAAGGCTGAGCAACTGGCGAGAACCAGCTGACAGTACTGGAACCCGTAGTGGCAGCAGAAGGAACAATAGCCAATGGCACTACTGAGGAACAGCTGACGGTGCTGGACCCCGGTTACTATGCAGGAGGTACCTGTGCTAGAAACCACTACCAAGGACCAGCTGACGTTGCTGGACCTCGGATACCGAGATGGAGGCACCTAGGCCAAAGGCTCTGGCGAGAACCAGCAGACAGTGTTGGAACCCGGATGGGTAGCAGAAGGAACAAGAGCCAATGGCACTACCGAGGACCAACTGATGGTGATGGACCACGGTTACTAAGCAGAAGGTACCTGTGCTAAAAAGCACTACCAAGGACCAGCTGACGGTGCTGGACCTCAGATACCAAGATGGAGGCACCTAGGCCAAAGGCTCTGGCGAAAACCAGCTGACAGTGCTGGCACCCGGATGGGTAGCAGAAGGAACAAGAGCCAATGGCACTACCGAGGACCAACTGACGGTGCTGGAACCCGGTTACTAAGCAGGAGGTACCTGTGCTAGAAAGCACTACCAAGGACCAGCTGACGGTGCTGGACCTTCGGATACCGAGATGGAGGCACCTAGGCCAAAGGCTCTGACGAGAACCAGCTGACAGTGCTGGAACCCGGGTGGGTAGCAGAAGGTACCCATCCAAAGCAAAGTAGCCAGGCCACAAGCCGGCCGCAGTTACCGAAACCCACAGTCCTACAGGGGGTCCATGTCCCATTGGCACTACGGATCCAGCTTTCAGTGCCAGTTCCCGCAGCCCACATAGGAGTCACCTAAACTGCAGGCACCGTAGAGTCGGCTAACCCGGCCACAAGACGACAGGACAACAGATTGGTGGCATAGTGACCTTGACACTACCCGGAAACAGCTGGCGTGCTGGAACCAGGCTGGGCAACAGGGAGTACCCGTGCCAAAGACACTGCTGAGAACCAGCTGACGGTGCTGGAACCCAGATGGGTAGCAAAAGCTACAAGAGCCAATGGCACTACCGAGGAACAGCTGACATTGCTGGACCACGGTTACTAGGCAGGAGGTACCTGTGCTAGAAAGCACTACCAAGGACCAGCTGACGGTGCTGGACCTTCGGATACCAAGATGGAGGCACCTAGGCCAAAGGCTCAGGCGAGAACCAGCTGACAGTGTTGGAACCCGGGTGGGTAGCAGAAGGTACCCATCCAATGCAAAGTAGCCAGGCCGCAAGTCGGCCGCAGTTACCGAAACCCACAGTCCTACAGGGGGTCCATGTCCCATTGGCACTACGGATCCAGCCTTCAATGCCAGTTCCCGCAGCCCACATAGGGGTCACCTAAACTGCAGGCACCCTAGAGTCGGCTAACCCGGCCGCAAGACGACTGGACAACGGATTGGTGGCATAGTGACCTTGACACTACCCGGAAACAGCTGGCGTGCTGGAACCAGGCTGGGCAACAGGGAGTACTCATGCCAAAGACACTGCCAAGCACCAACTGGCGTTGTTGCAACCCAGGGACAATCATGGTGAAGGTCGAGGCCTACTTGGTGGCAGTTTTAGATTGTTTGTAGGGTACAACAGACTGTCAACGTGCTCCAATTAGGCATCTGTCTCCACTCTGTTTCCAGGATTTCACGTGACCACCAACACCGCCAGTTTATGCGTACAGCAGCCGTCTGCCCAATCCACACGTGTTCCTGTGTTACTGGGGTTCTGTAGTGTCAGCAGATCCCCTGATGTGTGTCTGCCACTGTCTCCTGCTCTGTCCACTTTCCCACCGCTTGCAGTGGGAAGGTGGACAGCGCAGGAGACAGTGCCGGACACACATTGGGGCATCTGCTCACGTAACAGAACACCAGGAACACAGGAACAAGTGTGGAATGCGTGGACGGCAACTGTGAGCAGGAACTGGCGGTGTTGGAGGTCAGGGGAAATACTAGAGACAGAGTGGAGACAGAGGCCAAATCAGAGAATGTTTAAATCTGAAGTAGTTACAATTTGGAGGCAGCAGCAGTTTGCCCTCCACACAGCAGGGGATCAGCTGACGTTACCGAACCCCACTTTCCCATGAACGAGTGTTTTTTTCTGTGTGGACAGCACTTCCGAGCATCAACTGGCGTTGTTGGAGCCCAGGGACAATCATGGTGCAGGCCAAGGCCGACTAGGAGCCAGGTGTAAATCGGAGGTATTTTGACTTTGGAGGGAGCAGGACACTTTGCCCTCCACACAGCAGGGGATCAGCTGACGTTACCGAACCCCACTTTTACATGAACGAGTGTTTTTTTCTGTGTGGACAGCACTTCCGAGCATCAACTGGCGATGTTGGAGCCAAGGGACAATCATGGTGCAGGCCGAGGCCTACTAGGAGCCAGGTGTAAATCGGAGATATTTTGACTTTGGAGGCAGCAGGAGAGTTTGCCATACACACAGCAGGGGATAGCAGACGTTACCGAACCCCACTTTGACATGAACAAGTGTGTTTTTCTGTGTGGACAGCACTTCCGAGCACCAACTGGCGTTGTTGGAGCCCAGGGACAATCATGGTGCAGGCCGAGGCCTACTTGGTGGCAGTTTTAAATTGTTTGTAGGCTACAACAGACTGTCAACGTGCTCCAATTAAGCATCTGTCTCCACTCTGTTTCCAGGATTTCACGTGACCACCAACACCGCCAGTTTATGCGTACAGCAGCCGTCTGCCCAATTCACACATGTTCCTGTGTTACTGGGGTTCTGTAATGTCAGCAGATCCCCTGATGTGTGTCTGCCACTGTCTCCTGCTCTGTCCACATTCCCACCACTTGTAGTGGGAAGGTGGACAGCGCAGGAGACAGTGCCGGACACACATTGGGGGATCTGCTCACGTAACAGAACACCAGGAACACAGGAACAAGTGTGGAATGCGTGGACGGCAACTGTGAGCAGGAACTGGCTGTGTTGGAGGTCAGGGGAAATACTAGAGACAGAGTGGAGACAGAGGCCAAATCAGAGAATGTTTAAATCTGAAGTAGTTACAATTTGGAGGCAGCAGCTGTTTGCCTTCCACACAGCAGGGGATCAGTTGACGTTACCGAACCCCACTTTCACATGAACGAGTGTTTTTTTCTGTGTGGACAGCACTTCCGAGCACCAACTGGCGTTGTTGGAGTCCAGGGACAATCATGGTGCAGGCCGAGGCCTACTAGGAGCCAGGTGTAAATCGGAGGTATTTTGACTTTTGAGGGAGCAGGACACTTTGCCCTCCACACAGCAGGGGATCAGCTGACGTTACTGACCCCCACTTTCACATGAACGAGTGTTTTTTTCTGTGTGGACTGCACTTCCGAACAACAACTGACGATGTTGTAGCCCAGGGATAGTCATTTTGTAGGCTGAGGCCTGCTTGGAGGCAGTTTAAGATAAGACATTGTTTGAATTTGGAGGCAGCAGGAGAGTTTGCCGTACACACAGCAGGGGATCAGCTGACGTTACCGAACCCCACTTACACATGAACAAGTGTGTTTTTCTATGTGGACAGCACTTCTGAGCACCAACTGGCGTTGTTGGAGCCCAGGGACAATCATGGAGCAGGCCGAGGCCTACTTGGTGGCAGTTTTAGATTGTTTGTAGGCTACAACAGACTGTCAACGTGCTCCAATTAGGCATCTGTCTCCACTCTGTTTCCAGGATTTCACGTGACCACCAACACCGCCAGTTTATGCGTACAGCAGCCGTCTGCCCAATCCACACGTGTTCCTGTGTTACTGGGGTTCTGTAATGTCAGCAGATCCCCTGATGTGTGTCTGCCACTGTCTCCTGTTCTGCCCACATTCCCACCGCTTGCAGTGGGAAGGTGGACAGCGCAGGAGACAGAGCCGGACACACATTGGGGGATCTGCTCACGTAACAGAACACCAGGAACACAGGAACAAGTGTGGAATGCGCGGACGGCAACTGTGAGCAGGAACTGGCGGTGCTGGAGGTCAGGGGAAAAACTAGAGACAAGAGTGGAGACAGAGGCCAAATCAGAGAATGTTTAAATCTGAAGTAGTTACAATTTGGAGGCAGCAGCAGTTTGCCCTCCACACAACTGGGGATCAGCTGACGTTACCGAACCCCACTTACACATGAACGAGTGTTTGTTTCTGTGTGGACAGCACTTCCGAGCAACAACTGACGATGTTGGAGCCCAGGGATAGTCATTTTGTAGGCTGAGGCCTACTTGGAGGCAGTTTAAGATAAGACGTTGTTTGAATTTGGAGGCAGCAGGAGAGTTTGCCGTACACACAGCAGGGGATCAGCTGACGTTACCGAACCCCACTTACACATGAACAAGTGTGTTTTTCTGTGTGGACAGCACTTCTGAGCACCAACTGGTGGTGTCGGAGCCCAGGGAAAATCAGGTAGTAGGCCAAGGCCTACTTGGAGCCAGGTGTAAATCTGAGGTTGTTTGACTGTGGAGGGAGCAGGAGAGTTTGCCATACACACAGCAGGGGATCAGCTGACGTTACCGAACCCCACTTACACATGAGCGAGTGTTTTGTCTGTGCGGACAGCACTTATGAGCACCAACTGGCGTTGTTGGAACCCAGGGACAATCATGGTGAAGGCCGAGGCCTACTTGGTGGTAGTTTTAGATTGTTTGTAGGCTACAACAGACTGTCAACGTGCTCCAATTAGGCATCTGTCTCCACTCTGTTTCCAGGATTTCACGTGACCACCAACACCGCCAGTTTATGCGTACAGTAGCCGTCTGCCCAATCCACACGTGTTCCTGTGTTACTGGGGTTCTGTAATGTCAGCAGATCCCCTGATGTGTGTCTGCCACTGTCTCCTGCTCTGTCCACATTCCCACCGCTTGCAGTGGGAAGGTGGACAGTGCAGGAGACAGTGCCGGACACACAT
The DNA here is from genome assembly GCF_039654945.1 of Dendrobates tinctorius. Lineage (NCBI taxonomy): Eukaryota > Metazoa > Chordata > Amphibia > Anura > Dendrobatidae > Dendrobates > Dendrobates tinctorius. The sequence goes on from NW_027361726.1 coordinate 6,944,166, forward strand.
TGGGGGATCTGCTCACGTAACAGAACACCAAGAACACAGGAACAAGTGTGGAATGCGTGGACGGCAACTGTGAGCAGGAACTGGCGGTGCTGGAGGTCAGGGGAAATACTAGAGGCAGAGTGGAGACAGAGGCCAAATCAGAGAATGTTTAAATCTGAAGTAGTTACAATTTGGAGGCAGCAGCACTTTGCCCTCCACACAGCAGGGGATCAGCTGACGTTACCGACCCCCATTTTCACATGAACGAGTGTTTTTTTCTGTGTGGACAGCACTTCTGAGCAACAACTGGCGGTGTCGGAGCCCAGGGAAAATCAGGTAGTAGGCCGAGGCCTACTTGGAGCCAGGTGTAAATCTGAGGTTGTTTGACTGTTGAGGGAGCAGGACACTTTGCCATACACACAGCAGGGAATCAGCTGACGTTACCGAACCCCACTTACACATGAACGAGTGTTTGTTTCTGTGTGGACAGCACTTCCGAGCAACAACTGACGATGTTGGAGCCCAGGGATAGTCATTTTGTAGGCTGAGGCCTACTTGGAGGCAGTTTAAGATAAGACGTTGTTTGAATTTGGAGGCAGCAGGAGAGTTTGCCGTATACACAGCAGGGGATCAGCTGACGTTACCGAACCCCACTTACACATGAACAAGTGTGTTTTTCTGTGTGGACAGCACTTCTGAGCACCAACTGGTGGTGTCGGAGCCCAGGGAAAATCAGGTAGTAGGCCAAGGCCTACTTGGAGCCAGGTGTAAATCTGAGGTTGTTTGACTGTGGAGGGAGCAGGAGAGTTTGCCATACACACAGCAGGGGATCAGCTGACATTACCGAACCCCACTTACACATGAGCGAGTGTTTTGTCTGTGCGGACAGCACTTCTGAGCACCAACTGGCGTTGGAACCCAGGGACAATCATGGTGAAGGCCGAGGCCTACTTGGTGGTAGTTTTAGATTGTTTGTAGGCTACAACAGACTGTCAACGTGCTCCAATTAGGCATCTGTCTCCACTCTGTTTCCAGGATTTCACGTGACCACCAACACCGCCAGTTTATGCGTACAGTAGCCGTCTGCCCAATCCACACGTGTTCCTGTGTTACTGGGGTTCTGTAATGTCAGCAGATCCCCTGATGTGTGTCTGCCACTGTCTCCTGCTCTGTCCACATTCCCACCGCTTGCAGTGGGAAGGTGGACAGAGCAGGAGACAGTGCCGGACACACATTGGGGGATCTGCTCACGTAACAGAACACCAAGAACACAGGAACAAGTGTGGAATGCGCGGACGGCAACTGTGAGTAGGAACTGGCGGTGCTGGAGGTCAGGGGAAATACTAGAGACAGAGTGGAGACAGAGGCCAAATCAGAGAATGTTTAAATCTGAAGTAGTTACAATTTGGAGGCAGCAGCACTTTGCCCTCCACACAGCAGGGGATCAGCTGACGTTACCGACCCCCACTTTCACATGAACGAGTGTTCTTTTCTGTGTGGACAGCACTTCTGAGCAACAACTGGCGGTGTCGGAGCCCAGGGAAAATCAGGTAGTAGGCCGAGGCCTACTTGGAGCCAGGTGTAAATCTGAGGTTGTTTGACTGTTGAGGGAGCAGGACACTTTGCCATACACACAGCAGGGGATCAGCTGACGTTACCGAACCCCACTTACACATGAGCGAGTGTTTTGTCTGTGCGGACAGCACTTCTGAGCACCAACTGGCGTTGTCGGAGCCCAGGGAAAATCAGGTAGTAGGCCGAGGCCTACTTGGTGGCAGTTTTCGATTGTTTCTAGACTACTACTAACTGTCAACGTACTCCAATTAGGCCTCTGTCTTCACTCTGTTTCGAGTATTTCCTCTGGCTTCCAACCATGCCAGTTGCTGCTTTGAAATGCCGTCTGCACAACCCACACTTGTTCCTGTGTTACTGGGGTTCTGTAACAGCAGCTTCTCCCTAGAGGTGAGTCAGGCAATGTCTCCTGCTCTGTCCACTTTTCCACTACAAGTAGTGGGAATGTAGACAAAGCAGGAGACATTGCCGGACTCACCTCTGGAGATGAGCAGATATTACAGGACCCAGGTAACACAGGAACAAGTGTGGATTGTGCAGACGGCACTTGAGAGCAGAAACAGGCGGTGTTGTAGGCCGGAGGAAATACTCAAAACAGAGTGGAGACAGAGGGCAAATCAGAGAACATATTAAATCAGAGGTAGTCAGAAGTTGTAGGCAGCAGGAGAGTTTGCCGTACACACAGCAGGGGATCAGCTGACGTTACCGAACCCCACTTACACATGAGCGAGTGTTTTGTCTGTGCGGACAGCACTTCTGAGCAACAACTGGAGGTGTCGGAGCCCAAGGAAAATCAGGTAGTAGGCCGAGGCCTACTTGGAGCCAGGTGTAAATCTGAGGTTGTTTGACTGTGGAGGCAGCAGGACACTTTGCCATACACACAGCAAGGGATCAGCTGACGTTACCGAACCCCACTTACATATGAGCGAGTGTTTTGTCTGTGTGGACAACACTTCTGAGCAACAACGGGCGTTGCTGTAGCCCAGGAAATAAAGTTCAGGTCATAGAAACATGAACACAACAGGAGACCTGGATAGTGTTGCCAGCCAATTATTTATTCTGGAAGAGGACTGGCAAATTCAGGTGAGATCCAGGCCTTGTTCATTTTCAGAAAAGTAAGCCAGTCAACATTATCAGCGGATAGTCGCGTGCGACGGTCTGTTACCACACGACCTGCAGCACTAAAGACACGTTCCGATAATACACTGGCAGCAGGGCAAGTGTTGTGAGTTCATTTTTCCCTTCACCATTGAGGTCTGATGAACTCTCTCCTCTGGTGAAGGAAGGTAGTGAGGCTGATTACCAAACACCTGGGCAGCTAGATGATGACTGGGTGGCTGGAATTGAGGACTGGATATAAGGCTGCCGACGCCCTTCTTCCTGGCTGGTGATTTTCCTGCTGGATACTTGGAGACCAGTCTGATTCCTGCATCTCAAAGCTAAGTTTTTCTGCTCTGCTTTGCACTCTTCAGTTTTGTTTTTGTTTTGCCTTGTTTTTTGGGAGTTCTGCCATCCCCAGCCGGGGGTGAGCTGAATTCCATTTTTGTCTCTGATCTGTTGATCTTTTGCTCTGTCTTCAGAATATACCTGAGTGCTGATATAGTCTTTTGAAGCCTAGCGACTTCAGGGCCTGTTTTTCCTATCAGTCGGTTGGCTCATTTTGATAGGGTTTTTGCGGATGGCAGACAGCAGCTTTCCTATCCTGTCCTATGTAGTTAGCTTGGGCCCCATCATTTGCTCAACCTATCTTTCTATCTGTGTTAGTGTTTTCATCTTGCTTCACCGTCATTATATGTTGGGGACTGCCTATTGCTTTGAGGTCTGCTCTGGGGCAGTTTAGTTTTTCCCCTTTCTGTCTTTAGGCTATGTAGTTCTCCGGCTGTGATCGAGGGGTCTAGGGCACCGTAGGAACCCCCCACGGCTACTGCTAGTTGTTGTGGATAGGTCCAGGGGTCTGCAATCCGATAGCTGCCAACCTCTCTGGTTTTTCTGGACTTAGCTGGTATTTTGTTTTTTCCTCCTCCGGTGACTCATCATAACAGAATCACCAGCCATACTGCAGATCCTAGGGTACTCAATAGCAGGAGAGAATTGTAAAAAAAAAAAAAAAAAGTGTCAGAATTTTTTTTTTTTTGCGTGCATATTTTTTCCTCTATATCTCTGAGGCTGTAGGGGGAATTTTTCTCTCAATGGAGATGAAGCAATTGTCTGATCGTGTGGAGCAGCTCGCTGCTGAAGTGCGGGGAATTTCCGCCTATCTTGCTCATTCACATGCTGCTGAACCAAAGATTCCCACTCCTGATGTGTTTTTTGGGAATGGGTCTAAATTCTTGAATTTCAAGAATAATTGTAAATTATTTTTTGCCTTGAAGTCTAACTCGTCGGGGAACTCCGCGCAGCAGGTTAAAATTGTCATCTCTTTGCTGCGCGGCGATCCCCAGGATTGGGCGTTTTCTTTGAAACCTGATGATCCTATTTTGAATAATGTGAATGCATTTTTTCAAGCCTTGGGGTTGTTGTATGATGAACCTAATGCTATTGATCAGGCTGAAAAGACCCTGTTGGCATTAAGCCAGGGTCGGGATTCGGCAGAGTCGTACTGTCAAAAATTCAGAAAGTGGGCGGTCCTTACAACTTGGAATGATGGTGCCTTGGTAGCCCTCTTTTGGAAGGGTTTGTCAGAAACTGTAAAAGATACTATGGTGGGATTCCCTGTTCCCTCTAGTCTTGACGATTCTATGTCATTAGCCATTCAGGTGGATCGGCGTTTGCGTGAACGCAAAACTACACGAGAGATGTTGCCACCTGTTGAACAAATGTCTGAACCTATGCAATGTGATAGAGTTTTGTCTAGGGCGCAACGTCAGGAGTTCAGAAGGCGTAATAAGCTGTGTTTTTTTTGTGGAGATGCCTCGCATATTATTCCTGTCTGCCCTAAAGGAGAGAAACGTTGTGCACACACGTTTTCTGTGGGTGGTGTTCAACCTAAGTTTCTTCTGGCAATTACTCTGATCTGCTCCCTGTCCACATTTTCCACCAAGGCTTTTGTGGATTCAGGAGCAGCTCTTAACCTGATGGACTTGGATCTTGCTAAACGTTGTGGATTTCCTATGACACCTCTGCGGACGCCTATCCCTTTGAGGGGTATTGATGCTACTCCTTTGGCGAAGAATAAACCTCAGTTTTGGACCCAGGTGGTAATGCGGGTCGCCCCAGACCATCAAGAAAATTGCAGATTTTTGGTGTTGCATAATTTGCATGATACCATTGTTCTGGGGTTTTCCTGGTTGGAAATCCAAAATCCAGTTCTGGATTGGAAATCTTTGTCTGTGGTGAGTTGGGGTTGTCGGTGTGCCCTTAGTGATGCTCCTGTTTTCTCCACCTCTCCCCAGTCGCATGATGTTCCTGACTATTTGGCTGACTTTTATGATGTATTTAGTGATAATGTGTCTGCGTCTTTGCCTCCTCATAGGAGTTATGACTGTGCAATTGAGCTGAACCCGGGGTGTAAATTCTCCAAGGGTCGGCTTTTCAATTTATCTGTACCCGAGCACGAGGCTATGCGATCCTATATTAAGGAGGCATTGGAGAAGGGTCATATTAGACCATCCTCTTCACCCTTAGGTGCTGTTTTTTTTTTCGTGGCTAAAAAGGATGGTTCATTAAGGCCTTGTATTGACTATCGTGCCCTCAACAAAATTACTGTTAAATATCAGTATCCGTTACCCCTGATTTCTGATCTATTCTCCAGAGTTAAAGGTGCTTGCTGGTTTAACAAGCTTGACCTCAGGGGGGCGTATAATCTTATTCGCATTAAGCATGGGGATGAATGGAATACGGCGTTTAATACTCCGGAGGGACATTTTGAGTACCTGGTGATGCCTTTTGGGCTCACTAATGCCCCTCCTGTCTTCCAGTGCTTCATGAACGATATATTCCGAGACCTTGTGGATACATTTTTGATTATCTATCTGGATGATATTTTGATCTTCTCCAAGAATTGGGACTCTCATGTGGAACATGTTCGGACTGTGTTCCGGATTTTGAGGGAGAATTCCCTGTATGTCAAGGGATCGAAATGCCTTTTTGGGGTACAGAGGATTTCATTTTTGGGATTTATTTTGTCTCCGTCAACTATTGAAATGGACCCGGCCAAGGTACAGGCCATTTATGATTGGGTTCAGCCCACTTCTTTGAAGGCCCTCCAGAAGTTTTTGGGTTTTGCTAATTTTTATCGGAAATTTATAGCTAATTTTTCTGGTATTGCCAAGCCATTGACGGATTTGACTAGGAAGGGTGCTGATGTGCTGAATTGGTCTCCGGAGGCTGTTTCTTCCTTTCAGGAGCTGAAGCGAAGATTCACTTCTGCTCCAGTTTTGCGGCAACCTGATGTCTCACTCCCGTTTCAGGTGGAGGTGGAAGCTTCTGAGATTGGTGCAGGAGCGGTGTTGTCCCAAAAAGATCCTGTGACACCTAAAATGAATCCTTGTGCTTTCTTTTCCCGAAAGTTCTCCCCATCCGAACGTACAGTAACTATGATGTGGGGAATCGGGAACTGTTGGCCATGAAATGGGCATTTGAGGAGTGGAGACATTGGTTGGAGGGAGCCAAACACCAAGTCATGGACCTTACTGGCCACAAGAATTTGATTTACCTGGAGTCTGCCAAGCGCTTGAATCCTATACAGGCTAGGTGGGCCTTGTTTTTCACACATTTTGATTTTGTGGTCTCTTTTCTTCCGGGCACTAAGAATGTCAAGGCAGATGCCCTCTCTAGGAGTTTTCTTGCTGATTCTCCTGTTGTGACTAAGCCTGCTACCATCTTAGGCGAGGGGGGTAGTTCTTTCTGCCATCTCGCCCGATTTGAGACGTTCTCTGGAAGAGTTTCAGGAGGACAAACCTGAGCGTTGTCCCAGTGGAAAGTTGCATGTTCCTGACCAGTGGAGGAAGAGAGTGATGTCTGAAGTTCATTGCTCTGCAATGGCTGGTCATCCAGGTATTTTTGGTACTAGAGATCTGGTGAGTCGGGCTTTTTGGTGGCCCACCTTGTCTCATGATGTCAGGAATTTTGTGCAGTCCTGTGGGACTTGCTCCTGGTCTAAACCTTGTTCTCGCTCTAGTGGGTTGTTGATGCCTTTGCCGGTGCCCTGGAGGCCATGGACCCATATTTCAATGGATTTTATCTCTGATATGCCTGTCTCTCAGAGAATGACTGTTATTTGGGTGATTTGTCATAGATTCTCTAAGATGGTCCATCTTGTACCACTCCCTAAGTTGCCATCTTCCTCTGAGTTGGTGCCCTTGTTTTTGCAACAGGTGGTTCGCTTGCACGGGATTCCTGAGAACATTGTATCTGACAGAGGAGTTCAGTTTGTGTCTAGATTTTGGAGGACTTTCTGTTCCAAGCTGGGAATTCAGTTGTCCTTCTCCTCTGCATTTCACCTTCAGACCAATGGGCAGACGGAGAGAACAAACCAGACTTTGGAGTCGTATTTGAAATGTTTTATTTCTGCCGATCAGGATGATTGGGTTTCATTTTTGCCCTTGGCCGAATTTGCTTTAAATAATAGAGCTAGTTCTGCCACTTTGATGTCACCTTTTTTTTGTAACTTTGGTTTTCACCCTCGATTTTCTTCAGGGCAGGTGGAGCCTTCTGCCTGCCCAGGTGTTGACACTGTGGTGGAGAGAATGCACCAGATCTGGGACCAAGTAGTGGATAAGTTGTCTCTCTCCCAGGAAAAGGCCCAGCGGTTTTCCAACCGGCGTAGAACCGTTGGTCCCCAGTTTAAGGTGGGTGATATGGTTTGGTTGTCGTCAAAAAATATCGCTTCTCCTAAGTTTAAGCCTAGATTTATTGGACCTTACAAGATTTTGGAGATTATTAATCCGGTCTCTTTTCGGTTGGCTCTTCCCGTCACATTTAAAATTCATAATGTGTTTCATAAGTCCTTGTTGAAGAGGTTTGTTGAACCAGTAGTTCCTGTGGTGGCACCTCCTGATCCTATATTGGTTGAAGGTAACATGGAATATGAGGTAGAGAAGATACTGGATTCCCGTCTGGCTAGACGGAGACTCCAGTATTTGGTTAAGTGGAAGGGTTATGGTCAGGAGGATAATTCCTGGGTCTGTGCCTCTGATATTCATGCCGAAAGATTGGTGCGTGCCTTTCATCGGGCTCACCCCGATTGCCCTGGTGGCATGGATGAGGGTTCGGTGACCCCTCCTCAAGGGGAGGTACTGTTGTGAGTTCATTTTTCCCTTCACCATTGAGGTCTGATGAACTCTCTCCTCTAGTGAAGGAAGGTAGTGAGGCTGATTACCAAACACCTGGGCAGCTAGATGATGACTGGGTGGCTGGAATTGAGGACTGGATATAAGGCTGCCGATGCCCTTCTTCCTGGCTGGTGATTTTCCTGCTGGATACTTGGAGGCCAGTCTGATTCCTGCATCTCAAAGCTAAGTTTTTCTGCTCTGCTTTGCACTCTTCAGTTTTGTTTTTGTTTTGCCTTGTTTTTTGGGAGTTCTGCCATCCCCGGCCGGGGGTGAGCTGAATTCCATTTTTGTCTCTGATCTGTTGATCTTTTGCTCTGTCTTCAGAATATACCTGAGTGCTGATATAGTCTTTTGAAGCCTAGCGACTTCAGGGCCTGTTTTTCCTATCAGTCGGTTGGCTCATTTTGATAGGGTTTTTGCGGATGGCAGACAGCAGCTTTCCTATCCTGTCCTATGTAGTTAGCTTGGGCCCCATCATTTGCTCAACCTATCTTTCTATCTGTGTTAGTGTTTTCATCTTGCTTCACCGTCATTATATGTTGGGGGCTGCCTATTGCTTTGAGGTCTGCTCTGGGGCAGTTTAGTTTTTCCCCTTTCTGTCTTTAGGCTATGTAGTTCTCCGGCTGTGATCGAGGGGTCTAGGGCACCGTAGGAACCCCCCACGGCTACTGCTAGTTGTTGTGGATAGGTCCAGGGGTCTGCAATCGGATAGCTGCCAACCTCTCTGGTTTTTCTGGACTTAGCTGGTATTTTGTTTTTTCCTCCTTCGGTGACTCATCATAACAGGCAAGCCAGCACCTCCAATGCATACTGGCTAAGCTCTGGCCATGTATCCAGCTTAGAGACCCAATACTTGAACGGGGAAGAGCCGTCTGGGAGTACACTAACAGGGCAAGACAAGTAGTCTGTCACCATCTGACGGAAACGTTGCCTCCTGCTGGCTGGAGCCGTCTGTGATGGTGTAGCCATTTGTGGCGGTCCCACAAAACTTTTCCACATTTGGGCCATACTGGCCTTGCCTTGTCCTGCGGCACTGCCTCTGCTACCTCTTTGTGCAGAGCTTCCTTCACTGCCTCTACCCACATGGCTGCTTTGAAAAGCACTACCAGCAACACTTGCGGGGGGAATGGAGAACATGATGGCCTGCACAAGTGTTTCTTGGTACTCCCGCATTTTTCGCTCCCGGTTCAACTGTGGTATGAGGCTTTGTAAGTTGTCCCGGTAGCGAGGATCTAGGAGGGTGTACACCCAATAATCAGCCATGTGGAGAATGTTGGCGATGCGGCGGTCATTTAACAAGCACTGCAGCATGAAATCAACCATGTGCTGCAGACTGCCAACTGGCCTGGTAACGCTGTCCCCAGCTTGAGGCAGCATCTCAGCCTGCTCAGCATCACCCCACCCTCGCTGTACACACTGACTACTAGAGCCATGTGTACCTCCCTCCTCTGGAGAGATGTGTTCCTCCTCCTCCATTGACTCCTCGTCATCCTCCTCACTAAGTGTCCCCTGCCTGGGCCTTTGTGTGGAGGCATGTTGCGCAGACTTGCCAGAAGCAGATGGCATTTCTGACTCCTCATCCTCGACCTCTTCAAAAACCTCCTCACTTAGTGCTTGTAAGGTTTTTTGAAGCAGACAGATAAGGGGGACAGTCATGCTGACGCCATCCGCGTGGAGTCATCGAAGGCACGCAAAACTTGGCAGATGTCCCTCATAGTCACCCACTCAGTGGTGGTGAAGTGTGTCCGGCGCACAGTGCGACTTGTTTGCGCCTGATGCAGCTGGTACTCCATTACTGCTGCCTGTTGCTCACACAACCGCTCCAACATATGTAACGTTGAATTCCACCTGGGGGGGAGGTCACATATGATGCGATGTTCTGGCAGGCGGAAACGGCGTTGCAGAGATGCAATGTGCGATCTTGCCATGCTGGAACGCCGCAAGTGAGCACACTCTAGGCGAACCTTGTGCAGCAGTGCATCAAGATCCGGATAGTCCCTCAGAAAGCTCTGCACGACCAAATTGAGCACGTGTGCCAGACATGGTATGTGAGTGAGGTTGCCTAGGCCCAGAGCTGCCACTAGATTTCGGCCATTGTCACTCACTACCAAACCTGGCTGGAGATTCGCTGGCACAAACCACACATCGCTCTCTTGCTTGATGGCATTCCAGAGCTCCTGTGCTGTGTGGCTCCGATTCCCCAAAGAAATTAATTTAAGGACGGCCTGTTGATGTTTGGCCACACCTGCGCTCATATCTGGCCTAACAGGCTCATGCAGTGCTGATTCCGAGGAACTAGAGTAGGAGGAGGACTCAATATGTACAGACTGCATTCCTGCAATCCTTGGAGTTGGCAGAATACATACAGAGCCACTCTCCAGATCTGTACCCGGCTCCACAACATTGACCCAATGGGAAGTGAGGGAAAGGTATCGTCCCTGTCCATGGCTTCTGGTCCACGCATCGGTGGTCAGGTGGACCTTGCTACTGACAGCGTTTAGTAGCGCATTTTTAATTTTTGCCTCCACATGCTTTTGCAGGGCAGGGATGGCTTGCCTGCTGAAATAAAAGCAGCTGGGCACATTGTATTGTAGAACTGCCAATGACATCAAGTTCCGGAAGGTGTCAGTCTCCACCAGCCTGAATGACAGCATCTCAAGGGCCAGTAGTTTGGCAATGCCGGCATTCAGAGCCAGTGCTCGGGGATGGTTTGCCGAGTATGGCCACTTTTTCTCCCATGCCTGTGCTACCGATTGCTGGTGAGTGGCCTGGGAGTGTGCTGATGACTGCGAACGTGGTTCAGTGGGTGGAATTTCACTGGGTCTCTGGACAACAGTGGCAGTGGTTCTTCCATGGCGTTCCAGTGAGGAAGCCGAACCAGCTGTGTGTGAGCTGGAGGAAGAGGCCCCAACACGAGCTGAAGAGGTGGTAGGTGCTGCTGAAGGTTGGCCTACATCTTCAGTGTGTCTGTGTAACTCCACCTCGTGCTTGGTACGCAAAAACAAAAATACAAGCTAAGTCCAGAAAACGGAGAGGTTGGTAGCTAGCGGATTGCAGACCCCTGATCCTATTCACAACAGCTAACAGTAGCCGTGGGGTGTTCCTACGGTGGTCCTAGACACCTCGTTCACAGCCGGAGAACTAAATAAACCTAAAGAAAGAAAGGGGAAATCTAAACTGCCCCAGAGCAGACCCCAAAGCAATAGACAGCCCCCAACATGTATTGACAGTGAAAACAGATGAAAACACAAACACAGACAGAAAGACAGGCTGAGCAAACGATGGGGCCCTCACTAACTAGATAGGATAGGAAAGAAAAGCAACTGTCTGCAATCACGCAAAAACCCTGCCAAAAATAATGTCCAACACGTCTGATAGAAAAGGCCCTGAAGTCAGTAGACGTCAAAATCACTATATCAGCACTCAGGTATATTCTGAAAACAGAGCAACGAGATCAACTGATCAGAGACAAAAATGGAGTTCAGCCAGTCCCAACCAGGGCTGGCTGAACACAAACACTAAGTAAACCAGACAAAATCTCATGGAACAATAGCATAGCAAAAACTTAGCTTTAGTAGACAGGACTAAACTGGAGGCCAGAGCTCAGAGCAGAGAGGATCACCAACAACTAGAGTTGAGCGAAACGGGTCGAACAATTTCAAAAGTCGCCGACTTTTGGCAAAGTCGGGTTTCATGAAACAAAACCTGACCCTAGGATGAGGTCGGCCACGAGGTCGGCGACTTATGCGCCAAAGTCGCGTTTCAAAAGTTTGTTTAGCGCTCTTTTTCAGCCAATCAGGATCCACGGACACTGTGGGCAACGTGATGACATAGGCAGGGGTCACCACCATCTTTCAGAAGGGCATGCAAGTGATTGGCTTGCTTTCGTGGGCGTCACAGGGGTTATAAAAGGGCGTGCACGCCGACCGCCATCTTACTTCTGCCGATCTTAGCATAGGGAGAGGTTGCTGATTCTGTAGAGAGAGCGTTAGGCAGGGAAGAAGACAAAAAAACTGCTTCTGCTGCTAGCGATTTTGCCTGTGCAACACACCAGTCACTGTGTGTGCAGTGTAAGGGGAGGCTATATTGTGGTGGATCAGCGGTGTTGGTTGTTAGGCTGCCTTCTAAGGCTTCCTGACAGCTGCATTGCTGTTTCCCCACTGCTCTGCAGACTGCTTTTTTAAAAGCAATCCCAATTTTTTTTTTGTCCTGCTAAGGTACTGAGCGTGCATTTATTCACACCATACAGCGGTGTACGCTCCTCATACAGTACCGTGTAACGGCTGTTATCACAGCCACAGTGAAGCTATCTGTGTGTCACTGTGGAAGGATAAGTGGAGGACTTGTTCCGTTCTTACAGACCTACACTCTAGGGAGATTCCTATTCTGCCCAATTCTACAATTCACTTTTTTCACACCTGTGCCATCGAGCCTGTGACATAGCGCTCTGATATTCAGTGGGCCTCACACAATCCAAAAGTGTCCAGTGTCCACAAGTGTCTGCAGAAATTCAAAATCTCCCTTATCCTGTAGTCACTTTTTTCACACCTGTGCCATCGAGCCTGTGACATAGCGCTGTGATATTCAGTGGGCCTCACACAATCCAAAAGTGTCCAGTGTCCACAAGTGTCTGCAGAAATTCAAAATCTCCCTTATCCTGTAGTCACTTTTTTCACACCTGTGCCATCGAGCCTGTAACATAGCGCTGTGATATTCAGTGGGCCTCACACAATCCAAAAGTGTCCAGTGTCCACAAGTGTCTGCAGAAATTCAAAATCTCCCTTATCCTGTAGTCACTTTTTTCACACCTGTGCCATCGAGCCTGTGACATAGCGCTCTGATATTCAGTGGGCCTCACACAATCCAAAAGTGTCCAGTGTCCACAAGTGTCTGCAGAAATTCAAAATCTCCCTTATCCTGTAGTCACTTTTTTCACACCTGTGCCATCGAGCCTGTGACATAGCACTCTGATATTCAGTGGGCCTCACACAATCCAAGTGTCCAGTGTCCACAAGTGTCTGCAGAAAATCTCTCCCCTGTCCTATAGACACCTTGTACCTTGTTTTACATTACTATATAGTTTGTTGGATTTTGTCTACATTTCTACCAAAAATGAGGAAGGCTGGTGGAAGAGGCCGTGGAATTGGGCGGGGGTTGGCAGCTGGTAATGATGGTGTTGGTGGTGGATCTGATGGAAGTGGCAAAAGCAAAATAGGACCGAATGCAGGAGGTGTTGAGCCTGCGTCATCGTCTGGCTCCATAAGGCTTCGAAGGCTTAGTTTTCTAGGAGTTGGCAAACCGCTTTTAACGCCAGAGCATCAGGAAAAAGTTTTGTCTTACATTGCTGACTCAGCCTCCAGCTCTATCGCCTCCTCTTCTGAAGTTGTAAAAAGTAAAAGCACTGAGTCGTCATTGGAGGCTCATGTTCGTGAACCACACCTTTCCTTGTGTCCTTCACCCCAACCAAGATTGAAGGATGACGCAGGCCATACTACTGATTACTCCATGGAGCTGTTTTCACATACCATGCCTGGATTATCAAGTGAAATGGTGAATTACCCAGGCCAAGATGAATCTGACATGGAGTGCACTGATGCACAGCCACTGATAGATGATTCTGCTGGTACATTCACTCAGAGCACTACATTGTCCTCGCAGTGTACAGAGCCAGATTCTGACCCTGATGAGACTCAGGTGCCCCTTCCCGCACACTATACCACCATACACGGTGACACAGAGGAAGGTGCACATGACATTGAAGAGGAGGTGATGGATGACCCAGTTGTTGACCCAGATTGGCATCCATTGGGGGAAGAGGGTGCTGCTTCCAATAGCTCAGATGAGGAGCATCCACAGCAGACATCGACATCGCAACAGCTGTTATCTGGCAGGCCCGGAGCACTCCAAAGACAGGTTCCAAAAATCAAAAGAGTTGCTGGACAACTTGTCCAGAGGGTCAAAACATCACAGCGTGCTAGGCCGCAAAATGTCTGCCAAAGTAGGAAGAGTGCAGTGCGGCACTTTTTTGAACAAAATCCTCATGATCACGCCAAGGTTATCTGTAACAAGTGCGCAAAGACCTTTAGCCGAGGGAAAAATCTGAAAAATTTGAATACCAGTTGCATGCTTAGACATTTAACCAGCATGCACTTGCAAGCATGGACACAACACCAAACCTCAAGTGCCACATGTGCAACTGATCACAAAGAAGGTAGTCAGCAATGCTACATTGTTTCCCCCACTGTAAGCCCACCGGTTAGCACAGCAGCAAATGTTGAGGTGTCGTTGCAAGGCCACAGCAGTCAGGGAATCCCACTGTTATATCAACGAAATACTGAATCTAGGCCATCAGAAAGAACACCAACTCCATCACCATCATCAACCCTCTCTCGGTCCGCCCTGTCCACCGCTACTTCCACCATATGCAGCTCTCAAGTCCAGCTCACCCTCCCAGACACTATGAGTAGGTCAAGAAAGTACTCAGTCTCTCATCCGCGTACACTGGGTTTGAACGCCCACATTGCCAAACTAATCTCGTTTGAGATGATGCCCTATCGGTTGGTGGAAAGCGCAGCTTTCCGCGAACTCATGGCCTATGCAGTACCACGCTATGACCTACCCAGTCGCCACTTCTCTCGCAAAACCATCCCAGCCCTCCACCATCATGTGAAAGACCGCATTGTCCATGCACTCAAGCAGTCAGTGAGTGGAAAGGTGCACCTCACAACTGATGCATGGTCCAGTCGGCATGGCCAGGGCCGTTACGTGTCCATCACTGCGCACTGGGTTAATGTGGTGGATGCAGGGTCCACAGGGGACAGCGGTGGTGGGACAGTGCTGCCTAGCCCACGGTATAGGAAACAGTTGGCTGTAGGCGTTCCACCCTCCTCCTCCTCCTCCAGAAGCAAAAGCTCGTCCACAGAGCGCAGTCGTACGAGCACTCCATCTGCAGCTGCCACTGTTGCACACGAGGTTTCCCCCTATCGAGCAGCTAGTGGAAAGTGTCAGCAGGCTGTGTTGCAGATGATGTGTTTGGGCGACAGACACACCGCCGAGGTGCTGGCTGAGTACTTGAAGCGACAAACTGAGTCATGGCTGGGCAGTGTACATCTTGAGGCAGGCAAGGTAGTGATAACGGCCGTAATTTTGTGGCAGCCATAGCCCTTTCAAAACTCAGCCACATACCTTGCTTGGCTCACACCTTGAACCTGGTGGTGCAGTGCTTCCTCAAAAATTATCCGGAGTTAACAGTCCTGCTCCATAAGGTGCGAAGACTGTGCGCGCACATCCGCCGGTCGCCTGTACACTCCGTTCGTATGCAGAAGCTGCAGCGATTGCTCCACCTTCCCAACCACCGCCTCATTATCGACATTGCGACAAGGTGGAACTCCAACCTGCACATGGTGGAGCGGCTGTGCGAGCAGAGGCAGGCCATAATGCATTTGTGGGAGGATACACGGCCAGGCACTTTGAGAGCAGACATGGAGTTGACAGGTGTGCAGTGGTCGAAGCTGAAAGACCTCTGTAAAGTCCTTCAGTGTTTTGAGGAATGCACATGGCTGGTAAGCGCAGACGACGCCATCCTAAGCATGAGCATCCCACTTATGCGTCTGCTCATGCAAACTTTGACGCACCTTAAGGAGCAGGCGTCTGCAGCCAATGTTGACGAGGAGGAAGAGGTGGAGGGAATCATTGATGACATTCAGCCATTGTCTGCTCAGGGACCTCTCCTGGACGAGTTGGAGGAAGAAGAGGAGGAGGAGGATGATGATGGGGATGATTACTTAGGGGAGGAGGATGCATCTCGTGGGGCAAGTGAAAATGTTGGTGTGGCAAGGTCTGGTACAGGGTTTGTGCGTGACTGGAGGGATGTGGATTTTTCAGAAAGTGCTCCTCCAACCAGCACTCGCAGTGCATCATTGACACCGGGAACATTGGCCCACATGTCAGATTATGCCTTGCGGATCCTAAAAAGGGACCCCCGCATTGCCAAAATGATGAACGATGACGACTACTGGTTGGCTAGCATCCTGGATCCACGCTATAAAGGCAAATTACAAAACATCATGCCACAGGAGAACCTTGACCTAATATTGGCTAATAAACAAGCAACTCTGGTAAATCGGTTGCTTGAGGCATTCCCAGCACACAGCAGCGGTGGTGGTTCTCACACGAGCCGTACGGGCCGGGGGCAGCTTGGCAAAGGTGTTCATGGTGCACACAGCAGAAGTGGTGTTGGAGACAGGGGTTTCATGACAATGTTGTGGACTGATTTTTCAAGTACTGCTCACACAACTGGTAATACAGCATCGATGGAAAGTGACAGCAGTTGTCAACTATGGTTACAAACTACTTTTCCTCCCATATCGATGTTCTCCCACACAGGTCATTCCCCTTTGACTATTGGGCCGCTAAACTGGACACCTGGCCTGAATTGGCCCAATATGCCTTACAGGAGCTCGCTTGCCCAGCTGCAAGTGTGCTATCGGAAAGAGTCTTCAGTGCAGCTGGATCAATCCTGACAGAAAAAAGGACCCGTCTGTCAACCCAAAATGTGGATGATCTAACCTTCATTAAAATGAACCATGCATGGATTTCCAATGATTTTGTCCCACCTTCCCCTGATGACACATAGGGTGACAGAAAAATGGCTTGCTTTGGTCCACCTCTTCCTGGGACTTGACCTATTTCGCCTTTTGCATCAGCTGAATGTCCAACATCAACATATGCCACTTTCTAAAACTCCCTAACTGTGCAGGGCCCCAGCATTTGCAATCTTTACCTCTCCCTGCTCCTCCGCTGTGTGGTCTGGGCCATCAAATCCATACTGTGCCTGACACCGTCTGAGCCTGCCTCCTGATGTATAGACATATCTTTTGAATGTGTATGCTATCCATACATGTTATCCGGGGATACGGTACCCTTTCTCACCTTTGTGCAATCACATGCAAGCCATACTGGGCCTAACACCGTCTGAGCCTGCCTCCTGATGTATAGACATATCTTTTGAATGTGTACGCTATCCATACATGTTATCCGGGGATACGGTACCCTTTCTCACCTTTGTGCAATCACGTGTAATCCATACTGGGCGTGAGAACGGCTGGCGAGCTGTTAAGCAAGCTACAGCACCTGTGGTTTGCACACGTAAGTTTTTCATTTTTTCAGGAATGTCGGTTAGGCCTAATTCCGGAACTGCGGTTGACCTGCACTTACTGGGAAATCATTGTTCGCGAGTAATAATTGTAATCAGTGATCCCCATCACTAACGTTGTTCAGCGGGTTATCTGCACCTGTAAGCGACAAACGCTGGCCTTTTCAGTGTAGCGCACATGCAGCCACGTACATGTAAGGGCATGACTCACCAGTTATTGGCCAATCTCATGTGCCAGAGCCTCACGTGTCCCTCTAGTAAGCCGGACTCGGACCGCGGGGCATGACGGAGTCTCGTTCGTTAACGGAATTAAGCTTGCAATGTGTGCATCTGTTCTGTAGCTGGAATGGTTGAGTTTGCCCGTGTTGAGTCAAATTACGCCGTAGGCTCCACTCCTGGTGGTGCCCTTCTGGACATTCCTTTAAGGTTCAGCTTTGCAACCATACTGCCCACGTAAAACAAACACTTTGCCTTCATGAACGCTGTTTGGAGGGTCATGACTCGTGGGAATAACGCCGCCCAATCAGTTAACCTGCTAGAGAGATCCTTCGTTGCTCCCAAGCATGACATCACACTCCCTAGGAGGAAGGTAATGCCACTGTGGCGACCGATTCCTGGGGGCGACACAAGTGCACTGATGCCCAGCCACTGCTCGATGAATCTGCTGGTACATTGACCCAGACCACTACATTCCCCTCGCATGCTACCCTTCCCATATACAGTTCCATCTTACACGGTGACAAAGAGGAAGCTGCAGATGAAAGTGCAGGTTCGGTCCACCCGCCATCAGACACACCACCGTACTATCAGGGGCCCTGTGCCAGTGCCGTCGCCAGCGAGTGGGCCCCCCCTGCTTGCTCAGGATCACAGCACTTGCAAGGTTGAAATACTGTGCAGTGAGATGGAAGATGGGGACGACGAGGAGTCCAGACTAGTACAGGGATTCCCTAGCGAGGAGACTTATTTCATTGTTTTCAATGTTGGGACAGCAATTTTTGGGAAGCACTATACTCTGGAGAATGATAGATGGGGCCCACCATACACTGGAACATTCCAAAGGTGGACATCAGAC
The DNA here is from genome assembly GCF_039654945.1 of Dendrobates tinctorius. Lineage (NCBI taxonomy): Eukaryota > Metazoa > Chordata > Amphibia > Anura > Dendrobatidae > Dendrobates > Dendrobates tinctorius. The sequence continues at coordinate 6,962,215 of NW_027361726.1, forward strand.
ACTGGAGCAGCATTTACAGGGCCCATTATACACTAGAGCATTAGAAATGGGGCCCATTATGTTTGGAGCCCATAAGACAGTGGAGCTTCATCCATGGGGACCAACATATACTGTAGCATTATGTGGAGCGCATTATATACTGTTTCAAACATTATATGGGACCAATGATTCTGTATGGAGAAATAGATGGGCCTCGTCATGAGATGTAAAAAGTGTAGTATTTTTCATTGTACTATACCGCTATTTCTCTGCCGTATCGGAGCATGATGAGTTGTGGTATGTGTTAAAGGGGCGCTCTTTCACCCAGGGCACATGAAAACCTGGAGCCAGCCCTACCCCCCCACAACTTTAGCCAAATAACCCCCATTTTTCAGTGCGTAGCTTGTATTATGAAGTTAATTAAGGTTGACCAGCTTAAGTAAGAAGAATTGATGCTTTTGGCATTCAAATGAGCACTGTAGGTGTGTTTCCTGTCCTCCTCTCACTGCCGACTTTTTTTCCCCATTGACTTACATTGGGTTTCGTGTTTCGGGACGACCCCGACTTTTCCCTATAATCGGCCGATCTTGCTCGACCCGACTTTTGGAAAAGTCGGGTTTCACGAAACGAAACTCGACCATAAAAAAACAAAAGTCGCTCAACTCTACCAACAACCCAGCAGGGCGTCGGCGGCCTTATATCCACTCAGAGATTCCGGATGTCCAATCACACTCCACCTGTTCAGATGACAGGTTTTTCCCATCCAAATCAATTTCACTACCTCCTTTCACCAGCAGAGGGAGTTCATCGGACATCAAAGGTGAAGGAGAAAATGAGCTCATAACAGTTAAGTAATGTGATAGACAGGCCTCTATTCCTTATATTTAAAGACTCTATAGAAACAGGGTCTGTTCCTTTTGATTGGCAGCAAGCAAATGTGGTATCAATATTCAAAAAGGGGTGCAAAAGGGAACCTGGAAACTATAGGCTGGTAAGCTTAACATCTGTTGTGGGTAAAATTTTTGAAGGTTTTCTAAGGGATACCATTAAGGAATATCTCAATGTTAATAAATGTTTAACTCCATATCAACATGGATTTATGAAGGATCGCTCCTGTCAAACTAACCTGATCAGCTTCTATGAGGATGTAAGCTCTCAAATGGACCAAGGAGAATCATTGGATGTCATTTGTCTCGACTTCTCTAAAGCATTTGACACTGTCCCACATAAAAGATTGCTAAGTAAGATGAGAAAGCTTGGGCTAGGGGAAAATGTGTGTAGATGGGTAGGTAGCTGGCTTCGTGATAGAAGGCAAAGAGTGGTTATTAATGGTGCATAATGGAGACCTAATATATATGTACAAGTTTATCAGAGGGCAATACAGAGATCTCTCCAATGAACTGTTTGTACCAAGAACTGTGACAAGAACAAGGGGGCATTCTCTTCATTTGGAGGAAAGACAATTTCTGCACCAGCATAGAAGAGAGTTCTTCACGGTAAGAGCAGTGAGGCTCTGGAATTCTCTTCCTGAGGAAGTGATGATGGCCACTCACTGAATGAATTTAAGAAAGGAATGGATGATTTTCTTGTGAGTAACAGTATGGAAGGTTACGAATAACATAATATTGTAGGTAGATGGTTGACCCAGCTTAGGGGAAGGAATTTTTTTCCCTATGGAGAAAATTGGCTTCTACTCTGTGGGTTTTTGCCTTCCCCAGGATCAACAATGCTGAACAGCTGCACTAAAAATAGGCTGAACTAGATGGACATAAGGTCTTCCTTCAGCCTTCAAAACTATGTTACTATGATCAACCAGACATCCATTCCCTCTCAGCCTCTTTCATAAGCCCCAGAGATGTCATTCGTATTTCCTGGAGTAAGACTACATCTTCGTCCAGGTATTTAAGATGGTCATATACCGCATGTCTCATTCTACGCACCTTAATGCTGTTCACATTAGTTGATGTAATTTTTAAAGAAAACCCTGCCATAATAATGCATAAGAGGAGCAGAGAAGTAGAACCCATCATCATAATTCAGAATTGTTATGTCCACCATCGGTCTCCATGTCTACATTAGAGGGTAAGGGCTTCCGCTTTGTAGGCAGATGTCCTCTATATCCCTGTCACATTCTACCTCTGTTCTTTTCAGTTCTTGTTCAAAATTTCCATCTGACTCAGACAGACCTTCATATCTGTTAGACATAACCATCACATCAACTCCGCTGCTGAGTTTTTTCCTGGCATTTTGGTCACTGCCATATTGTTCCTTGGGTTTACGGGAAGATGTTTTTTTTTCCTCCTTTTTGTCTGCTTGATGTTACCATTATCAAGTAGTAATGGAGAAACAGATGCACAGGCTTCCTGTGGCTGCTGGCCTTGTGGGATGACCTCCATGCTCCCCTGTGCCTCCTGTGTATACAGTACTGCTGAACTGGTGTTACATGGTCTGACTCCTGGTGGATTTCTGATCTAGTGAGTATCTCCACTGACATTAACGGCTACGCTTCCCGAGCCTCTGCCTCTACCAAATACTCATCAGGAAGGTCCCTGCAGATGTTATGCCAGGCATCTGGACAGTCCTTGTGAGGGTGGCCAAACAGGTTGCACCTTATATTTTGGCAGTCTGCAGCTTCATGGCCTACTTCCCCGCACAGTCTGCACCTGACCACGGTACAGGCATTTGACATTTGACCACAGTACAGGCATTTGACAAATGACCTGCTTTTCCACATTTAAAGCATTTATGAGGCTGCCCGGGATAGAAGCAAACACCCTTCTCCCTCTCAATGAAGAATGAGTTGAGTAAGTGGGCAGTGATGTTGTTATTCTGCTGCAGCTTTACCGGGACTGTCCACCCTCCTATCCAGATACCATCATCGCCTCGATTCTTGGTGAGATCAGAGGCAAGGTTGCAATGTCTCCAGAGCCACACCACAATGTCCTGTGGGGGAGCAGCCTCATTCCAAAAGATAATATTTACAGCAACTGTATCCGGCCTGGAAATGGGAACAAAGATAAATTTGATCCAACCGTCTGTGTCCCTGTACTTGGGGAAATTGGCCCAGAATCTGTTCAGATCAGACATGAGCTTAAAGCTGACGTCATAGCCCTGACTGTCTGAAAGATTTGTCACTGCCAAGATGCTGGCTGGCGCAAACCCCATCTGGCAGCACAGGAGCTCCCTGATCACAAACTTCCTGTCTGACAGGTGCCCATTTGCACCTCTGAGCTTAAATCGCACCACGTTTCTTCTTTTGAACACCTTGCCGGTATAGTTGGTACTGGAGGTGAAGGACGAAGCACCATGGCTCCAGGTATTACTGGGGGGAACCTGTCGGGTCACACTGGGATGACTGTCGAGGTGAGGGTCTGCTGCAGGGGTACCTGTCACCTCTTGTTCATTAGGTATTAAAGGGGGAACTCACAAACATTATCCTGCACATTGATATCATTTATAATATAATTATCATCAGGCGATGTCACATTCACTACAGACTGTGAGCCCCCTCCAACCTTTAACCCCATGGGTACAGTGTGGTTATTCCCAATCTGTGAGTCAGCATTAGGGCTATGCTGTGCACCATCAATACACATAGTCACACACGCAATGTCCTGCTCTTGTGTTGAGCATTCTGGGACTTGTGGTGTCTCTGCTGCATGAATCTACGTTGCATGATGCTGCTCATGCTCTGCTACAGTCTGCTGTATTTGTCCCTGCTGGAAACAGAAATGTGCAGATTGTAACAATGACTAATGACTGTGTCTGCTGCTTCTGAAGTTCATCCTGTACAGTCTGTGACCCAAACTCAGCATCAGAGTCCGTGGACTCTACACCAAAATCCGGCTTGTGAGATTTGAACCGTTCCTGGTTTCTTTAGGTCTCTGCCAGGGGCCCAATCATCCCCAGGATACAGTCAATATCCCTGACCACACTGGCCTGCTCCAGACCCAGTGAGCAAAGTAAAGTGTCTGGTCACACACAACTTTACTGTCAAGATGAGCAGCCTTTAGTTTATTGTTCACATCAGTCTCCATTTCCAACCTTTGTTTGTTCTGCTGTAACTCACCCATCTTCTTCACCAGGGCAGGTATCTCCTCCGCCAGCTGCAGCTCTGGTGCACGTGCCGTCTTCTTCTCAGGTTTTGACTTGGATAATGGCTCTGGGTTTTTGAATGCAGAAGTCTCCTTTGGTTTTACCACAGATGACTTTATGGTTTCACTGCTGCCTCCGGGCTCCACGGTACTCCACACTGCCACTCATCAATGACCTTGTGCATCCTGAGCGTGCCATACCGGTCACCGTGTCTCGCTGCTGCAGGTTTTCCTGCCATGTCTGCCTCTCCAGAGTTGTCCGGCTCTGCCTGTGTGGAGGAGTGAGCTGCACACCTGAGGCCGGTAATGGCGTTTGTTTTACCTTCTGTGCACCAGGCTAGCTCTGTTTACTGACAGAAAATTCCTTTTGGGAATTACTGGACTTTGGGCTTTGCTGCATTTCTTTACTTACTGACACTTTCACCTCAGGTTTCCTTGTTGTAATTGGAGCTAGTGTATCTTCCATAACTTTACTCACATTAGGCTAATTTCACACTTGCTTTTTTTTGCAGCGCGTTTTTCCCGCAAAAAAATGCATTGAAAAAACGCATGCAAACGCATACAAATGCTGCGTTTTTTTCAAGCATTTTTATGAGCATGCATGAAAAAAACGCAGCATTTTTATGCGTTTGTATGCGTTTTTAGTGCGTTTTTACCGCGTTTGCGTTTTTTCCAACATTAGGTGGCCCCTCACACTAACCCAAACCATGACTTTACTAACCCTAACCCTAACCCTGACCCTAACCCTAACCCTGACCCTAACCCTAACCCTGACCCTAGCCCTAACCCTAACCCTGACCCTAACCCTTAACCAAACCATACTAACCCTAACCCTGACCCTAACCCTAACCCTTAACCAAACCATACTAACCCTAACCCTAACCCTAAACCCTAGCTAACCCTAACCCTAGCCCTAAACCCCCTTAACTAACCCTAACTCTAACCCAAACCCCTAAATTCCATTGTCCAACTAATGGTAAAAAAAAAAACGCATGTGCAAAAAAACGCATACATAAGCATGCCAATGCGCACATATGCGCACCCATAGACTTATAATGGGTGTCTTGCTGTAAAAAAAATGCATTGCGCGCGCATGCGTTTTTTTGAGGCAAGTCGGACGCCCAAAAAATGCAACAGGATGCATTTTGTGCTCCCGAGCGCATACCGCAAAAAAACGCATGCGCGGAAAAACGCGTACAAACGCATGTGTATGCGCACATAAGCGCATCCCATGCAAAGTATAGGGAAAAAAAAGCATGCGTTTTTTAGCGCTAAAATACCGCGAAAAAAAACGCAAGTGTGAAACCAGCCTTAACTCTGATTTCTTCCTTCATGGAAGCAGTTGAGCTTTGCTTGTTGGTTTACATTGCTTAATGGTGGCTTTCTCCCAGTGTAGGCCGAGAAGCCTGGGCCTTGCTTGGGTAGCTTCCCCGCCCATACGAGAACTGCTAAAACAGTCCTCACAGCTAGAAGGCAGTATTATTGTAGTTATATTGTTACATACGAGAAGCATTATAGCAGTTATATTCTTGTCCATAAGGGGCAGTATCATACCTCTCAACTTTTGAAGAAGGTAAAGAGGAACAAAGGCTGTGGCGCGTGCAGAGCATTGCGGCAAATTTTAGGCCACGCCCCGACCACACCCATTTCACAACTAGTCACACCCATGTCAATTCCCCAACCACAACCATTTAGCACTGCTGATCCCTCTGACTGGTACTGAGGACATAGTGGCTGGCATTATGGGCACAGTGGCTGGTACTGTGGACACACAGACTGGTACTGAGGAAAAGAAAGCAAGGAAGATAGAGAGAAAAAAGAACAGAGAGCGAGAAAGAACGAACAGAGAGAGAAAGAAAGAAATAACAGAAAGAGAAAAAGAAACAGGGGAAAGAAAGAAAGTACAGAAAGAGAGAAAGAAAGAGCGAACAGAGAGAGAAATAAAGAACAGTGAGAAATAAACAAAGAACAGAGAGAGAGAAAGGAAGAACAGAGAGAGAAAGAAAGAGGGGAAAGAAAGTGAGAACAGAGAGAAAAAGAAAGAGGGGAAAGAAAGAAAGAACAGAGAGAAAGAAAGAACAGAGAGAAAGAAAGAGGGGACCGAAAAAAAGAACAGAGAAAGAAAGAAATAAAGAAAGAAAGGGGGGAAAGAAAGAAGGGAGAGAAAAAAAGAGGGGAAAGAAAGAAACAGAGAGAGAGAAATAACAGTGAGAGAGAAAGAAAGAAAGAAAGAAAGAAAGAGGGGAAAGAAAGAGAACAGAGAGAGAAATAAACAAAGAGGGGAAAGAAAGAACAGAGAGAGAGAAAGAAAGAAGTAAAGAAAGAACAGAGAGAAAGAAAGAAAGAAAGAAAGAGGGGAAAGAATGAAAGACACAGAGAGAGAAAGAAAGAACAGAGAGAGAAAGAACAGAGAAAGAGAAAGAAAGAATGTACCGAGAGAGAAAGAAAGAACGGAGAGATAAAGAAAAACCGAGAGAAAGAAAGAACAGAGAGTGAGAGAAATAAAAAAGAAAGATTAGAGAGGGAAAGAAAGAACAGAGAGAGAAATAAAGAAACAGAAAGAGAAGGAAAGAACAGAGAAACAAAGAAACAGAGAGAGAAAGAAAGAAAGAACAGAGAGAGAGAAAGAAAAGATTCTATAAAGATACTATAGCAGCCCGGCTCCCATTGTAGTGCCCATCTGAACTTCCCGATGCAGGACATATCATGATCCACTTACATGGCTGGCATCCCCAATTCCAAGGCGATTCCGCTGTCCATGCTGTCGGAGGAGGACACGGTGATGGATCTGAAGCATTCCCTGAAATGCCTCCATGGTTCCCTCACAATCTCTTCCCAAAATTACCTAATTTCCGGTCAGCTTCCAGCACATCACTTCCGGTGGAACGTCACGTGCGAGTTTTAAAGTGCTCCTCAGGGCTCCGCCGTGTGCTCCTGTGTCCACAAGAAAAGTAAGCTCCCGGCTGGGAGAACGGGGCAGGCTCTCAAAATCGGGATTGTCCCGCTGGATCCGGGACGGTTGGGAGGTATGAATGCTCCCCACCATACACCTTGTACACGCACGGCTCCACACACCTCATACACACGGTTACGCTTTGTATGTCTCCATACACTTTATACACACAGGGCTCCGTTTTGTACACCCCGTACACGCGGCTTCGCTCCGTACACCCCATACACTGACACTGCTATGTACAATTCATACCCACAGGGCTCCATTCCATATACATCATACACACATAGCTCTGCTCCGTACACTTTGTACACACACGGCTCCACTCTGCACACCCCATACACAAGCGGCTCTGCAACACACACCAAGTACACACAAGGCTCCGCTCCATACACCTTGTGCACACACGGCTCCGCTCCGTACACCAAGTACACACACTGCTCCACTCCGCACACACCATACACACGTGGCTCTGCTCCGTACACCTCGTACACACGGCTCCGCTCTGTACACCAAGTACACACACAGCTCCGCTCCATACACCTTGTACACGCACGGCTCTGCTCACCCCATACACACGTGGCTCCGCTCCGTACACTGAGTACATACGCGGCTCCGCTCTGTACACCTTGTATACACACGGCTCTGCTCCGGTCACCAAGTACACACACGGCTCTGCTTCACACACCTTGTACACACGGCTCCGCTCTGCACACCCTGTAGACACGCGGCTCCACTCAGTACTTCTCATATACACACACGGCTCCACTCCATACACCTCGTACACACACGGTTCCGCTTCGTACACCTTGTACACACATGGCTCCGCTTTGTACACCTCGCACACACACGGCTCTGCTCCATACACCCCATACACATGCGGCTCTGCTCCGTACACCTCGTACACACGGCTCTGCTCCGTACACCCCAGCCCAGCGATGGATGGGGTCGGTGCATGGGGGGCATGACAGCTCAGTGCAGTTGGGGAAGTAAAATCTCGGGACAGTGAGGGAGGCAGTCAAAATCAGGACTGTCCCGCTGGATCCGGGACGGTTGGGAGGCTTGCAGTATTATAGTAGTTATATTCTTATACATAGGGAGCAGAATTATAATAGTTATATTCTTGTACATAGGAGCAGTATTGTAATAGTTATATCCTTATACATAGGAGCAGCATTCTAGCAGTAATATTTTTGTACATAGGAGCAGTATTATAGTAGCTATATTCTTGTACATTGGGGCAGTGTTATAGTAGTTATATTCTTGTGCATATGGCAGTAGAGATGAGCGACTTTGCCTTTTTTAGGGTCGAGTCGAGCGAAATCGGCCGACTATAGGGAAAAGTCGGGAAAAGTCGGGAAACATGAAACCCAATGCAAGTCAATGGGGAGAAAAGTCGGCAGGGAGTGGAGGACTGTAAACACACCTGGCATGAATTTTAACCCTAGAGGCGGCGAAATCTCTCTCTCTTCTCTCTCTCTCCCACTCCTACTCCAGCTACGCTCTTGCTACGCTCCCCTCCGCTTCTCTCATTGGCTGAAAAAAGTAATGTGCAAGCATTCGGCAAAACCCGACTTTGGCGCTTGGGTCGCCGACCGCATGGCCGACTTCACACTGTGATCGGGTTTCGTTTCATGAAACCCGACTTTGGCGAAAGTCGGCGACTTTTGAATCTCACCGACCTGTTTCGCTCAACTCTAATGGGCAGTATTATAGTAGTTATATTTTTGTACACAGGGGGCTGTAGTGTCAGAATTATTATATATAGACTGATATTATAAATATATCCCTGTATAAAAGATTTGGACTAGGCTTTTTGGAATATCTACAGTATAATGTGTGTTGAATTAATCTAGATACATATGAGATGCGCCTTTCTGTCTCCACGTCCAATATTGTTAAAATCAACTCAATAGTCATCTCTAGCGTTTTTTCAGTAGGATCAAACACAATAGAATAGGTATGGAGAACACAGGCATGATAAATACATTCAAAACTTTTATAGAGAGGGAACACATGTGCTTATTTGCACATAAGATCAATCGAACATTTGGCTCCGCAGCTGTGACTGCTGCACATTGATAATGACGGTCATGTCAGCATTAATCAGCAGTCCTGCAGAAAACTCCCAGAGCACATATGGTTTCCCATTATGGAGACTCTCTTCCATCTATCACCGTTAAACTTTCATTATCTCTTTTGCGGCTTCTGCATGTAAGCATTTTTTTTTTATGATTGCACTAAACATTTCCAGAACATTTCATCCGATCTACTGTAACCTAAAATCTTATTGTACTTTTATCTCCTACTTCTATCTATTTTAATTAAGGTAGGACCATTGGGTGTACATGGTGGGTTCAGGACACAAATATTTATTAACTGGATTGCGTTATTCAGGTGGGTATCATCAATTTTAACTTATGTCCTTATTTACTTAAATTGGGAAAATTGTGGTTAGTGAGTATTACTCTCAAAGAGAACCTCCAGAAAAAGCAAGCAACGCACCCACTCTGTTTCCCAAATTATAGTCACTTGGTCCACTCTGTGAGGCCTCATTCACATGTCCATGTTTAAACATGTACGTGAAAAATGGTACCATGTGCTCAGTGTTTTGGATCAGTGTGTGATCAACCTATGGTCAGTGTGTCCATTTTTACCATCAGTTATCAGTGTTTTTCATGGATGGATAAATACAGTAAATAAATCAATCGCTAATAGTGTTGAGCATTCCGATACCGCAAGTATCGGGTATCGGCCGATACTTGCTGTATCGGAATTCCGATACCGACTTCCGATATTTTTTCAATATCGGAATTCGGCATCGGAATCGGAAGTTCAGTTGATTGACGGCCTGACGTCATCATGATGCGCGGTGTGTGCGCATCATGATGCGCCGTCATTTCGGGCCTTCCGGGGGTCTCTGCCGGCCTGCCGGGGGGCTGTGCCGGCCTGCCGGGGGGCTGTGTGGACTGCCCGGGGTCTGTACCGGCCTGCCGGGGGGCTGTGCCGGCCTGCCGGTGGTCTGTGCACCCTGTGGGGGTCTGTACCGGCCTGCCGGGGGGCTGTGCCGGCCTGCCGGGGGGCTGTGCTGATGTCCGGGGGTCTGTGCAAGCATCGTCCGATGGGACTACAAGTCCCATCGGGCGATGCCTGCTACCATGACAGTGATTGACACATTAGCCAATGATGGGACAGTAGTAGTCCCATCATCCGGCTAATGTGTTAAATGTTAAAAAAAAAAAAATACTACATACATACTACATGCATGCTACATACATACTACATGCTACATACATACTACATATATACTACATACATACTACATACATGCTACATACATACTACATGCATGCTACATACATACTACATGCTACATACATACTACATGCATGCTACATGCATACTACATATATACTACATACATGCTACATACATACTGCATGCTACATACATACTACATACATACTACATACATACTACATGCATGCTACATACATACTACATATATACTACATGCATGCTACATACATACTACATGCTACATACATACTACATATATACTACATACATACTACATACATGCTACATACATACTGCATGCTACATACATACTACATACATACTACATGCATGCTACATACATACTACATGCATGCTACATACATACTACATGCATGCTACATGCATGCTACATACATACTACATGCTACATACATACCACATACATACTACATACATACTACATACTACATATATACTACATGCATGCTACATACATACTACATGCTACATACATACCACATACATACTACATACATACTACATACATACTACATGCTACATACATACTACATATATACTACATGCATGCTACATACATACTACATGCTACATACATACCACATACATACTACATACATACTACATACATACTACATGCTACATACATACTACATATATACTACATGCATGCTACATACATACTACATGCTACATACATACCACATACATACTACATACATGCTAAAAAATTTCCCACACAGCAATGGCATAAAGTGAGACTAGGGACTTTTTTTTTTTTTAAGTGGCGGAGGAATACAGTGCGGAAGGATACCTACCTTCCGTCATTGGATTCCTGCAGCCCGTAGAGAACGGCAGCATCATCTGATGCTGCAGTTCTCTACCCAAGATCGTCGTGGGACACACTCGTGGACTGCTTCGGATCGTGGGTGAGTATTTTTGTGGTTTGTTATGTTAATATTTATTCCGGAAAAGACAATGGCTTCGGGGAACAATGTGACAAGTATTGGTAAGTATGTTACTCTATGTTATATGTACTGTATGTCTATGTATGTATTGTATGAATGTATTGTATGTATGTAGTATATATGTGGTATGTATGTAGCATGTAGTATGTATGTAGTATGTATGTAGCATGCATGTAGCATGCAGTATGTATGTAGCATGCATGTAGTATATATGTAGTATGTATGTGGTATGTATGTAGCATGTAGTATGTATGTAGCATGCATGTAGTATGTATGTAGCATGCATGTAGTATATATGTAGTATGTATGTAGCATGTAGTATGTAGCATGCATGTAGTATATATGTAGTATGTATGTAGCATGTAGTATGTATGTAGCATGCATGTAGTATATATGTAGTATGTATGTAGCATGTAGTATGTATGTAGCATGCATGTAGTATGTATGTAGCATGCATGTAGTATGTATATGGTATGTATGTAGCATGTAGTATGTATGTAACATGCATGTAGTATATATGTGTTATGTATGTGGTATGTATGTAGCATGCATGTAGCATGCATGTAGTATGTATGTAGTATGTATGTAGTATATATGTAGTATGTATGTAGCATGTAGTATGTATGTAGTATGTATGTAGCATGCATGTAGCATGCAGTATGTATGTAGCATGCATGTAGTATATATGTAGTATGTATGTAGCATGTAGTATGTATGTAGTATATATGTGGTATGTATGTAGCATGCAGTATGTATGTAGCATGCATGTAGTATATATGTAGTATGTATGTTGCATGTAGTATTTATGTAGTATGAATGTAGCATGTATGTAGTATGTAGTATGAATGTAGCATGTATGTAGTATGCATATTGTATGTATGTAGCATGTAATTTTTTTTTTTTTTTTTTTTTTTTTTTTACATTTAACACATTAGCCGGATGATGGGACTACTACTGTCCCATCATTGGCTAATGTGTCAATCACTGTCATGGTAGCAGGCATCGCCCGATGGGACTTGTAGTCCCATCGGACGATGCCTGCACAGACCCCCGGAGCCTGCACAGCCCCCCGGCAGGCCGGCACAGCCCCCCGGCAGGCCGGCACAGCCCCCCGGCAGGCCGGCACAGCCCCCCGGAGCCGGCACAGCCCCCCGGCAGGCCGGCACAGCCCCCCGGCAGGCCGGCACAGCCCCCCGGAGCCTGCACAGACCACCGGCAGGCCGGCACAGACCACCGGAGCCTGCACAGACCCCCTGGCAGGCCGGCACAGCCCCCCGAAAGGCCCGTACAGACCCCAGAGAGGCTGTACAAGGGCAGGAAAGGGTTTTTCTTATTCCGATACCGGAAGTCCCATAGACTTGAATGGGACTTCCGGTATCGGAATCGGCGATACCGATACTTTTTTTAAAGATCGGCCGATACCATCCGATACGATACTTTGAAGTATCGGACGGTATCGCTCAACTCTAATCGCTAAGTTTCTCCTATACTTTGCAATATAAAACACGTATAGTACGTGGATACCATTCGTCTGCTGTACGTGTTTTTCATGTGACTATAGACTTGTACTTGCTAGGGATGAGCGATATTGACCGATATCGTATCGGAATTCCGATTTCCGATATTGAAAAAATATCGGATATCGGAATTTCCGATTTCCGATATCAATGCAAGTCAATGGGAGAAAAAAAATCGGAATTACAAAATGACCACTACAGTGCTATATAATGGATAAAATGGAGGGGAAACACCTCAGGATAATGGGGAATGAGTTTGCAGAGGCAGAGGAGCAAAAAAATTGCTAGACAAATGCACAGAGCGAAAGCTATAGCAGGAAAACTGGTCACCATCTTTTTAACAGCGGTGTTTTTTTTTGGATTAGGATTAGTTGGGGTAGGGTTAGGGTTTATGGTTAGTAGGGTAATATTTAGGGTTTAGGGTTAGTAGGGTTAGGGTTAGTTAGGGTTATGGTTAGGGTTAGTAGGGTTAGGGTAAGGGTTAGGGGTTAGGGTTAGTTAGGGTTATAGTTAGGGTTAGTAGGGTTAGGGTAAGGGTTAGGGGTTAGGATTAGTTAGGGTTAGGGTTATGCTTATGGATAGTAGGGTTAGGGTTATGCTTATGGTTAGTAGGGTTAGGGTTTGTAGGGTTTGGGTTAGGGGTTAGGGTTAGTTAGGGTTAGTAGAGTCAGTGTTTACGGTTAGGGTTATGCTTATAGTTAGTAGGGTTAGGGTTTAGGGTTATGCTTATGATTAGTAGGGATAGGGTTAGGGGTTAGGGTTAGTAGGGTTAGGGTTACAGTTATGCTTATGGTTAGCAGGGTTAGGGGCTAGGGTTAGGGTTTAGGGTTAGTAGGGTTAGGGGTTTGGGTTAGTGGTTAGGGTTAGTTAGGGTTAGGGTTAGTGGTAAGGGTTAGGGGTTAGGGATAGTTAGGGTTAGGGTTAGTGATTTTACATTATTAAATTAAAACTGCCAGTTGTGTCAATATGCCCTTTGACCGACATGTGTCTGCGTTCAGCTCACCTTGCTTTGCAGGGAGTTTCCAGGAGCACCACATGGAGGAACGAATACACTCCCTTTAAACCATGCTTAGTCTTCTTCTGCTTTCCGATTTCCGATGTGAAAAAAATATCAGAATCAGAAATCGGAATTCCGATATCCCAAATATCGGGCCGATTTCCGATATTTCAATATCGGAAAGCTCATCCCTAGTACTTGCCCTTTTTATCAGATCCATGGGGTTATTCACACAGGCGACTCCTTCATCGTAGATGCATGTTCAGGCAGGGACTCCATCAGGGCAATACTGCCCTTATTGCTATATGAACAGAAGTAAAGAGCGAAGGCCCAGACTTGGTCTGAGCCCCCCCTGTTTTGCTTTGGCTCACAGGGCCCCAGGGTATCATGTACTGGCAGGCAGGCGGTAGCGGCGTACATCTCGGCATAGGGAGACTTAGAGCTCTCATGGCTGTGTAGCTCCAAGGGAGTCCCTCTGCCTTCTCTGTGATGCAAGCACACCACTATGTAAGAACATCCGGGTGCCAGTCAAGAAGTGGAGGGGGGTGTATGAGAGGTAAGTATAGAAAACTTAAATGGTGTTAGGGGACAGCAAGTGATGAATTGGGAGAGGGGAAGGAGATCAAATGAGAAACTGGGAGTGGGTGTGGAGAGCAAATTATGTGAAAGTGGGGAGAGAGCAAATAATGAATTTGGAGTGGAGGTGGGAGAGAACAAATGACGAATTTGGAGTGGGGGAGAGCAAATGAAAAATTGTGAGTGGGGGTGGAGAGAGTAATTGGTGAATTGGTATAGGGGGTGGGGAGAGCAAATGGATAATTGGAAGTGGGGTGGGGAGGGAAAATGGTGAATTGGGAGTGGGGGGAGAGCAAATGATGGATTGGGAGTAGGGGTGGGGAGAGTAAATGATGAATTGGGAGTGGGGGGTGCAAATTATGAATTGGGAGTGGGGTGGAAAGAGCAAATGATTAATTGGGAGCGGAGGAGCAGGGCAAATGATAAATTGGGAGAGGGGGTGGAGAGAGAAAATTATGGATTGGGAGTGGGGGTTCCAAATGATGAATTGGGAGTGGGGGTGGGAAGAGCAAATGATGAATTGGGAGTGTTGGGAACAGCAAATGATGAATTATGAGTGGGGGGAGAGCAAATGATGAATTGGGAGTGGGGTTGGGGAGAGCAAATAATGAATTGGGAGTTGGGGGAGAGCAAATGATGAATTGGAAGTGGAGGAGGAGAGCTAATGATGAATTGACAGTGGAAGGGAGAGCATATGAATTTGGAGAGGGGGGAGAGCAAATGAGAAATTGTGAATGGGGGTGGGGAGAGCAAATGATGAACTGGAAGTGGAGGTGGGGAGAGAAAATTATGAATTTGGAGTGGGGGTGTGGAAAGCAAATTATTAATTGGGAATGTGAGGTGGAAGAGCAAAGGAAGAGTTAGGAGTGGAAAGGAGAGCAAATGATGAATTGGAACTATGAGGTGGGGAGAGCAAATAATGATTTGGGAGTAGGAGGTGCAAATGATGAATTTGGAGTGGGTGTGGGGAGAGCAAATGATGAATTTGGAGTGGGGAAGTGCAAATGAAGAATTGGGAATGGGGGAGAAGAATGACAAATTGTGAGTGGGGGTGGAGAAAGCAAATGGTGAATTGGTAGAGTGGGTGGGGAGAGCAAATGATGAATTGAGAGTGGGGGATAGGGAGAGCAAATTATGAATTTGGAGTGGAAGTGGGGCGAGCAATTGATGAATTGGGAGTGGGTAGAGAGAAAAGGACAAATTGGGAGTGTGAGGTAGGGATAGCACATTATAAATTTGGAGTGGGGGTGGGGAGAGCAATTGATGAATTGGGAGTGGGTAGAGAGAAAAGGACAAATTGGGAGTGTGAGGTAGGGAGAGCAAATGAAGAATTTGGAGTGGAAGGGAGAACAAATGATGAATTGATAGTATTTGGGGGGTGGGGGGTGCAAATGATGAATTTGGAATGGGTGTGGGGAGAGCAAATGATGGATTGGGAGTCGGGGAGAGCAAATGACGAATTGGGAGTTGGGGGAAGAGCAAATGAAGAATTTGGAGTGGAGGTGGGGAGAGCAAATGATGAAGTGGGAGTTGGGGACAGCAAATAATGAATTGGGAGAGGGGGTGGGTAGAGAAAATTACAAATTGGAAGTGTGGAATGGGAGAGCAAATGATGAATTGGGAGTGTAGAGGAGAGCACTGATAAATTGGGAGTGTTGGGGAGAGCAAATGATGAATTGTGAGTGGGGGTGGGGAGAGAAATTGGTTTAGTGGGAGTAGGGGGAGAGCAAATGATGGATTGGAAGTGGGAATTGGGAGAGCAAATGATGAATTGGGAGTGGGGGTGGGGAGAGTAAATGATGGAGTGGGAGTGGAGGTGGGCTAGAGCAAATGATGAATTGTGAGTGGGGGGTGGGGAGAGCAAATGATTTATTGGGAATTGGGGTGAGGAAAGCAAATGGTGAATTGGAAGTGGGAAGAGGGCAAATGATAAATTTGGAGTGGGGGTGGAGAAAATGATGAATTGGGAGTGTGGGGTGGGGGGATCAAATGAAGAATTGGGAGTAGAAGGGAGAGCAAATAATGAATTGGAAGTGCGGTTGGGAGGAGCAAATGATGAAATGGCAGTGGGGGTGCAAATGATGAATTGGGAGTGGGGGTGGGGAGTGCAAATGATGGCTTGGAAGTGGATGTGGGCGAGAGCAAATGATGAATTGGGAGTGGAGAGAAGAAAATGATGAATTGGGAGAGTGGGGTGGGGAGAACAAATTATGAAATGGGAGTGGGTGGAGTAAATGACAAATTGGGAGCAGGGTGTCAGGAAAGCAAAAGATGAATTTAGGGTGGGGGGGCGTTGGAGAGAAAATGATGAGTTGAGGGTGGGGAAAGCAAATTATGACTTTAAGGTGGGGGTGGGGAGAGCAAATAATGATTTGAAGCTGAAGGGGAAGAGTAAATGGCAAAAAATTGAGGGTGGAGGACAACAAATGATAAATTGTTGATGGAGCAGAGTAAGTGATGATGAATAGAAGGTGGAGATAGGAAAGAGAGAGAGGACATGACATAATGAAGTGGGGCAGAGGGGTGCATGGAAATATAATGAATTAGAGGAGCGGGTGGTACAGAGTGCAGGTGTTGAGGATGATGGAGTGTGGTTGGTAATGAATTGGGGGAAAGAGTACAGGTTAAATAATTTTATATACTTATTGGGTGGGGAAAGTGGCTATTTACAGTTAGTGGGGGCACAGTAGTGGATAACAATTATATATTTGGAATGGTGGGTTACACAATAATTAATTATATATTAATGATGAATGCATGTTTGTATTCAGCTGCGTACTGTAGAAGTTGGGGCATGTGCTCTGGAGGAGTTGCTCTAGATAACTGTGTGTTATTTTATGTAGAGACGAGTCCTGGCTGGAAGAAGTGATTGGTGGTCTGTTCTGCATGAAGGAGAAAATCGAAGATGAAGGACTTCAACTAGAGACATCACCATTGAGTCAGTGTGTTATCTGCACACTGGCACTATATGCTGTGTACAGACCTCCTGTGTAGAATGTTACTAGTAATCCCTCTATTACCTGTACACTATATACAGAGCTCCTGTGTATAATGTCACTGGCGATCACTGTATTACCTGTACACTACAGTCATGGCCAAAAGTTTTGAGAATGACACAAATATTAATTTTTACAAAGTCTACTGTTTCATTTTTTCTAATGGCAATTTGCATATACTCCAGAATGTTATAAAGAGTGATCAGCTTAACAGCAATTACATGCAAAGTCAATATTTGCCTAGAAAATTAACTTTATCCCCCAAAACACATTTCAACATCATTGCAGCCCTGCCTTAAAAGGACCAGCTAACATCGTTTCAGTAATTGCTCCATTAACAAAGGTGTGGGTGTTGATGAGGACAGGGCTGGAGATCAATCTGTCATGATTAAGTAAGAATGACACCACTGGACACTTTAAAAGGAGGCTGGTGCTTGGCATCATTGTTTCTCTTCTGTTAACCATGGTTATCTCTAAAGAAACACGTGCAGTCATCATTGCACTGGACAAAAATGGCCTAACAGGGAAGAGTATCGCAGCTAGAAAGATTGCACCTCAGTCAACAATCTATCGCATCATCAAGAACTTCAAGGAGAGAGGTTCCCTTGTTGCCAAAAAGGCTCCAGGGCGCCCAAGAAAGACCAGCAAGCGCCAGGACCGTCTCTTAAAAGTGTTTCAGCTGCGGGATCGGGCTACCAGCAGTGCAGAGCTTGCTCAGGAATGGCAGCAGGCAGGTGTGAGTGCATCTGCACGCACTGTGAGGCGGAGACTCTTGGAGCAAGGCCTGGTCTCAAGGAGGGCAGCAAAGAATCCACTTCTTTCCAGAAAAAACATCATGGACAGACTGATATTCTGCAAGAGGTACAGGGAGTGGACTGCTGAGGACTGGGGTAAAGTCATTTTCTCTGATGAATCCCCTTTTCGATTGTTTGGGACATCTGGAAAACGGCTTATTCGGAGAAGACCAGGTGAGCGCTACCACCAGTCTTGTCTCATGCCAACTGTCAAGCATACTGAAACCATTCATGTGTGGGGTTGCTTCTCAGCCAAGGGAATGGGTTCTCTCTCAGTCTTGCCTAAAAACACAGCCATGAATAAAGAATGGTACCAGAATGTCCTCCGAGATCAACTTCTCCCAACCGTCCAAGAGCAGTTTGGCGATCAACAATGCCTTTTTCAACATGATGGAGCACCTTGCCATAAAGCAAAGGTGATAACAAAATGGCTCAGGGAACAAAACAGAGATTTTGGGACCATGGCCTGGAAACTCCCCAGATCTTAATCCCATTGAGAACTTGTGGTCAATCATCAAGAGACGGGTGGACAAACAAAAACCTTCAAATTCAGACAAAATAAAAGAATTGATTTTGCAAGAATGGACTGCTATCAGTCAGGATTTGATCCAGAAGTTGATTGAGAGCATGCCAGGGAGAATTGCAGAGGTCCTGAAGAAGAAGGGTCAACACTGCAAATATTGACTTGCTGCATTAACTCATTCTAACTGTCAATATAACCTTTTGATACTCATAATATGATTGCAATTATACTTCTGTATGTGATAAAAACATCTGACAAACACACATAAAAACCAGAGGGCAGCAGATCATGTGAAAATATAATATTTGTGTAATTCTCAAAACTTTTGGCCATGACTGTACATACACTGTGGAAACACTGCAACATTAACCCACAATAAAGAAGGCTGTATTTTGTCAGAACTGTTGCTTCAAGCCGCCACACAAAATAACAAAACTGAAGAAAGTTATTTCATGAAAAGAGCCACAAGGGCCTTTACCTGGATCCTGGCAGCGTGTTGTACGTGAAATGGGAGTTCCGTCCTTCAGCCCCGATGCACACGTTTCGCCCTGCTTCCGCGGAAAGCAACTGGCTTAATTTGGGCAGAAATTTGAAAAGGTCCTATGATTTTATTGCTCAGCTTAGAAGGCGGTATGTTTGCTTTCAGATTTTTGGCAGAAAGCCAAACCTTGTCACCGACCTGAAGGGTAGGAGGGGCTTTGCAATGTTTATCTGCTGTTTCTTTATAATCTTCTTGGGCCTTTTGTAACATCTCCGTTAGTTCTTTTTGAGCATTTTGCAACTTTGTAAGTCTTTTTGTAGCAGTAGGAAACAAAGTATTAAATGGAAGATTAGGAATAAATACCGGATGCAAGCCATAGTTAGCAAAAAATAGACTTTGGGATGTAGAATTATGGTTAAAGTTATTACACATGAATTCAGCTGGTAAGAAATAAAACAACACAGGTATTGGTCAAGGGTTTGGTTAGTTCTTTCAGTCTGGCCATTGGATTGAGGGTGGTAGGCAGTAGACAAATTGACAGTAACTCGTAAAGCTGTACAGAAGCTTTCCCAAAATCTTGATGTAAACTGATCACCTCTCTCAGAAATGATAGTCAGGTATTCCATGCAACCTAAATATCTTTTTGACCACTAATTCTGTGGTTTGTTCAGCGTTAGGAATCCCTTTAGTTGGAATAAAATGGGCCATCTTGGAGAGCTGATCTACCACAACAAGGATAGCAGTCATTTCTTTAGATGGAGGTAGGTCCACAATAAAATCCATTGAATTGAGATTGATCCCCATGGCCTGGCTAGAACTGGAAGAGGTTGCAGGAGTCCTAGAGGAGAAGGTCGTGGTGTCTTGTTCTGTGCTCATGCTAAAAAGGAGGAAAAATATTTTCTCACATCCTTTCTACAATTAAGGCTACTTTCACACTTGCGGTTTTTTGCTGCGCGTTTTTTGCGCACACAAACGCATGAAAAAAATGCATCATGCGTTTGTGTGCGTTTTTTGTGGGTTTTGGTGCATTTTTTTTAAAAAAGCATGCTTTCTTTGCGCATACATGCGCATTAAAATGCGCACTATGCGCACCCATAGACTTTAATGGGTGTTTTGCTGTAAAAAAACACATTGCGTGCTCATGCATTTTTTTGGGGCAAGTCGGACGCACAAAAAATGCAACAGGATGCATTTTGCGCGCCCGAGCACACACTGCAAAAAAACGCATGCGCATACAAGCGCATACGTGCGCATATGTATGCGCACATATGCGCACCCATGTTAAAGTATAGGGGAAAAACGCATGCGTTTTTTTGCACTAAAAAGCAGTGCAAAAAAACGCAAGTGTGAAACCAGCCTTAGCCACCAAAAAGAACGAAGCAGTAGTTATTGCGCTTTCATTCCTCCAGGGTGACCTACAAGTTTAGAATCATGGACATTTTTGAGGAATATTCAGGGACATATATTTGATAGTTCTGCATCCAAAATCCCTCTTTAAAAGAAAGATCAATGTTTTAGAAGGATGGTTAAGAAAGAAGACTCCTTTAATTTTCAGCAAAAATTCTTTGGAGTCCAGTATTCCCCAAAAAATTTTGGGAATGTAGAATGGTACAGTCAGTTTTAGACCTCTCCTGATGTCCAGGTTCAGCAAATATCCTGGATAGAGCATCAGCTTTGCCATTTCTTGAACCAGGCCGATAATGTGGTGCCCCTGAGGGTTCAGACGCCACAGAGGTACTGCACATCCTCCTGAGGTGTGGTACCCCACCATCCAGGTAAGGTGGAGACACCTGACCACACTCCAACACGTGCACCCCACACCACAAAGTAGTGTAGCAAAGCACCTTCGGCGGCTCCCTGCTTGGAGTATAGCATAGCACCCCTTGGTGGCTCCCTGCTTGGAGCATGAAACGTGCTGGGAGGTGGGTGGAGTTGAGTTTGCACTAAAAGAGCGGGAAGAGGATAGGATTTAGTGAGTTAGTTAGTAACAGGAGTCTGACAAAGTCAGTCTGTGAAAGGAGATCCCCTGAGTGGGATAGAGGAAGGAAGTGCTGCAGCCTACCTCAGTGATCTGGGTCCGCTGGCACAAGAAAGGAACATTGAAAGAAAGCCTGACTCTCCATAAGAAGGAAAGGATTAGTACGGAACGTGAGGAGAATAAGAGAACGAGGATTAGGGTTAGAGCAGAGCCCTTCCTCAGGTTCTAAGCGCATGGGTCCGGTCCCCGAGGTTGTATGGATACTAATGGTCCTGCAGCAGACACCGGAGGAATAGAAGTAGTGACCACTTTATTCCCACACAAGACTTGGGGGCACAACAGCAACGATAGTGAGCCGAGAATAGGTAGAAGGAGTCCCCGAAGTAGGCTACAGCTGTCTGCCGTACAAGTAGGATTCTTAGGAACATCTGACAGGAGGAACTCCAGTGTAACTCAGTACTGTGAGTACTTCACTCAAAGGCGCTAAGAGGGAGACGTTCAGAAAAGGCACATATGTTGGCGGAGTGTTGGAAAGGAGTCCTTCATCTTGCCTGGAAGTTGGCTGAGCTCCTGACCCAGAGGACACGGCATGGATGCGGGCACCTGTACCACAACAGACTGTGAGTAAAGCTTTGGAACTACATGCCCTGGTGTCCTCCACTTATTCCTGCGCCAGCCTGTCCGACACTGCTACACACCTCCTGCGCTCGACACTGCACCATCTATGTGTCACTTCACCTACACTGCTATGGGACTACAGCCTTGCTTGTGGAGGGCTATAACATCATTGCTGCACTACACCATCTGCCCCAGAGGATTTGTCTGCAGCGTCGGCTTAACATCTTCCTTGCCGAACACCACAGGTGGCGTCACAAATCACATAAACTTTCACCACCATAAGCACACTGAAACAACCCCTATTATAATGGAGCCCCAGGGCCACGGACCGGGTCACTGCTGCCGTGACAACTCCCGTTGAGATGATCAACCGGCACGGTACCGAGTACCCCACAGCCCTGGTGAGTGAGGGTGCTCCAATAAGAAATAAAATTAAACCTGGAGATAATTAAGGCCCAACGTGCTTGTCCAGCAGACAACCTGTTAGCTGTACCGATAAATTCTTAATTTTTCTGGACAGTAAGAACAGTCATTGGATGGCTGGCTCCTTCCAAAAGATGTCTTCATTTGGAGAAAGCAACTTTAATAGCTAAAAGTTCCTTATTTCAAATATCATAGTTCTTTTCTGCAGATGACGTTATGATAAAGAAATGGACATGGATGAAGCTGCCAACTCGCTGTGATAAAATTACTCCCACTGCAGAGTCGGAGGCGTCTACTTCCACAACAAACAGCAGTTAAGGATTTGAATGGCCTAGCATTGGTGCAGAAGTAAAAAGTTTCTTTAGTTTGTGGATCACCACTTGTGCCTCTGGAGACCAGAAAAAGATTTTGGTTTTCTTTGTATGTGAAGTAATTGGTAAAATAATTTTTGAAAATTTTTTAATGAATCCTCTGTAGACATTTGCAAATCCTATAAAGCGCTGAACGTTTTTTAACCCCTTTGTGAAAATGGACGTATTATTCTGTCCATGTGCCCTGGGACTTAATGCCCATGGACGGAATCACACAGCTGACACCCAGCACTAAGTACCAGGAGCACTCATGGACCACTCATGGCACTTGATCGCAGCGTTTCGGGAGCAGGCAGAGGGGCTGTCAGCTCTGACAGCCCCTCTGCCTTTGGATCGGAGACCCCGCGGCATGACACGGGGTCCCGATCGCTCCCATGGTAAACCATTGTCGTCATGATGACATCCGGGTTACCAGAGCTCAGAGACTTTCTGTCATGCGCAGCGCATGTCAGGAAGTCTTTGAGGTCAGTGTGCACAGAGTGCAGCGCTGAAAGCTTCTATGGCATGCAGATCTGCATGCCATATAAGCGATCAACCTGCACAAAATGAGTGTCCCATAGTGGGACACAGTGTAAACGTTAGAATGAAATAAAAAAATTAAATAATTGTAAAAATACAATAGCATAGTAACATAGTAGCATAGTTTTGAAGGCTGAAGGAAGACCTTATGTCCATCTATTTCAGCCTATTTTTAGTGCAGCTGTTCTGCATTGTTGATCCTGGGGAAGGCAAAAAACCCACAGAATAGAAGCCAATTTTCTCCATAGGGAAAAAAATTCCTTCCCCTAAGCTGGGTCAACTATCTACCTATAATATTATGTTATTCGTAACCTTCTATACTGTTACTCACAAGAAAAGCATCCATTCCTTTCTTAAATTCATTCAGTGAGTTGGCCATCACCACTTCCTCTGGAAGAGAATTCCAGAGCCTCACTGCTCTTACCGTGAAGAACCCTCTTCTATGCTGGTGCAGAAAATGTCTTTCCTCCAAACGAAGAGAATGCCCCCTTGTTCTTGTCACAGTCCTTGGTACAAACAGTTAATTGGAGACATCTCTGTATTACCCTCTGATATACTTGTACATATATGTTAAGTCTCCCCTAAGTCTTCTCTTTTCTAGAGTAAATAGACCTAATTTTGATAACCTTTCTGGATATTGTAGTGAACCAACTCCATTTATCATTTTAGTAGTCCGCCTTTGAACCCTTTCAAGTTCAGTAATGTCTTTCTTGAGCACCGGCGTCCAAAATTGCACACAATACTCCAAGTGTGGTCTGACGAGTGATTTGTACAGAGGGAGAATTATGTTTTGATCTCGTGTCCCCAGACCTCTTCTAATGCATCCCATGACCCTATTCCCATTTAGTAAGTAATTGTAGCATCTGTTTCTCCTTCACATGTGTATAACCTTACACTTATCTGTGTTAAACCTCATTTGCCATTTTTCAGCCCAATTCTCCAATTTACTCAAATCTGTCTGTAGTTGCAAACTGTCCTCCTTTGTGTTATCTACCTTACTTTCGTATCATCTGCAAATACTGATATTTTACTGTGTAAGCCATCCACTAGATCATTAATAAATATATTAAATAGTAGGGGGCCCAAATACAGAACCCTGTGGTACCCCACTAGTAACCCTGGCCCAATCTGAGTATGCCCCATTAATAACCACTCTTTGTTTTCTATCACTAAGCCAGCTACCTACCCATCTACACACATTTTCCCCTAGCCCAAGCTTTCTCATCTTACTTACCAATCTTTTATGTGGGACAGTGTCAAATGCTTTAGAGAAGTCGAGATAAATGACATCCAATGATTCTCCTTGGTCCATTTGAGAGCTTACATCCTCATAGAAGCTGATCAGGTTTGACAGGAGCGATCCTTCATAAATCCATGTTGATATGGAGCTAAACATTTATTAACTTTGAGATATTCCATAATGGTATCCCTTAGAAACCCTTCAAAAATTTTACTCACAACAGATGTTAAGCTTACCAGCCTATAGTTTCCAGGTTCCCTTTTACACCCCTTTTTGAATATTGGTACCACATTTACTTGCCGCCAATCAAAAGGAACAGACCCTGTTTCTATAGAGTCTTTAAATATAAGGAATAGAGGCCTACGCATATTTAATATCACCGCTTCCGTAACGACCCGGCCTATAAAACTTTCCCACCAGTTAACCCCTTTAGTGAACACCATTAAAAAAAAAGAAAAGGCAAAAAAACAATGCTTTATCATCATACCGCCAAATAAAAAGTGAAATAACACGCAATCAAAATGACGGATATAAATACATGTGCTACCGCTGAAAACATCATCTTGTCCTGCAAAAAGCAAGCCATCATATAGCTCCATCATCAGAAAAATAAATAAGTTATAGCTCTCAGAATAAAGCGATGCAAAATAATTATTTTTTCTACAAAATAGTTTAAAAGTGTCAATGCATAAGAAAAGATATAAATGAAGTATTGCTGTCATTGTGCTGACCCGAAGAATAAAAAATAAATCAATTTTACCACACGCAGAAATGTGTAAATGCCTCTCCCCCAAGAGAAATTATGAATTGCTGGCTTTTGTCCACTCTGCCTCCAAAAAATCAGAATAAAATGCGATAAAAAAGTCTTGTGCCCGAAAACGGTACCAATAAAAACATCAATTCGTCCCACAAAAAACAAGACCTCACGTGACTCTGTGGGTCAAAATATGGAAAAATTATAGCTCTCCAAATATGGTGATGCAAAAACTTTTTTTTGCAATAAAAAGCGTCTTTTAGTGTGTGACAGCTGCCACACATAAAAACCCGACATAAATAGTAAATAAAACCCCCTTTATCGCCTCCTTAGTTAGGGAAAAATAATAAAATTAAAAAAAATTATTTACTTCATTTGCCTGTTAGGGTTGGGGTTAAAGTTAGGGTTAGGGTTGGGATTAGGGTTAGGGTTGTGTTAGGGTTAGGTTTGTGGTTAGGATTATGGTTAGGGTTAGGATTGGGGTCAGGGTTGGAGTTAGAATTGGGGGGTTTCCACTGTTTAGGCACATCAGGGGCTCTCCAAACACGACATGCGTGTGATCTCAATTCCAGCCAATTCTGCGTTGAAAAAGTCAAACGGTGCTCCTTCCCTTTCAAGTTCTGTCATGAGCCCAAACAGTGGTTTACCCCCACAAATGGGGTATAAGCTTACTCAGGACAAATTGCGCAGTAACTTTTGGGGTCCTTACCCTTGGGAAAATAAAAACTGGGGGGGCGAAAAGATCAGTTTTGTGAAAAAAAATAATATTTTTTCGGCTCTATATTACAAACTTCTGTGACGAACTTTGGGGTTTAAAATGCTCACCACACACCTAGATAAGTTCCCTAGGGGGTCTACTTTCCAAAATGGTGTCACTTGTGAGAGGTCTCCAGTGGCACATCAGGAGCTCTCCAAACGCGACATGGCGTCGAATCTCAATTCCAGCCAATTTTGCGTTGAAAAGTCAAATGGCACTCTTTCCCTACAGAGCTCTGCCATGCACTCAAACAGTGGTTTACCTGCATATATGGGGTATCAGCGTACTCAGGACTAATTGTAAAAAAACTTTTGGGGTCCAATTTCTCCTGTTACCCTTAGTAAAATAAAACAAATTGGATCCAAATAAATTTTTTGTGATAAAAGTTAAATGTTTATTTTTTTTTTTAAACATTCCAAAAATTCCTGTGAAGCACCTTAAGGGTTAATAAACATCTAGATTGTGGTTTTGAGCACCTTCAGGGGTGCAGCTTTTAGAATGCCTCATAAAGGGACAGTGTTCAGAATTGTAAAAATTGGCCTGGTCATTAACATGCAAACCACCCTTTGGGGTAAAGGGGTTAAATTTCTCGGGGTAGGCCAGTCAACTACTGCTCTGATTTTACTGGGATCCAAGCTCAGACCCTTCTGGGGAGTTGATATATCCCAGAAATTGACTTCTGTTTTTTTGAACTCACATTTTTGAGTTTGATATAGAGATTGTTTCACTGTAGACATTCCAGAACTGGACATGTCTGCGATGCTCCTCCAAGGTATCTGAAAATATAAGCGTGTCATCGAGATAAACAACAACAATTTGATCTAAGAAATCTCGAAAAACATCATCAATGAAGTGCTGAAAGGCAGCAGTGGCGTTGCTAAGGCCAAAAGGCATAACCAGATATTCAAAATGTCCATATTTAGTTCTAAAGGCAGTTTTCCACTCATCTACCTGGCGGATTAGTATGAGATTATAAGCCCCACTTACATTGAGTTTGGTAAAAATTCTGGCAGAACGCATTCTCTCCAGCAACTTAGGAATTAAGGGGAGTGGTTTCTCTCTGATCGATACATGGCCGTAGGGTTGAGTCCTTCTTTTCTACACAAAACAAGGGGACTCCAGCTGGCGAAAAACAAGGTTGAATTAAGCCTTTCATCTAGGTATTCCTTTAGTACTTTTATTTCAAGCTCAGAAAGATTGTAAATTTGCCCAAATGAAATAGACGCTCCAGGAAGCCATTCAATGGGACAGTTATAAGAACGATGATGAGGCAGTTGATCGCCTTTATTCTTACTGCAGACCTCACAGAACTGCTGGTACTGAAG
Organism: Dendrobates tinctorius; assembly: GCF_039654945.1. Classification (NCBI taxonomy): domain Eukaryota; kingdom Metazoa; phylum Chordata; class Amphibia; order Anura; family Dendrobatidae; genus Dendrobates; species Dendrobates tinctorius. The sequence goes on from NW_027361726.1 coordinate 6,989,378, forward strand.
TGGTAGTTTATCATGATAAGAAATCTCGGAAACTTGATGTTGTGACACCTAAGGTGTCACTGGTGCTGCCTAGGGGGCACATGGATAAACATAGGTAGTGCAGAAACAAGGCACGCGAGCTCAAGGACCTTAAACTAATGCAGTGCAGGACCTAGCACTGAGCAGTGACAAGACCGGGGGGGGGGGCAGGGCCACTGCTTGTGAATGCAGGGAAGGACAGTGAACACACAGGGTGCAGAGCACAAACAGAAAGTCAAGGAGAGCCGAGGGTCAAAGCCAGAAGGGAGCAAAGTACCTAAGGATAAGACAAAGAGTAAACAGGGACAAGCCACAGGCTCTGATTACCAGGAGTGACAGAACAGTACAAAGCAGAATGCAAAGGCAGCAGCCAGGGAACAGAGAACAGAACCGAGTCATACACAGCAAGGCACACAAGCACAGAGGCACAACGCTTACGGATGAGTGAACCTGGGTCAGCAACCACAAGCCGAGTATAGGGAAGTATCACGAACACACAATCCAGGAACTGCCAACATTAAATAGCCGCCCCAGAACCAAAGAGCGGCGGACTAAAATTAACCCTGACCTGACCAGGATGGAGGTGGCTCCATCCTGTCCAGAGTCATGACAGTACCCCTCTCTCAATGGGGGGCCACCAGACCCCCAGGTTTCCCAGTAAACCGGGCACAAATGGAGAGCACCAGGCAATTGACATGAACCGATCGGGCAGGAACCCAAGATCGGTCCTCAGGACTATACCCCTTTTTCAGTGCACAAGATACTGGTGGGAACGGCGGACCAATTGGGAATCCACAATGCGCTCCACCACAAACTCCTCCTGACTATCTACCAACACAAGCGGCGAGGGACGCAATGATGCTTCTTCCACAGCCCCCAATGGTTTCAGCAGGGCCCTATGGAAGACATTGGGGATCTTAAAAGATGCTAGAAGATGCAAATGAAATGCCACTGGATTAACCACCTCTGTGATCTCATAAGAACCAATAAACTTAGGTCACAATTTTGCCAAAGGAACCTTAAGTTTAATGTTCCTGGTAGACAGCCAGACTTTAATCACAACCCGAAGGGTGGGTCCCACAGTCCGTTTCCTGTCAGCAAAAAGCTTAAACTTCTTCTTTGCCTCCCCAATGTTGTAATGTTCTTTTAGACCTCTCACCATAAATTCCCCAACTGCTGTGCAGCAATATCAGCCCTGGGCAACCGGATGCCAGGGGAGGAAACTTCCCAAAGTGTGGATTAAACCCATAATTACAGAAGAAAGTTGAGTTACCTGTAGAGTGGTTAACACAGTTATTAAATGCGAATTCTGCTAAAAGCAAGGCGGACCAGTCCTCTTGACTGGAAGTGGCAAGGCAACGCAAAATTTGTTCTAACGACTGATTGGTCCGTTCGGTCTGACCATTCATCTCGGGATGGTAAGCAGACGAGAAAGACAACTCAATACCCAACCTTTTTCAAAATGCCCTCCAAAACCTGGACATAAACTCCACACCATGGTCAGACTCCACATTCAAGGGCACACCATGCAAACGAACCACATTGTCAGTATCTAGTCCTGGAATCTGTTTCTCTTGCCCTTAGACTTGCCCTTAGTTAACATGGATCTTGATGTTTCCACGTTGGCCATCTTGCTTCCTGCCAAAGCTGTATATAAAGCCAGCACCTGCTCTGATTCATTGCTTATGTATTATGTATTGGACTTTGTGCCTCTGCAGTCCCAAGCCTGGACTTACTATCCCTGTTGGTCCTCTCTTAACGGCGGAGTCCTCTGCCAACCTGCACGTCTGGATCCCTGCCTGCTGACCGAGTGATTGCTGAACACTTGACTTCAGGAACCTCTGCCTGACTACACCTGCGGTGAAGTAAGAACTCCAGCCAGCTAGTGTGTTCCTCCGCCCTGCAAGAGTCTGTGTCTTGTGCCCTCATTGCTCAGTGAGTTTGCATGCTGTGTCGCAGAGTATCAGCTCTGCTATTACCGTTTATCAGATTGACTGAACATTTATCTGGACTTATATGCTATATTGCATTCAGATCACAAATACAATATTGCTTGCGCTACCCATTGTGTCTGCAGTCTCTTTGACCTAGCCACTGGTGTCCAGTTGTATCCACTAGTATCGTGACAGGATACACAAGCCCTAAAAAATGGATTGACTCCCGTTGGGTGAACAGTTCTGCCATGATAGACTCTGGGGCTAGCGTAACTTCATGGACACTTCTTTTGCTAAGAAATATGGAATCTGATCACAGAGAAGAGTGTCTTCAATTCTGATGGAGACTGTGGATGGGTCCCCTTTGACCTCGGGGCCCGTAGACCAGCAGACTGAACCACTGAAGGTCCTCATGGGATATGATCACCAGGAGAAATTGCCCTTCCTTCTGATTTCCTCTCCACATTTCCCTATTATCTTGGGTTTACCCTGGTTGAAGGCTCAAAATCCCCTCATTGACTGGGAGACTAAGAGATTGCGCTTCCCAGCTAAAGAGGTAACTTCTGAGAAATCGACTGATTCATCTCCGGCCAACCCACCATCGGACCTAGAGTTACCGGCAGTTTATAAAGAATTTTCGGATGTGTGCGATAAAAAGAATGCAGATAAATTACCACCACACCGCTCTTATGACTGCCCAATCGAGCTTCTGCCTGCTGCTACCATTCCTTTTGGTAATATTTATCCATTGTCCGGTCCTGAGCTCAAGACTCTCAAAGAATATATCGACGAGAACCTGTCCAAGGGGTTTATACGCCCCTCATCCTCTCCAGCCGGTGCACCCATCTTTTTCGTTAAAAAGAAGGATGGATCCCTCAGACCCTGTGTTGATTACCGGGAAATTAACAAGGTAACCATCAAGAACCGCTACCCCCTGCCATTAATTCCGGAGCTTCTCGAGAGAGTTCGTCAGGCCAAGGTCTTTTCAAAATTGGACCTTCGCGGGGCATACAATCTAGTCCGTATACGACCTGCAGACGAATGGAAAACAGCATTTAGGTCTCGATATGGACACTTTGAGTATTTGGTCATGCCATTTGGACTTTGCAATGCCCCAGCAACGTTCCAACATCTCGTAAATGATATTTTCAGAGACATTCTTGATATTTTTGTCGTAATCTGTTTGGATGACATTCTGATTTTTTCTAGCTCCATGGAGGAACATCAGCAACACGTCAAGACTGTCTTGCAGCGGTTGAGGGAACACCAGCTGTACATCAAGCTGGGGAAATGCGAATTTCACAAGTCGGAGATCCAATTCTTAGGTTATGTAATTTCTCCACAGGGTCTGAGTATGGATAACAGCAAGATCAAGGCGATTCAGGAGTGGCCAATCCCCAAGAACGTCAAAGAGGTCCAACGTTTCATCGGGTTTGCTAACTTCTACAGACGTTTCATCAAGAACTTCTCTGACATCGTCTCGCCCATCACCCGGTTGACACAGAAGAAGACAGCATTTATTTGGTCACTTCAAGCCCAAGAAGCATTCTCTCGGCTCAAGACCGAGTTCACATCAGCACCAGTACTGATCCACCCTGACCCGGAACTCGCCTTCATTATTGAAGTGGATGCCTCAAACTGTGCCACCGGGGCTATACTGTCCCAAAGAACAGGTGAGAAGAATTTACTTCATCCTTGTGCTTTTCTTTCCAAGCGACTGTCTCCTGCCGAAAAGAACTACGATGTAGGAAATAAAGAATTACTGGCTATCATCGCCGCCTTCAAGGAGTGGAGACATCTTCTGCAAGGAGCCTCACAGCCGATCGTGGTCCTCACGGATCACCGCAACCTTGAGTTCATCAGGTCAGCAAGATGCCTGACCCCACGGCAGGCCCGCTGGAGTCTTTTCCTTAATCAATTCAATTATACAATCTCTTATAGACCAGGTTCTCGCAATGGAAAAGCAGATGCTCTATCCCGGATGTTCTCCACTGACGCTGTTCCAGATGCTCCACCTAAGACCATACTTTCTGATTGCAATTTTGTAGGAGTCATTCAGAATCAAGATTTGCTGCAGGTCATCAAAGAAGCTTACAACTCTGATCTTTTCCTGTCTCAGCCATCTGATGAGGTAAGCCTTCTTTTTAGGAATGGAGTTTGGACCCGGGAACGGCGCCTCTACATTCCTGAAGCCGTGAGGTTAAGAGTGTTGAGATTGGTTCATGATTCCAAGGTTGCAGGGCACAGAGGAATTCAGAAGACTCAAGAATTCTTATCTCGCTTCTTCTGGTGGCCAGGTTTTCGGAAGGATGTCCAGAAGTACGTTTCATCTTGTGAGGTATGTGCCAAATTCAAGGTTCCACGTGCCTCCCCTACTGGTCTGTTACAGCCTTTGCCAGTGCCGTCTCGCCCGTGGGGATCCATTTCTATGGACTTTATTGTAGAACTGCCCCTTTCTGAGGGAAAGAGTACGATTTTGGTGGTGGTCGATCGCCTGACCAAGGCGGCCCATTTCATCCCTTGTTCCGGTTTACCCTCTGCGAAGGACACTGCTGACCTTATTATCCAGAACATCTTTCGCCTGCACGGGGTTCCGGATGAAGTTGTTTCTGACCGTGGAGTTCAATTTACTTCAAAGTTTTGGCAAAGCTTTTGTTCAGCATTAGGCATAGAAGTTAACTTATCTTCTGCTTTCCACCCACAGTCCAACGGGCAGACAGAACGTACCAACCAAACACTAGAGCAATACCTTCGCTGCTACGTTTGCCATTTGCAAGATGATTGGGTAAGGCTACTCCCCTTGGCCGAATTCTCTTATAACAACTCCCAGAGTGCCTCCACCAAACAGTCTCCATTCTACGCTAACCTGGGATATCACCCTAGCATTCTTCCCAGATTACCGGTAGATACATCTTTACCAGCAGTTGCCGACAGGATCTCTTCACTTCAACAGAACCTTGAACTTCTGAAAGAGACTTTGGGTTCCGCACAAGAGAGGTACAAGAATGCAGCTGACAGTTTTCGCAAACCAACACCAACATTTAAGGTAGGAGATTTAGTCTGGTTATCTACGAAGAATTTAAAGATGAAGATCCCTTCCCCTAAGTTGGGACAGAAGTACATTGGTCCTTATAGGATCAGTGGTCTGGTAGGTGCATGTCGCTTAAAACTCCCAAGAACACTGAAGATACATCCTGTCTTTCATACTTCCCTACTAAAGACTGTATTACCAAATCCTTTTCCAGGACGTTCATCTCCTCCTCCTGATCCCGTTCTTGTGGATGGTCAAGAGCAGTTCATCGTTGAGAGGATTCTGGATTCAAGAATCTACAGAAATCGACTGCAGTATTTGATTAAATGGCAAGGCTATTCCTCAGAGGAGAATTCCTGGGAACCCGTGGATAATATTAACGCCTCCCGACTGATTGAGCAGTTCCATCAAAGGTACCCTGGCAAGCTTGGTCTAGGGTCATCCGGAGGCCATTCTTGAGGTGGGAGTAATGTCAGTATCTAGTCCTGGAATCTGTTTCTCTTGCCCTTAGTTAACATGGATCTTGATGTTTCCACGTCGGCCATCTTGCTTCCTGCCAAAGCTGTATATAAAGCCAGCACCTGCTCTGATTCATTGCTTGTGTATTATGTATTGGACTTTGTGCCTCTGCAGTCCCAAGCCTGGACTTACTATCCCTGTTGGTCCTCTCTTAATGGCGGAGTCCTCTGCCAACCTGCACGTCTGGATCCCTGCCTGCTGACCGAGTGATTTCTGAACACTTGACTTCAGGAACCTCTGCCTGACTACACCTGCGGTGAAGTAAGAACTCCAGCCAGCTAGTGTGTTCCTCCGCCCTGCAAGAGTCTGTGTCTTGTGCCCTCATTGCTCAGTGAGTTTGCATGCTGTGTCGCAGAGTATCAGCTCTGCTATTACCGTTTATCAGATTGACTGAACATTTATCTGGACTTATATGCTATATTGCATTCAGATCACAAATACAATATTGCTTGCGCTACCCATTGTGTCTGCAGTCTCTTTGACCTAGCCACTGGTGTCCAGTTGTATCCACTAGTATCATGACACACATGTTGAATGAACAACCTAGACAAGGTCTCCGTAGAGGGAAGTGCCTCTAAGGGTACAAAGTGTGCTTTGTAAACCTGTCCATCACCACCCAGACGACAGTATTACCCTTGGAGGGAGGAAGATTGGTGATAAAGTCCATGCCCAGATGTGTCCATGGTCTATCAGGAACTGGCAAAGGCACCAATTCCCCGGCCGGCCAGTTATGAGAGCTCTTAGCATGGACACAAACTTCACAGGCACACACAAACTTCCTCACATCAGATGTAAGTGAGGCCCACCAAAAAACCCTCGTGATGGCCCCACGAGTGGCCGAAATCCCCAGATGTCCACTCCGCACCGAATCATGGAACTCCTGGAGGACTTTGAGTTGAAGTTGGACCGGAACAAACAATTTTTCCACCGGCTTGGACGGGGGGCCTGGGGCTTTGCTTTCCGATTCTCCCATTCCAAACCTGCAGACACATCAGCCACCACAACCCCGGGTTGAATAATGGAGGATGGAGGCTTGGAGGGAGAAACTGAATCCAGACCCCAGGACAAGGCATCAGCCTTCACATTTTTTGATTCCGGATGAAAAGTAATCGAGACCTGGAACCGGGGGAAAAAAAGTGCCCATCTGGCTTGCCTGGAGATCAGCCTTTTAGCAGACTCAATATAAGCCAGGTTAGTATGGTCTGTAACTACAGTAATGGGATGAAATGTCCCCTCCAAAAAATACTTCCATTCTCCAAAGGCCAACTTAATCGCAAGAAGTTCTCGATTACCCACGTCATAATTTCTTTCCACCGGGGAGAACTTCCCGGAGAAGAAGGCGCATGGTCTCAGATTGGTCAAGGTGGCAGGCCCCTGGGACAACACCGCCCCCATCCCCACCTCTGAGGTGTCAACCTTCACCACAACAGGTTCAGATGGATCTGGTAGAACCAGAACCGGGGCAGTCATAAAACATTTTTGAGAGTGAGAAACGCCACTACCGCTGAGGCAGACCAGTTCTTAACGTCAGCCCCCTTCTGTGTCAAGTCAGTGAGGGCCTTGACCACCTGAGAACCCTTTAATAAACCTCCGGTAGTAATTGGCGAATCCCAAGAAGCGCTGAAGGTCTTTCAGGTCCTGGAGGTTGAACCCAATCTACAATGGTCTGCACCTTTTTGGAATCAATATGAAACCCCTCACTAGAGATAATGAACCCCAAGAATGGCAGTTTCTCGGCGAAAAAGGAGCATTTCTCTAGCTTAGCGAAAAGGTGGTTCTCCCTATGTCTTTGAAGAACCTCCCGAAGGTGACCAATATGTGTCTGCTTGTCAAGTGAATAAATTAAAATGTCATCCAAGTAAATCACCACAAACCGCCCAATAAAATCAGAGAACATATGATGAAGTTTTGGAAAACTGCAGGGGCATTGGTCAGACCAAATGACATAACTAAATTTTCAAACAGCCTCTCTGAAGTGAGAAATGCAGTCTTCCACTCATCTCCCTCCCCCACCCAGATGAGATTATATATCCCCCACAAGTCAAGTTTAGAAAACCATTTGGCCCTGGACAATTGGTTACACAAGTCAGGAAGAAGTGGGAGAGGATATGTGTTTCTTACAGTAATCTTATTTAGTTCCCGAAAGTCAAGGCATGGACGGAGACCACCATCTTTTTTTTAACAAAAAAAACACCCTGCAGCAACAGGAGACACGGAGGGGCGAATATGCCCCTTGCGAAGACTCTCAGATATGTACTCCTTCATGGTGACTCTCTCGGGACCAGAAAGGTTAAACAATCGGGCTTTTGGCAATTTAGCCCCAGGAATCAGATCAATGGCACAATTAAAAGAGCTGTGCGGTGGTAAACCCTCAGCTTGACTTTCGGAGAACACATCCTCAAAGTCCTTCAGGTACTCCGGAATACCCTCCAGACTGACGGACGACACAGACACAGAATTCAGACATTTGCTTTTACAGTTGGATCCCCATTTAACAATCTCCTGGGCCTCCCAGGTAATGATCAGATTATGACATTGCAGCCACGGAAACCCTAAACCAAACCAGAAGGGAGGTTGTCCAGAATGAAACAGTCTATATGCTCCAAATGAACAGACCCCACCTTAAGGACAAACTCCTTAGTAACAGCAGATCCCGTCTTTGGTGAATGGGGTTGAGTCAATATCCACCACTTTCATGGGTTTATCCAACCTGACTGTCCCTATCTCACAGTGGGCCACCAACCTCAAGTCAATCAAGTTCCCTGAAAACCCACAATCCACAAAAGCAGAAGAGGATAAAAAACAATTGTTTACACCTACTTCCACCTTTAACAGTAGTCTGAAGGCTGTGGAAAAAAGTACATGTGGGTTTAGGTAAACTCCTCGACAGTTACCCAGATCTAGTCATTTCCCGAGACCTTGGAATTCGGGGGACAGGAGGGACAGTCATTAATCCAATGACCTGGCTCTCCACAATAGAAGCAGAGTTTTTCTCTCTGTGGCACCTCCTTTCCTTTTCCTTCGTAGAGACAGCCTCCACCTCCTTGGGCTCAACCGACGACGAAGGCTCAGACTTCACTGGCAACAGAGGAGCATTTCATTGCACAACATCTCTCTCTCTCAGCCTGTGGTCCATACGGATGGCCTGGGTCATGGCCTCCTCCAGAGAGTCGGGTGGTGGGTGCAGGGCCAAATCATTGTTTAAGTGCTTGGAGAGACCCCATCGGAATAGCCCCCTGAGTGCCAAATCATTCCAGGAAACCTCAGATACCCATTGCCTGTACTCGGAACAGTACCACTCAGCTGAGCGCTTTTCCTGGGTAAGACTCATAACCGTGTCCTCTGTCAGTTTCACATGATCAGGTTCATCGTATATAAGACCCAAGGCCTCAAAGAACCGATCCACAGACATTCGCTCAGGGGAGGTAGGAGATAAGGAGAAAGCCCAGGATAGCGGCCCCTCATGTAACAGGGAAATAACTATCCCCACCCTTTGACTCTCATCACTCAAGGACCGAGGGCGCAAAGAAAAAATTAGTTTACAGCTCTCTTTAAATACCCGGAATTTTTTCTTATCCCCAGAAAAGGTATCTGGAAGTTTGACAGATGATTCAGGAGAGAATAAGGAAACACCAGACACCATACAAACTCCTTTGCCAGATGAGGAAGAGGCACCTTAACTGTATCTGCCAGCTCCCTCTGTACCTGTTGGTGAGAGGCAACCAATGCCCTTTGCTCAATAGCTAGATTCTGCATCATCTTAGTCAGGTTAGGTACCTGCTCTGTCAGAACATGCAGCGGGTCCATAACAAATACACAAAAACCCCAAAAATTGTATGGTTCTGTGATAATGTTGTGACAACTGAGGTGTCACTGGCGCTGCCAAGGGGGCACTATCAGGGGGCACATGAATAAACGTAGGGAGTGCAGAAACAAAGCACGCTGAGATCAAGGACCATAAACTAATGCAGTGCAGGACCTGGCACTGAGCAGTCATGTGACCAGGAGGCAGAGCCACCGCTTGTGAATGCAGGGAATGACACTGAACACACAGGGTGCAGAGCACAAAAAGAAAACGTAGTCAAGGGTCAAAGCCAGGAGGGAGTGAATTACCTAAGGATAAGAAAAAGAGTAAACAGGGACAAGTCTGTTATGATGAGTCACCGAAGGAGGAAAAAACAAAATACCGGCTAAGTCCAGAAAAACCAGAGAGGTTGGCAGCTATCGGATTGCAGACCCCTGGACCTATCCACAACAACTAGCAGTAGCCGTGGGGGGTTCCTACGGTGCCCTAGACCCCTTGATCACAGCCGGAGAACTAAATAGCCTAAAGACAGAAAGGGGAAAAACTAAACTGCCCCAGAGCAGACCCCAAAGCAATAGGCAGCCCCCAACATATAATGACGGTGAAGCAAGATGAAAACACTAACACAGATAGAAAGATAGGTTGAGCAAATGATGGGGCCCAAGCTAACTACATAGGACAGGATAGGAAAGCTGCTGTCTGCCATCCGCAAAATCCCTAACAAAATGAGCCAACCGACTGATAGGAAAAACAAGCCCTGAAGTCGCTAGGCTCCAAAAGACTATATCAGCACTCAGGTATATTCTGAAGACAGAGCAAAAGATCAACAGATCAGAGACAAAAATGGAATTCAGCTCACCCCCGGCCGGGGATGGCAGATCTCCCAAAAAACAATGCAAAGCAAAAACAAAACTGAAGAGTGCAAAGCAGAGCAGAAAAACTTAGCTTTGAGATGCAGGAATCAGACTGGTCTCCAAGAATCCAGCAGGAAAATCACCAGCCAGGAAGAAGGGCGTCGGCAGCCTTATATCCAGTCCTCAATTCCAGCCACCCAGTCATCATCTAGCTGCCCAGGTGTTTGATAATCAGCCTCACTACCTTCCTTCACAAGAGGAGGGAGTTCATCAGACCTCAATGGTGAAGGGAAAAATGAACTCACAACAGTACCTCCCCCTTGAGGAGGGGTCACAGAACCCTCATCCATGCCACCAGGGCGATCCGGGTGAGCCCGATGAAAGGCACGCACCAATCTTTTGACATGAATATCAGAGGCAGAGACCCAGGAATTATCCTCCTGACCATAACCCTTCCACTTAACCAAATACTGGAGTCTCTGTCTAGCCAGACGGGAATCCAATATCTTCTCTACCTCATATTCCATGTTACCTTCAACCAATATAGGGTCAGGAGGTGCCACCACAGGAACTACTGGTTCAACAAACCTCTTCAACAAGGACTTATGAAACACATTATGAATTTTAAATGTGACAGGAAGAGCCAACCGAAAAGAGACCGGATTAATAATCTCCAAAATCTTGTAAGGTCCAATAAATCTAGGCTTAAACTTAGGAGAAGCGATTTTTTTTGACGACAACCAAACCATATCACCCACCTTAAACTGGGGACCAACGGTCCTACGCCGGTTGGAAAACCGCTGGGCCTTTTCCTGGGAGAGAGACAAATTATCCACTACTTGGTCCCAGATCTGGTGCATTCTCTCCACCACAGTGTCAACACCTGGGCAGGCAGAAGGCTCCACCTGCCCTGAAGAAAATCGAGGGTGAAAACCAAAGTTACAAAAAAAAGGTGACATCAAAGTGGCAGAACTAGCTCTATTATTTAAAGCAAATTCGGCCAAGGGCAAAAATGAAACCCAATCATCCTGATCGGCAGAAATAAAACATCTCAAATACGACTCCAAAGTCTGGTTTGTTCTCTCCATCTGCCCATTGGTCTGAGGGTGAAACGCAGAGGAGAAGGACAACTGAATTCCCAGCTTGGAACAGAAAGTCCTCCAAAATCTAGACACAAACTGAACTCCTCTGTCAGATACAATGTTCTCAGGAATCCCGTGCAAGCGAACCACCTGTTGCAAAAACAAGGGCACCAACTCAGAGGAAGATGGCAACTTAGGGAGTGGTACAAGATGGACCATCTTAGAGAATCTATCACAAATCACCCAAATAACAGTCATTCTCTGAGAGACAGGCATATCAGAGATAAAATCCATTGAAATATGGGTCCATGGCCTCCTGGGCACCGGCAAAGGCATCAACAAGCCACTAGAGCGAGAACAAGGTTTAGACCGGGAGCAAGTCCCACAGGACTGCACAAAATTCCTGACATCATGAGACAAGGCGGGCCACAAAAAAGACCGACTCACCAGATCTCTAGTACCAAAAATACCTGGATGACCAGCCAATGCAGAGCAATGAACTTCAGACATCACTCTCTTCCTCCACTGGTCTGGAACATACAACTTTCCACTGGGACAACGCTCAGGTTTGTCCTCCTGAAACTCTTCCAGAGCACGTCTCAAATCGGGCGAGATGGCAGAATGAACTACCCCCTCGCCTACGATGGTAGCAGGCTTAGTCACAACAGGAGAATCAGCAAGGAAACTCCTAGAGAGGGCGTCTGCCTTGACATTCTTAGTGCCCGGAAGAAAAGAGACCACAAAATCAAAACGTGTGAAAAACAAGGCCCACCTAGCCTGTCTAGGATTCAAGCGCTTGGCCGACTCCAGGTAAATCAAATTCTTGTGGTCAGTAAGGACCACGACTTGGTGTTTGGCTCCCTCCAACCAATGTCTCCACTCCTCAAATGCCCATTTCATGGCCAACAGTTTCCGATTCCCCACATCATAGTTACGTTCGGATGGGGAGAACTTTTGGGAAAAGAAAGCACAAGGATTCATTTTAGATGTCACAGGATCCTTTTGGGACAACACCGCTCCTGCACCAATCTCATGAGAAACTGGGTCTGAGCAGAAAAAGTAAATTAATGTGCATGCAAAATGTAATTGCATATGAACACATGACATACCCTTATTATTACTATTATTACTACCTTCATGCAATTTTTGCAATATATTTTTTTACTTTTTTATTCCAGGATATTTGTTTTGTGTTTTGCTTTTGGTTTTCTCTGCACCAATCTCAGAAGCGTCCACCTCCACCTGAAACGGGAGTGAGACATCAGGTTGCCGCAAAACCGGAGCAGAAGTGAATCTTCGCTTCAGCTCCTGAAAGGAAGAAACAGCCTCCGGAGACCAATTCAGCACATCAGCACCCTTCCTAGTTAAATCCGTCAATGGCTTGGCAATACCAGAAAAATTAGCTATAAATTTCCGATAAAAATTAGCAAAACCCAAAAACTTCTGGAGGGCCTTCAAAGAAGTGGGCTGAACCCAATCATAAATGGCCTGTACCTTGGCCGGGTCCATTTCAATAGTTGACGGAGACAAAATAAATCCCAAAAATGAAATCCTCTGTACCCCAAAAAGGCATTTCGATCCCTTGACATACAGGGAATTCTCCCTCAAAATCCGGAACACAGTCCGAACATGTTCCACATGAGAGTCCCAATTCTTGGAGAAGATCAAAATATCATCCAGATAGATAATCAAAAATTTATCCACAAAGTCTCGGAAGATATCGTTCATGAAGCACTGGAAGACAGAAGGGGCATTAGTGAGCCCAAAAGGCATCACCAGGTACTCAAAATGTCCCTCCGGAGTATTAAACGCCGTCTTCCATTCATCCCCATGCTTAATGCGAATAAGATTATACGCCCCCTGAGGTGAAGCTTGGTAAACCAGCAAGCACCTTTAACTCTGGAGAATAGATCAGAAATCAGGGGTAACGGATACTGATATTTAACAGTAATTTTGTTGAGGGCACGATAATCAATACAAGGCCTTAATGAACCATCCTTTTTAGCCACGAAAAAAAACCCAGCACCTAAGGGTGAAGAGGATGGTCTAATATGACCCTTCTCCAATGCCTCCTTAATATAGGATCGCATAGCCTCGTGCTCGGGTACAGATAAATTGAAAAGCCGACCCTTGGGGAATTTACACCCCGGGTTCAGCTCAATTGCACAGTAATAACTCCTATGAGGAGGCAAAGACGCAGACTCATTCTCACTAAATACATCATAAAAGTCAGCCAAATAGTCAGGAACATCATTCGACTGGGGAGAGGTGGAGAAAACAGGAGCATCACTAAGGGCACACCGACAACCCCAACTCACCACAGACAAAGATTTCCAATCCAGAACTGGATTTTGGATTTGCAACCAGGGAAACCCCAGAACAATGGTATCATGCAAATTATGCAACACCAAAAATCTGCAATTTTCTTGATGGTCTGGGGCGACCCGCATTACCACCTGGGTCCAAAACTGAGGTTTATTCTTCGCCAAAGGAGTAGCATCAATACCCCTCAAAGGGATAGGCGTCCGCAGAGGTGTCATAGGAAATCCACAACGTTTAGCAAAATCCAAGTCCATCAGGTTAAGAGCTGCTCCTGAATCCACAAAAGCCTTGGCGGAAAATGTGGACAGGGAGCAGATCAGAGTAATTGCCAGAAGAAACTTAGGTTGAACACCACCCACAGAAAACGTGTGTGCACAACGTTTCTCTCATTTAGGGCAGACAGAAATAATATGTGAGGCATCTCCACAAAAAAAACACAGCTTATTACGCCTTCTGAACTCCTGACGTTGCGCCCTAGACAAAACTCTATCACATTGCATAGGTTCAGACATTTGTTCAACGGGTGGCAACATCTCTCGTGTAGTTTTGCGTTCACGTAAACGCCGATCCACCTGAATGGCTAATGACATAGAATCGTCAAGACCAGAGGGAACAGGAAATCCCACCATAGTATCTTTTACAGTTTCTGACAAACCCTTCCGAAAGAGGGCTGTCAAGGCACCATCATTCCAGGTAGTAAGGACCGCCCACTTTCGGAATTTTTGACAGTACAACTCTGCCAAATCCCGACCCTGGCTTAATGCCAACAGGGTCTTTTCAGCCTGATCAATAGCATTAGGTTCATCATACAACAACCCCAAGGCTTGAAAAAATGCGTTCACATTATTCAGAATAGGATCATCAGGTTTCAAAGAAAATGCCCAATCCTGGGGATCGCCGCGCTGCAAAGAGATGACAATTTTAACCTGCTGCGCGGAGTTCCCCGATGAGTTAGGCTTCAAGGCAAAAAATAATTTACAATTATTCTTGAAATTCAAGAATTTAGACCGATCCTCAAAAAACACATCAGGAGTGGGAATCTTTGGTTCAGCAGCATGTGAATGAGCAAGATAGGCGGAAATTCCCCGCACTTCAGCAGCGAGCTGCTCCACATGATCAGACAATTGCTTCATCTCCATTGAGAGAAAAATTCCCCCTACGGCCTCAGAGATATAGAGGAAAAAAATATGCACACAAAAAAAAAAATTTTGACACTCTTATTTTTTTTTTTCCCTTTCTTTCCTTCTCCTTACAATTCTCTCCTGCTATTGAGTACCCTAGGATCTGCGGTATGGCTGGTGATTCTGTTATGATGAGTCACCGAAGAAGGAAAAAACGAAATACCGGCTAAGTCCAGAAAAAAGCAGAGAGGTTGTCAGCTATCGGATTGCAGACCCCTGGACCTATCCACAACAACTAGCAGTAGCCGTGGGGGGTTCCTACGGTGCCCTAGACCCCTCGATCACAGCCGGAGAACTAAATAGCCTAAAGACAGAAAGGGGAAAAACTAAACTGCCCCAGAGCAGACCCCAAAGCAATAGGCAGCCCCCAACATATAATGACGGTGAAGCAAGATGAAAACACTAACACAGATAGAAAGATAGGTTGAGCAAATGATGGGGCCCAAGCTAACTACATAGGACAGGATAGGAAAGCTGCTGTCTGCCATCCGCAAAAACCCTATCAAAATGAGCCAACCGACTAATAGGAAAAACAAGCCCTGAAGTCGCTAGGCTCCAAAAGACTATATCAGCACTCAGGTATATTCTGAAGACAGAACAAAAGATCAACAGATCAGAGACAAAAATGGAATTCAGCTCACCTCCGGCCGGGGATGGCAGAACTCCCAAAAAACAAGGCAAAACAAAAACAAAACTGAAGAGTGCAAAGCAGAGCAGAAAAACTTAGCTGTGAGATGCAGGAATCATACTGGTCTCCAAGAATCCAGCAGGAAAATCACCAGCCAGGAAGAAGGGCGTCGGCAGCCTTATATCCAGTCCTCAATTCCAGCCACCCAGTCATCATCTAGCTGCCCAGATGTTTGATAATCAGCCTCACTACCTTCCTTCACCAGAGGAGGGAGTTCATCAGACCTCAATGGTGAAGGGAAAAATGAACTCACAACACAAGTCATGGAGTCTGATTACCAGGAGAGACAGAACAGTACAAATCAGAATGCAAAGGCAGCAGTCAGGGAACAGAACTGAGTCATACACAACAAGACACACAATTACAGAGACACAACGTTTACGGACGAGTAAGCCTGGGTCAGCAACCACAAGTTGAGTATACGGAAGTATCACCGACACACAATCCAGGAACTTCCATCATTAAATAGCTGCCCCACAACCAAAGAAAGGCGGACTAAAATTAACCCTGACCTGACCAGGATGGAGGTGGCACCATCCTGTCCAGAGTCATGACACTTGAATTTGTTTGAGAGCAGATACATTAGCATGGCAAGTGTTCTTACAGTATTCAGAGGGAAAGGTAATGATCTTCAATGCCCAACTGATAGATGGGTTATGGACTGAAAACCAGGGAATTCCTAGAATAAATGGAAATTTTGGAGATAAAATAAGATGAAAACTAATTGATTCATACTGATTTGGTTCAATACAGATTTCGAGTTCAATTGTCTCGTGAGTAACAGGTCCAGACAATAAAAGTTATCCATCCACATTTTCCATATCGATTGCCATGGATTTAGTTCTACTTGCAATTTTATTATCAAGTGTGAATTGTAAGTCCATGCAATTCCCTCCTGCTCCAGAATCTAACATGGAAGAGCATTGGATTTTTTGGCTCCCAATTATGACCTGTATGGGAACGACAAAATGAGATTATAGTGATTAGTGATGAGCGAGTGTGCTCGTTACTCGAGTTTTCAGAGCATGTGGGGATTCCCTAACAAACAGGCAATCCCTGCATGTATTCTGTGTCACGATATGTGACTGGCCCTGCGTGATGCGACCTGATGATCGGTCAGTCACCAAACAACTGGACAAACAAGGGGACACCGGGAAACAATTACAACAATGGGCCCTGCTATAGGGAAGGGGAAAGGGACACCTCCTGCGCTCTGCTGTGGCTGAATCCTAGACTAACCTGACATCCCTATACAGGTTTTTTCAACCTGTCGCCGAGCAGGATACCTTGTGCCTCACTTACCCTGCACCTATACCTCACTAGGGAATTGGTAAGTATGGACACTGGTCCCACCGCTGCACTAATAAAACATCAAGGGGAGATACGACAGACCGAGTTAAACAAAATAACACTTAGCTTTCTCTGCTGCCAAAGCACCGTGCAGCAGAGTAAGGCTCCTGAGCTCAGCTTTTAGCAGAATCACCACTGCTCCAGAAAGCTCCTCTCTTCGGCAGAAACACCACTGCTCCCGACAAGCTGAACCACCACTGCACCAGGTAGCTCCAGTCTTCACCATGGTTGGTATCCAAAAAGGACCTGTCATAACCAACCATCAGCTGATGCACCAAGTGACCTTATATAGGAAGGTGGGAGTGGTCACCACCAGCACACGCAGACTAACTAAGCATGTATTAATGGGTCGCCCTCGCACACCCAGGGCAGCGGGGTACTCGGTACCGGGCAGGTGTCAAGGTGGGAATGTGTCACAGCAGCGGTGACCCGGTTCGTGGCCCTGTGTGCCCAATATCAATGGCGGTGATGTTAATGGTGTTAAAGTTTATTAGAATAGTTCGTGACGCCACCCGTGGTGTTTGGCAAGTAAGATGTTGAGCCAACGCTGCATGCAGATCCTCTGGGACCGATGGTGTGGTGCAGCAAAGATGGTGTAGCTTCCCACAGGTGGAGCTGTAGTCCCAGGGCAGTGTAGGTGCAATGGATGAGGAGAGGCGCAGAATGGTATGGAGGCTGGTACCCAGGTGTAGTGGTGTGGGAATAACTGGAGGACACCCGAGTATGCGGTTCCAAAGCTTTACTTACTGTTTGCAGTTCACTCCACTGCCTGCCTCCGTACCGTATTCTCCAGGTCATGGCTCCAGCCAACCTCCAGGCAGGATAGGATTCTCCCTTCCACACTCCACCAACATGTACCTTACTGAACGACTCCTCCAATGCGCCTTTAGGTGCGAAGCACTCCAGTACTTAGTTACCCTGGAATGCCTCTCTCTAGGTGTTCCTAGTCATAACTTGTATGACAGACAGCTGTAGCCTGCTTCGGGGACTCCTCACTGTGTCCCGGCTCTCTATTCAGTTGCTGTTGTGTCCCAATCTATGATGGGAGCAAGGCGTTAGCAGCTCACTCCTCCTCCGGTGTCTGTTGCCGGACATAAAGGTCCAATCAACCTAGGGGACCGGGCACCGGCCTTTGCGCTCTCTGGACTGGAAGGGTTCTCTATCTTTCTTCAACCAGCTTCCCACCGTCCTTCTATTCTCCTTCGTTCCGATCTGTTCTATCTCTCTTATGGAAGGTTAGGTTATCAATCTTATCAGTCTCTTTCTCTGGTCTTTCTCATGCCAGCACGTCCTTCAGACATCCATCTCCTCTCTTCTCTCTCCAACTATCCAACAACTCACTCCCTAACTCTCACTCTTCCCACTCTTTTATATCATCTCACGCCACCCGCCTCCCAGCACATCTCGTGTTACGAAGCAGGGTTCCACGAGGGGGCTCTGCTAACCCCCAGCCTGAAGCTGTTAGGTGGCCCCTCTGAACTATCCTGTGCGTGGAATGCAGGTGTGGAGCGAGGTCAGGAGTTCCCACCTTACCTGGATGGTGGGGCACTACACCTTAGGAGAAGGTGCAGTACCTCTGTGGCGACTGAAGCCTCAGGGGTGCCACATTAACACCAGAGGCCACCAGGGGGAAAAACCGACATTAACCCCCTATGGCCTGAAAGGAAAAAAAATTATGTCTGAGAAGCCGAAACTGAAACAGATCCAAAAATGGATTGTGACATTCAGGCTGTCTAGCAGCCACAAATCTTGCAGCTGCAAGGACTCAGACATAATTTATGAGCACGCCCAAGATACTCGGAGAACACCCAAGCATGCTCGGAAAACTCGAGTAACGAGCACAATCGCTCATCACTAATAGTGATTACTCTTTGCCTGTATCCTGCATTACAGATAAGATGGTCTGCATAACCATATCTGGCCATTCAAAAAGGTCTAAATTGCTTTCAGTCTTGGCATTTTTAAAAGCTATGATCCTTTGTTTAGGGCAGTTAATGGCAAAATGTCCAGAGCCCACACAATAGAGACATACATTTTCTGTAAGTCACCTCTCCTTCTCTACTGCAGAGAGAGGTTTATGGATTACATCAATTTGCATTGGTTCAGGCACACTTTCCATTTCCTGTTGGTGTTTTAAGGCTGATAGAGTAAGGGCTCATACTCACTTGCGAGAGACTCGCACGATTCTCGGACGAGTCTCTCGCATGAAAACCTGGCACTGCCGCTGGCACTTGGACCGGAGCGTGCGGCTACATGTATTTCTATGCAGCCGCACGATCCGGTCCGAGTGCCGGCGGCAGTGCCAGGTTTTCATGCAAGAGACTCGTCCAAGAATCGTGCGAGTCTCTCGCAAGTGAGTATGAGCCCTAAAAGAGTATTTAGGGTTGTTTCCAAATACTCCCAGTCTTTCCTTTCTTTGTTCCGTGAGTCTCTGATCAATTCGGATGCAGAGTTGAATAAAGTCCTCTAAGTTACCAGGTGTCTCAACCCTTGCAAGATCATCTTTTATTAGCTCTGATAATCCTCGATGAAAATTACAACTCTGGGCAACATGTGGTGCCTGCCACCCAGCAGTGGAATTCGGTGGTACATGTATATTTAGCTACAGAGTGCTGCCCTTGAAGTAGGTTATGCAATTTGGTTTAAGCTGTAGCACAACGATTTGGATCATCAAATACTTGATCCATAGCAGTGATGATCGAAACTAAGTCATTTAGGAGGTCAGATTTCTTTTCCACATAAGGTGAGGCTCATGCAAGAACATCATCAGTCAGGAGATTAATGATGAACAGAACCTTTTTCCGATCACTGACAAATGGAGAAAGTTGCATCTGGAAATAGATACGGCATTGATTAAGGAATCCATGATAATGATAAGGATCGCCACTGAACTTTGCGGACAGCAGCATGTGTGCGTTTGATTCCGGGCCAGAGATGCGCGAATCCAGAAGCTGCCTCTGCAAGTCAATAATTTCCTTTTGCTGACCCAACAACTGTGTTTGCAACTTAGAAAGTTTTTCTTGGTATGTGGCACCAAAATTCTGAAGTTTAGCAACTTGTTGTCTCAGTTGAGCTGCAATAGATTCCATTTTGTGTGTGAGATTATTCTGTTATGGACTGATCTGGTTTGGAGCATTGGTATTGCAAACACTAGTGGCAGCAGCGGCAGGAAGTATTGTCTAGTAGAGTTGAGCGACTTTTGGTTTTTTAGGGTCGCGTTTCGTTTCGTGAAACCCGACTTTTCCAAAAGTCGGGTCGAGCAAGATCGTCCAATTATAGGGAAAAGTCGGGGTCGTCCCGAAACACGAAACCCAATGTAAGTCAATGGGGAATAAAAGTCGGCAGTGAGAGGAGGACAGGAAACACACCAACAGTGCCCATTTGAATGCCAAAAGCATCAATTCTTCTTACTTAAGCTTGTTAACCTTAATTAACTTCATAATACAAGTTACGCACTGAAAAATGGGGGTTATTTGGCTACAGACTGTGGGGGGGGAGGGCTGGCTCCAGGTTTTCATGTGCCCTGGGCGAAAGAGCGCCCCTTTAACACATACCACAACTCATCATGCTCCGATATGGCAGAGAAATAGCGGTATAGTACAATGAAAAATACCTCACTTTTTACATCTCATGACGAAGCCCATCTTTTTCTCCATACAGAATCATTGGTCCCATATAATGATTGAAACAGTATATGATGAGCTCCACATAATGCTACAGTATATGTTGGTCCCCATGGATGAAGCTCTACTGTCTTATGGGCCCAAATAATGCTCCAAACTTAATGGGCCCCATTTCTAATGCTCTAGTGTATAATGGGCCCTGTAAATGCTGCTCCAGTGTCTGATGTCCACCTTTGGAATGTTCCAGTGTATGGTGGGCCCCATCTATCATTCTCAGACGGTGTTAGGCCCAGTATGGATTGCACGTGATTGCACAAAGGTGAGAAAGGGTACCGTATCCCCAGATAACATGTATGGATAGTGTACACATTCAAAATATATGTCTATACATCAGGAGGCAGGCTCAGACGGTGTTAGGCCCAGTATGGATTGCACAAAGGTTAGAAAGGGTACCGTATCCCCAGATAACATGTATGGATAGCGTACACATTCAAAATATATGTCTCAGGAGGCAGGCTCAGACGGTGTTAGGCCCAGTATGGATTGCACGTGATTGCACAAAGGTTAGAAAGGGTACCGTATCCCCAGATAACATGTATGGATAGCGTACACATTCAAAATATATGTCTCAGGAGGCAGGCTCAGACGGTGTTAGGCCCAGTATGGATTGCACGTGATTGCACAAAGGTTAGAAAGGGTCCCTTTTCCCCGGATAACATGTATGGATAGCGTACACATTCAAAATATATGTCTATACATCAGGAGGCAGGCTCAGACGGTGTCAGGCACAGTATGGATTTGACGGCCCAGATTACACAGCGGAGGAGCAGGGAGAGGTAAAGATTGCAAATGCTGGGGCCCTGCCCAAGCAAGGGGGGCCCACTCGTGGGCGTCGGTACTGGCACTGGGCCCCTCATAGTACAGCGGTGTGTCTGACGGCGGGTGTGCACCACCACCATCAGAGACACTTTATTGCACTATGAGGGACCCTGTGCCAGTGCCCACGCCCAAGAGTTGGCCTACCCACCTGTCCAGGGCAACGGCACTCGCACGGTGTCGTGCGCTAGGTGGTGACCCCGGCCATGGGGGGGGGGCAGCACAGTTAGGGAGTTTTAGAAAGTGGCATATGTTGATGTTGGACATTCAGCTGATGCAAAAGGCGAAATAGGTGAAGTACCAGGAAGAGGTGGACCAAAGCAAGCCATTTTTCTGTCACCCTATGTGTCATCAGGGGAAGGTGGGACAAAATCCTTGGAAACCCATGCATGGTTCATTTTAATGAAGGTTAGATCATCCACATTTTGGGTTGACAGACGGGTCCTTTTTTCTGTCAGGATTGATCCAGCTGCACTGAAGACTCTTTCCGATAGCACACTTGCAGCTGGGCAAGCGAGCTCCTGTAAGGCATATTGGGCCAATTCAGGCCAGGTGTCCAGTTTAGCGGCCCAATAGTCAAAGGGGAATGACCTGTGTGGGAGAACATCGATATGGGAGGAAAAGTAGTTTGTAACCATAGTTGACAACTGCTGTCTCCTGTCACTTTCCATCGATGCAGTATTACCAGTTGTGTGAGCGGTATTTGAAAAATCAGTCCACAACATTGTCATGAAACCCCTGTCTCCAATGCCACTTCTGCTGTGTGCACCACGAACACCTCTGCCAAGCTGCCCCCAGCCCGTACGGCTCGTGTGAGAACCATCACCGCTGCTGTGTGCTGTGAATGCCTCAAGCAACCGATTTACCAGAGTTGCTTGTTTATTAGCCAATATTAGGTCAAGGTTCTCCTGTGGCATGATGTTTTGTAATTTGCCTTTATAGCGTGGATCCAGGATGCAGGCCAACCAGTAGTCGTCATCGTTCATCATTTTGGCAATGCGGGGGTCCCTTTTTAGGATCCGCAAGGCATAATCTGACATGTGGGCCAATGTTCCCGGTGTCAATGATGCACTGCGAGTGCTGGGTGGAGGAGCACTTTCTGGCAAATCCACATCCCTCCAGTCACGCACAAACCCTGTACCAGACCTTGCCACGCCAACATTTTCACTTGCCCCACGAGATGCATCCTCCTCCCCTAAGTAATCATCCCCATCATCATCCTCCTCCTCCTCTTCTTCCACCACCTCGTCCAGGAGAGGTCCCTGAGCAGACAATGGCTGAATGTCATCAAGGATTCCCTCCTCCTCTTCCTCCTCATCAACATTGGCTGCAGACGCCTGCTCCTTAAGGTGCGTCAAAGTTTGCATGAGCAGACGCATAAGTGGGATGCTCATGCTTAGGATGGCGTCGTCTGCGCTTACCAGCCGTGTGCAGTCCTCAAAACACTGAAGGACTTTACAAAGGTCTTTCAGCTTCGACCACTGCACACCTGTCAACTCCATGTCTGCTCTCAAAGTGCCTGGCCGTGTATCCTCCCACAAATGCATTATGGCCTGCCTCTGCTCGCACAGCCGCTCCACCATGTGCAGGGTGGAGTTCCACCTTGTTGCAATGTCGATAATGAGGCGGTGGTTGGGAAGGTGGAGCAATCACTGCAGCTTCTGCATACGAACGGAGTGTACAGGCGACAGGCGGATGTGCGCGCACAGTCTTCGCACCTTCTGGAGCAGGGCTGTTAACTCCGGATAATTTTTGAGGAAGCACTGCACCACCAGGTTCAAGGTGTGAGCCAAGCAAGGTATGTGGCTGAGTTTTGAAAGGGCTATG
Organism: Dendrobates tinctorius; assembly: GCF_039654945.1. NCBI lineage: Eukaryota > Metazoa > Chordata > Amphibia > Anura > Dendrobatidae > Dendrobates > Dendrobates tinctorius. Next base: position 7,012,488 of record NW_027361726.1, read on the forward strand.
GCTGCCACAAAATTACGGCCGTTATCACTACCTTGCCTGCCTCAAGATGTACACTGCCCAGCCATGACTCAGTTTGTCGCTTCAAGTACTCGGCCAGCACCTCGGCGGTGTGTCTGTCGCCCAAACACATCATCTGCAACACAGCCTGCTGACACTTTCCACTAGCTGCTCGATAGGGGGAAACCTCGTGTGCAACAGTGGCAGCTGCAGATGGAGTGCTCGTACGACTGCGCTCTGTGGACGAGCTTTCGCTTCTGGAGGAGGAGGAGGAGGAGGAGGGTGGAACGCCTACAGCCAACTGTTTCCTATACCGTGGGCTAGGCAGCACTGTCCCACCACCGCTGTCCCCTGTGGACCCTGCATCCACCACATTAACCCAGTGCGCAGTGATGGACACGTAACGGCCCTGGCCATGCTGACTGGACCATGCATCAGTTGTGAGGTGCACCTTTCCGCTCACTGACTGCTTGAGTGCATGGACAATGCGGTCTTTCACATGATGGTGGAGGGCTGGGATGGCTTTGCGAGAGAAGAAGTGGCGACTGGGTAGGTCATAGCGTGGTACTGCATAGGCCATGAGTTCGCGGAAAGCTGTGCTTTCCACCAACCGAAAGGGCATCATCTCAAACGAGATTAGTTTGGCAATGTGGGCGTTCAAACCCAGTGTACGCGGATGAGAGACTGAGTACTTTCTTGACCTACTCATAGTGTCTGGGAGGGTGAGCTGGACTTGAGAGCTGCATATGGTGGAAGTAGCGGTGGACAGGGCGGACTGAGAGAGGGTTGATGATGGTGATGGAGTTGGTGTTCTTTCTGATGGCCTAGAATCAGTCTTTCGTTGATATAACAGTGGGATTCCCTGACTGCTGTGGTCTTGCAACGACACCTCAACATTTGCTGCTGTGCTAACCGGTGGGCTTACAGTGGGGGAAACAATGTAGCGTTGCTGACTACCTTCGTTGTGATCAGTTGCACATGTGGCACTTGAGGTTTGGTGTTGTGTCCACGCTTGCAAGTGCATGCTGGTTAAATGTCTAAGCATGCAACTGGTATTCAAATTTTTCAGATTTTTCCCTCGGCTAAAGGTCTTTGCGCACTTCTTACAGATAACCTTGGCCTGATCATGAGGATTTTGGTCAAAAAAGTGCCACACTGCACTCTTCCTACTTTGGCAGACATTTTGCGGCCTAGCACGCTGTGATCTTTTGACCCCCTGGACAAGCTCTCCAGCAACTCTTTTGATGTTTGGAACCTGTCTTTGGAGTGCTCCGGGCCTGCCAGATAACAGCTGTTGCGATGTCGATGTCTGCTGTGGATGCTCCTCATCTGAGCTATTGGAAGCAGCACCCTCTTCCCCCAATGGATGCCAATCTGGGTCAACAACTGGGTCATCCATCACCTCCTCTTCTATGTCATGTGCACCTTCCTCTGTGTCACCGTGTATGGTGGTATAGTGTGCGGGAAGGGGCACCTGAGTCTCATCAGGGTCAGAATCTGGCTATGTACACTGCGAGGACAATGTAGTGCTCTGAGTGAATGTACCAGCAGAATCATCCATCAGCGGCTGTGCATCAGTGCACTCCATGTCAGATTCATCTTGGCCTGGGTAATTCACCATTTCACTTGATAATCCAGGCATGGTATGTGAAAACAGCTCCATGGAGTAATCAGTAGTATGGCCTGCGTCATCCTTCAATCTTGGTCGGGGTGAAGGACACAAGGAAAGGTGTGGTTCATGAACATGAGCCTCCAATGATGACTCAGTGCTTTTACTTTTTACAACTGAAGAAGAGGAGGCGATAGAGCTGGAGGCTGAGTCAGCAATGTAAGACAAAATTTTTTCCTGATGCTCTGGCTTTAAAAGCGGTTTGCCAACTCCTAGAAAACTAAGCGTTCGAGGCCTTATGTAGCCAGACGATGATGCAGGGTCAGCACCTCCTGCATTCGGTCCTATTTTGCTCTTGCCACTACCATCAGATCCACCACCAACACCATCATTACCAGCTGCCAACCCCCGCCCAATTCCACGGCCTCTTCCACCAGCCTTCCTCATTTTTGGTAGAAATGTAGACAAAATCCAACAAACTATATAGTAATGTAAAACAAGGTACAAGGTGTCTATAGGACAGGGGAGATTTTGAATTTCTGCAGACACTTGTGGACACTGGACACTTTTGGATTGTGTGAGGCCCACTGATATCTGAGCGCTATGTGACAGGCTCGATGGCACAGCTGTGACCAAAGTGACTAGAGGATAAGGTAGATTTTGAATCTCTGCACACACTTTTGGACACTGGATGGACACTTTTGGATTGTGTGAGGCCCACTGATATCTGAGCGCTATGTGACAGGCTCGATGGCACAGCTGTGACCAAAGTGACTAGAGGATAAGGGAGATTTTGAATCTCTGCACACACTTTTGGACACTGGACACTTTTGGATTGTGTGAGGCCCACTGATATCTGAGCGCTATGTGACAGGCTCGATGGCACAGCTGTGACCAAAGTGACTAGAGGATAAGGGAGATTTTGAATCTCTGCACACACTTTTGGACACTGGATGGACACTTTTGGATTGTGTGAGGCCCAATGAATATCTGAGCGCTATGTGACAGGCTCGATGGCACAGCTGTGACCAAACTGACTAGAGGATAAGGGAAATTTTGAATCTCTGCACACACTTTTGGACACTGGACACTTTTGGATTGTGTGAGGCCCAATGAATATCTGAGCGCTATGTGACAGGCTCGATGGCACAGCTGTGACAAAAGTGACTAGAGGATAAGGGAGATTGGATTGCTTTTAAAAAAGCAGTTTGTGGAGCAGTGGGTAAACAGCAATGCAGGAATGTCAGGAAGCCTTAGAAGGCAACCCAACAACCAACACCACTGATACACCACTATATAGCCTCCCCTTGCACTGCACACACAGTGACTGGTGTGTTGTGCAGGCCAAATTGCTAGCAGCAGTAGCAGTTTTTTTTTCTTCTCAGCAGGACAAAAAAAAAAAATTGGGATTGCTTTTAAAAAAGCAGTTTGCGGAGCAGTGGGTAAACAGCAATGCAGGAATGTCAGGAAGCCTTAGAAGGCAGCCCAACAACCAACACCACTGATACACCACTATATAGCCTCCCCTTGCACTGCACACACAGTGACTGGTGTGTTGTGCAGGCCAAATCGCTAGCAGCAGAAGCAGTTTTTTTGTCTTCTTCCCTGCCTAACGCTCTCACTACAGAATCAGCAGCAACCTCTCCCTATACTAAGATCGGCAAAAGTAAGATGGCGGTCGGCGTGCACGCCCTTTTATACCCCCTGTGACGCCCACCAAAGCAAGCCAATCACTTGCATGCCCTTCTGAAAGATGGTGGTGACCCGTGCCTATGTCATCACGTTGCCCACAGTGTCCGTGGATCCTGATTGGCTGAAAAAGAGCGCAAAACAAACTTTTGAAACGCGACTTTGGCGCGTAAGTCGCCGACCTCGTGGCCGACCTCATCCTAGGGTCGGGTGTCGTTTCATGAAACCCGACTTTGCCAAAAGTCGGCGACTTTTGAATTTTTTCGACCCGTTTCGCTCAACTCTATTGTCTAGGTATAGCGAGAAGTAATGTAGTTTGAAGGATAAGTAGGAATCGTAATGAGGGATATCCAGATGTCAGTACAAAATAGCAGCAATGTAATTTGAAGGATAAGCAGGAATTGTAGGCAGGTATAGCCAGAAGTCAGTGGGAAGAGCTGCCGCCTGGTGTACAAGAGCAGCTGGGTTTGAATCCTGACAATTGTAGTATTCGGTCACTGTGTGGTAAACTGTTGTCTGTTCATGGTGTTGCGGTATTTGTCCCTTGTATGTGGTTTTATTAGTCATGTATCTATGGGCTGCAAATTGTAGCATTTCAGGCCTCCATTCTACTATATTTTCTGTCTGTTACCCTAGCTCTATACACTATTTTGGGGTTAAAAAAAAATACAGGCCACATATTGAACAGTGTGGTATCTCCGTCAGGTGCCTGGTCTGTGTGTGGGCTACAAATAGTATAATATCAGGCTACATTCACCTTCTTTTGCTGTATCTTACACTAGTGCGATACACTATTTTGGGGGAAAAATTAAAAAAATTCAGGCCACATATTGAACAGTCTGGCACCTCTGTCAAATGCCTGATCTATCTGTGGGCTACAAATTGTGGCATTTCAGGCATCCATTCTACTGTATTTGCTGTCTGTTACCCTAGGTCTATACACTATTTTGGGGTAAAAAATAAATAAATGTAGGCCACATATTGAACAGTGTGGTATCTCCGCCAGACGCCTGATCTATCTGTGGGCTATAAATTGTGGCATTTCAGGCCTTCATTCTACTGTTTTTGCTGTTGTCTTAGCCTAGTTATTGACACCAGTTTGATAACAAAAATATAATTTCACCTACAGTCCAGTGTGGTTTTCACGCACAGGGATCACATACAAGTTTTCTCCCAATTCAGCCATTTGTAGTGAACGTGGAAAATATTGTAGTCCATTTAAAATGGGCAAGGCGCGTGGCAAGGGACGGGGAAGTGGACGTGATGGTGATGGTGTGGCGCCCCTGAGGCTCAGTCACCACAGAGGTACTGCACCTCCTCCTGAGGTGTGGTATCCCATCATCCAGGTAAGGTGGAGACTCCTGACCATGCTTCAATACCTGCACCCCACACCCTCAAAGTAGTGTAGCAAAGCACCTTCGGCGGCTCCCTGCTTGGAGTATAGCAAAGCACCCATTGGTGGCTCCCTGCTTGGAACACGAAACGTGCTGGAAGGTGGGTGGAGTTAGATTACATTACAAGGAGCGGGAAGAGTTTAGGATGAGAGTCAGTTGGTTAGAGAGTTAGAGAGAAGAAGATCCCTGGAGAGAGGGATAGATGGATGGAAGTGCTGCAGCAGATCCCAGTGACCTGGGTCTGCTGGCACGGGAAAGGAAAAGAGAGAGAGCAACATAGACTGAAATCTTTATTCTCCATAGAAAGAAAGATTAGTATGGAATGTGAGGAGTAAAAGGGAACAGGACGTGGGTTAGAAGAGAACCCTTCCTAGAAGTTCCAAGCGCAAGGCTGGGGCCCGGTCCCCGAGGTTGTATGGATGCTAATGGTCCTGCAGCAGACACCGGAGGAATAGAAGTAGTGACCACTTTATTCCAACACAAGACTTGGGGGCACAACAGCAACTGGATAGTGAGCTGGGACTAAGCAAGAAGTCCCCGAAGCAGGCTTCAGATGTCTGCCGTACAAGTAGAGTTCATAAGAACATCGGACAGGAGGAACTCCAGTGTAACCCAGTACTAGGAGTACTTCATTTAAAGGCGCTATAAGAGGAGACGTTCAGAAAGGCACATGTTGTCAGAGTGTTGGAAAGGAGTATTCCATCTGGCCTGGAGGTTGACTGAGTCCCTGACCCGGAGGACACGGCACAGAGGCAGGCACCTGTTTGTACAACAGACTGTGAGTAAAGCTTTGGAACTACATGCCCTGGCGTCCTCCGCTTATTCCCTGCGCCATCCCGCCTCGCACAGCCATCACCTCTGTGCCTGACACTACACCATCTAAGCATCACTTCACCTACACTGCCCTGGGACTCCAGCCCTGCCTGTGGAGGGCTATAACATCACTGCTGCACCACACCATTCTCTATATTTCTTTCTCAATCGAACCCTATAAAATCTGTCATTAATACTGTTACTATACATTATCACTTTCTAGTTTCTTGTTCAAAAATACTAAGCATTATTAATAAGTGCAAAGAGTAGACATTGGATTGGCCATCATGTCTGGAAATATCCTTATAACGAGGTAGTCCTTTTTCCAAGGTGAGGTTCTTATGTAAAACCAAGAGAAAGCACCTAAAGAGGTGCAAACTATGTACATTATCAGTTCCGGATCACTCAGCGTCCATGATCTCCACAGTTCAAAGATAATAGAAGAACGCTGCCAATAAAACTGGGCAACAACGGGATCAACAAATAAGCATCATAATCAAAAATAGAAAAAATAGAAAAGCTGGAAACTTGGTAATACCCTCCTGGGCAACAAAAGTTAGTTCAAATCAACATTATAGCTAGTTATCCCCTCCTGGGTTTCTGGAAGCTGGTTGCTTGGGCTGCTTCCAGGGGAGATGCTCTGGGTGTCCACCAGATGCGATTGCAGTGGTTGAAGATGTTGCCTGAGGTACAGCAGGGGTGGTGACTTGTACTCAGGGACACTGGATTGGTACAGATTGGCTTAGGGGCGTGGGTACCAACACAGTTTTGGTGATCATGGTGGGAGGTACCGGGGAAGTGCAGGCCTTTTCCTTCCTGAAGGTGGCGAGGAAATCCTCTGGTATCCGGCGTACGTTTAAAGCGTACCAGCCAGGGAGCCCTTCATGTGTAAAAGTCACATATTCCCCCGGTTGCAGGTCTCGAGCAGGGTGTCCTTTCCGGAGATGGGATTCCACGTCTCTCTGGCCAAAGAGCAGGTTGGAGATCCGTGTAGGGTCGGCAATGAAGCCGAACCCCCGCTCGTGGTTCACATTAAGGACCTGGCCCCATCCTGCCAAGTCCCGGGACCCATAGTGACCAGCACGGGCTTTCTCCTTGCGGTCCAGATCAGGGCCCAGCACAGCCAACCTCTGCTGTTCTCTCTCCTGCTGCTCGGCTGCCAGCTGGCGGATGATGTCCCGGCATCGGGCGCTCTTTTCCTCCTCTTCCCGGGACCGGCCCCTGCCCACTGTGGACCGCGGCACCACTGTCAGGGGTTCAGGTGTTCCCCCCGGGGACTCATATCCCGGTCCCAAACCAAGTCCAGCACCACCTGTCCGGCTGCCGTGGCCGGCGGGCACCCAGTGGCTTCTCTAACTTCAGGGTCGACGGCCATACCTGGTGCCTCCTGGCGGTGTTGCGGTTCCGGTGCAGGCCTGAGACGGTGGGCAGCTGCAGGGGTGTCCACAGGGGTAGCGGTGGTAGTTGTAGTTGTCCGGTCCACGGGGGTCTCCGGTGGGACCTGCGCGGACGTGGGTTAGAAGAGAACCCTTCCTAGAAGTTACAAGTGCAAGGCCGGGGCCCAGTCCCCGAGGTTGTATGGATACTAATGGTCCTGCAGCAGACACCGGATGAATAGAAGTAGTGACCACTTTATTCCCACACAAGACTTGGGAGCACAACAGCAACTGGATAGTGAGCTGGGACTTAGCAAGAAGTCCCCAAAGCAGGCTACAGCTGTCTGCCGTACAAGTAGAGTTCATAAGAACATCGGACAGGAGGAACTCCAGTGTAAACTTCTGTGCCTGACACTACACCATCTAAGTGTCACTTCACCTACACTGCCCTGGGACTCCAGCACTGCCTGTGGAGGGCTATAACATCACTGCTGCACCACACCATCTGTCCCAGAGGATCTGTCTGCAGCGTCGGCTTACATCTTCATTGCCGAACACCACAGGTGGCGTCACGAATCACTTATAAACTTTCATCACTATAAGCACACTGCAACAACCCCCTTTTACAATGGTCACCCAGGGCCATGGGCGGGTTACAGCTGCCGTGACATCTCCTATTAGAGCTCATCGGGCCCGGTACCGAGTACCCCACAGCCCCGATGTGAGGGCGACCCAATGGTGCATGCAGATGCCGAGGCCGTGGGCAAGCTGAAATTGTGCCACAACAAACACCCACATCTTCTCACCCGACCTTCATGACCCAATTACTAGGGGCCTGCAGCAGGACATCACTATTGAATCCAGGGCAGTGTGAAACGGTTGTTGGTTGGTTAGCGGATAATTCTTCCAGTCAGTTTGCCACCACCACCACTACCACCCTGTCTTCCATATGGTCAAGTCTGAGTAGCTGTGAGTCTGGACCGCATATTCCTCACCCTGATCCTCCTTTCTCCCACCATGCAAAGTGCCCGGAGACAACTGTTTCCACACTTGGATACTCCGAAGAACTGTTCGCTATTCCATTTATAGATTCGGGCCTCTCACCCGGTTCACTTGAAGCGGGGCAAGATGAGATCGCATGTAGCGATGCCCAAATATTTGAGCAGCCACGGTCACACAAAGGCAATGGTGGGAACGTGTCACAAAAGGTGGACGAAGATGAGACACAATTGCCAGCAAGTCAGGAGGAGGACCAGGGTGCGAAGTGGAAGCCGAGGTGGTTGGTGATTTAGTAACTGACCCAACCTGGCAGGAGGACATGCAGAGCAAGGACAGCAGGACAAAGGGGGAGGGAGGTGTAGCACCCCAAAAGGCAGGAAGAAGCTATATGGTGGCCACAGACAGAAGGCGGGCAACCATTATTCGTAACACCAACACGATGGAAGTTGGCAGTACAACTGTTAGGTCTTCCCAAGTCTGGTTGTTTTTTAAAGACTCTGCCGATAACCCCAAACAGGCAATTTGCACCACCTGCCATGCCCCCATCAGCAGGGATAGCAAAACTAACAGCCTGACCACCACCAGCATGATCCGGCACATGGCAGCAAAGCACCCAACTTTATGAGCCAAACCCCAGGCTCCATGAACAGTGTCTGTGGGTGAAAACACTGCTTCTTCCACTGTTGGGCGTTCAAGTCAATCCTCTGTCGACGCTGCATGCGAAGATGCCTCTTGCCCTGCACCTGTTGTTGCCTACACTCAACTACCACCATCATCAAGCATGTCCCTGTCCTTGTCCCAGCGCAACCTTCAGTTGTCCATACCCCAGTCATTGGAACACAAGCATAAATACGCAGCCAACACCCCACAGACTACAGTACTAAATTCACACACTTCTCGTCTTCTTGTGGTCTTGATGTTGCCTTTTAGGCTTGTGGAGATGAAAGCTTTCTGCAACCTGATGGCGGTGGCCATCCCAAGTTACTCGGTCACCAGCCGCCACTATTTCTACCGGTGTGCCGTCCCGGCATTACACAAGCACATGTCCCTCAACATTACTTGTGCCCTGAACAATGCTGTTACTGGGAAAGTCCACCTAACCACGGACACGTGGACAAGTGATAGTGGGCAGGGATGCTACATCTCACTGATAGCACACTGGGTTAAAACAGTGGAAGCCAGGACCCAGACGGACCTTGGACGGACCAGTACATCTAACCAGGACATATGATGTACTGTATATACTCGAGTATAAGCTGACCCAAGTATGAGCCGAAGGCCCTAATATTGCCACAAAAAACTGGGAAAACTTATTGACTCGAGTCTCAGCTTATGGTGGGAAATGCAGCCGCTGCTGGTAAATTTCAAAAATAAAAATAGATACCAATAAAAGTAAAATTAATTGAGACATCAGTAAGTAGGTTAAATGTTTTTGAACCATCCATATTGAATAAGAAGCCCCATATAATGCTCCATACAGTTCATGATGGGCCCCATAAGATGCTCCATACAAAATACACCCCATATAATGCTCCATAAAGTTGATGATGGGCCCCATAAAATGCTCCATACAAAAATATGTCCCATATAATGCTGCACAATGGTGAATGGCCCCATAAGATGCTCCATATTAAAATATGCCCCATATAATGCTGCATAAAAGGTTAATGATGGCCCCATAAGATGGTCCATAGAATAATATGCCCCATATGCTGCTCCATAAAGTTTGATGGCCCCATAAGATGCTCCATACAATAATATGCCTCATATGCTGCTCCATAAAGGTTGATGCCCCATAAGATGCTCCATAGAATAATATGCCCCACATGCTGCTGCTGCGATAAAAAAAAAATAAAAAATGACATACTCACCTCTCGTCGCTGGGGGCCAGATGCCAGTGTCCTGAGCAGGCAGGGACACCAGTGCATTATGGGGGCCAGGTGCCAGTGTCGCCGCTGCCTCAAGCCCCCAGCACTTGCGATATTCACCGGTCCCCGGTCCACCGCTGCACACCACTGTGTCTTCCGGGTCTCTGCAGTGACTGTTCAGGCAGAGGGCATGCACTAAACATGTCATTGTGCCCTCTGACCTGAATGTCACAGCCAGAGGATGCGGAAGACAGAGCCCGGCGGTGGAATGGGGACAGGTGAATATCGCATGGCTGCCCCCATCCTCCCTGTCACACTCACCCTCCCCTGGTGCTGTCATGATCCAGGTTGGATTATGACTAGTGTTGAGCTTTCCGATACCGCAAGTATCGGGTATCGGCCGATATTTGCCGTATCGGAATTCTGATACCGAGTACCGATACTTTTTTCATATCGGATACCGGAATCGGAAGTCCAAAATGCAATGAGCCACTTTTGTGGCTCTGATTGGCTGCCGAAATGACGTCATCATGATGCGCTGTCTGTGCTCATCATGATGCGCCGTCAGTTCGGGCCTTCGGGGGGGCTATGCCGACTGTCCGGGGGTCTGTGCCGGCCTGCCGGTGGTCTGTGCAGGCCTGCCGGTGGTCTGTGCAGGCTCCGGGGGTCTGTGCCGGCCTGCCGGGGGAGCTGTGCCGGCCTGCCGGTGGTCTGTGCAGGCTCCGGGGGTCTGTGCCGGCCTGCCGGGGGGTTGTGCAGGCTCCGGGGGTCTGTGCCGGCCTGCCGGTGGGCTGTGCAGGCTCCGGGGGTCTGTGCCGGCCTGCTGGGGGAGCTGTGCCGGCCTGCTGGTGGGCTATGCAGGCTCTGGGGGTCTGTGCCGGCCTGCCGGGGAGCTGTGCCGGCCTGCCGGTGGTCTGTGCAGGCTCCGGTGGTCTGTGCCGGCCTGCCGGGGAGCTGTGCCGGCCTGCCGGGGAGCTGTGCCGGCATGCCGGGGAGCTGTGCCGGCCTGCCGGTGGGCTGTTCAGGCTCCGGGGGTCTGTGCAGGCATCGTCCGATGGGACTACAAGTCCCATCGGGCGATGCCTGCTACCATGACAGTGATTGACACATTAGCCAATGATGGGACAGTAGTAGTCCCATCATCCGGCTAATGTGTTGAATGTAAAAAAAAAAAAAAAAAAAAAAATTTACATGCTACATACATACTACATACATACTACATACATACTACATGTAACATACATACTACATGCAACATGCATACTACATACATGCTACATACTACATGCATGCTACATACTACATACATGCTACATACATACTACATACATACTACATACAACATGCATACTACATGCATACTACATACATGCTACATACTACATACATGCTACATACATGCTACATACATGCTACATGTAACATACATAATACATGCAACATGCATACTACATACATGCTACATATTACATACATGCTACATACATACTACATGCATGCAACATACATACAACATACATACTACATGCATGCAACATGCATACTACATATATACTATATATATACTACATGTAATATACATACTACATATATATTACATACATGCTACATGCATGCTACATACTACATACATATATACTACATGCATGCAACATACATACAACATATATAATACATGCATACTACATATATACTACATGCATACTACATATATACTATATATACTACATGCATACTACATATATACTATATATACTACATGTAACATACATACTACATATATACTACATGCTACATACATGCAACATACATACTACATACATGCTACATACATACTACATACATAATACATATATACTACATGCATGCAACATGCATACAACATATACACTACATGCATGCAACATGCATACTACATATATACTATACACTCACTGGCCACTTTATTAGGTACACCTGTCCAACTGTGTGTTAAGACTTAATTTCTAATCAGCCAATCACATGGCGGCAACTCAGTGCATTTAGGCATGTAGACATGGTCAAGACAATCTCCTGCAGTTCAAACCGAGCATCAGTATGGGGAAGAAAGGTGATTTGAGTGCCTTTGAACGTGGCATGATTGTTGGTGCCAGAAGGGCTGGTCTGAGAATTTCAGAAACTGCTGATCTACTGGGATTTTCACGCACAACCATCTCTAGGGTTTACAGAGAATGGTCCGAAAAAGAAAAAAAATCCAGTGAGCGGCAGTTCTGTGGCCGGAAATGCCATGTTGATGCCAGAGGTCAGAGGAGAATGGGCAGACTGGTTCGAGCTGATAGAAAGGCAACAGTGACTCAAATTGCCACCCGTTACAACCAAGGTAGGCAGAAGAGCATCTCTGAACGCACAGTGCGTCGAACTTTGAGGCAGATGGGCTACAGCAGCAGAAGACCACACTGGGTACCACTCCTCTCAGCTAAGAACAGGAAACTGAGGCTACAATTTGCACAAGCTCATCGAAATTGGACAGTAGAAGATTGGAAAAACGTTGCCTGGTCTGATGAGTCTCGATTTCTGCTGCGACATTCGGATGGTAGGGTCAGAATTTGGCGTAAACAACATGAAAGCATGGATCCATCCTGCCTTGTATCAACGGTTCAGGCTGGTGGTGGTGGTGTCATGGTGTGGGGAATTTTTTCTGGGCACTCTTTGGGCCCCTTGGTACCAATTGAGCATCGTTGCAACGCCGCAGCCTACCTGAGTATTGTTGCTGACCATGTCCATCCCTTTATGACCACAATGTACCCAACATCTGATGGCTACTTTCAGCAGGATAATGCGCCATGTCATAAAGCTCGAATCATCTCAGATTGGTTTCTTGAACATGACAATGAGTTTACTGTACTCAAATGGCCTCCTCAGTCACCAGATCTCAATCCAATAGAGCATCTTTGGGATGTGGTGGAACGGGAGATTCGCATCAGGGATGTGCAGCCGACAAATCTGCGCCAACTGTGTGATGCCATCATGTCAATATGGTCCAAAATCTCTGAGGAATGCTTCCAGCACCTTGTTGAATCTCTGCCACGAAGAATTGAGGCAGTTCTGAAGGCAAAAGGGGGTCCAACCCCTTACTAGCATGGTGTACCTAATAAAGTGGCCAGTGAGTGTATATACTACATGTAACATACATACTACATGTTACATACATGCAACATACTCACTACATGCTACATACATGCAACATACACACTACATACATGCTACATACATACACACTACATGCTACATACATGCAACATACATACATGCTACATACTACATACATGCTACATACCACATGCATGCAACATGCATACTACATATATACTGCATATATACTACATGCATGCAACATACATATATACTACATACAATACATACATATAGACATACAGTACATATAACATAGAGTACATACTCACCGTCACTTGTCACTTTGATCCCCGAAGCCATTGTCCCCTTGAGGAATAAATATCAAAATAAAAAAACACCAATATACTTACCCCGATCCGCAGAAGTCCATGAGGGTCCCACGTCCATCTTGCGTGGAGAACAGCAGCATCAGCTGATGCTACCGTTCTCTACCAGCTCCAGGAATACAATGACGGAAGGTAGGTATCCTTCCGCACTGTATTCCTCCACCACTTTAAAAAAAAAAAAAAGTCCCTAGTCTCACTTTATGCCATTGCTGCGTGGGAAATTCCCACGCAGCAATGGCATAAAGTGAGACTAGGGACTTTTTTTTTACAGTGGTGGAGGAACACAGTGCGGAAGGATACCTACCTTCCGTCATTGTATTCCTGGAGCTGGTAGAGAACGGTAGCATAAGCTGATGCTGCTGTTCTCCACGCAAGATCGACGTGGGACCCTCGTGGACTTCTGCGGATCGGGGTAAGTATATTGGTGTTTTTTTATTTTGATATTTATTCCTCAAGGGGACAATGGCTTCGGGGATCAAAGTGACAAGTGACGGTAAGTATGTACTCTATGTTATATGTACTGTATGTCTATATGTATGTATTGTATGTAGTATATATGTATGTTGCATGCATGTAGTATATATGCAGTATATATGTAGTTTGCATGTTGCATGCATGTGGTATGTAGCATGTATGTAGTATGTATGTAGCATGTAGTATATATGTAGTATGTATGTTACATGTAGTATATATAGTATATATGTAGTATGCATGTAGTATATATGTTGTATGTATGTTGCATGCATGTAGTATATATGTATTATGTATGTAGTATGTAGCATGTATGTAGTATGTAGTATGTATGTAGCATGTAGTATATATGTAGTATGTATGTTACATGTAGTATATATAGTATATATGTAGTATGCATGTTGCATGCATGTAGTATATATGTTGTATGTATGTTGCATGCATGTAGTATATATGTATTATGTATGTAGTATGTATGTAGCATGTATGTAGTTTGTAGCATGTATGTAGCATGTAGTATATATGTTACATGTAGTATATATAGTATATATGTAGTATGCATGTAGTATATATGTTGTATGTATGTTGCATGCATGTAGTATATATGTATTATGTATGTAGTATGTAGCATATATGTAGCATGTATGTAGCATGTAGTATATATGTAGTATGTATGTTACATGTAGTATATATAGTATATATGTAGTATGCATGTTGCATGCATGTAGTATATATGTATTATTTATGTAGTATGCATGTAGTATGTAGCATGTTGCATGTAGTATGCATGTTGCATGTAGTATGTATGTTACATGTATGTATATACAGTATGTAGTATGTATGTAGCATGTACATTTTTTTTTTTTTTTTTTTTTACATTCAACACATTAGCCGGATGATGGGACTACTACTGTCCCATCATTGGCTAATGTGTCAATCACTGTCATGGTAGCAGGCATCGTCCGATGGGACTTGTAGTCCCATCGGACGATGCCTACACAGACCCCCGGAGCCTGCACAGCCCACCGGCAGGCCGACACAGCCCCCCGGCAGGCCGGCACAGACCACCGGAGCCTGCACAGCCCACCGGCAGGCAGGCACAGCCCCCCGGCAGGCCGGCACAGACCACTGGAGCCTGCACAGACCACCGGCAGGCCGGCACAGCCCCCCCGGCAGGCCGGCACAGACCCCCGGAGCCTGCACAGACCACCGGCAGGCCGGCACAGACCACCGGCAGGCCGGCACAGCCCCCCCGGCAGGCCTGCACAGACCACCGGAGCCTGCACAGACCACCGGCAGGCCTGCACAGACCACCGGCAGGCCTGCACAGACCACCGGAGCCTGCACAGACCCCCCGGCAGGCCGGCACAGCCCTCCGAAAGGCCCGTACAGACCCCAGAGAGGCTGTACAAGGCAAAAATAGGGTTTTTCTTATTCCGATACCGGAAGTCCCATAGACTTGAATGGGACTTTTGGTATCGGAATCGGCGATACCCGATATTTTTTTTAGATCGGCCGATACCATCCGATACGATACTTTTAAGTATCGGACGGTATCGCTCAACACTAATTATGACAGATTTTGCACTAGTAACCTTTTTTTCCTTAAGCTGAGTGCATAAAGATAGTTTTGCCCCCGGTGGCCATTAGGGTCATTGCACTGTGGTGGTTTCAGTTCTAGTTTTGCCCCCGGTGGCCGTTAGGGTCATTGCACTGTGGTTACTTTAGTTTAGTGCACGTAATTATGAAACAGGTGTGATTGCTGGCTCTAAACTATAAAAGAGTGTCAGGTGGTTGCAATCACGGTTGGTGATATCGCTCATTTCCAACCAAGTCTGGTGGAGGAAGGAACTACAGAGAGGAGCTCCTTGCAGCTCAGGCAGAGCTCTGGTGTAGTAGCTTCAGGTGGAAGCTGAATTCTGGTGGTTGCTGGGAGCAAGAGCAACAGAGCAAAGCTAAGTGATGTTACCGGCCTGTGGGTCGTGTCACACAGGACAGTTACACGTACTGTGTCTTGTTGTCTTAGTTACCGGCCTGCGGGTCATGTCACACAGGATGGGTTCACGTGACAGGTGCGGTCTCTGCACATCCCTGCTTCTCAGATGGTCTCCGGCGCCAGCAGCTTGTTCCTGTATTCAGCGGTCACGTGGTACTGCTCATTAAAGTAATGAATATGTGCTCCACACCTATGGAAGTAGAGTCACGTGCATATTCATTACTTTAATGAGCGGTACCACATGACCGCTGAACACAGGAAGAGCTGCCGGCACCAGAGACCATCTGAGAAGCAGGGAAGTTTGGAGACCGCACCAGGAGGAGGTGAGTATGATGTGACAGCCGCCGGCTCCTGCCTTTCCCCCTCCCCCACCCACCCCCTGAGACAATGACTCCAGTGTAAGCCGAGAGGGACACTTTCAGCCTAAAAAAAGGGCTGAAAGTCTCGGCTTATACTCGAGTATATACGGTAAGTATATGCAGGTGCTCACTTCCACTTCCCATGTTCACATTGAGCTTGATGCAACATAGGGAAACTACTCCTGAACTTGAGTTATTAAGGGTAAATGCACATGTTGCGGATTGTGCTGCAGATTTTTCCGTGGGAATTTGGAAAAATCCGCAGGTAAATCCTGCTGATTAGCCTGCGGTTTACACCTGCGGTTTGACACCTGCACAATAGAGTATGTGTAAAACCGCTGCTGATTCCGCACAAAGAATTGACATGCTGAGGATTTAAAACCGCAACAAATCCACGAGGAAAAATCCGCACCATGTGCACAGCTTTTTCTGTTTTCCATAGAATATATAGGTACTGTACAACGCAGCAGAAACTGCTGTGGATCCGCAGGGCCAAAAACGCTGTGGATCCGCAGCAGAATCCGCAACGTGTGCCCATACCCTTAGCCGTTCTGTGGTCATCCCAATAAAGATACTAATGAGGAAATGGGATTTTCAATGGAAAGCTATCGTCAACATCTTTATTATGGATGTCAAATAATTTCATTAGAGCCGTCACAAATTATTGAGTCTGGGACTGTGTTCAAGATTCATTAGAATAGTAAATAGGTTCTTCAAGACTTGATGTTGGCCAAACTTCCATTATTTTGTAAATTATTTTTAAACATTTACAGAACAAGTCTGTTTTTGCCAAATCGCTTGCATAAGAAAGTCTGTTCGAAAAGTTCTAAAAATCAACAAGTGACAAACTGAATCATTCAGAGAGAAAAAGACCCCTCAAAAATGAGGATTGCTTCTGTCCGTGCATGCATTGCTTTTCACTATTATAGTGAATGATGGATAAGGAAATGTTATAGATCACCATTAATAGTTGCAAATTGGATGGACGAAAGGGTTCATTATTGTATTATCCCAAGTCTATGAGACACTTATAAATTACTAATCCTATAGCTGTATGGTAAATAAAGACACAGCAAGTATAAAGGCTTTTATGTGAAATAAAAACAAAACACGCTGTTTTATTTTTATTTAAAAATAATAAACACAGTTATACTCACCTAACACCCATTCCATTGAAGCCCTCGTCTCCTGTAATAAAACAAAAAATAAAAAACAACCATATCCCTTACCTGCCTGACATTCTGTCCCACGCTGTAATCCATGTCTGGGGATTAATAGTTTCCATTCTGGACGGTGCCAAAATGCAACCGTCCAGGCTGAGAACCACTGATTAATAAGCTGCTGCGAGTGCAGCATCAGTGACCAGTGGTGACATCATCAAGATTACTGTGGCTGTCGTTCCCAGCCGGGCTGAACTGCAGTAACTGCAGCACCATGAGAAAAAGTCACTGAGTTCACCACAGTTCAGCTCAGTGAGTTCACTGCAGATCAGAGATCAAAGACCGACAATACAAAGGTGACATCAACCCACAAATATTACCCCACTTGCCACCACCACAGGACAAATGAGAAGAGTCAGGCAAAGCGCCAGAATTGGCATAAGTAATAGATGTGCCTTTTCTGGGCAGATGCGGGCTTCTATTTTAATCCTGGGGTATAAATATTCATGGCCCCTTACCAGCCTGAGAATACCAGCCCTCAGCTGTCTGCTTTAGCAAGGCTGGTTGTCAAAAATGGGTGACCCCACAACATTTTCATTTTTTTTCAATTATTTATTTAAATATTTTAAAGAAACAGAGTGGGGATCCCTCTATTCTTGATAACCAGCCTTGCTGAAGCTGACATCTGAGGGTTGCAGCCTGCAGCTGTCAGTTTTGCTTGACTGGTTATCAAAGATACAGGGGAACCCACGCCATTTTTTAAATTTACTATATTTATAGCACAGGTGGCAGCAGACGAATATGCCCATCAGCCACTGCCAGGTCTCACTGTTATTAGTAGTATAGCAAGTGTAGGCTGATGGGAGTAGTAGTCCCATCAGTCACTGCCTGCTCTCGCTGTTATCAGTTGAATATAGCTCAACATTCTCCCCTGCTCAGTCTAAAGGACCCGACACCATGTGTCATCCATATGCAAGTGTGCGGGACGTTTAGTGGCCCGTACTGCTTTTAAAAAACGGACATGTCAGTGTATTTTGCCCATAGAAACACACTGACATGTGCACAGACCCATTCACTTGAACGGGTCTTCATATGTAAGTGTATCCAGTATGTGTGAAAACTGTCACCACACGTACTGGACACACTGACCATTGAAAGAGGCCTTACGGTACATACAACGTGATTGGTTTTTATTGAATCTTTGTTTTTAGAAAGGTTTGATGTCAGAATTAAAGATTTTTCAATTTTACATTTTGTTAGCTTGTACTTTTACTTATTCAGCAATACCAGGTATGCTATTTTATATTTCTGGATTTTACAAGGGGAAAAGGGGACTATAAGAAATTTTATCATTTTTTTTGTATTTTGACTTTATCTTTTATTGTTCTTAGAGGGACCACAATTTGTGATTATTTGATCGCTTGTTCTATATACTAAAATATTGCAGTGTATTGTCAAAATTACATTCCCAAATGAAGTCCAGTCACATGACTAAGATTGCAGAGAAAACCCCCAGCTGCCCTGACTGTCTACAGCAGCCAATGATTGCATCGCGGGAGCTGAGGACAATCAGTGCACATGAGCATTGGCAATTATGCCACTTAAACACTGCTGACATTGACTGACAGGAGAAATTAAATAGTTTAACAGCAGAAATAGGCGCTAGCTGCAGTCACAGGCAGATGCTGGATGTGTAACAGCGCTTGAGCCTGTTCCATACATGCGAACCTGACATAGGACGTGCTATTACGTAACACATTGAGAAGGGGTTAAAGGGTTATATTCAACTCAGCTGAGCCTCTTTGTTTCTATAATTCCTATAGAAATGAATGAGTTATAGAAGCAGCATAACCAAGATGCTCTTGGGTGTTATGGAAACAGTTCATCCGTTCATGGTGTTTCCATAGTTCCTCATTCATTGGTCTGGGCTGATTAATCCTGAAATGGATATAATTCTTTAAGTTTGGTATATAGACATCCTGTTGTCAAGTCTGTTTCATTAGAATGGAAGATGACTAGAAAGGGTTAATTTTGCCGTTAAACTCCTTTCAGTCTGCATTACTGAAAGGATGCATTATTTGCCTTTAGTGCAGTTTCTATAGTAGAAGTTTTTCTTTCATCTGTCGCAAAATTGATTTATTTCGAAATAGGGCATTTTTCCTTGATTACGGTCATCCGTATCGGACACAAAAATCTCCCCAATTTCGGTTTATGATGTTCACTCATGAACATTTAACACGGCAGCCTGTATTTTGAGGTGAATGCTATATAGTTCATAGTATTTTCCTCTTTATAAAAAAAGCAAAAAAAAAGGAAAACTATGAGAGTGAAGCTGTGTCCTGGTTTACCCTTTGCGTGAAGCAAGACTTTTTCCTCTGCGATGCTCATGAGCTTGAAACGTTGTGCTGGGAGCAGTGTTTGGCACTTTATAGCATAAAAACAAGCGAACCCATTAGCATTAGTGTGATATTGTACAAATATTGCTTTTTGCATAACATTTGAATTAGCTCTTGTCTTATTTCCCAATAGCAGATTGTAGCTGTTTATGCTTTATGCTAGCACTTCAGTTGTACAGCATGTTCTGCCGGGTTTGTAGTGTCCAAAATTTCCAATTTGTATTTGGACCAAGAACCAAAAGGCGTATTAAACAGAACTGCCTCATGAGTGCATGGAAATATGCCGTGCAGACATAGAAAGGAGAATGTTTACTACACAGCTTACACATAGGAAGGAAGCAACTGTCATCTACACCCAATAAAACACCATTACTATTGGTTTTTCTCTATAATGAGGACTTTCTGGAACACAACGAATCCTTCTTCATTTTCCAGTACATAGGAGCAGTATAAGGCCGAAGTCACACTGAGGCCGGGATCACACATGCGAGAAACTCGGACGAGTCTCGCACGTCAATACCCGGCACTGCTGCCAGCCATCGGGAGCGGAGCGTGCGGCTGCATAAAAATACATGCAGCCCCACGCTCCGCTCCCAAGTGCTGGCGGCAGTGCCGGGTATTGACGTGCGAGACTCGTCCGAATTTCTCGCATGTGTGATCTCAGCCTAAACGTATGAAAAATCGGTTCGAGTCTCCCTGCCGACAGTCGCAGGAGTGTAATGTGAGTGTCATGTGAGTACAATCCGATCTTTCACACCTAGCATCCTATTTACATCCTAATGCAGTGTGATTGCTATCCGATTGCAATGCAATTTTAACATGAGCTTTTTACATACAGCAATTATTTGACATTTACACATCTTTTCAAGCAAAATATTCATCAAAACACATACACATATATATACAGCTCTGGCAAAAATTAAGAGACCACTCTCAAAGATCAGTTTGTCTGATTTTTCTCTTTATAGGTATATTTTTGAGTAAAATGTAAATTGTTCTTTTAGACTATAAACTTCTAACAACATGTCTCTGATTTTCCAAGTAATAAATTTTGTATTTTTTTTCTGATAAAGAAAAATGGTAAAAACTAAAAAAAAATGCAGTGCTTTCAGACCTCAAATAATGCAAAGAAAACAAGTTCATAATCATTTAGAAACAACAATACTAATGTTTTAACTCAGGAAGAGTTCAGAAATCAATATTTTGTGGAATAGCCATGATTTTTAAAGGCAGCTTTCATGTGTCTTGGCATGCTTTCCACCTGTCTTTCACACTGCTTCTGGCTCAAAAATTTAAGCAGTTCTTTGTTTGATGGCTTATGACTGCCGATCATCCTCTTGATCACATTCCAGAAGTTTTCAATGGGGTTCAGGTCTGGAGAATGGGCTGCCCATGACAGTGTTTTGATGTGGTGGTCTCATAATTTTTTCCATAGCTATATATATATATATATATATATTTATACACACTGTATATATATATATATAACAGATATTATTTAAAGCCGGTAATTCATGTGCCGCGTACAATAATATCACAGCGTGAAAGAATAGATAGAATAGATATATACACATATAATAGATGGATCTATAGATGTCAGTGACACACACATATATGTATATATTACATAGATAGATAGAAAAAAAGCTGGCAATTCATGTGCCGCGTACAGTAATATCACAGTGTGACAGGTTAGAATAGAATAGATATATACACATAGGATAAGTAGATATATAGATGTCAGTGACACACACATATATACAGATATGTATGTACAGTATATATATTGCTCAAAAAAATAAAGGGAACACTATTCCATTTGCAACAGGCTGTTTGTGTTCCCTTTATTTTTTGAGCAGTATATATTTCATAGACAGATAGATGAAAATCCAGCAATTCAGTGGCCATGTAGTGCAAAATCACAGCAGAAGCCAACAGGATAAAATAGATGGATTACATATAGTAAATACACATAGAATAGGTAGATATATAGATGTCAGTGGCATATACAATTAGTACAGTGTGTGCAGCTTACTGTACATGTAATTAAAAAAACATAATTTTTCTGAAAAAAAAAAGGCGTGGGCTCCCACGTAATTTTTTTAACCAGCAGAAGCAAAGCTGACGACCGAGGGACGATGATTATAGCCTGGGAAGAGGTTAATACCCATGGAGCTTCCTAGGATATTAATATCAACTCATAACTATACACTTAGCCTTTACAGGCTATTAAAATGGGGGCCCTAAAAAATGATTTAGCGTCCCTTATAATTAATTACCAGCAAAGGTTATGCAAGCAGCTGTGGGCTGATATTAATAGCCTAGGAAGAGGCCATGGATACTGCCCCCCACAGGCTAAAAACATCAGATTTCAGCCACCCCAGAAAAGACCCATATCTAAGATGTGCCAATTCTGGCACTTAGCCTCACTTTTCCCACTTTCCCTGTAGCGGTGGCAAGTGGGGTAATAGTTGGGGGGTTGAAGTCACCTTTGTTTTGTCAGGTGACATCAAACCCCGAGGTTACTAATGGAGAGGCGTCAATAAGACACCCCCATTACTAACCCCATAGTCACATTGTATGAAACACAGACACCAAGAATAAAGTCCTTTAATTGAAAGAATGACACAGAGTCCTTTAATAAATCCTAATTAAACCATACTTATGACCTCGCCCATTCCACCAACACCCTTGTCATCTGTAAAAGAGTTAAAAATAAAAAACAAAAATATTCCTCACCTTTCCGCAGAGATGCTGCTAATCCATTTGTCCAACAACAGGTCTAGCGCTGCCACATCTAGATTGAAGGCTGCAACTGAATACTGGGCAGTAGAGTTAGGACGGAGTCACACTACCGTAGAATACGGACGAGTGCTAGGCGATAAAAAATTTGCATAGCACTCATCACAATGTTACTCTATGGTGCAGCTTGCATCATCCATATAAAACGTTCAAGGGAAATCGCAGCAATTCTATGGGTGCGATAAAAAAATGCATTACACATGGACCATGCGTGTGACTTGCATTGGCCAGGTGACAGGAAATTGCCTCAGCCATTATACAGGAAGCTTTGGCATCCTAATTATCCTTGGAATTTCTAGAACAAACCACCATCACGCCTCCACAGAGTACATTAAGATGGCCAGGCAAATTAATGCTGAGCTTCTGATAGTTCTGGTGCAGGAGAGGCCAGAACTTTGGGATTTACGTGATGCACATTATGCTGACCGTACTCACAAAGACGCTTCATGGAAACTGATCTGCAGACAAATCTTTCCTAACTATGAAGAAAGTACACCTGAGGTGCAGAAAGAAATAAGTAAATACTATTCTGAACATAAAACAAATGCTTTGTTTAAAATAATGATAAAAATTTGCCTAACATCATCATAGGTGATGTTATGCTTGCTATCCTGCCTGCTTGCCAATTTACACCTGTCATGTAGCATGCCACATTAGACTGTAACCTACATTTGCCTTTGCTTACACTGTGATCCTAATGTCAAACATTTGTTGGGTTACTTGCAGTGTGTGATGTCACTAGACAGTGGTGGAGTTGCCGTGACCAGTTCCACAGAGAGCATCAGAATCGGGCCAGTACTGGGGCAGAGGGTCACAAAAAGCACAAATATATTTACCATGACCGCTTAAATTTTATCGCTCTAGTTCTGGATCTCCGTCCATAAGTGCATGATTTAACACACCACACATTTGCCACGTTGCCTTAAGGTATGATAATAAATTTTTTTTATAAATTTGCTGAAATACAGAAATGAATCTAACATAACTGAGTGGGAGACAGGCTCAGACCCGGATGTCCACGTCGACCCAGTTGGTGAAGGGAAAGAAGAGGCTGGACCATCTTCCCAACAACCAACAAGTCACCAACCACCACCACCAGCACAGCCTTCTGTGGGACAGGAGGCTACTCAAGAAGAAGAGGACCGTGGGCAGAGTAGCAGCCCAACACTCCCGCTTGATACCTCATCACAGCCTGCAGTAGTCTCATGGTGTGGCCGCCACAGGAGGGAGCTTGCCACCACTGGGAACAAGTGGCAAGTGGATACTGGGGTATTGAACTACCTGTCCAGCCCTGCCAATGATGGGGAAGAGGCCTATGCCCAGAGTCTGGCTCGCTATCTCCGCACAATCCCCCGAGAAGTGAGGCTGCAGGCCAGAGGTGCTCTCCAAATAGTCATCGATGCATGCACCCCAACCTATAACTCCACTCCAATCTTGGCTTACCTAGAAGGATAGTTCAACAACGTGTCCAATTATAAAAAATGGCACTTCAAAACAAGACAGAAGACACACTATGATGGCCACAAAGTAAGCTCACCATAAAGAAACGAACCACAAAATTATATGAAAATTGTTTTTATTAGCAAAATCATATACATTAAAAGGGCCACATACCCATAATTACAAAAATACCCCAAAGAGGGGACTACAGCATTATTTTACTAATATATTGCACAGGTAAAGAAATGTGTTGATATTCTGAGGGTATGTCCCATATCAATCCATAGCACAACACCATATATCCATATGTAAAATAAATATTTTCACTAGTGCTAAAATTAGCATCTTTTATAAATGATATTATCCATATTTAGACAGTGGACCACCCTCAGGAAATCAACATGCATTATTCCACATATAATCTCTCATAACTCCTCAATTTAATAAGGCAAGGCATATGACATCATACATTAAATCTAATATGCTATTCCCAGCATTAAAAAATCTATTTACACCTTGTAAGGTAGTATAAAGTAAAGCCTATATATCAGATTCTAGCATTATATCCATAATGGCAACAAAGGAGGTATAATTAATCAGTGCTAGGTAAAATCCACAGCATTAGCCCCCATACTCCACTATACAATGTACAAGTGGAGCCCCCGGAAGAAGCAGCAGGGCGAAACGCGCGTCGGGGCGCAGGGGACAGTGGCTGGATTACATATAGCACATTATAAGGTATCCATATTATGTCTCCATTTATTTAAAAACTCCTTACTGGTGGTTTCTATTAATATATTGGTCGCTCCACTTGTACATTGTATTGTGAAGTATGGGGGCTAATGCTGTGGATTTTACCTAGCACTGATTAATTATACCTCCTTTGTTGCCATTATGGATATAATACTAGAATCTGATATATAGGCTTTACTTTATACTACCTTACAAGGTGTAAATAGATTTTTTTAATGCTGGGAATAGCATATTAGATTTAATGTATGATGTCATATGCCTTGCCTTATTAAATTGAGGAGTTATGAGAGATTATATGTGGAATAATGCATGTTGATTTCCTGAGGGTGGTCCACTGTCTAAATAAGGATAATATCATTTATAATAGATGCTAATTTTAGCACTAGTGAAAATATTTATTTTACATATGGATATATGGTGTTGTGCTATGGAGGAGGGGACTTGTTATTGACCCAATAAATAGGGTTCCTGATTAATTTCTAATGATTTTCAGGCCATGGATCCATCATTTGCTCAATTTTCAAATGTGTGACAAAATCAAGCCATACGGAATGCATACGGATGTTACACGAATCCTTCGATGTGAGAAAATCGCATCCTCACATTGAAAACGGATTACATATGGATTACCATACGGTGAACATTTGTGCGATTCTCGCCTGACAAAATTGGTCCGATTTTTTAAATGTTGCGTCTGACTCTGGCCTTAAAGGAATTGTCCACTACTCAGACAACACCTTCTCAATTACTATATTCCACCTTGTAAAATACTAACAGTCCGTTTTCACCGCCTGTTCTGGCATTGTTTCAGCATTGTTAGTGCCAGGTCTCATGTAACGTTATAAACACAATCCTCAGATCAGAAAACATGTTCACACTCCATAATACCCTATATACAATAATAAAGGAGGCTACAGTAGCCAAGTACATTCTTAGGGAATATAGCAATACAAAAGAAAAAAATAAGAGCACAAAAAGTCCCAAGATAAAATAACAGAGTTTATTCAAAACATATACAATACAAATAAATAAATAATAATGAATAATTGTAGACAACAATAAATAGTGATTATTCCAGGTGTAAAACACTGGATCCACCATGTTTTCAGTGGTGGGAGGGCAGAAAGAAGAAGCAGATAAAGTAAAGTGCAACTGCAACCCTAAGGGCTTATACTCACTTGCGAAAAATACGGACGAGTGCAATCCGTTAAAAAAACGGATTGCACTCGGACCAATGTTATTCAATAGGTGACATCTCATCTGTGATTTTTTTTCTCAGCTGAAATCGGACTGAAAAAAATTGCAGCATATTGCTGCGTATCTCGGACGGGACTCGCCAATACAAGTCAATGGGTGCGAGAAAAAAAAAAATCGAACAGCACTCGCACCATGTGAATGCTGTCCAGTTTTTATGCACCGGTGTCCTTTGAAAAGCTGGCAATTCATATGCGGCTATACAGTAAAATCACACTGACATTTTATAATAGAAAAGATAGATTACATGTATACACATAGAATAGGTGTATTTAATTCATTTGTCAGCTTCTGAAAAATCATTGCAGAAGCCAACAGGATAAGAGACATGGCTTACATACAGTAAACCATTGCAGAACAGTTAGATTTATATGTGTCAGTTACGAATAGTGTTAGTAGTATATGTGTGTAACATTTGGGAGCTGTAGGTATTTTTTAGAAGAATGTATTCACGGGAAAAATTTGTGTGGGCTCCCGCCCAATTTTCTGCGCCAGAGAGGGAAATCCAGTGACTGAGGGTAGATATTAATTGTCTAGAGAAGGACCAACACACATTCTCATGGTACCATCTTTGTTTTTCACAAAGACTATTGGGGCTTCCCAGGGGCTACAACTGTCTCTGATCACCCCAGCTTCCTTCCATTTCCCGCAACATACTTTTGGCACATTGATATTGTGTTGGGGGTATAGGCCGGTACCTTTCTTTAATCGGTGGATGATCTCCAGTGGGGATATGGTGTTGAACCCCTTTTGCCTTCCCAAAGTCTAGGGGGTGTTTACTGAATACCCGCTCATACTCCTGAGTCACTCGGTAAACCCCATTCTTTAGGTATGAAGGCGTGGAGTCAGTTCCCACCTGCAGCTGCTGACACCACTCCTCCAGCTGCTTTACAAAGCCATTGTCCCTTGCCTGGTCGGACGAGACCAAGGGCTCTGCTGCCTGTATTGCGTTGTTACTGACAGTAAGCAGCTTAGCAACTGTGGCATACCGAGGTATTGTGGCCTCCTCTTCCCCACAATTCAAGAGGCATACAGGTACTTTCCCTTTGCAAACATCAACTACTCCTCTGGCTATCAGAGTACACTGGCTCTACCAATGCTTGGTAATCTTTTCCTCTGAGGCCTATGACTGCCCAACACCAAATTAACATTTCACATCTGGGGGTATCGCAATGGGGAAAGCATCATTCACTCTGACGCTGCCAATTTCTCCGTCAGACAGTTCTACCTGCTGTCTTTGCATCAGGGCCTTGATCTCCTTCTGCAGGACTCGTTGTTCACTGGGACCAGCAGTCTTGGCTACCTGTTGCAACAAAACAATATACTCAGCAAGACAATTTTCAATCACATTAGTACCTAAGGTCATCATTGGGTTACATTCTCGTCGATTAATGTCTACAACTATAAGACCTTGAGATTTTAACTCTACTCGTCCCACTTTAATGGTAATCTCTTTATATCCTACTTGTGGCAAAAACTGACCATTGCTGGCAACTACTGTCAGCTTATCACTTGAGTCACAGGTAAGTTCAGAGTCAGCCCAATACTGTTTGCAAAGGATATATGGCATAGTTGTCACCTGAGAGCCAGTGTCCAGCAAAGCGTTCATGGGGATGCTGTCAATCACCAGTGGGAGGACCGGTCGCCCTCCAACATACTTGGCTCGCAAGTTCTTTGGGCCTTGTGGTCCTACTCCTGGGGGTTGGCCCTCTGCCCCAGGGGTTGCTTGTTTAAATAACAGAATCTTGCAATGTGGCCTGGTCATAGCGATCGTTGTTTCTCCCATGGAGGGGCGGGATCCTCTCCTTCCGTAGCCACGGGACATCCTCTGGACTGGAAGCCAGCTGGATCTTCTCCTTTGGGGACACCTGCATGGACTGCACAGTTTTGGCAAGTGCAGCCATACTTTTGGCCAGCTCTTGGACCTGAAGGCGCAGTTCTGTAGATGGATCATTATCCAGAGTCTGTGCATCAGCCCCCACAGGGATGGGAGGGAAAGATGCTGCTTCTTGGTGGTATGTGATCGCTGGGTGCCTAGTGGGCGCTGGACGGCTGACATTTGGTTCATGCAGCACCCGGATAGCACTGTCTTTAAAGTCTGCAAAGTCTAGATCAGGGTTCTGTAGGGCTATGATGCGCAGCTGTGCTCTGTGGGTACTGGATAGGAGTCCCTCAATAAATTGCTCCTTTAACAGCCTTTCTCCATCTTTTACACTGTCTGGGTCAATCTGCTTTATGGCTCGCAGCGCCTCCTGCAGGTTAAGAGCATAGTCCCGTATACTGTCCTGCACTCTCTGCTTACACAAAAAGAATCTCATTTTTATTTCAGCCGCAGTGCGAGTGTCAAAGGTGCTTCTTAGCTTAGCCAGAATTTTTTTATCAGTCTCTTTATCAGTGTCCTGCCAGGCTTTTACTTCTCTTTGCGCTGCACCAGTTAGTTGCCCAATAAGGATGTTCACTTTTTGGTTTTCAGACAGAGGATACACTTCAAACAAACTGCACAGTCTCTCTTTGAATTCAGTCAGGGTATGTGACTCCCCTGAGTACTGCTGTAACCAGGCTGCTCCCGGTATATAGGACATGGACAGCGGCATTATGGGGACTGCTTTGGTGGGCGCTTGTTCCTGCTGCGTTCTGGAGGTGGCGCTGGCCGCTGGATTCTGTGGTGCCATTGGGGCCGCAGCTGCGCTGGCCCCTGCATCTTGCGGCTCTCTGGGGGGTGCGGTGGCGTTCACCTGTGGGGAAGGTGACTTGACGGACAGACCTGACTGGAAGTAGGAGGGGACGATTTGTGCACTACAGACGGAGATTGGCAATGACAGAAAGGTAACAGCAGGGAGAGATAGAAAAGGGAATGCAGTACTGAAATTTGACCACAAGATGGCAGGGGGGAGTGTAGTTCAGGACTTAACATCAACTTATGGCTATAGAAACTGCTTAGCCACCGGTGGCTGTCCCTGCTGCGTTCCATCTTGCGGCAGCGGCCTATCCACCGCAGCCTGCCGCCGCTTCGGTCCCATCTGCGACTCCGGTAGCGGCCTGCTCTGCGGCCGCATCTACGTCATCCCCGGAGTCGGTTGCGGCCTGCTTGTCGGGCTCTGCGGCCTACCCGCCAGGACCCGCGGCTGCCCCTGCCCACCGCCCAGCCCCAGCGGCTGCTGGGCTGCCGGAATCTGCGGCCACCTCTGCCCCTCTTCCAACCCCGGCCGTGTCCCACCCACCGGACTCCGAGGCCTACACCGGACCCTCCATCTGGGTCGCGGAGGTCATACAGAAGAAAAAGTTCAGGGATGTCTGGAACCTGCTCCATGAGAGAGGGGAGGCTGGCATGGCAGATTCACGATCTACGGGGCGGCTTGTGTATACCAACCTGGAGAAGGGATACGGGTTCATTCAGGACCTCGCAACTGGCCAGAAGGTATACATCAACATGACTTCCATCCGTCACGGCCGAGCTTTGCTGGAGGGGGACTTGGTGTTGTACTACGAGGAGTATTGTCCCCGCGGCTAATATGCGGTAGCCATAATCGCTGAACCCGAAGATCACGAGCCCCCGTAAAAAGGATCCCTAGAGACACTCCCTGCATCCCGGGAGCTCCACGGCTGTGGGGCAACTTGCTCCCGGCTATCAGGAGATGACCCGGACTGTCGGGATTTCGCTGCACCGTTGTGCAGGCCACGAGGACAGTTTTCGTCCAGGTTAAGAAGAATGTTTTTTTTTTATTGCTTGACCTTTTTCCTGACATAGCGGAGATGTGGGGGAGTAAGTACTAATGCTAAAGGAAGGGGGAGTAGTTATATTCTTTTTTAAAGATGCTGTGAAAAAATGTTATGTTGAAAGAAAAGGAAAAAAAAGAAAGAGAAAAACAAAACAAACAAAGCAAAAAAAGGGGTAATTATATATACGGTATGTTAAAAGTTGATTTAATGAGTAGTGTGTGTAACCAAAAAAATGTGTGTGTAACAGGTCCCGGGTACGAGGTAGATGTAATGAAGTCGCCGACCATGACTCTTTTTAAGTGAAGGACGAAGAGAGGAGAGATATCGAACCAGACAGTGGTCCATCAGTCAGGTCCCCGACACCACGGACACCCCAAAAGGAAGGGCAAGCGCCAACAATGACCTGGTAGGTGAAAGGCCTCGGTCATGGCATTCCGGACAGCTGAAGGTAGTAGAAGAGGAGAGTAGTGGGAGGTACATGCCATAGAGTAGTCCGGGTGGACCTCGCCAACCTGAAAGAAGTTGTCACGTGGCGTGCGCGCCAACGGGTAGCAGTAGGCTGCTTGGAGCATGGTGCTCCTGGTTTGGTTTGGCCCCCGTGGGCAGGGTGTTTGGCCCAACGACCGGTCCGACAACAGACTGTGGACAAGCTTTAGGATGACGTAGGTAGGGAGTACGATTGTCGGGACGACAATGGACAAAGGAAGGGGGAGTGTGGGGAAGGTGACTTGACGGACAGACCTGACTGGAAGTAGGAGGGGACGATTTGTGCACTATAGATGGAAATTGGCAATGAGAGAATGGTAACAGCAGGGAGAGACAGAAAAGGGAGTGCAGTACCGAAATTTGACCACAAGACGGCAGGGGGGAGTGTAGTTCAGGACTTAACATCAGCTTACGGCTATAGAAACTGCTTAGTCATGGGGGGGCGGGGAGATAGGAACCCAGGAGGGAAATTCCCAGTGAGAGAGGGGATAAATAGGACTGGTTGGGGTTTCAGAGGCTAGGTTAGTCCCGGGAGGAGCTCAGCAGAGGAAGACTCAGGACAGAAGACGGAGGACGGTGAAGAGCTCGACCAGGGGACTGACAGGAGAAGACAGTCAGTGGGTGACCCTGACATGACGTACCGCAGGACAGACGAGGCCCCGGGGGTACCGATTGGACGACGACCTCAGGCAGGTGAAGCGCTGGCGGTAGATTGGTGTAGGACAGCCCCAGCGAAAGATCCGCGAGGGACGTCTTCACATCTAAAGGAAAGGTGAAAGGTACCCGGGCCTGGAAATGGAGAGCTGTAAAGGAACTGCGGTACATGGCTAAGGTCGTCAGGAGGACGGCCAATAAACCCGGATCTGTTACAAGTGAATTCTGCCTCCGTCTTGTCTTTGCATCATCCGGTCGTGGTAAGCAGTGGACCACCCCCAATCTGGCCTCCTTACCACACACCGCTGCATCTTCTCTTGCCTCAGACATTCTCCTCCCCCTAGTTAACGTTGGCCAGGCCCTGGGTTGCGCTGGCTTACCGGTTGCCGCTCCGCAGACTGGATGATCAGGGAATGCCGGGACTGCAGGCCTCTGCATCTCACTTCCTGCGCGCTGGTCTCTTCCCACGCAGCACTTCACTTTTCGTGCTCTCCGGCTGGCTCCGCCCATGACGGCCTGCCCCTTTGGCTTCCCGCGCGCGCCAAGTGGCCGGGTAATGGCAGCAATAGCGCAATAGGCCTATGGCACACACACAGTCTCTGGCACTCAGGACCCGGGGACAGCAGGCTTCTTAAATCCTGTTTGTGATGCCAAAATGGATCGCCCACCAGGGCAGTGGGGTACTCAGTACCGGGCTGGTATCTCAGAAGGAAGTGTCACAGTAGTGATAACCCGGTCCGTGGCCCTGGGCGTCCATGTTAAAGGGGTTAAGCATGGCTGATTAAAGTTTATAAGTGGATTATACGTGACGCCACCTGTGGTGCTAGGCAATGAAGGGGTTAAGCCGACACTGCAGGCAGATCCTCTGGGACAGATGGTATAAGGCAGCAAGATGTAATAGCTCCCCACAGGTAGAGCAGTAGTCCCAGGGCAGTAATGATAGGTGTTGAGGAAGAGGGTGCAATTTTAGGCACAGAGATGTAGCGTGCTGAAGGGGTTGCAGGAAGAAGGCAATGACACAACAGGGTGCAGTTTCTTTTACCTTTACTTTGCTTTGCAAGTGCAGTCCAGGATCCAGATAACAGATGGAACAGGAGTTGGCCAGCCTGGAAGCAACTTAGGAATCTCTCTATGCAGATGGGTTGTGTAGTCTCCTTTCTAGTGCTTATCTGAGGTACATGCAGTACTGAGTTACACTGAAGTTCCTCTTGCTTGCTCTCTTTTAGAACCCCCTCGTATGGCAGACAGCTGTAGCCTCCTTCTTCTGGCTCACACGTTGCTGTTGTGCCTCCGAGTCTTATGTGGGAACAGAGCATTAACAGCTTCCTATTCCTCCTGTTTCTGCTGCACGAACATCAGCATCCATACAACCTCGGAGACCGGACTCCGGAACATGCGCTACACTAGAAGTGAGCCTGAACTCTGCTCAATCCTCCAGCTCTTCTCTCGTCCACACACTTTGCCCTCCTCACATGAACTGACTAACTTCCCCTTCCTGGCCCCCAGAGAGCAGCTCCTCCCCCAGTTTTGGTTCAGAGCTCCCTCTGCTGGCCTGGAGTGGGATCCGTGCTGTGTGTTGTGTTTAACTGATAGAGAGACCCTTTATTGCTTCCAAGCATGACATCACACTCCCCAGGAGGAAGATAATGCCACTGTGGCGGCCATACTCCTGGGGGCGCCACAAGAGCATCATGAAGACCAAGGAACACAACAGTCAGGTCCGTGATACTGTTGTGGAGAAGTTTAAAGCTGGATTTGGATACAAAATGATTTCCAAAACTTTAAACATCCAAAGGAGCACTGTGCAAGCGATCATATTGAATTGGAAGAGGTATCATACCACTGCAAATCTACCAACACCCGGCCTTCCCTCTAAAATTTCATCTCAAACAAGGAGAAGACTGATCAGAGATGCAGCCAAGAGGCCCATGATCACTCTGGATGAACTGCAGAGATCTACAGCTGAGGTGGGACAGTCTGTCCATAGGACAACAATCAGTTGTACACTGCACAAATCTGGCCTTTATGGAAGAGTGGCAAGAAGAAAGCCATTTCTCAAAGATATCCATAAAAAATGTTGTTTAAAGTTTGCAGCAAGCCATCTGGGAGACACACCAAACATGTGGAAGAAGGTGCTCTGGTCAGATGAAACCAAAATCAAACTTTTTGGCAACAATGCCAAACTATATGTTTGGCGTAAAGGCAACACAGCTCATCACTCTGAACACACCATCCCCACTGTCAAACATGATGGTGACAGCATCATGGTTTGGGCCTGCTTTTCTTCAGCAGGGACAGGGAAGATGGCTAAAATTGATGGGAAGATGGTTGGAGCCAAATACAGGACCATTCTTGAAGAAAACCTGTTGGAGTCTGTAAAAGACCTGAGACTTGGACAGAGATTTGTCTTCCAACAAGACAATGATCCCAAACATAAAGCAAAATCTACAATGGAATGGTTCACAAATAAATGTATCCAGGTGTTAGAATGACCAAGTCAAAGTCCAGACTTGAATCCAATGGAGAATCTGTGGAAAGAGCTGAAAACTGCTGTTCACAAACGATCTCCATCAAACCTCACTGAGCTCAAGCTGTTTACCAAGGAAGAATGGGCAAGAATTTCAGTCTCTCGGTGTACAAAACTGATAGAGGCATACCCCAATCAACTTGCAGCTGAAATTGCAGCAAAAGGTGGCGCAACAAAGTATTAAGTTAAAGGGGCCGAATAATATTGCACGCCCCACTTTTCAGTTTTTGAATTTCAACAAAAATTTAAAATAACCAATAAATTTCGGTCAACTTCACAATTGTGTCCCACTTGAGTCTTCACCAAAAATTTACATTTGGTATTTTTATGTTTGAAGCATGATATGTGGGAAAAGGTTGAAAAGGTCCAGGGGGGCCGAATACTTTTGCAAGGCACTGTATATACATACTGTATGTGTGTGCCACTGACATATATATATATTTATATATATACACACCTATTGTGTGTATATATCTATTCTAACCTATCCTATTCTATACAGTACGCAGCAGATCATTTGCTAGCTTTTAATCTAACTATCTATCATATATACTGTATATATACACTCACTGGCCACTTTATTAGGTACACCTGTCCAACTGTGTGTTAAGACTTAATTTCTAATCAGCCAATCACATGGCGGCAACTCAGTGCATTTAGGCATGTAGACATGGTCAAGACAATCTCCTGCAGTTCAAACCGAGCATCAGTATGGGGAAGAAAGGTGATTTGAGTGCCTTTGAACGTGGCATGATTGTTGGTGCCAGAAGGGCTGGTCTGAGTATTTCAGAAACTGCTGATCTACTGGGATTTTCACGCACAACCATCTCTAGGGTTTACAGAGAATGGTCCGAAAAAGAAAAAAAATCCAGTGAGCGGCAGTTCTGTGGCCAGAAATGCCTTGTTGATGCCAGAGGTCAGAGGAGAATGGGCAGACTGGTTCGAGCTGATAGAAAGGCAACAGTGACTCAAATTGCCACCCGTTACAACCAAGGTAGGCAGAAGAGCATCTCTGAACGCACAGTGCGTCGAACTTTGAGGCAGATGGGCTACAGCAGCAGAAGACCACACTGGGTACCACTCCTCTCAGCTAAGAACAGGAAACTGAGGCTACAATTTGCACAAGCTCATCGAAATTGGACAGTAGAAGATTGGAAAAACGTTGCCTGGTCTGATGAGTCTCGATTTCTGCTGCGACATTCGGATGGTAGGGTCAGAATTTGGCGTAAACAACATGAAAGCATGGATCCATCCTGCCTTGTATCAACGGTTCAGGCTGGTGGTGGTGGTGTCATGGTGTGGAGAATTTTTTCTTGGCACTCTTTGGGCCCCTTGGTACCAATTGAGCATCGTTGTAACGCCACAGCCTACCTGAGTATTGTTGCTGACCATGTCCATCCCTTTATGACCACAATGTACCCAACATCTGATGGCTACTTTCAGCAGGATAATGCGCCATGTCATAAAGCTCGAATCATCTCAGATTGGTTTCTTGAACATGACAATGAGTTCACTGTACTCAAATGGCCTCCTCAGTCACCAGATCTCAATCCAATAGAGCATCTTTGGGATGTGGTGGAACGGGAGATTCGCATCAGGGATGTGCAGCCGACAAATCTGCGCCAACTGTGTGATGCCATCATGTCAATATGGTCCAAAATCTCTGAGGAATGCTTCCAGCACCTTGTTGAATCTCTGCCACGAAGAATTGAGGCAGTTCTGAAGGCAAAAGGGGGTCCAACCCGTTACTAGCATGGTGTACCTAATAAAGTGGCCAGTGAGTGTATATATATATATATATATATATATATATATATATATATATACACAGTATATGTTTTGCAGAATATGTGTTTCTAAAACGATGTGCACAGTTGTGTATTACTATGCGATTTTAACATGAGCTTTTACATACAGAGAACTGCTGTATGTAAAATCACTTGTTAAATTCGCATTGCATATGGATTGCATACGCATGTCATATGGATGTTCCTTGGGAAAAAAAAAAAAAAAAAAAAAAAAAATCGCACGGAAATCGCATTACACTCGCATGACACTCGCATAGTTTTCATCCGTTTTTTCGGTCCACAAATTGGACCATTTTTTTTCTTGCAAATGGGTATGAGCCCTAAAAAGCTAAAGTCAGATTATACACACCTCATCCAAAGGTCACCTAATATTAAGTAAACACCACAAAAATTGTCAGTAAAAGTATTTTTTAGCAATCAGAGACAAAGGGTGAATAGTTATCAAAAAAATCACATGTGACCACATGGCAAAAAAGTGTATATAATTTTAAGGAAACAAAAAACATATCACATGCGCCAAAAGCTGCCCTTACCCATATTAACCACCTGGGGACCCAGTGCAGCAGCCCCATTGTTTTACACCTGGGATAATCACTATTTATTGTGGTCTATAATTGGTCATTATTATTTATTTGTATTGTATAGGTTTTGAATAAACCAATGGATAGAATAATTAAAATATACCTTTTATTGATTTTTATAAAATAAAGTGCAAGGTGCTCAAGTAACGTTAAACACAACAAAGAAGAACGCATAAATGAAAAAAGCTAGTATTGCCCATCGTTACTGAGTATCCCAATTATCAAGCATATTCATTGGGTATTTTAAATCAGTCCAGAACAACCAACCTTTTCAAAAGATATAAGAATTTCTCAAAATAGTCTCTAGGCTTATCATATCATAGCGTTGGCCGTTTTTATTGGAAACCGGTGTCATGCCATCAGTATGTTCCCAAATATGGCATACCCGTTTCCCTCTCCTCATCAGGAGTACTGTATACTACAGGGTACAATACTGCTATACAACATAAAACAGAACCACATAACCTCAGTTATTACGTTCGCTGCGGGTTCTATGACACATACATAGTATATCAGATAAAAATGTATCAAGTGTCCTATAAAAGATATAATCCCGCATACCCTCCTTATATATCAGCAACAAATCTGAATCCACCAAGTATGCATAAATATCTTAGATAGACCGTCTCTTATATAATGAGACCAATATCTAGACACCAAAGTATTATATACAACACGGAACAATCTCACCCAATTAGCAGGGGCATTTTTTGATTGATTGCCATCTCCGTAATGTCGGATGAAGTATAGAACGGCCATGCGTGATACACCATTCAGATGAACCCCACTGGACTCCCCTGATGAGATAGGACGAAACGTGTCGGGAGAAAGGGGTGTCGTGCCTACTAGTCACGGAGATGGCAATCAATCAAAAAATGCCCCTGCTAATTGGGTGAGATTGTTCCGTGTTGTATATAATACTTTGGTGTCTAGATATTGGTCTCATTATATAAGAGACGGTCTATCTAAGATATTTATGCATACTTGGTGGATTCAGATTTGTTGCTGATATATAAGGAGGGTATGCGGGATTATATCTTTTATAGGACACTTGATACATTTTTATCTGATATACTATGTATGTGTCATAGAACCCGCAGTGAACGTAATAACTGAGGTTATGTGGTTCTGTTTTATGTTGTATAGCAGTATTGTACCCTGTAGTATACAGTACTGATGAGGAGAGGGAAACGGGTATGCCATATTTGGGAACATACTGATGGCATGACACCGGTTTCCAATAAAAACGGCCAACGCTATGATATGATAAGCCTAGAGACTATTTTGAGAAATTCTTATATCTTTTGAAAAGGTTGGTTGTTCTGGACTGATTTAAAATACCCAATGAATATGCTTGATAATTGGGATACTCAGTAACGATGGGCAATACTAGCTTTTTTCATTTATGCGTTCTTCTTTGCTGTGTTTAACGTTACTTGAGCACCTTGCACTTTATTTTATAAAAATCAATAAAAGGTATATTTTAATTATTCTATCCATTGGCTGGTTAAACAATTTTGGAAGTGGATATCCTAGTGCTGTGTTATTTTATCTTGAGATTTTTTGAGCTCTTATTATTTCTTTTGTATTCTCATGTAACGTTATGTCACATGTGTCCTGCAGCCAATCAGTGGCTGCTATTAGGCTGCTGCACTCTTACTTCCTTTGTCCAAACTATGGACAAATTGAAGTAGTGAGCGTGCAGCAGTCTAAAAAAAGAAAAGAGAAGCCAGCGTTGGCAAGGTCAGAACGCATAACATAAAGTGCATTTGCACATAACATCTAACTGTATTCAAAATGAGATATTTAGCAAAAAAATTGATCAATTCAATTGAGCCACCCCGCCGCGCCAATGCAATCTCATGTGGGGGGTCCTACTCTACGTTTTTAATAAACACTGTGCCATTACGGCCTCCTAGATACATTAAAAGCAAGACCACTTTGAATGCAATCCGTACCTGAGCATTTCTGGATCGCTCCCATGATGCCAGAAAAGGCAAGTGCGGATGAAGGCCAACCAGGTCTGAATACAGACGTGTCAGGTTTTAGCCTCCACACATTGCCTGACCAGCAAGCATAGATGAAGGGCAATGCAGGTTCAGATACAGGTGCACAATTAAATAAAGCTTGGGGCAGGGTGGGGCTGCTGTGTATGTGTGCACAGCAGCCTAGATCCATCACAGTGAACACTGAAAAAATGGCGAACACAACCCAGCGCGCACGGCAACAGTGGTGGTCAACCACATACCAATGTACAAAAAAAGAAAAGAGAAGCCAGCGTTGCCAAGGTCAGAACCCATAACATAAAGTGCATTTGCACATAACATCTAACTGTATTCAAAATGAGATATTTAGCAAAAAAATTGATCAATTCAATTGAGCCACCCCGCCGCGCCAAGGCAATCTCATGTGGGGGGTCCTACTCTACGTTTTTAATAAACACTGTGCCATTACGGCCTCCTAGATACATTAAAAGCAAGACCACTTTGAATGCAATCCGTACCTGAGCATTTCTGGATCGCTCCCATGATGCCAGAAAAGGCAAGTGCGGATGAAGGCCAACCAGGTCTGAATACAGACGTGTCAGGTTTTAGCCTCCACACATTGCCTGACCAGCAAGCATAGATGAAGGGCAATGCAGGTTCAGATACAGGTGCACAATTAAATAAAGCTTGGGGCAGGGTGGGGCTGCTGTGTATGTGTGCACAGCAGCCTAGATCCATCACAGTGAACACAGAAAAAATGGCGAACACAACCCAGCGCGCACGGCAACAGTGGTGGTCAACCACATACCAATGTACAAAAAAAGAAAAGAGAAGCCAGCGTTGCCAAGGTCAGAACGCATAACATAAAGTGCATTTGCACATAACATCTAACTGTATTCAAAATGAGATATTTAGCAAAAAAATTGATCAATTCAATTGAGCCACCCCGCCGCGCCAAGGCAATCTCATGTGGGGGGTCCTACTCTACGTTTTTAATAAACACTGTGCCATTACGGCCTCCTACATACATTAAAAGCAAGACCACTTTGAATGCAATCCATACCTGAGCATTTCTGGATCGCTCCCATGATGCCAGAAAAGGCAAGTGCGGATGAAGGCCAACCAGGTCTGAATACAGACGTGTCAGGTTTTAGCCTCCACACATTGCCTGACCAGCAAGCATAGATGAAGGGCAATGCAGGTTCAGATACAGGTGCACAATTAAATAAAGCTTGGGGCAGGGTGGGGCTGCTGTGTATGTGTGCACAGCAGCCTAGATCCATCACAGTGAACACAGAAAAAATGGCGAACACAACCCAGCGCGCACGGCAACAGTGGTGGTCAACCACATACCAATGTACAAAAAAAGAAAAGAGAAGCCAGCGTTGCCAAGGTCAGAACGCATAACATAAAGTGCATTTGCACATAACATCTAACTGTATTCAAAATGAGATATTTAGCAAAAAAATTGATCAATTCAATTGAGCCACCCCGCCGCGCCAAGGCAATCTCATGTGGGGGGTCCTACTCTACGTTTTTAATAAACACTGTGCCATTACGGCCTCCTACATACATTAAAAGCAAGACCACTTTGAATGCAATCCATACCTGAGCATTTCTGGATCGCTCCCATGATGCCAGAAAAGGCAAGTGCGGATGAAGGCCAACCAGGTCTGAATACAGACGTGTCAGGTTTTAGCCTCCACACATTGCCTGACCAGCAAGCATAGATGAAGGGCAATGCAGGTTCAGATACAGGTGCACAATTAAATAAAGCTTGGGGCAGGGTGGGGCTGCTGTGTATGTGTGCACAGCAGCCTAGATCCATCACAGTGAACACAGAAAAAATGGCGAACACAACCCAGCGCGCACGGCAACAGTGGTGGTCAACCACATACCAATGTACAAAAAAAGAAAA
Source organism: Dendrobates tinctorius (assembly GCF_039654945.1). Taxonomy (NCBI): domain Eukaryota; kingdom Metazoa; phylum Chordata; class Amphibia; order Anura; family Dendrobatidae; genus Dendrobates; species Dendrobates tinctorius. The sequence goes on from NW_027361726.1 coordinate 7,052,043, forward strand.
GAGAAGCCAGCGTTGCCAAGGTCAGAACGCATAACATAAAGTGCATTTGCACATAACATCTAACTGTATTCAAAATGAGATATTTAGCAAAAAAATTGATCAATTCAATTGAGCCACCCCGCCGCGCCAAGGCAATCTCATGTGGGGGGTCCTACTCTACGTTTTTAATAAACACTGTGCCATTACGGCCTCCTAGATACATTAAAAGCAAGACCACTTTGAATGCAATCCGTACCTGAGCATTTCTGGATCGCTCCCATGATGCCAGAAAAAGCAAGTGCGGATGAAGGCCAACCAGGTCTGAATACAGACGTGTCAGGTTTTAGCCTCCACACATTGCCTGACCAGCAAGCATAGATGAAGGGCAATGCAGGTTCAGATACAGGTGCACAATTAAATAAAGCTTGGGGCAGGGTGGGGCTGCTGTGTATGTGTGCACAGCAGCCTAGATCCATCACAGTGAACACAGAAAAAATGGCGAACACAACCCAGTGCGCACGGCAACAGTGGTGGTCAACCACATACCAATGTACAAAAAAAGAAAAGAGAAGCCAGCGTTGCCAAGGTCAGAACGCATAACATAAAGTGCATTTGCACATAACATCTAACTGTATTCAAAATAAGATCTTTAGCAAAAAAATTGATCAATTCAATTGAGCCACCCCGCCGCGCCAAGGCAATCTCATGTGGGGGGTCCTACACCACGTTTTTAATAAACACTGTGCCATTACGGCCTCCTAGATACATTAAAAGCAAGACCACTTTGAATGCAATCCGTACCTGAGTATTTCTGGATCGCTCCCATGATGCCAGAAAAGGCAAGTGCGGATGAAGGCCAACCAGGTCTGAATACAGACGTGTCAGGTTTTAGCCTCCACACATTGCCTGACCAGCAAGCATAGATGAAGGGCAATGCAGGTTCAGATACAGGTGCACAATTAAATAAAGCTTGGGGCAGGGTGGGGCTGCTGTGTATGTGTGCACAGCAGCCTAGATCCATCACAGTGAACACAGAAAAAATGGCGAACACAACCCAGCGCGCACGGCAACAGTGGTGGTCAACCACATACCAATGTACAAAAAAAGAAAAGAGAAGCCAGCGTTGCCAAGGTCAGAACGCATAACATAAAGTGCATTTGCACATAACATCTAACTGTATTCAAAATGAGATATTTAGCAAAAAAAAGGGTTTAGGCACACATACACAGCAGCCCCACCCTGCCCCAAGCTTTATTTAATTGTGCACCTGTATCTGAACCTGCATTGCCCTTCATCTATGCTTGCTGGTCAGGCAATGTGTGGAGGCTAAAACCTGACACGTCTGTATTCAGACCTGGTTGGCCTTCATCCGCACTTGCCTTTTCTGGCATCATGGGAGCGATCCAGAAATGCTCAGGTACGGATTGCATTTAAAGTGGTCTTGCTTTTAATGTATCTAGGAGGCCGTAATGGCACAGTGTTTATTAAAAACGTAGAGTAGGACCCCCCACATGAGATTGCCTTGGCGCGGCGGGGTGGCTCAATTGAATTGATCAATTTTTTTGCTAAATATCTCATTTTGAATACAGTTAGATGTTATGTGCAAATGCACTTTATGTTATGTGTTCTGACCTTGGCAACGCTGACTTCTCTTTTCTTTTTTTGTACATTGGTATGTGGCTGACCACCACTGTTGCCGTGCGCGCTGGATTGTGTTCGCCATTTTTTCTGTGTTCACTGTGGTGGATCTAGGCTGCTGTGCACACATACACAGCAGCCCCACCCTGCCCCAAGCTTTATTTAATTGTGCACCTGTATCTGAACCTGCATTGCCCTTCATCTATGCTTGCTGGTCAGGCAATGTGTGGAGGCTAAAACCTGACACGTCTGTATTCAGACCTGGTTGGCCTTCATCCGCACTTGCCTTTTCTGGCATCATGGGAGCGATCCAGAAATGCTCAGGTACGGATTGCATTTAAAGTGGTCTTGCTTTTAATGTATCTAGGAGGCCGTAATGGCACAGTGTTTATTAAAAACATAGAGTAGGACCCCCCACATGAGATTGCCTTGGCGCGGCGGGGTGGCTCAATTGAATTGATCAATTTTTTTGCTAAATATCTCATTTTGAATACAGTTAGATGTTATGTGCAAATGCACTTTATGTTATGCGTTCTGACCTTGGCAACGCTGGCTTCTCTTTTCTTTTTTTGCAGCAGTCTAAGGCCATGTTCGCATGTTGCATTTTTGCTGATTTTTTAATGCAAATGTTAAGCTTTGTTTTACAGTACCAGCAAAAGCTGTGAGATTTCAGAAATCTCATGCACACACATTGTTTTTTTTCCTGACTGATTAGGAAAGCTGCTGTGTATTTGAAAGAAGCAGCATTTCAGGTCTTTCAGCCTTTTTTCAACATTTTTTCAGTATTTTTTTCACCCATAGAAAGTGATGAGTTATTGCAAAAAATGCAGCAAAATTTGAAGGCATCAGGTTTTGCTTCATTTTTGGTGCAGAAAACCGAGGAAGTTGCATCATGTTTTTTAGAGGGGCACTAAACTTTATCAGCATTCCCAAGAGACAAATGTACTTGAAAAAAACACAGCAAACCCCGCGTTTTGTAAGCAGGTTCTTTACTGCCAAGAGAGCAGGTTATGGAGCTGGCAATGGTGTAACATGCACGACTCAGGATCTCTGAGGAGGCATCTCCTAAAGCGGCAAATAAAGCAAAAGAAAATCGCTCTCTTCGATACCCCACGGAAGGATTGTTTTATCGTTACTCAGAGGTACATTCTGATACCCCTTGTCTGAGCTTTGGACATTAAAAAGACATTTTTGAAATCTGAGGCCTTTTCCCGCCATTTTACTGCAAGGTGACACCATTTTGAACCGTGAGTGAAAAAATACTTTCCCTGCTCCCTCCATTACCCACCGGTTCTCTTTGTTCTCAGAAAAAGTATCTCCACGCTTGTCTACCACATTTTAAAGATTTTTATTGTCTTTTGTAGATATTTTTTACAAAAATCCTGTCATTTACCAGCTGATTGGCGGAAGGATACAAAATAGTCCCCACCCTGTGCCTAATCTGACAGGATTTCTCACATTGCATAATTAAAAGACATTGACTTTTTTTTTTTGGAATCTCCTCTTGTCTGTTTTAGACCCTTTGGAAGTCCCAGGGTGTCCTAATTTAGCTATATTCCCCTGCTTTGTGCGAGGCTGCGGGAGCTATAACGGCTGCGGAGGGATCTCTTTCATCTCAACGTCCTATCTCAAGTACGCCATTTTCCTGTCATAACAGATCTGTGAGGCGGAAGGACACAAAATACTCCGTGATTTGTGCCTATTTCTTTGTTGGAGGTAACAAAGCTCCCCACCGCTCCTGTGCGGCTCCACTGGGGTGATCTGCCTTTCTTCAGCGGTGCCGTGTATCAGCTGCCGGTTCCCCTGATGCATATTTTATGAGTGGGGACTGACGTCACTGAGCCCTGTGTGAAGACTAGCCGCCTGTCACGGCTGGATTTGAAGTCACAGGGAGCGCGTCTATATCGGCGCGCAGTTAGTAAAGGATTTTACTATATGCATCATACAATATTAAAAGTGCCATCTGATTCTGTGGTGTATCTCATTCCTCACTGTCCCTTTTGTAAAAAGGCATAGGAAGACACAAGAATTTTCTATATTTTTAACGTTTATTCAGTATAACCATCACCAATAATATCAATTCTCTCTAATATAATCCCTGCAAGGCAGGATTCAAAAAAGGGCACAAGATGAGTCACAAGGCTACTCCAGTGTCCAAATCAACGAAAGTGTCTAATACGACTCCTCAAAAAGCACAAAAATTTCAGGATTCTTACAATCTTCACTTTAAAGATCAAGTGGATATTGTTAACCCATTTAAGGCCAGATCTCCTCATAAAGAGGTCATGGATACATCTCTCTCATCAAACAGGAAAAATCCTGGTAAAACTTCTGAAAAATTCACATCGCCAGCCGACGATTCAAGTCCTGAGTCTGGAGATAATTCGCCAAACTTTTCGCCGGAAAGGTCAAAAGTTAAGATGGATAACACCAATCCTTCTCCTTCCCAAAACCTGGATGTTATATCCATACACTCTTACATGGACACTCTCGCCCAGAAAATCACATCCAGTATGTCTCAATCATTTGAAAACCAAAATAAAATTTTACAGTCCACCTTGGATAAATTTAGCAGCAGGTTAGACAACCACGAAAACCGGCTAACTGTAGAGGAAGAACACACTGATGATTTATCAAAAGACACCCATGACCTCAAATCTGAATTTCACAGACTTAAAATTAAAGTTGCGGATAGAGAAGACAGGAGCAGATGAAGCAACTTGAAAATAAGAGGAATACAAGAATCTATCTGACCGGATAAACTAGAAGACTTCGTCAAGACAATTTTCAAAAAATTACTACCGACACTTACAGACCAAGATCTCATCATAGATAGGATTCACAGACTTCCCAAACCACGGAATATCGATAAAGATCTACCTAGAGATACCCACTTCTTCAAGATTAAGGAAAAAATTCAACAATCGGTTAAAGATCTAGGAGGTTTTCCAGAACCCTATGCTCACCTTCAGCTATTTACTGATCTTTCAAAGGAAATGATTGAAGGAAGAAAGTCTTTTAAGCCAGTCACTTCCACCTTGAGGGAATATAATATCCCCTATAAATGGGGCTTCCCACTTAAACTTTTGATAATCTACAAAGAAAAGGGGGAGACAGGGCGCTTCCAATGCGTAGGTCTGTATGGAAAGTAGATGAGTGCACAGCAAGTGTTAGGCTCACCTGATAGGGTTGTGAGAGTCACAACACCTATAATCGCATAAAACAGCTGCAGCAGTCTGCACGAGGTCCAAGGACTTGGTACAAAGAGAAGGCTGGTAGTGCAATAAGAGACTGCGCTGCTGTGGTAGAATTCAAGATATCTTTAATGCAACGCGTTTCAGGAGCCAGTCCCAGCTCACTTCATCAGGGCATGTTACAGAAGATCATTGCAGGGGTATATAAATGAAAAAAAAAAATGGGGGAGGCGCCAAGAATAATAGGGTGACACGTCAGCATGGATACATATACATGAATCATACAAAACAATAAAACTTTATTACAACCATATTAAAAACGATGTTTAAAATGCCATAAATAGAGTGTTGGTATAAAAAACGTGATTAAAAAATAAAAAGATATGGGGGATCACGAGGTAAAAGATTAAAAAATGGCTCTCGAGTCCCGGGGTGGATTAGAACTTGCCTCAGAGAATTTAATTCATGGCATTACTCCACTATGCTACATGTGAAACTGGAAAGTAAGGAGAAAATGGTTAAAATCATGTGTAAATAGCTAAAACTTGTCTCAAATATCTTTTTTCTAGGTGGAGAAAAGAGAAGAACAACAAGAAGAAACTCTCTGGAATAGGTGATATAAAAATGGTTAAAAATTGAGTGTTAAGACTTAATAAAAAAATGAAAAAAAAATAAATAAAAAATTCATGGGTGAAAAAAAAAATGCATAAAAATTTTTTCTTTAAAAAAACGAAGGAAGTTTTTTGGATCTACAAACTCAAATCTATTGAGCCCAATGGTCTTAATATCATCAATGATGTTTTTTATTGATTTTATTTTTGACCCTGTGTTTTAATATCTTATCCTTTCAATTCCTTTATATCATCATCTTCGTTTTTTTAAAGAAAAAATTTCACGTTTTTTATACCAACACTCTTTTTATGGCATTTTAAACATCGTTTTTAATATGGTTGTAATAAAGTTTTATTGTTTTGTATGATTCATGTATATGTATCCATGCTGACGTGTCACCCTATTATTCTTGGCGCCTCCCCCTTTTTTTTTCATGTATATATACCCCTGCAATGATCTTCTGTAACATGCCCTGATGAAGTGAGCTGGGACTGGCTCAGGAAACGCTTTGGCATTAAAGATATCTTGAATTCTACCACAGCAGCGCAGTCTCTTATTGCACTACCAGCCTTCGCTTTGATAATCTACAAAGGAAAGACGACCATCCTATTCTCACCTAAAGAAGGAAGAGATTTCCTGTCCTACTACAGGATACCTGACCACCATAGAATCTCCAACTCTCAAGACCCTGGGCGCTCGTCAGAGAAGGGATGATCGAACGGAGAGACCTGGCCAATATATTTACTCACCTTGCTATAAGGCCTCTCTACACTTCTTGATTATTTGGTCAATGTATTGTACTGTACTGCTTATTATTCTTCTTTCCACAGGTTTTCTCACTTCTCTACTACTTTCTGGACTCATATATCACATGAGATTATTTTCCTTCTGGGAATAGTGTTGTTATGCCAAGGGATGCCTCCAATGGGATCCATACGCAAACTTTTCCCACTAAGGAATTAGAGCCTTCTGGATCGGCTCTTCCTGAAGGACAATTTTGTTCTTATTGTTTTTGTGTCTCTTTTGTTTTTGGTTTCAAATAGGTATATAGTTTGAGGTTTTTGGACAACTAAGTTCTACAAAGGTAGGTGCACTCTGGTTTCTGCATTTTCCCTACCCCACTTCATACGAACCCAGCCATTCTTGTAACATGAAAATAAAATTCGTATCATACAATGTACAAATTTCCCATTTGTATTTGAATCTTGGGGCCCACGAAAGAAAGCTGGGGTTTTAACCCTGATTAGCAACTCAATTTCCTTTGAATTGCTTTCTGAAGTAAAAGATGAAAAAGGACATTATCATATTCTCCTGTGCAAATTGAACGGCCAAACCTTCACAATAGTTAATACTTATGTTCCCACCATCAGACAAATTAGCTTCTTGAATAAGCTAATGAAAAAATTGGACACCTTACGATCAGGAACCCTACTTTTGTTAGGGGACTTTAATATGGTGCCAGATAGTGTAATAGACTCCACCTCTCCCAGCAGACAAAAAACGTAATCCTTGAACAGCTGGATTTATAATCACGAGCTATTCGACTCATTCCACTGTTTGAACACCACATCTAGAGAATTTACTCATTTTTCTGATGGCCATCAGTCAGCATCTAGAATAGATCTGATACTCACAGATGTCTTCTCCTTGCCAAGGTTCTCCTCCAGCTCCATACTTAATAAATCTATTTCAGATCATTCCCCGGTAACTGCAGAACTGATAATAGGGTCCCCAATTCATCCTCAATTCATGTGGAAATTCAACTCCTCTCTGCTTCATAACCCCACCATCAAATCTGAAATCAACTCAGCCTTACAAAATTATTTTAGTGAAAACTAATCAAACCTCCTCAATCCGTTTACCTATTGGAATGCTCACAAGGCGGTGTTGAGGGGAGTCTTGATTCAAATTTCCTCCAGACAAAAAAAATTAATAGGGATAAAATCCTTACCCTACAACAGTCTATTAAATCTAAAGAAGAGGAACTATGTCGATCCTCTGTTTCCTCTAACAAACAAGCTGTATTATCAGAACTTACTGATCTCAGGTTGCAGTTAAGGAAAATCATGTTCAATTTTTACGACTCAGCTATTAGATAAGCAAAATGCAAACATTACTTATCTATAAATCGCCCTTCAAAATACATGTCAAACAGAATTCAGAATATACGGAAACAGAATAGAATTGACAGTATAACTTCCTCTAATGGCACATCCCTGGTCCACCCTAAAGATATTGTAGGAGCTTTTGCCGATTATTACAAAAATTTGTACAATATCAACCAAGACTAGCACAATATGCAGCCATCTAACTCAGAGATTGGATCATTTCTTTCCAGCATGAACCTTCCAAAGCTTAACCCTGAAGACTTATCATTTTTGACTTCTCCCTTCAATGAACAAGAAGTCCTAGATACCATAAACAAACTTAAAACATTCAAATCACCCATCCCAGACAGGTTTAGTAATGATTATTTCAAGTCTTTTAGTAATATATTAACCCCCCACCTTGTCAAATTATTTAACTCAGCTTTCCAAACAAGTCAATTTCCTAAAGAGATGCTGGAAGCAACAATTATCGTAATCCCAAAACCAAATTCTGACACTAGCCAAATTTTTAATTATAGACCTATATCCTATCAATACAGACGTAAAAATTTATGCAAAGATCCTGGCCAATAGACTAAATCAATTCCTCCTGAGTTTAATTTCCAATGATCAGATAGGCCTCATCAAAGGAAGACAATCCATAGATGGTACGAGAAGACTCATTAACATAATTAAGCTTATTTCCTCGAACAAACTCAGGGCCATTGTTATCTCTCTTGATGCTGAGAAAGCTGTATCCTAGTTGATGAAGGAAGTAAGACAGGTCTGAAGAGCCAAACAATTATGACGTAGCTAGGACTACTAGCATAGAGGTTGCAGTGCCCAGTGTCCAGGCATAGCCATAGAGTCTTCAAAAATTAGCCCAAGGGGCTGTATCATAGTTGATGAAGGAAGCAAGACAGGTCTGAAGGTCCAAACAATTATGATGTAGCTAGGACTACTAGCATAGAGGTTGCAGTGCCCAGTGTCCAGACATAGCCATAGTGTCTCCAAAAATTAGCCCAAGGGGCATGATACCATAGTTGATGAAGGAAGAAGGGTCTCACTCTCATCACAAGTGCCTCCAATGGGAAATATTAATTAACGTAACATTGTTTTTAGCTTATTGACCATGAGGTACATGAGTCAGAAGCAGGTTTTGAAAACATGTGTAAGAAGAAGAAAAGGGGGTTGTATGGGAAGGGATGGACGTGATCACCAATTTACAAAAAAATAAAGTTTTGGGTGACTTTAGTTTGGCATACTGTAATCTGGAGGGCTTAAATACTGTTGCGAAATCCAGTCCTTGTTAAATTTTATCAGAGTCAGCCTGTCTGCATTCTCTGTAGTCCACCGTGTGCGTGTATCTGTGATGATTGCCCCAGCGGCACTGAAAACACGCTCTGACATCACACTAGCAGCAGGGCAGACCAGCACCTCCAAGGCATAGAAGGAGAGGTCAGGCCAACTATGCAGCTTGGATACCCAGTAGTTAAACGGTTCAGAAGCATCAAGAAGGACGCAGGTATGGTCACTTAGATAGTCGTTGACCATCTTGTTCAACTTCTCCCTCCTTGACATTGCTACTGGTCCAGCTAGTCATTGGTGATGAGCCGGTTTATTGAAGATGGCCCAGTTTGTGGACATTTTGCCACCACCTCTTTTGGACCTGCTTGGCGTATCTCTCCCCATTAATGCATGCTGTTGCACAGAGGTGGTATCTCTGCTAGCAGTGGTGTCTGAGGGTGCTGTTGCCATCAAATGATTGACAATGGACTTCTTGAATGATTTCATTGTGAAACCCCTTGGTGACTGCAACATTTAGCGAAGGAAATTTGTCCTTGTACCGTGGGTCTAGAAAGGTGGCCAACCAGTATAGGTTGCTATTGAAAATGTGGATTACGCAAGGATCTTTGCACAGACAGTTATGAAGTGTGCCATGTGTGCCAAGCTTCAAAGAGGAAAATGTTCTGTGACCCCTGAAGGAGGAACAATACCCATCCTCTCCTCACACTGACTCTCCTCCTCCACCTCCTCCTCTCCAGCCCACCCATGCTGGAGAGACATGAAGCTGGGGTTGGGATTCCCCTCTGTAGCATGTGGTGTCCCCTCGGTACCACTTAAAAATAATTCCTCTACCTCCTCATTTTCATCATCATCTTCATCCCCCAATGTTGCCTGATGATTTTGGCTGGGCTGGGTAGGATCACCCATTGTGAAATCTTGCTCCATACCCAGCTGCTGGGCCATTTTTTGATTCTGCAGCAATTTTTTCAGCAGACATAGCATAGGAATGGTTACGCTGATAATAGCCTGATCACCGATCACAAGCTTGGTGCAGTACTAAAAGTTATCATGCACCTCACAAATATCAGCGATCCACACCCACTCGACAGTTGTTATTTTTCTAGGCTGAGTCTCAGTGTGACGGGCATGTTTAAGCTGGTATTTGGAAAGAGCCCTCTGCTGCTCACTTACCCTTGCCAACATATTATATGTTGAGTTCCACTGTGTTGGCAGGTCGAAAATGAGTCTGTGGTTTGGCAAATTAAATTGCTTTTGATGTCCTGCAAGCCTGGCAACAGCGGTTGAGGAGTGGCGGAAATGGGTGTAAATACAGCGCACCTTCTCAAGTAGGTACGGCAAGTCAGGGTATGTTTTTAGAAATTTCTGCACCACTAGGTTCACCACGTGAGCCATGCATGGCACGTGTATCAGCTTCCCGAGCTTTAAAGCCGCCACCAGGTTACGTCCATTGTCGCAGACAACCAGACCAGGTTCGAGTTGCAGTGGGGAGAGCCACTGATCGGTCTGTTGTTTTATTCCTTGCCACAGCTCTGCTGCAGTGTGTGGTGTTTCACCTAAGCAGATCAGCTTCAGCAAAGTGTTTTGCCACTTTGCCAATGCGCTGCTGCACAGCTCCCAACTTGGGAGTGATGTGGAGGGTAATTCAGCATAGGATGATGAGGAGGAGGAGGAGGAAGAGGGGAGACTGGAGGTATATGATGAGGCGGAAACCCTGATTGAGGTTGGGCCCGCTATTTGTGGCGTGGATAGGATATGTGTTGATGGTCCAGTTTGAGAATTTGTCCCACCCTCCACCAGGTTGAGCCAGTGTGCCGTGACAGAGATGTATCATCCGTGGCCACAAGTACTTGTCCACGTGTCTGTTGTAATACGGACCTTCCTGGTTACGGCGTTGGTGAGAGCAAGCTTTAGATTGCTTAAGACGTGCTGGTGTAACGCGGGGACGGCACACGGGGAAAAATAGTGCCGGCTGGGAACCAAGTATCGTGGGGCAGCCACAGCCAAAAGATCACGGAAAGACTGTGTCCCCACAAGCCTAAATGGCAACATCTCCACGTCTAGCAACTTGGCAATATGCGTGTTCAGTATTTGTGCTTGTGGGTGTGTGGCTTGGTATTTACGCCTCCTTTCATACATCTGGGGCACGGACAATTGGACGCTTTCCTGGGACAAACAAGTGGATGAGCTTGTTGTGGCCAGTGTTTGCAACTGCAGCTTGTGAACAAGAGGCATGATGATCACCTGCTTCCTGCAGAGCAGATTAGAAAGGACGTGTCACAGGCGACATGACAGTGGTTTGACCCGCAGTCGCAGACACTGATTTGGTACTCTGTTGTTCAGCCCACCGACTAGGGTGCTTGGCTGCCATGTGTTTCCGCATACTGGTTGTGCTTTGGTTGCCTTTGCCCTGGCCTCTGCTCAGCTTCCTATGGCAGATGCTACAGATGAGATTTGGTTCAGAAGGACTATCAGAAAAAAATTTCCAGACAGCGGCTGAACGCACCCTTGCCTTAACTTGGGGCACAGAGGGATTGCTCTTGGCAACAGTTGACACATTTTGCACTCTGCTCAAACCAGTAGCCCTTGGTGCCTTTGTTGGTGCTATGTATCCACCTTCATCCTCTGTGCTGCTGTGCTGGCTATGCGTGCCAACGGTCCAGGTCTCATCATCGACCACCTCGTCGTCCTTGACATCCTCCTTCTGTGTTGATATTGGCGACTGGCCAGATGGCAACTGTGTGTCATCACCATCAGCCTCCACCTCTTCACCCGGTATATCACATGGATGAAAGTGGCTTTCTTCTGGCCGTGGGGTTTCAAATATTTGGCCATCATCAACAGACGATACCAACTCACTTTCCTCTTCAATGTTGTGCGGTGAGAGGCCCGAGACAATGCAAGGAAATGGATCAAACAGATCCTCGGAGTGACCAAGGTTGGGGTCAAATGTTTCCTATGACTCCAGACCGGGTGATGAGCTAGGAACAGGTTGAGAATAGGATGACCCAGCATTATCTGTATGGACAGTAGACTGTTTTGTCATGGATGATTGGATGCTGCTAGAACATTTCGTTGAGGCCTTATCAGCCATCCAAGACAGTATCTGCTCTTGTTCTTCTGGCTTCCAGACCTGTTTATGTTCCAGACGGGCAAATTTCACCAGGAACCTAGATGCATCAACCTTCTTTGGTTTCCCAGACTCTGTGCTTTGTTGGGCACCAATAACTCCACGTCCACCTCCCTGTCCCTTCACAACAGCCTTTTTAGGAATTTTGGATTTTTCTGCCATATTTGCAGATGTTCAGATGCAGATATTGGGGAACAAGGAGCAGTTAGTGCTTTGTGGAAGGTAGCACTACAGCCTAGTACTGCTTTGTGTTTTACAAACAGCACCGCAGCAGCAGAAAAAATTTGCCCTGAGGTTTAAGGTGAGATTAAACACCCCAGTAACCACACAAGACAGCGGTGCTGCCACTAAAAAATTGCCCTGAGGTTTAAGGTGAGATTACGCACCCCAGTCACCACACAAGACAGCGGTGCTAGCTGCGTGTCAGTTGTGCAGTACCGTGCATGCACCCTATTCGCTGTGAGCACAGCAACGCAACAGCACAAAAAAATTCCCCTGAGGTTTAAGGCAAGATTACGCACCACAGTCACCAGACTGTTTTACCGCGCGATTTTGCCCCGAAAATGCAAAAAAACAGCATCCCATGCAATCCTATTGGATTCCGCAATGCTGTGCTAATGCTGCGGATTTTCCCACAGTGCAATTGCATCACGGAAAAATCCGCAGCATGCTCATTAATTTGCAGAATCGCGGCAATTCCGCCCACATAGGAATGCATTGTTCTGCTTACTTTCCACATGTGGCTGTGCCCACCATGCGAAAAGTAAGCAGAACATTTGCGGATGGTAGCCACGGTCCGGAGGAGAGGAGACTGTCCTCCGGACTGTGGGTACCATATCCCTGTAAAAAATAGAATTAAAATAAAAAAATCGGGTTATATTCACCTTCCGACGTCCCGCGCAGCGTCCCCGGGCTTCAGTGATACACGCGGCAGGTCCCATTCCCAGTAATGCATTGCGATAATGACCTTTACTGACGTCGCATCTTACGATGCTGTAGCGGTCTTGCGAGACCACGACGTCATCAAAGGTCATTGCCGCAATGCATCACTGGGAACGGGACCTGCTGGAGCATCGCGGAGGGACGTCGTAAGGTGAATATAACCCAATTTTTTATTTTTTTATTATTTTTAACATTAGATCTTTTTACTACTGATGCCGCATAGGCAGCCTCAATAGTAAAAAGTTGGTCACACTTGTCAAGCACTATGTTTGACGAGTGTGACCAACCTGTCAATCAGTTCTCCAAGCGATGCTACAAATCGCTTGGAAAATGCTAGCATTCTGCAAGCTAATTACGCTTGCAAATCGCTAGTTTTTCTGCGGGAAAATCGCAGGAATTTAAAATGCGATTTTCCCGCGGAATGGAATTCCGGAATTCTTGCAGTAGCTTCCACAGGAATTCCGCTACGTGTGAACTTAGCATTTATGTATTTTTATGTTTATGTATTTTTTTAATAAAAATATTTACTCGTGAGTACAATAAATTTACAGTTGTGCTCAAAAGTTTACATACCCCAGCCTAATTATTGTTATGAATGATAACACCAGAACTTTTTCTCCACTTATGGTTAGTGGTTGAGTGAAGCCACTTATTGTCAAACTACTGTGTTTTCTCTTTTTAAATCATAATGACAACCCAAAACATCCAAAGGACCCTGATCATAAGTTCACATACCCTGGTGATTTTGGCCTGATAACATGCACAGAAGTTGACACAAATGGGTTTGGATGGCTACTAAAAGGTAATATCCTCACCTGTGACCTGATTGCTTGTAATCAGTGTGTGTGCATAAAAGCTGAGTGAGGTTCTGGGATCCAGACTCTTGCAACTTTTATCTAGCCACTGACGTTTCTGGATTGTGAGTTACGGGGAAAGCAAAAGAATGGTCAACGGCTCTACGGGAAAAGACAGTTGAACTGTATAAAACAGGAAAGAGACATAAAAAGATGGCCAAGGAATTGATAATGCCAGTCAGCAGGGTTCAAACTGTGATTAACAAATGGAAAATCAGAGGCTCAGTAAAAACAAAACCACAGTCAGGCAGACCAACAAAATTTTCTCCACAACTGCCAGAAAAATTGTTCAGGATGCAAAGAAAAACCTACAAATAACATCAGCTCAAATACTGGACTCTCTGAAAACTAGCGGTGTGACTGCTTCAAGATGCACAAAAAGGAGACACTTGAAGAAATATGGGCTGCATATGCCACAAAGTATCTCACCTACAATATGCAAAACAGCACAGAGATAAGCCTCAAAACTTCTGGAACAAGGTAACAACAATGAGTGCAATGTATTAATAGAAAACCCTGGCATAATAACATCACTAAAAATCTCCAGCAAGTGTCCAAGGTTGCAGAGCAGTATTGTAAGAAAAATTCACAAGACAATTTCACTGCATTCAAACAGGCAACACTCACTTTCAAATCTGCCCTCACCTCTGCTAAACAGGCCTACTTCACAATCCTCGTATCGTCCATATCCTACAACCCCAAACAGTTATTCAATACTTTTAACTCCCTCCTCTGCCCACCACTGCCCCCTCCAACCTCCCTCATCTCTGCTGAGGACTTTGCCACACACTTCAAAAATAAGATCTACTAAACCAGGCAAGCCTTTATTGTTCAACCACCACAACCCCTTTGTATACCAGACCAATGCCCAACCCCATAACCTCCCTTTCCAACATCACTGAAGGGGAGCTTAATTGTCTCCTCTCCAAATCACACCTCACCACCTGTGCACTCAACCCCATCCCATCCCACCTCCTCTCCAACCTCACCACCACTCTCATCCCATCCCTCACTCACTTCTTCAACCTATCACTAACTTCTGGTACCTTCCCTTCTGCTTTCAAACATGCCACAATCACGCCCATCCTTAAAAGCCAACCCCCGACCCAACCACTATGTCCTGCTGTCGCCCAATATCGCTGCTCCCATTCGCTTACAAACTCCTGGAGCAGCATGTCAACGCTGAACTTTCTTCCCACCTCTCATCTAACTTGCTCTTTGACAATCTACAATCTGGTTTCTGCCCCATCACTCCACTGAGACAGCCCTGGCTAAAATTACTAATGACCTATTTACAGCCAAAGCTAATGGACAATACTCTATACTCCTCCTTCTAAGAAATCTTCCTCCACCTGTTCATCCACTAACTTATACAGCTCCATGCAAATCTGAGCATCTTCGACTGACCAGTGCCCCTTTTTACCAACCTGTATTTTTTCTGCAGAATAATCAATGCCAGTTTTTTTAGCGAAGCACTTGATCTTCTTGGGAGTCCTGCCATTTGGTTCAGTAATGTGATTTTACTAGTGTCTCTTGTTTGATTCGTGGGATGGAAATATTTCAAAACGTTGAGATCATGATGTAACGCATGTCCAATCACACGCTTACCCTGGAGAAGTTTGAGGATCTCTTTGTGAGCCTTCTTGAATGTGATTTCATTTTGCAGATGTCTCTTGGTAATACCGCTCCACCGTGTTCTGTAGTCCGTTACTTGGAGTTCTGGGATTACATATTTATCATACAAGACCTCTCCCAAATAGCTGACCACACTGCATCGTGCCAACTCACTGATCTTCCCACCAGGACCAGTACCAACCATTTCACAATCAATGGCAACACATTTCTCAAGATTTAGCCAAGAAGTAGGTGAAGAAGCTCTACTAGTAGGAGAGCTGCCAGCCATGGACAAGCCACTGTCATAATCACAGGCCGGAGGCTGTACAGAGGGTAATGTAGCTTTTGCTGGCATAGCACCCAGTGGAGCTGTAATCTCATCAAGTCTCTCAGGTTAGCTATCTTCATCTCTCTGGGGACAATGTGGGGAGCTGCCCTCACCAAGGATGGAACATAACCATTCCTCAGCCTTTTTCTTGCCCAGCAGACCACGTTCCTGTAGAAAAGTTTTATGTAACATGAAGCACTGATGTTTTCAGCTCTTCCTGTGATTCTAGACACGTATATTTTTAGGTTCACGACTAGATTTATCTGATTGAGGAGCTTCCATGTAGTCAGTGGACCGAGGGAACCCATGGAACAGGCCAGTGCAAGCGATGCTATCCATATTGTAATGATGGCCGACCACAGACCGCGCGGCCACAAGCTTTTTATTACTGGAGGCTCACTATGCTCCACGTGTTTTACAGTACCAGCTTCTCCGCTTCATGCCCAGGCATGTTCCTGGAATCACAGGCACACATAGCATCGCTTGCACTGGCCTGTTCCATGGGTTCCCTCGGTCCACTGACTAAATGGAAGCTCCTCAATCGGATAAATCTAGTCGTGAACCTAAAAATATACGTGTCTGGAATCACAGGAAGAGCCAAAAACATCAGCGCTTCATGTTACGTAAAGCTTTTCTACAGGAACGTGGTCTGCTGGGCAAGAAAAAGGCTGAGGAACGGTTATGTTCCGATCTTGGTGAGGGCAGCTCCCCACATTGTCCCCAGAGAGATGAAGAACTCCTCCTTCTAGACCTGTCCTCTGCTTTCAACACAGTTGACCACTGCCTCCTACTACAGATCATCTCCTCCTTTGGCATTAAAGACCTCACCCTATCCTGGATCTCCTCATACCTTTACAACCGCTCATTCAGCATCTCCCGCTCCCACACTACCTCCTCATCACACCGTCTCTCTGTTGGAGTCCCCCTGTTCTAGGACCAATACTCTTCTCAATATATACACTTGGCCTTGGGCAACTCATAAATTCCCATGGATTCCAGTACCACCCATATGCTGATGCCACTCAGATCTACAGCACCTCTCTGGTCTAGGCGTCACCTCTCTGCTGTCCAGAATTCCGGAATGTCTATCAGCCATATCCTCCTTCTTCTCTCGCTTCCTCAAACTCAATGTGGACAAATCTGAGCTCATCAGCTTTCCTCCATCTCACAGATCTCCCTTACCTGATATATCTATCACAATTAACGACATCATGCTTTCCCCCGTACCGAAAGTCCGCTGCCTCGGAGTAACCCTTGACTTTGCCCTGTCCTTAAAACCTCATATCCAGGCTATTTTCACCTCCTGTCATCTCCAGCTCAAATATATTTCCAGAATCCATCCTTTCCTCAACCCTCAATCTACTAAAATGCTTGTGCATACCCTCATCATCTCCCGCCTCAACTACTGCAACATCCTTTTCTGTGGCCTCCCTGCTAACACTTTCGCACCTCTCCAGTCCATTCTTAACTCTGCTGCCTGATTAATTCATATCTTTCCTCGCTACTTCTCCACTTCCCCCTCTGCAAATCTCTTCACTGCCTCCCATTCCCTCAGGGTATCCAGTTCAAATTACTAATACTGACCCATAAAGCCATCTATAACCTGTCTACTCCATATATCTCTGAACTAATCTCCTGATATCTTCCCTCACATAATCTCCGGTCCTCGCAAAACCTCCTCTCCTCCACACTTATTCGCTCCTCACCTAACCGCCTACAAGACTTCTCCCGAATATCCCCCATCCTCTGGAATTCTGTGCCCCAATACGTTCGACTATCAGCCACATTTGAATCCTTCACACGGAACCTGAAAACCCACCTTTTCAAGAAAGCTTACAGCCTGCAATGACCCCGCTGCCTCTTCACCACTACTGGAGCTACCGCCTCACGATCACCGAAGCTGCTGCAGCCCCCCCAAGCTACTGTCTCCTTCCCCACCATCCTGTAGAATGTAAGCCCGCAAGGGCAGGGTCCTCTCCCCTCTGTATCAGTCTGTCATTGTTAGTTTGTTTACTGCAAGTGATATTTGTAATTTGTATGTAACCCCTTCTCATGTTCAGTACCATGGAATCAATGGTGCTATTTAAATAAATAATAAAAAGTTACATTTGGAGAAAGGTCAACAAGGCCTATAATGAAAGGAACACCTTTCCTACTGTAAAACACAGAGGTGGATCACTGATGTTTTTGGGATGTGTGAGCTACAAAGGCACAGGAATCTTGGTAAAAGTTGAAGAAAAGATGAATGCAGCATGTTATCAGCAAATACTAGAGGCAAATTTGCAATCATCAGCCTGGAAGCTGCACATGGGACATGCTTGGACGTTCCAACACAAGACCAAGTCGACCTGTCATTGGCTACAGCAGAATAAAGTGAAGGTTCTGGAGTGGCCATCTCAGTCTCCTGACCTTAATATCATTGAGCCATTCTGGGGAGATCTCAAGCACGCAGTTTATGCTAAACTGCCCAGGAATTTACATGAACTGGAGGCTTTTTGCCAAGAAGAGTGGGCAGCTTTACTATCTGAGAAAATAAAGAACCTCAGCTACAACGACCAAAAAAGACTTCACGCTATTATTGATGTGGGCCTCATGGTGAACTACGGTGACCTCAATGAGTGAACACAGCCTCAGTAACCTGCGGTAACCACGATGAAGCTGCCACTGGTTACTGATGTCATGCTCGCAGCAGCTCATTCTCCAGTGGTTTTCAGCCTGAACGGTCGTATCTCAGCACCATCCATGCTGTAAACTGTTTATCCCTAGACATGGATTTGTCACGATGACCCATCCTGTGTGACACGGCCCGCAGGCCGGTAACTGAGACAACAAGACACGGCACGTGAAACTGTCCTGTGTGACACGGCCTGCAGGCCGGTAACTAAGACAAAAAGGCACGGGGGAAGGGGAAACAGTTACAACGGTGGGGCGTGCGATAGGGAAAGGGGACGTGGAGACCTCCTGCACTCCCCTGAGTCAGTGTCCCTCACACTCCTAACAATCCCTAGGCCAGTTCCTCACCGGACGCCGATCAGGATACCTGTCACCCTAGCACACCCTACACCTATCCCTTGCTAGGGAGCTGGGTGGCGCAGGCACTGGCCCCACCGCTGTACTAATACACACCAGGGAAAAATACAAACAGGGAAACACCACTTAGCTTTACTCTGATGCACTTGCTCCTGGCAACAGAGTCCACCACCAGAATGCAGTTCTCCTCCTGAATAGCTGCCACCAAGCTCTGTCAGAGCTACAAGGAAATCCCCTGACTCCTTCTACACCAGGGTTCAGACAGTGCTGCAAGGAACGCTCTCCAGCTCCTTCTTCCACCAAGGTTGGTTGAAATGAACACTATCACCAACACTGATTGCAACACCTGTGACTCTTTTATAGCAGAGCCAGAGCAATCACACCTGCATTATAATCATGTGCACTAACTAAAGAAACCAGAGTGCAATGACGCTCACCACCACCGGGGGCAAATTTAGAACAAAAGACACCACAGTGCAATAATCCTAATGGCCACCGGGGGCAAAAACCAAACCTGAGCAAACAGCTCAAAGAAAAAAAAGGTTACTTGTGCATTTTATCTGTCATGATCCAGCATGGATCATGACAGGATTACAGCGTGGGACAGAACATCGGATAGGTGAGGGACATGGTTGCTTTTTATTTTTTTTTTACAGCTGCAATGGAATGGGTGTTAGATGAGTATTTTTGTCTATTATTTTCTGTTCCTTTACAGGAGACAAAATGTGGTCGGTCAAAGGACGGCGCAACTCACACACAACGGGATGGAAAAAGTGAAAGGAAGGCCCTAGCGATAGGGAATGAGGGATGGTCACCACCTGAGCTCAGCCTGAGCCTGTCCCTGCACTCCCCTTACACCCTATGCATGTCCTTCCCCCTGTCGCCATCAGGGACCTAATCCCTAGAGTCACCTGTCTCTGCCCTGCCTAATGAACTGGCCAGCAAGGAGCACTAGCCTTTGGCACTGAAGATAGCACACACAGAGGAAAGTGACAAACATCAAAGGGACAAGGTAACAAAAATACATCACTTAGCTTATATGCACTGCTGCAAAGCTCCACATCGCAGATATCAAAAGCAACAGAATTATAAACACCAAATGTGGCAGGCACCAGAGAGCTGCTTCTGCTAGGCTGGTCTCCAGAAAGGACCTGTATAATCAACAGTCAGCTGATGCATCAGGTGACCTTTTAAAGGATGATGGGAGTGGTCACCACCCACATCAGCTGATCCAGCAGAACTGCAGTAACATCAGGTTGCCAGAGGGAAAAAACTGCCATTAACCCCAGATGGTCCAAAAGAAAAAAAAATTAAACAGAGTGGAACCAGAGCTGCCACAAATCCAAAAATGGATCGTGACAAAAGGGGTTCAATAGAATGGGCATTAGGCGAGTATAGCTGTATTTGTCATTTTTAAATAAAAAGTAAAACTATGTGTGTTTTTATTTAAAATAAAGGACTTTATTCTGGCTGAAGTTCTCCAAGTCTTGGAGAACTGCACAAATGTCAGACGTCAATGCTCACACTTCAGTTGAAAGGGAGAAATAGTGGAGGCTCGGGACCGAGTACGAAGAGACTAAATTTGTACACATGTAAAAGGCCAATTTTGGTCTTCATTTCAAACCAACGAAATTGCACACAAACCAAAGTTCTGCAGTATATGACAATAGTCAGTTTTTTTAACAAAAATATTTTGTGATCTGTAGAAGGCCAAGTGTTTTTTAAATATTTTAATCCACAGTAATTTTACACAAAGCTCATTAAACTGTATGGATGACTAATTGAATCCATAAACAATGTTGAAACTTTTTTTTTTATTTTATATACCACCGTAATGTAACAATAACTGCGTTAAACTGTATGGATGAATATTTTAAGCTATAAAAAAATGTAAATTTTTTTTGAGTTTTACAGTAATGAGCAAAAGGATAACAATGTTTTGAACTTTTAACTTACAGGCTCCATATGTCACCATCCACTACAGCTTCGAACGTGAGACTACCATCATTTTGTAGACAATCATTTTGGCTATCTCCTAAATAAATTTGACTTGCAACTATTTAGCAAAAGCCCCCTGTGTCACTTGCACCATCACCTGCTCCCGCATAGGAGGTGGGGAACCCGAAGGACAGTCCGATGTCTCCGGGGTATAAGCATTGTCCCAAGCCACTTCAAAAAGCTTCTCCCATGCATGTTCATTTTTCATGAAGGGTTCATCCTGCTTTCTTCCTTCTTGGTTAACACCCACATACCAGCAATGTTGCCCCTCCATTTTGACCCTGGTTCCAGCTGTCATCTTTTGCATCCTGTGAGGCAAGTGTTCCGTCACTACTGCCCACTGATTGAACGAGATGTGATGACAGGTGCCAAACTCTTCTATGGACCCCCACCTCCACTGCTGGTCATACGCAACAACCTCCCCCCTGGATGCCAACTGTTGGTACCTTGCGGTTAGCGGGCTTGCTAGCATGTCTCAAGCTCTGGTCCTGGATCACCTCCTTCTCTGTTCTGACCAGCCTAGGCCTCGCGGTCCACTAACCAATTCCGGGATCATGGCTCTCCCATTCGCAGTCTGCAAAAACCCCAACAGTGATGGCTGCTGCCTGGGTTTGGGTCTTGATGGTTCCGGGAAAGCAGCCAGTTCTAAACAACAGGCTCCTGCCACCTCCGCTGTCGCATCAGCTTGGTCTGGCTCTGATATTCCTACGGTCGCTCCATCGAGACTCTCGTGGGATTCTGCCAAACTTTGTCACCCACTAAGCATGTTACACTGTATGGATGAGTAATTTAACCAAGAAAAAAATTTCAACACTTTTTTGGAGTTTTATATACCACAGAAATGTACCAAAAATCACGTAATACTCTATTGATGACAATATAGTCAATTTCTTACCCCCAAAAAATAATGTGGTTACATGCAGCAGAAATATATTTATCAACAGGCTGCAAAGCTCGAAACCCTGCTTAGAGACTGTATTCTGCCACTCTTCCTGCACCTGCAACTATCCCTGCCTTGGCTAAATGTATCTGTTACAAACAGCAAAGCACAGATTTATACCTTACAAGGGCAATTTGTCTGATGGTTCAGAATCAGCACCAGTATCAACGCTAGAGAACTCTAATTCATTCAACTGAACATACACTTCTGGACAAGCACTCTCTCCTTCCAATAAGAACTGACCCTGATCTGTGCAATGGCGTCAGTGTACTGAGCGTGGCGGCACCTGTCCTTTTATAACCCTGATGATGTAATACGGCCAGCAATCACAGTAATACCACAACCAAGATGGCTACGGCATTACAGTGAATGGCAGGCAATCACAGCATGTTTATTGGCTGGGTAACAAGTGCCAAACATACGGGGTAGGGATTCCAGTTTCAAATTTAAACACCGGCTAATGATCGCTCTGAGTGCCGAGCACATCCGATCACCCAGATACTAGCTCATCCTTAATTCCTGTACATAGGAGCAGTATTATAGTAGTTATATTCTTGTACACAGGAACAGTATCATAGTAGCTGAATCCTTGTCACAGGAGCAGTATTATAGTAGTTATATTCTTGTACATAGGGAGCAGTATTATAGTAGTTATATTCTTGTACATAGGGGCAGTATTATAGTAGTTATATTCTTGTACATAAGAGCAGTATTATAGTAGTTATATTCGTGTACATATGAGCAGTATTATAATAGTTATATTCTTGCACATATGGGGCAGTGTTACAGTAGTTTCATTCTTGTACATTGGGACAGTTGTTATGAATGAGTCACGGAGGAGGAAAAAACAAAAAGCAAGCTAAGCCCAGAAAACCGGAGAGGTTGGTAACTAGCGGATTGCAGACCCCTGATCCTATCCACAACAACTAGCAGTAGCCGTGGAGCGTGCATACGGTGGTCCTAGACGCCTCGTCACGGCCGGAGAGCTAAATAAGCCTAAAGAAAGAAAGGGAAAATCTAAACTGCCCCAATAGCAGACCCCAAAGCAATAGACAGCCCCCAACATGTATTGTCGGTGAAACAAGATGAAAACACAGACACAAGTAGAAAGATAGGCTGAGCAAACGATGGGGCCCTCGCTAACTAGAAAGGACAGGAAAGAAAAGCTGCTGTCTGCAATCACGCAAAAAACCCTGCCAAAAAGAATGTCCAACACGTCTGATAGAAAAAGGCCCTGAAGTCGCTAGACTTCAAATCACTATATCAGCACTCTGGTATATTCTGAAGACAGAGCAAAGAGATCAACTGATCAGAGACAAAATGGGGATTCAGCCCAGTCCCAGCCAGGGCTGGTTGAACACAAAAACTAAGTAAACCAGACAAGAACTCATATGAACAATAGCAGAGAAAACTTAGCTTTAGGAAGGCAGGAACCAAACTGGAAACCAGAGCCACAGTCAGGAAAAATCACCAGCAAGAAACTAGGGAGTCGGCTGCCTTAAATCCAATCAGAAACTCCTGATGTCCAATCGCAGTCCTCTTCCTCAGGTGGCCAGTCTCTGCCATTTAGATTAGCTTCATTACCTCCCTTCACCAACAGAGGGAGTCCAGATAGAGAACTCACTACTCCTCTGTCAGCACAGCCAGCTCCATAACCCTCACCAGAAAAATAAGGGGAGGGGGGAAAAATAAATTACTGATAGGGGTTTGTTATAAGTTTCCAAAAATAATGGAAGCAATAGAGAATATCCTCATAAAGCAAATAGATGAAGCAGCGACTCAAGGAGAAGTCATTATTATGGGGGACTTCAACTACCCTGAAATACATTGGGGAACCGAAACCTGCAGTTCCAGCAAAGGTAATAGGTTTTTGACAACTATGAGAGACAATTACCTTTCACAACTGGTTCAGGACCCAACAAGAGGGGGGGCACTGCTAGACCTAATATTAACCAACAGGCCAGACCGCATATCAAATGTAAGGGTTGGGGGTCACTTGGGTAATAGTGATCACAAATTAATAAGTTTTCATGTATCCTTTAATAAGATGTGCAGTAGAGGGGTTACAAGGACACTAAACTTCAGGAAAGCAAATTTCCAACGGATGAGAGATGAACTTGGTGCAATTAACTGGGACGATATCCTGAGACATAAAAATACACAAAGAAAATGGGAGTCGTTTATTAGCATTCTGAATAGGACCTGTGCACAATATATACCATATGGGAATAAACATGCGAGACATAAGGGGAAACCACTATGGCTAAATAGTGCTGTAAGGGGAGCAACAAGAGATAAAAATAAAGCATTTAGAGAATTAAAGCAAGTAGGTAGTGATGAGGCATTAACTAAATACAGAAGATTAAATAAATTCTGTAAAAAGCAAATCAAAACAGCAAAGATTGAGACAGAGAGACTCATTGCCAGAGAAAGTAAAAATAATCCCAAAATATTCTTTAACTACATAAATAGTAAGAAGCTAAAAAATGATAATGTTGGCCCCCTTAAAAATAGTCTGGGTGAAATAGTGGAGGAGGATGAGGAAAAAGCCAAAATGCTAAATGACTTTTTTTCAACAGTGTTTACACAAGAAAATACCATGACCGATAACATGATCAGGGATAAAAATTGTCCATTAAATGTCACCTGCTTAACCCAGCAGGAAGTATGGCGGCGTCTAAAAATCACTAAAACTGACAAATCCCCGGGCCCGGATGGGATACACCCCCGAGTACTGCAGGAATTAAGCACAGTCGTAGATAGACCATTATTTTTAATCTTTAAAGATTCCATAATAACAGGGTCTGTACCACAGGACTGGCGTATAGCAAACGTGGTGCCAATATTCAAAAAGGCGACAAAAACTGAACTTGGAAATTATAGGCCAGTAAGTTTAACCTCAACTGTGGGTAAAATCCTGGAGGGTTTTCTAAGAGATACTATACTGGAGTATCTGGAGAAGAATAAACTTATGACCCAATATCAACATGGGTTTACAAGGGACCGTTCCTGTCAGACTAATCTGATAAGCTTTTATGAAGAGGTAAGTTCCGGACTGGACCAAGGGAATGCAGTGGACGTGGTGTATATGGACTTTTCAAAAGCTTTTGATACGGTGCCACATAAAAGGTTGATACATAAAATGAGAACAATGGGGATAGGGGAAAATATGTGTAGGTGGGTTAAGAGCTGGCTCAGGGATAGGAAACAAAGGGTGGTTATTAATGGAGCACACTCGGACTGGGTCACGGTTAGCAGTGGGGTACCACAGGGGTCAGTTTTGGGCCCGCTTCTTTTTAACATATTTATTAATGACCTTGTAAGGGGCATAGAGAGTAGAATTTCAATATTTGCAGATGACACTAAACCCTGCAGGGTAATCAATTCAGAGGAGGACAATTTTATATTACAGGAGGATTTATGTAAACTAGAAGCTTGGGCTGATAAATGGCAAATGAGCTTTAATGGGGATAAATGTAAGGTCATGCACTTGGGTAGAACGAACAAGATGTATAATTTTGTGCTTAATTGTAAAACACTGGGCAAAACTGTCACTGAAAAAGACCTGGGTGTATGGGTGGACAACAAACTCACATTTAGTGGCCAGTGTCAGGCAGCTGCTGCAAAGGCAAATAAAATAATGGGATGCATTAAAAGAGGCATAAATGCTCAGGAGGAGAACATAATTTTACCTCTATATAAGTCACTAGTGTGACCACACTTAGAATACTGTGTATAGTGCTGGTCTCCGGTGTATAAGAAAGACATAGCTGAACTGGAGCGGGTGCAGAGAAGAGCGACCAAGGTTATTAGGGAACTGGGGGGTCTGCAATACCAAGACAGGTTATTACACTTGGGGTTATTTAGTTTGGAGAATCGAAGGCTTAGGGGTGATCTTATTACAATGTATAAATATATGAGGGGACAATACCAAGACCTTTCTAATGATCTTTTTACTCTTAGACCTGTGACGGGGACAAGGGGGCATCCTCTACGTCTGGAGGAAAGAAGGTTTAAGCATACTAACAGATGCGGATTCTTTACTGTAAGAGCAGTGAGACTATGGAACTCTCTGCCATATGATGTTGCAATGAGTGATTCCCTACTAAAATTTAAGAAGGGACTGGATGCCTAAGTATAATATTACAGGGTATATACACTAGTTTCCTTAGTGTTGCGTTCATCCAGGGAGCTAGTCTGATTGCCGTATGTGGAGTCGGGAAGGAATTTTTTTCCCCAATGTGAAGCTTACTGTTTGCCACATAGGTTTTTTTTGCCTTCCTCTGGATCAACATGTTAGGGCAAGTTAGGATAGGATGGGTTGAACTAGATGGACTTAAAGTCTCCCTTCAACCTTAATTACTATGTTACTATGTTAGAAGCCAGAGGCAAACCCGAAAATGAGCTCACAACAGACAGTATTATAGTAGTGTCACAGAGTCACTGGTGAAGTAATGGAGGGGAGATACATGTCACTGTACATAATGACGTCAATGTTGTGAAACCAAAGTAGTTTCCTCCAACACACTACGTGTTGAGAGGTTTAAAAAAGAGTTATATTATGGGCTGCTTTTAGTGGACCTCCATAGAGTGGTTGGGAAGGTGTCCACCGTATCATCGTATCTCTACCTGCAGTGTCCCGACAGGACCTGAGTGATGTCGACATCATGTGATCAATCACATGATGGAGGAGTCACATGGTCTGGGCTTCAATGGCTGAATGCCAGAGCTTCCAGTCTTCAGTGGTGCCTGGAGAGAGAGGACTCCAGGAAGTTGTGTGCTCAATTTTAACAGTGGACATTGCTGCCAGTGAGTGATAGGAAAAGGACTGTGCTTTTTTGCTTCTTTGTTTTGCTGTTTTGCCTGGAGGGCCATGTTTACTTTCCCAGTTTGGTCTATGCTGCTACAATAAACCAAGCCTTTTCTTAAAGAGACAATATTCCAGTTATACCTCTGTGTCCAGCCGAGTGAGCTGCTCCAGCACAGGAATTATATTCTTGTGCATAGGAGGCAGTATTATAGTTGTTATATTCTTGTACATAGGAGCAGTATTATAGTAGTTATATTCTTGTACATAGGAGCAGTATTATAGTAGTTATATTCCTGTACATAGGAGCAGTATTATAGTAGATATATTCTTGTACATAGGAGCAGTATTATAGTAGTTATATTCCTGTACATAGGAGCAGTATTATAGTTGTTATATTCTTGTACATAGGGGGCAGTATTATAGTAGTTATATTCTTGTACATAGGAGCAGTATTATAGTAGTTATATTCTTGTACATAGGAGCAGTATTATAGTAGTTATATTCTTGTACATAGGAGCAGTATTATAGTAGTTATTTTCTTGAGCATAGGAGGCAGTATTATAGTTGTTATATTCTTGTACATAGGGGCAGTATTATAGCAGTTATATTCTTGTACATAGGGGGCCATATTATAGTAGTTATATTCTTGTACATAGTGGCAGGATTATAGTAGTTATATTCTTGTACATAGAGGCACTATTATAGTAGTCATATTCTTGTACATAGGGAGCAGTATTATAGTAGTTACCTTCATGTGCATAGGAGGCAGTATTAGGCTGGGTTCACACGTAACTTTTTTTTGCATTTTCTCAGCGATTTTAAACACGCGATTTTGCCGCGAAAACACAAAAAAACAGCATCCCATGCAATCCTATGGGATTCCACAATGCTGTGCTAATGCTGCTGATTTTCCCGCGGCGGAATCGCATCGTGGTAAAATACGCAGCATGCTCATTAATTTTCCGGAATCGCGGCGATTCCGCCCACATAGGAATGCATTGTTCTGCTTACTTTCCACATGTGGCTGTGTCCACCATGCGAAAAGTAAGCAGAACATTTGCGGATGGTACCCACGGTCCGGAGGAGAGGAGACACTCCTCCGGGCTATGGGTACCATACCCCTGTAAAAAATAGAATTAAAATAAAAAATATTGTTATTCTCACCTTCCGGCGTCCCACGCAGCCTTCCCGCCTCTCTCCACGCTCCCGTCATCTTCCAGTCCAGTAATCCTTTGCGAGAATGACCGCGATGACGTTGCGGTCTCACGGGAGCATGACGTCTCTCGGTCATTCGCGGTGACGGTGCGGGAGCATGACGTCTCGCGGTCATTCGCGCCAAGGATTACTGGGACCGGAAGATGCCGGGAGCGTGGAGAGAGGCGGGAAGGCTGCGTGGGACGACGGAAAGTGAGAATAACAATATATATATTTTTTTTCATTATTTTTTACATCCTTTTACTACTGATGCTGCATAGGCAGCATCAGTAGTAAAATGTTGGTCACACTTGTCAAACACTATGTTTGATGAGTGTGACCAACCTGTCAATCAGTTCTCCAAGCGACGCTCCAGATCGCTTGGAAAACGCTAGCATTCTGCAAGCTAATTACGCTTGCAAATCGCTAATTTTTCCGCGGGAAAATCACAGGAATTTAAAATGCGATTTTTCCTGCGGAATGGAATTCTGTAATTCTCGCGGTAACTTCCACGGGAATTCCGCTACGCGTGAATTTAGCCTTATAGTAGTTATATTCTTGTACATAGGGGGCAGTATTACAGTAGTTACATTTTTGTACATTGGGGCAGTATTATAGAAGTTATATTCCCGTATATGGGAGGAGTATTATAGTACCGTATTCTTCGGCTTTAAAACGCACTGGACCATAAGATGCAATTAGATTGTAGATGAGGAAATTAGGGAAAAAATTGACGTAAAAAATGTGATCAATTCTGTACTTAATATCCCCTATCCTGGTATATGTGGTCTCCTCATCCCTACCTTGGAAAGTATGGCCCCATCATCCCTATCCTGGTATGCATGGCCTCCTCATCCCTATCCTGGTATGCATGCCCCCTCATCCCTATCCTGGTATGCTTGATCCACTCATCCCTATCCTGGTATGCATGGCCCCCTCATCCCTAGCCTGGTAGGAATGGTCTTCCTCATCCCTATCCTAGCATGAATGATCGCCCTCATTCCTTTCCTGGCATGCAGGACCCCCATCTCATCCTAGTATGCATGGACCCATCCCGGTAATAATTATAATGGATGACTCAGGAGTCTTTTGTGTGGAGCAAGATACTACAGAACACAGTTTATGAGTGGTAAAGTCTATATTATCACATGGTGTTTCAACAGGTGCAGGGAAAATATCAAAGTCCATGCACACACAGTGAAGCTATTGCACAGAGTCTGTAGGTAACCTCAGAGGAAAATGCAATCAGCGGAGCAGTCTGTGAGGCACACTTGAGGATGGTTGAAAACAAGCAAGTCCTTGACTAGTCCATACATAGATAAATGTATATAAGACAGTTCAAATAATATATTTACTCATCCAGGTAGGCCTGGGTAGGAAGTCTCAGGTATTGCAGAGCAGAGCAGCAATCAGCTTACGTGTACAACAAATGCAGGTGAGAGCAACACAAACAGCCGGAAGCAGGAGGAATACTGGAAGCTGGAGTATGGAGCAGAAACTCTGAGAGCAGAGAAACAGGATATGCACAAAGATTCACAGAAGCAGGTAAAAAGCCAGGAAACCACCAGGGTCAGGAGCTGGACACATTCAGAATACTCTAGCACAGACTAAAGGCTGGGGTGGAGTTATAAAGCAGGAAGACACGGAGCACATGAGACAAAAGACGCCATCTTGAAAGATAGCAGGAATGCCCAAAAGGTAATCAAAAAGTGTTCAGAGTCCTGACAATCCCTATCCTTGCATGCAGGGCCCCCATCTCGTCCAACTATGCATGGCCCCATCCCAGCAGCACCCCTGGTATGATTGACCCCCATCCCTGTCCTTGTATGCATGGCCCCATCCTTACCCTGGTATGCATGGACCCCACCCCGGTCCTGGTATGCATGGCCCCCACCCCCATCCTGGTATGCATGGCCCCATCAGAAAACATTAAAAAACAAACCATTACACTTAACCTTTCTGGTGCTTCCTCGCAGAGTCCTGCTCCGTTGCCTTCAGCTGCTTTAAGCTTGTAAGCAGCGCATGGCAGGGACGTCATGTGCTGCTTGCAAATCGAAGGGCAGCTGCCGGAATACTCACTGCTCTGCACTCTGGGACTGTGTGCTTGGAGAGCAGAGAGTATTCATTGCTCTTCAGTAGTGCGCAGTGTCAGCCAGAGCCATCCTGCAGCTGCTGGGTGGTCACAAGATGCTGCGAGGGAGCGCCGCGAAGGTAAGTGTAATGTTTTTTTTAATGTATTCTGATGGGGTCATGCATACCAGGATGGGGGTGAGGGTCAATCATACCAGGATAAGGATGGGGTCATGCATATCAGGAAGGAATGGGGGACAATCATACCAGGACCGGGTGGGTCCAATCATACCAAGATGCTATTAAAGAGAAATGAATATTCATTGCCCTCCATGCCCATGTAGGCTGTAAGCTTTCCTGAAGAGGTAGGTTTTCAGATTCCATCTGAAGGATCCAAATGTGGCTGATAAGTCAGACGTGTCGGGGCACAGAATTTCAGAGGATGGGGGATATTCGGGAGAACTCTTGAAGGCGATTAGGTGATTAGGTGAGGAGCCAAAAAGTGTGGAGGAGAGAAGGAGGTCTTGGTAGGAGATTACGTGAGGGAAGATATCTATATGAATTGTATTGTCGATAAGTAATGGAATGAAGTGGACAGGAGACAGACAGAAGGCTGAGATCACTGGTCACGCCGATTATTATTTCAGCTCATTACATGGATAAGTAAAACTGAAACAGATTTGGAAGAATTTATTGTTCCATATAAAGTATCAAGCATTTGCTGCGCTAAGAGCCAAATTGAATATCAGGACACTGCAGCGAGAAGGCGCCAATAGAACAAGAGATAAGGAGACAGTACTGGGAGCACAGTTCATATGTTACTGTGGTCCCAGAGCTAAATTATTACAAATATGAGTATTAATTATACTGGAGGAAACGAGCTATTGGATTTGACCTTGGCAAAAACACAGGTAATTTTCACAAAAGAACAAATAGTTCTCGAAAAGTATTTCCGAGAGCTCCAAGAGAGACAAACAGATTAGAGTCACGCAAGACTCCTGGTGCCATGCCTTTAGACTGCTGTACAGACTATGACAGCAAGTAACAATAAATGGCTGAATATATCTAAGTCTCTAGTAGCACCATGACCATTAAAGGATCACTAACAATCAGGTTATACCATTGCAGTTGCATTTTAACTGGAGATACCACAAATATGGCTGGATTTTGTCAGAAGCAGTATTTCAGCTGAGCCCTCTTCACATGAAAATCTACCCCAGCCAATGGATAAGAGTGATGCCATGTTCTTCTGTTCTCCCAAATCTTGTTAAAGAAACATTGGTTCACAAAAATTAAATTAACTAGTAGTATACATGCCTTCACTTCTGCAGTATTATCTTGATCAGTCTTATGAAAATTCTGCAAAAAAAAAACTGGAAACATCTCTTGCTGATCTGTTTCATATAGAATCATAGAATTGTAGAGTTGGAAGGGACCTCCTGGGCCATCTGGTCCAACCCCCTGCTCAAAGCAGGATTCACTAAATCATTCCAGACAGATGTCTGTTCAGCCTCTGTTTGAAGACTTCTATTGAAGGAGAGCTCACCACTTCTTGTGGCAGCCTGTTCCACTCATTGATCACCCTCACTGTCAAAAAGGTTTTTCTAATATCCAATCTGTGTCTCCACCCATTCAGCTTCATCCTATTTCTTCTAGTCTTTCCTTGTGCAAATGAGAATAAAGATGATCCTTCAACAATGTGACAGCCCTTGAGATATTTGTAGACAGCTGTTAAGTCTCCTCTCAGTCTTCTCCTTTGCAAGCTAAACATTCCCAAATTCTGCAACCTTTCCTCATAAGACATGGTTTGCAGACCCACCATTCTGGTCGCTCTTTTCTGAACTTGATCCAGTTTGTTGATGTCTTTTTTAAAATGTGGCACCCAAAACTGGACACAGTATTCCAGATGAGGTCTGACCAAAGAGGAGTAGAGGGAAATAATGACTTCACGTGATCTAGACTCTATGCTTCTGTTACTACATCCTAGAATTGCATTTGCCTTTTTTGCTGCTGCATCACACTGTTGACTCATATTAGTATACCCATGTCTTTTTCACATGTGCTGTTGCTCAGCCCTATTCCTCCCATTCTGTATATGCTTTTTTCATTTTTATTGCCCAGATGTAGTACTTTGCATTTTTCGCTGTTAAAAACCATTCTGTTAGTTGCTGTCCACTGCTCCAGTTTATTTAAGTCTTTTTGAATCCTCTCTCTTCTCTAGTATTAGCTATCCCTCCTAGCTTTGTGTCATCAGCAAATTTAATCAGTTTACCCTCAATTCCTTCATCTAAATCATTGATAAAGATGATGAACAATACAGGGCCCAGGACAGAGCCCTGTGGTACCCCACTTGAAACATTCTTCCAACTGGATGTGCAGCTATTTATGACCACTCTTTGGGTCCGATCATTAAGCCAGTTATGAATCCACCTAACAGTTGCCTTGTCTATTCCATACTTAGTCATTTTTTCAATAAGGATGGTGTGAGATACTTTGTCAAATGCTTTGCTGAAGTCAAGATATATTGTATCTACAGCATTTCCCTGATCCACCCAGTCAGTGATTCTGTCATAGAAGGAAACTAAGTTAGTCTGACATGACTTATTAGCTACAAACCCATGTGGACTCTGTTTAATCACTTCATTCTTATCCAGGTACTTACATATACGTTGTTTAATAATTTTTTCAAAGATCTTTCTTGGTATGGAAGTCAGACTCACTGGCCTATAGTTGCCTGGGTCCACCTTCTTCCCCTTTTTGAAGATAGTAACAACATTTGCTCTTCTCAAGTCTTCTGGGACTTCTCCTGTTCTCTAAGAATTTTCAAAGATTAAGGAGAGTGGTTCAAAAATTTATTCTGCTATCTCCTGCAGTACTCTGGGGTGTAATTCATCTGGAGACTTGAATTAATTTAGGTTAGCTAAGTGTTTCCTCACTATCTTTCTGTTTATAGATATCCTGGATTCTTCTATTCCCTTCATAGGACAGTGTAGAACAGTTGATGTTACATTTCCTTTCTGAGAAAAAACAGATGCAAAATAGGAATTTAAAAGTTCGGCCTTCTCAATATCCTGTCTTACCATTTCATTATTTACATCCTGTAAAAATCCTATAGCATCTTTGACTTTTCTTTTACTTTTGACATATCCCCAAAATCCTTTATTATTGCTTTTGACGTCTCTTGCAAGCCTCAATTCATTGTCAGCTTTAGTAATCTGATTCGTGCCCTGCAGGTTCTGCAGACAGCATTATATTCTTCTTTAGATATGCCTCCCTCTTTCCATTTTATAAACATTTCTTTCTTCCTTTTTAGCATGTGCTTAAGTTCTGTGTTCATCCATCCTGGTTTCCTTAAATGCTTCCTATTCTTTCCTCTTTTCGGAATTGTTAACAATTGTGCTTTCAGAATTTAATTTTTCAAGATTTCCCATCCTTCCTGGACATTTTTGTCCTTAAGGATATCCAGCCATTGGATCCCTCCAATTCTCTTTCTGAATCCCTTAAAATCAGCCTTTCTGAAATCTAACCTTGACGTCTGAGTCTTCCAGGTCTTCCTCCTTTAGTTATCCAGAATTCTAAAATAGCATGGTCGCTACCTCCTAGGGTTCCAGTCACTCTTACCTCCTCAATATTGGCCAGGTGGCTGACTAAAACCCCTCTCCCTATGGCTAGAGTGTGGGACTCGGCAATTATTTGTCTCACTGCAGATAGAAAAGAAGGGGGAGACTACTGCTGCAGTGATTTGTCTTACAGCCTCACACTGGAAACTGCAGAGGTGGAGAAAAGAGGTGGTTGAGCTTCAGAGTGACACGGAGATGATTTTTTTAAAAAATATTTCTCAGTTTTATTTGTAATATATGATACAAAATAGGATCGGAGAGAATGAGGAAGTTGAAGGAGAAGCTGCTGGAGCTTTTTTAATATGTTTTTTTCCCTTTATTTCTGTCCCTTTTTAAGGGCTCATGCACACAATGGTAAAAATTGGATGAGTGCTATGTTATGTTATACAATGAGGCCATGCACATGTCTAATTTTTTTCCTCAGACCGAGTGACCAGAGAACAGATTGAATGAGTTATTACCTTAAATTGTACCAAATTTCTAAGACGAGAGAAAATGGTCATGTGACTCTTGCCTAAGAGGGATTGAAAAAACCCTCAAGGGTCTTGAATTCAATCATGTCAGGTATCCAGTGCATTTCAGAACAGACTGTCTTAGCTACATCAGGGGAATGGGTCCCCGAACACATAGTTTTGTGTTACTAATAAAATAACTGGGACAATATTTGTAAACCATTTTTTCTATATGACAATCACCCACCCTTTAAATTTGGAAATTGGAAGCAACAAATAAACTTATAGCAGAAAAAATATTTAATTTCTCAATTTCGGCAGAAATAATATACCGTAAGTGATTCAAGCTAACATAAACACAGGAATCACTTGAAGTGCCTGTGGTCCATACAGGTAAACACAGAAGATGCCGAATCCTCCTGACCTTAGAGATTGCTGCAATGTATCAGTGCAAGTGAAATGTATCAGTTGGAGTTCAGACAGTTTAACCCACAGAGGATTGTTTAGCCTAAAGGCAATTGTTGCAAACCCTCACTGTTAGATCTGTGCAGGTTTTCCGCGTCTGGATATTAAAGGGAATGTTACTAGTGATGAGCTAGCATGCTCGTCACTACTTGGTGCTTGCCCGAGCATCTCACTGCTCGAGATGCTCTTAGCTCTTCGAGTACTTCTGGGGTTGCTTGGCGGGAGCTCGGGCCCCCACCCTGCATGTTTTGTGCTCTTTAGAGAGCCAATCAACATGCAGGGATTGTCTTCCACATACTGTAATTCCATGTTGGTTGTGGTATTACAGTGATTGGCTGGCCGCATAGTGTCATCAGTGGTGCTATGCTCGTCACAGTCTGCACCGGACTCAGGCAGTGTAGGGAGAATTGTTGCTGAGCTAGGGAGAGATTTGGTTGTTTATTAGTAAGTGTGGGTA
Organism: Dendrobates tinctorius; assembly: GCF_039654945.1. NCBI lineage: Eukaryota > Metazoa > Chordata > Amphibia > Anura > Dendrobatidae > Dendrobates > Dendrobates tinctorius. The sequence continues at coordinate 7,086,762 of NW_027361726.1, forward strand.
TAGCGTCTCTAATACACAAATCCATCTCAATCAACAGTCCCTCTGAAGACAAATAAAGGTGCATAGAGATCAGTGCTAGGCAGGCAGTGTATGTGGCAGACTTCATTGCATATAGCAAGAAGGTCCATTCTAGTCCTGTCTGCTGCTGCTGCCTATTACCGATATTTATAGACATAGCCAAAGGTATCAAGGGCCAGGAATGATATTTTTTGGAACTTAGTCCTGATTATGTGCTTTAAAAGCAATCCAGAAAACACCATTTTTATGCACCATTTGCTTGTTCGCACTGCAGAATACAGCCAGATCCTTTCCATATTATAACGTTAAAATCCAGCTATTTTAAAGAGGGGTTTGTCTGTCACATGGATCACATATGAGTGTGCTACAAATTGTGCCACTTCAGGCGTCAATTTATTTTTTTTTCAGTGTTTTAGTCAAGTTATTGAGACCAGTATTCTGAAAAAAAATTAGTTATCTACAGGCCAGATATTTCAAGCTGTGGTTTGTCTATCAAACAGATCACATAGTGCGCTCAAAATTGGCCATTTCAGGCCTCAATTTAATTTTTTGGCCAGTGTTTTAGGCAAGTTATTGAGACCAATTTTCTGAAAGAAAAAAAAATAGTTACCTACAGGCCAGACATTTCAAACTGTCGTTTGTCTGTCAAACCGATCACATGGTGCGCCTAAAATTGTGCCATTTCAGGCTTCAATTTATTTTTTTTTGCAGTGCTTTAGGCAAGTTTTTGAGACCAGTTTTCTGAGAAAGAAAATAGTTCCCTACAGGCCAGATATTTCGAACTGTGGTTTGTCTGTGAAACGGATCACATAGTGCGCTCAAAATTGTGCCATTTCAGGGCTCAATTTAATTTTTTGGGTGGTGTTTTAGGCAAGTTATTGAGACCAGTTTTCTGGAAAAAAAAGTTACCTACAGGCCAGATATTTCAAACTGTAGTTTGTCGTCACATGGATCATATATAAATTTGCTCCAAATTCAGCCATTTGTAGTGAACATGGAAAATATTGTCCTCCATTTAAAATGGGCAAGACGCATGGCAAGGGACGAGGAACTGGACGTGATGGTGATGGTGCATGCACTGGCAAAGGCTGATGCCGTGGGCAAGCTGAAATTGTGCTACAGCAAACACTCATATCTTCTTGCCTTCCTGTCCCAATTACTAGGGGAGCGCAGCAGCACACCACTATTGAATCTAGAGCAGTGTCAAAAGGTTGTTGGTTGGATAGCGGAAAATGCTTCCAGTCAGTTTGCCTCCAAACTCAGTAGTCGTGATTCTGGACTGCATATTCCTTACCCTGATCCTCCTTCCTTCCACCATGTCGAGTGCCCGGAGGCAACTGTTCCCACACTTGGACACTCCGAAGAGCTGTTCATTTTTCCATTTATAGATTCGGTCCTCTCGCCCGGTCCACTTGAAGTGGGGCAAGAGGAGATGGCAGGTAGCGATGCCCAAATATTTGAGCAGCCACAGTAACATGAAGGCGATGGTGGGAACGTGTCACGAGAGGTGGACGATGATGAGACACAATTGCCAGAAAGTCAGGAGAAGGACCAGTGTGTAGAGGTGGAAGATGAGGAGGTGGACGATATAGTAACTGACCCAACCTGGCAGGAGGACATGCAGAGCAAGGACAGCAGCACTCACGTGGAGGGAGGTGTAACACCCCAACAGGTATGAAGAAGCAGTGTGGTGGCAGCAGACAGAAGTCAGGCAACCATTCCCTGTAACACCAACATGACGGAAGTTGCCAGTACAACTGTTAGGTCTTCCCGAGTCTGGTTGTTTTTTAAAGACTCTGACGATAACCCCAAAAAGGCCATTTGCACCACCTGTCAGGTCAGTATCAGCAGTGGTAGCAAAACTAAAAGCCTTACCTCCACCAGCATGATCAGGCACATGGCAGCAAAGCACCTGACTTTGTGGGCCAAACTCTAGGGTCCAGAAACACTGTCTGCAGGTGACACCACTGCTTCTTCCACTGTTGTGTGTGCAAGCTAATCCCCTATCCATGATGCATGCGAAGATGACTCCTGCCCTGCACCTGTCGAGGCACACACTCAACTAGCATCATCATCAAGCACGTCCACGTCCTTGTCCCAGTGCAGTGTTCAGTTGTCCATACCCCATTCCTTGGAATGCAAGCGCAAATACTCAGCCATTGCCCCGCAGGCCATGCTACTAAATTCACACAATGCTGCCTTTTAGGCTCATGGAGACGGAAGCTTTCCGCAACCTGATGGCGACGGCCGTCCCTCGATACTCGGTCCCCAGCCGACACTTTTTCTCACTATTACATCTCTTCAAAGGGGTATTGGGGTGCGTCTAACTTGGGCGCAGGGCAGGCCTTGCATTCAATGCATAGGCAAACAGTATAGGAGTACCAACTGGCGACGGCCAGCCTGGTATCCTCAGATGAATTACAACAAATCACGGTCCAGCTTCTGGCGGAAACGGGCAGTCACCAATTTTGCCCGCTGAGCCCCTAGTCCATAAATCTGTGCAGCCAAAGTGGGGAGCACTGCAGGAGTCTCTGTCTCACATGTGTGCTGCTGTGCGTCTATCAGTAATGGGGAACGCACCTCAGGGTCTTGCCACTGGCACCCGCTCCTCCACGCGAGCACTGCACTCTGCCTGGCGCTCTGAACACTCACTGAAGTGTTCGTCTAAGCTCTGTGGGGGAACGTCTCCACACTGTCTCTGCGGAGCGCGTCGCACACCTCTCTCTGCTCTCACTGCCGGCGGTAAACTTAGACCTTTTTCCCGCGCTTCCTGCTCACTGCCCGGCTTAGCCACACCACCTATCCCTGGGTCATGGGACCTGTCCGGTTTCCCATTATTTCCCCCCGGCAACACTGAATGCAGCCTCGACAGTTCAGGACCTGGCATGACGCCGGTACACACAGCCCGGTCTTCCTCCTTTCACATCTAAATTTGGGGCAGGCCTTGCATTCACTGCATAGGCAAACAGTATGGTAGAACCAACTTCCTAATATTGGGAACATTGATGTACAGAAGAGGCACTCCTGTACATATGTTCAATGGGTTATTGGGGAGCATCCAAATTTGTGGCAGGCCTTGCATTCACTGCATAGGCAAACAGCATGGGAGTAGCAACTTCCTAATAACGGAACATTGCTTTCAGGTGGCCCTCCTGTACGTCTTTTCAAAGGGGTATTTGGGTGCGTCTAAATTTGGGGCAGGACTTGCATTCAATGCATGGGCAGACAGTATGGGAAGATCAAATTCCTAATAATGGGAACATTGCTTTCAGGTGGCCCTCCTGTACGTCTCTTCAAAGGTTTTCTGGGGTGTGTCCAAATTTGAGGCATGTGTTGCATTCACTGCATAGGCATATAGTATAGGAGTACCAACTTCCTAATAATGGGAAGATTACTTCCAGGAGGCCATCATGTACGTCTGTTCAAGGGGTTATTTGGGTGAGTCAGTAAGCAGGTGCTGGAATGCAGTAACGCAGGGATTGCAGAACAAAGCTGTATAACAATGCTATTTAATTTTTAACAAGAAGGATGGCAATGGTCTCCTCTCAGGGAGCTAAAAAACAATAAACAAGTTAAGTAAAAGGGTTAACGGAACAGTCTGGTATCCGGCCTCATGCACATACAGTCTGATGGCAGCTGGAGCACTGGCAACGGCTGGCGTAGTGTCCTCACATGAATTAAAACAAGTCACGGTCTGGCATCAACGTCCGGTCACCACTTTTGCCCCCTGAGCCCTTAGTCCATAAATCTGTGCAGCCAAAGTGGGGAGTGGTGCAGGAGTCTATGTCTCACATGTGTGCTGCTGCACATCTATCAGCAATGGGGAACGCACCTCAGGGTCCTGCCACTGGCACCCGCTCTTTTGCGCGAGCACTGCCCTCTGTTTGGCAATCTGAACACTCACCGGAGTGTTCACTTAAGCTCTGCCGGGGCACGTCTCCTCGCTGCCTCTGTATCTGTGGAGTGCATCACACACTTCTCCCTGCTCTCACTGCCGGCGGTAAACTGAGACCTTTTTCCAGCGCTTCATGCTCACTGCCCGCCACACCACCTATCCCCAGGTCATGGGACGTGTCCGTTTTCCCATTCTTTCCCCCTGGCAATACTGGACGCAGCCTGGACAGTTCAGGACCCGGCATGACGCTGGTACCCACAGCCCGGTCTTTGTCCTTACACGTCCAAATTTGGGGTAGGCCTTGCATTCAATGCATAGGTAAACAGTATGTGAGTAGCAACTTCCTAATAATGGGAACAATGCTTACAGGTAGCCCTTCTGTATGTCTCTTCAAAGGGGTATTGAGGTACGTCCAAATTTGGGGCAGGCCTTGCATACACTGCATAGGCAAACAGTATGGGAGTACTGTTAGGTGCCAGGATTCTCCCGCTGCACAGGTTAGATCCAAGCCTTGTCTGCCTCTGTGGTATCCCATTCTGCTCCAGTGGCAGTGGAGGCTGCTCAGTAAAGATGTTGGTCTCTCCGTCTTGCCCCGACCCATACGGTTCGCTTGCTTACTGTTGGCCTTCCAGCCAAAGCTATGGTAACCAGCAATAAGCAGCGACTAACAGTTGCTCCGGAGGCTAAGTCCAGAAATCATTCTACTGAGCATGAGGTAGCAACCTCTCATTTGTGGTCGGCTGTCAGCTGCTCAGGTGCTGTGGCAGTTCCGGATTGGTCCACGAGCAAGGTCCTGTCTAACTGGACTTAAGCGGAGCATATAAAAGGATCTTTGGGGCGCACGTCAGCGCGCTAAGATCCTTGATGATATATGTGTGTCAGTGGATACGTTACCACTCTGTGTGCACATGTGCCACTTCTAGCACGGCGATTGTGTGTCTATGCAGGCAGTGTAGGGTGGGAACTCCCACTTGGCTTAGCATCTGACTCCGGGCGTCCTAAGTCGCATGTGCCGTTAGCACAACCGGGTATCAGAGTGAGCAGAACCACCATCCTAGATTTCCCTGGGGGGTAGCTATAGGGACCCCAACTACTGTCTTTATTTGCTGTACTCCTGTGACTTATAACAGGGTATAGTTCCGAGTGCTCTTGTACCGCTCTGTGGAGCAACTGAGCAGGTACTTTGCCCCCTTTCCGCACGGAGTGACCTTTAACTCCGTGTGTCTACAGTGCTTGCACGCAGCATCGCTCTGCCATTGTTCTTTAGCTGCGGTTTCTTCATCACCACACGGTAAACCCCGGGTTGCGATCGCACTTTCTCATAAAGTATATTTAGTGCGATCTGGAAACCCTAAAAAGTACAAACTTCCTAATAATGGGAACATTGATTTCAGGAGACCCTCCTGTACATCTCTTCAAAGAGGTATTGGGGTGCATCTAAATTTGGGGCAGGCCTTGTATTCACTGCATAGGCAAACAGTATGGGAGTACCAACTTCCTAATAATGTGAACATTGCTTTCAGGTGGCCCTCCTGTACTTCTCTTCAAAGGGTTATTGGGGTGCATCCAAATTTTGGGAAGCCTTGCCACTCACTGCATACACAACAACAGTATAGGAGACCCACTGTTTAATAATGGGAACAACAAAGCATAGCCGGTTGATAACTCACCAAGAATAGTGAGGGCCAACTGCTGGCCCTTTAAGAATACTAAAGGCTGCCTGATGGCCCTATAAAAATAGGCTTTGTGACTTTCAGAGTCCCTCCTTCATAAATGAAACAGGATGTGTTTGATGATGTGTCACACACCACATGGCCAAATAAGGTTGTACAATGTTAAAATGACATTTCCCAGTGAATGCACTTGTCTTGGTTGAAAGCAATGCTAAAGTTGAAAAACACATCAAAAAACGCTACGTGTGAACATAGCCCAAGTGGTGGAGGAGCATTTTTGTTTTTGGTCATTTATTTTGCCTTATATACAAGTCATTACCCTGGAAAGGATGTTCCTTAACATATTTCTCAGGAAAATCCATTTTGATTACGTTTTTGTATGTTTTATTGTGAGTCTGTAAAAGTGGCGAAAGACTCTGACAACATTGTTCACAGCAGTGACCTGGGAGTCAGAAATGCTTCCAAGGGTCTTCACCGTGCTGTTTGCTGTTCCCATGTGATTTGAGCATTGTTCCCTTCGATTTCCGCAATTTTTAGTCCATCTGCAGACCGCCGGGGGGGGGGGGCAGCAAAAATGCTCAAGTTTCCCATTGACTTACATTGGGCTCGTTGCTTGGGCCGAGTACCCGAGCATTCCAATTTGCTCGACCCAAACAACAGCACCCCACCCAACCATTTTGGAGCTCACCCACCACTAACTGTTACCATTCACTGACAATAGGCAGATATTTTGAATATGGTAAATATTTCAAATACAAAGTCTGTTAGAAACTTGCGAAACTTTATAATTTCACAGTGATTAAACTTTGCATAAATCCAATAAACCCCTTTAAACGTCCTCTATCTATTATATTCTATAGTGATATGTTGTAGAGTTTACACGCACCCCAAGGTTTACAGAAGGAACTGATTTTCTATTTCACATAGAATAAGGAACTGATTTTCTATTTCACTTAAATTAAGCTATACATTTGATTCTGGAGTTTCTACAGCAAGGCATTTAACTAAACAGGGGTGTACAATTGGCCATTACATCCTTGCTTTAGGGGAAAGGTCACTGTTCACAATATAATTAAGTCAGTACATTAAATATTATCTTGGAGTCTCACCCCAAGTTTTACTAAAGCGGTGGCCATGCAAGTGATGACTACAAATTAGAAGAGAATGGAAAACCTCAAGGAATCCTTAAGTGTTAAGGTCAGAAACCCCTGTGTTCATTATTTCTTACATTTTGCCAGGGCTTTTTTTGCAAAAAAATATTTGTCGGTGCACATTTCTGATTAATTTCTCATTATTCAGTACTGTAGTCTGTAGGCTAATTTCAATCAAAAACTATGTAATTCAGATTGCAAAAGAAAAATAAAAAATGACTAATACTGTATAAACTTTTTTTTCACTTGCAAAATATGGTTTTCGTATTCCTTAACAGATTTACCTAGGCTGTATTCTATAAGAAACGCCAAATTTCAACCAAATTTTCATCAGCCATGACGTCTCGAGTTCATTCTTTACTGTTTCTGTCAATGGCTGATCGCCGACCTCGAAGTATCCAAGAGTCAACGTACTTTGTTGGATCAAACAGCTGGTGGCCAAGGTGGCCCAACTAGCCTGACAAAAAGCAACAAAGAAATAGGCTTTGTCAGCAACGATGCACGGGATGGTGTCGCGATCAGGTTCATTTGCGAAAATCCCCGTTCGCATTCGCTGGAGGAAATAGGAATGGCACAGAGTGCGTGTTACAGTGGCACCATTTTCTCAGAGCACTTTCTCTTGATCAGGTATTCACGAAATCCGCGAATGACGTCTCTTTCTGCAAGCTGAAATTTTCTACACAAGTTTCTAACTTCCTGCTGGCCAAATGTTAATTGTTCCTGGACATCATCTGGCCACTGTGTCTGGTCAAGCACACATGCCCATTGTGCCAAATTTGCATCCTCGCAATCAAGCAGACGATTTTCCATCGATTCGTGAAGCTTCGTGTAAAACACTGACAGATTAATTGGAGGATCAGTTGCACACCCTTTCTGGTGGAGGACAGCGTTCCGAAACCGCAAATTTTCAACAGCTTTCTCGGCCATTTCATAATATGAACCTGGTCTTGTTTGCCTTTCTTTAAACACCTGAACAGTTGTTTTTATCTTTTGGTTGGCAGTGTACAAGTCCAGCTTACAATCTTGAAGATCCAGACTTAATTCTCATAGTTCATGCAGCGCGTCGCAAATCAAAGCGAGATCCAGAACGAATTCTGTGGAAGTTATCTTTCGCCACAAACCCTCATAAGTGCATTTTTCTTTTTGGTCCCTCGACGGACACAGTTTCGCTTGTTGAAAATGTTCAACCAACGCGTCAAAATGTTCCCATACTGTGGAAACAGAACAGAAACTCGATGCCACCCATCTGGTGCTGAGTATTCGGCCAATCTTAAGCAGCGGAACGTCTAATAATTTCGCACACTGTGGTATCTCTCTGCTGTTCTTCAGTGACGCGTGATACAACACATATAGCTTATCGAAGAAAGCCTTAAATCTGTTGATTCCGGATACTTCTTTGACGGTGTCTCCAACAGCTAGCTCAAGTCGGTGGTTGGCGCAGTGCCAAAAAATTATGGACCGAAACCTGTCTGATAGTAGCTTCTTCAAACCGCTGTTGTGCCCTATCATGACAGCAGCACCATCACATGCAACACAAAGGAGTTTACTCCTCAAATATTCATCTGTCATGTCGTGTGAATGAAGACAACCCTACAAGAAATCAAGAATTCCTGCTGCATTTACTGAAGGAAGTTCAATTAAGTCTAAAAACAAGTTAACTGCAGAGTTCATTGCAATGTCATCAGGGACACATGTATGAACATAAACAATCAGCTGAGAAATATTGCTTGTAGTAGTGGACTTGTCAATTATTCATGACAGTTTACGATTTGAATGTATGATTTCCTTAACCAAATTTTTTCTCATTTCGTCGCTGATATGATTCATAATGTTGATGCACGCCTTAGTTGAGAGAAGAATGCGACCCATATCAACACCATTAAGTTCTTGCAAATCAATTTCAGTTTCAAAATTATGAAAACTTTGATTTTCTTTTGCTACTTTATACGCTGTACGGAAAACTTTAGCTGTTGTTTCTTTTTCTTGAGTTTGTGCATGCAAAATCACCATCTGGAGTGATTCTCTGTCCGACTCTGCAAGCAGCCTAACTGCAGCTTTGTGGCTGGCGGTGTCTTTGTGATCACATATTTTCTTTCACAGAGATGTTACCTGCTGTTGCCGACTTTCGCCGAAGAATGTTATGTTACAATTGGCCCAAGCCTTTGAAATTTTCAACCCAATGTTTGACTCCACACCCAGATATCCAACTTTCTTGCATGACGAACAACCGAGCTTCTGTTCACAACTGTACAGCCAATTGAACTTACTGCAGTAATTATTCTTCTGGTCTAGAGTCCAGCATGTTGGCCAGTCGGGAGCCTTTGAATCACCAGACGACAGCAGCTTTACGTCATCAGGATCATTAACACTAGCTGATGCAGGTTCAATAGTTGAAGAACCGGTGGCCACGTTTTGCTCTATCATCTGATTTGTTTCTGTCTCCACGTCTGCTCGGGGTCTTTTGCGTGCCAGAGCCGCACCGCCTGAGAAATAGTGTGTTATTTTATCCATCTAAGACAAGTTTCACGAAGCAAAACTCGATGAACTCGTACAAAACTTCATAAAACACTAATATAAACGATGATTTAAACGAAACAAACCAAAGCAGACTGGCTCCCCATCAGTGGTATACAGCCCCCCATCAGTGGTATATAGCCCCCCATCACAGGTTACAGCCCCCCCATGCTGCCGCACACCTTAAAATAATGAACCATTCATTCTTACCTTCTGCCACCGCTGCCAGTCCCTGCTTCTTCCTGCTTTCGCCGGCGTCATGTGACAGGCACAGCAGTGATGACATCATTGCTGCTGCGTCGGTCATAGCCGGGTACAAGCAGGAAGAAGTAAGGACTGGAGGACGGCAGCGGTGACAGAGCGATGGAGGGTAAGAATGAATGCTTTATTACTTTAAGGTGTGCGGCAGCACCTTCAGATTTCCGGTATGCCGTACCGTCGCGTCCCGGCGCAAACAAATCACTGCATTTTGCATTACTAAACCAGTTTCCGGTATCACTGCTACATCTCTCATATCTATCAATTCTAGGTCAATGGGCTGCTTTCTAGACTGCGTAGCATAGAAGAAAGATGCGTCCCTCCGTACTGTATATCAAAAGATTTCACATTTCTTTTCATCAGGGATCAAGTAAATTGTACAATCTGGAATTACCAGTCAATTAGGGAGAAATATAGAAGCCACAAAGATAAGAGTTCCCACATGGATATTATATGCTAGAATAGGCAAAAAGGTCAGTCAGCTGGTACCATATAAGTAAGATACAATACAGTCGCCATGTCCCTCTTAAAGGGGAAAAAACACCATATGATTCATAAGAAAAGGGAAAATAGGAGGTGGTACTTCCAAGGTAATTAAATATGATTGTCTTTATTAGTATTCCATTAAAAAGTTAACCCTAATATGACGTTACACTGACAACAGTTTTCTTCCCCCTAAACTAGCTTGGCAACATCAAAACTACTAAACCCTGTAATATCTAGCTAACCACAGAGAAGGAAGGTAGGAAGAAAGAAAATAAAAGCATTGTTTTTCCATACAAAAATGGGTGCAAAGCCTTTAAGATTATCTCCAAAATCCTCTTACATATGAAAAAACTTACAAAAATGCATGGGCTAATTGAAATCAGTTTTTAAATAATTTCCCTTTGTAATATTGCCGGCATTTAAATAGATAGATAGATAATAGAAAGATGAAAGAGAATAGATAGATAGAGAGATAGATAGATAGATAATAGATAGATGATACATAGATAGACGGATAATATAGGGTGGGCCATTTATATGGATAAAGCAAAATAAAGGATGGAATCTCCAGCACTGGACTTCAGTTAAAAATTCATCATTTATTGGAAATTCTTAAAATCGGACAGAAAAAAGTATGAATAAGGACATGAACCATGAGTAAGACCTTCTAGGTCGAAACGCGTTGGTTGGAGACCACCAGAGACCCCATCTGCCTGTATGTCCTTATTCATACTTTTTTCTGTCCGATTTTAAGAATTTCCAATAAATGATGAATTTTTAACTGAAGTCCAGCGCTGGAGATTGCATCCTTTATTTTGCTTCAGTCAACGCCCCTGATCAAGGTGACTCCGTGCGCAGGAGGATTATGGATCATAACTGAGACTGGTGAGCTGACCTCCCCTTATTTTCCCTATCCTTCTACAACTATTTATATGGATACACCTAAATAAAATGGGAATGGTTGGTGATATCAACTTTCTGTTTGTGGCACATTAGTATATGGGAGGGGGAAAACTTTTCAAGATGGGTGGTGACCATGGCGGCCATTTTGAAGTCAGCCATTTTGGATCCAACTTTATTTTTTTTCAATTGGAAGAGGGTCATGTGACACATCAAACTTATTGAGAATTTCACAAGAAAAGCAATGGTGTGCTTGGTTTTAACGTAACATTATTCTTTCATGAGTTATTTACAAGTTTCTCTTTGTTCACAGCCATTGACATGTTGCAGAGGTTAAAACGTGAGGAGCGGATAGAAATTGTGTTGATGTCTGGTGAACGCAGTACCCGGGTCATTGCAGCAGATTTCAATGAAAGACACCCTACACAAGAAAACTGTCACCATTCCCATTTTATTTAGGTGTATCCATATAAATGGCCCACCCAAAAAAGTTTGCCTCATCACTGAACATAATGTTCTGTGTAAACTGAGAATCCTGTTCCAATTTTTGTTTTGCCCATTCTGCAAATTCAGCGTGCCGATCTGGGTCACCAACAATACCCAATTTATTTAGGTGTATCCATCTAAATGGCCCACCCTGTAGATCAATAGATAATGGATAGATAATAGATAGATAGATCATTGATAGATAATTGATCGATAGATCATAGATAGATAATAGATAGATCATAGATAGATAATAGATAGATAATAGACAGATCATAGATAGATGAAAGATAATAGATAGATAGAGATTTAGAACATAAATGTACAAAGGAACAAAACACCAAGCGAGTTATGTATCAAAATAAAAATATTTAGTGGTGTCGGTATGGACAGAGAATGAAGAACCACTCAAATTAACAGGAGATGCCAAAGAGGGGAGAGAGCCAATGCACGGTTGGATATATAGATAACAGGACAATAAAAATAGAGTATACATAAAATGCCTTTGTTAGGCTGGTTTCCCACTTGCGTTTTTTTGCGCTGCTTTTTAGCGCAAAAAAAGCATGCGTTTTTTCCCCTATACTTTAACATGGGTGCGCATATGTGCGCATACATATGCGCATGTACGCGTTTGTATGCGCATGCGTTTTTTTGCAGTGTGCGCTCGGGCGCATAAAATGCATCCTGTTGCATTTTTTGTGCGTCCGACTTGCCCCCAAAAAACGCATGCGCATGCAATGCGTTTTTTTACAGCAAAACACCCATTAAAGTCTATGGGTGCGCATACGTGTGCATTGTAATGCGCACGTATACGCAAAAATACGCATGCGTTTTTTAAAAAAATGCACCAAAACCCGCAAAAAACGCACACAAATGCATGATGCGTTTTCTTCATGCGTTTGTGTGCGCAAAAAGCGCGCACAAAAAAAACGCAAGTGTGAAAGCAGCCTGAGCAAGTACATGGACGAGTGGTGGCACAGAAGGCACATGTGATCAATAGAAATAAAATATGTCTAAAAAATACTTAGGAATGTAATTAATGTATTAATAAAGTGCAACGTGCCAGCAGCATAAGGAAGTACACATATAACCAGGGGTAAACAATATAACAATGCTGCAAAAAATGAAAGTGCAGAGAAGCCTAAATTGATACACGAAGTGTATGACCTTAGGACCTATAATATGAGCATCAGGGGGTTTGAAGATCTGGTCCGAAACGCGCGTCAGGGTTTGGCGCTGCGGTCTTTGCACACAGCAGCTACTTGGTATGTACCTGTGCTTACATAGGTGCTCCACTGTTCACCCATGAAAATTTTAAGACCTTCTCCACAGGTTACCCACTGACATGATGCCAGCATGGCAAATTAAATTACCTTCATAAGGACATTTTTTCTTACTAACCTATAGATGCATTTACAACCTTAATTGGACCATATGATTTACTCCTTAAAACATCTTGGTTATTTTTCACCTTTATACTCATACTATAGATCCTATGGCCATACACCTCATATACAGTGGGGCAAAAAAGTATTTAGTCAGTCAGCAATAGTGCAAGTTCCACCACTTAAAAAGATGAGAGGCGTCTGTAATTTACATCATAGGTAGACCTCAACTATGGGAGACAAACTGAGAAAAAAAAATCCAGAAAATCACATTGTCTGTTTTTTTTTCCTTTTATTTGCATATTATGGTGGAAAATAAGTATTTGGTCAGAAACAAAATTTCATCTCAATACTTTGTGATATATCCTTTGTTGGCAATGACAGAGGTCAAAGGTTTTCTGTAAGTCTTCACAAGGTTGCCACACACTGTTGTTGGTATGTTGGCCCATTCCTCCATGCAGATCTCCTCTAGAGCAGTGATGTTTTTGGCTTTTCGCTTGGCAACACGGACTTTCAACTCCCTCCAAAGGTTTTCTATAGGGTTGAGATCTGGAGACTGGCTAGGCCACTCCAGGACCTTGAAATGCTTCTTACGAAGCCACTCCTTCGTTGCCCTGGCGTGTGCTTTGGATCATTGTCATGTTGAAAGACCCAGCCACGTTTCATCATCAATGCCCTTGCTGATGGAAGGAGGTTTGCACTCAAAATCTCACGATACATGGCCCCATTTATTCTTTCATGTACCCGGATCAGTCGTCCTGGCCCCTTTGCAGAGAAACAGCCCCAAAGCATGATGTTTCCACCACCATGCTTTACAGTAGGTATGGTGTTTGATGGATGCAACTCAGTATTCTTTTTCCTCCAAACACGACAAGTTGTGTGTCTACCAAACAGTTCCAGTTTGGTTTCATCAGACCATAGGACATTCTCCCAAAACTCCTCTGGATCATCCAAATGCTCTCTAGCAAACTTCAGACGGGCCCGGACATGTACAGGCTTAAGCAGTGGGACACGTCTGGCACTGCAGGATCTGAGTCCATGGTGGCGTAGTGTGTTACTTATGGTAGGCCTTGTTACATTGGTCCCAGCTCTCTGCAGTTCATTCACTAGGTCCCCCCGCGTGGTTCTGGGATTTTTGCTCACCGTTCTTGTGATCATTCTGACCCCACGGGGTGGGATTTTGCGTGGAGCACCAGATCGAGGGAGATTATCAGTGGTCTTGTATGTCTTCCATTTTCTAATTATTGCTCCCACAGTTGATTTCTTCACTCCAAGCTGGTTGGCTATTGCAGATTCAGTCTTCCCAGCCTGGTGCAGGGCTACAATTTTGTTTCTGGTGTCCTTTGACAGCTCTTTGGTCTTCACCATAGTGGAGTTTGGAGTCAGACTGTTTGAGGGTGTGCACAGGTGTCTTTTTATACTGATAACAAGTTTAAACAGGTGCCATTACTGGATTTTTTTTTCTCAGTTTGTCTCCCATAGTTGAGGTCTACCTATGATGTAAATTACAGACGCCTCTCATCTTTTTAAGTGGTGGAACTTGCACTATTGCTGACTGACTAAATACTTTTTTGCCCCACTGTATGTATCTAGGCTTCTTTGCACTTTTATTTGTTCAGCAGTGTTCAATTGGTGGTATATGTTTGTTTCTCTGTGCTGCTAGCACATTGCACTTATGCTCATATTATAGGTCCAGTGGCCATACACTTCACGTATCAATTTAAGCTTCTCTGCACTTTCATTGTTTGCAGCAGTGCTATATTGTTTACCCCTGGGTACATGCGTATTTCCTTATGCTGGGGGGGCAGTACCCCGAAACACAGTGTCTGCAAATTGAGATTCTGGCTTGGCTTTTATCCTAAGTCATGTAACAAGGCTCGTTAAAGGGTCAACATTGACTTTTAGGATTGCTACTTCCAATAGGTGGCACTAGAGTTCTAGTCCTCTTCCTCTCTGAAGAGACAATTTGCATAATTTCCTTGTGCTGCTGGCACATTGCACTTTATTGATACACTCAGAGGTACAATACATTAGTCTTTAACCCCTTTCCTTCATTGGACGTAATATTCCGTCCATGTGCCCTGGGCCCTAATTACCATGGACGGAATATTACGTCATAGCGATAAGCGGCGCCCACGTGGTGAGCGCCGCTTATCGCGGCCGGGTGTCAGCTAATTATCATAGCTGACACCCGGCACAATGTGTCAGGGGTGGTCACGGACCGCCCCCGACACGTTAACCCCCTGTACACCGCGATCAAACACGATCGCAGTGTATCGGGGGTTAAAGGGAAGCATCGGCATGGAGGGGGCTCCCTCCGTGCTTCCCTGAGCCCCCCACGGTATGCAATGTGCAGCGCTGCTGCGGGGGGCTCCTTTCCTGCAGGTCCCCGGATCCAATATGGCGGCCGGGACCTCCGGGGGCCCGCAGGAAGCTGGCTTCCTCACTGCCTGCAGAGCGCAGGCATGAGGAAGCCTGCAGCAGTGCCTGTGACAGATCGCTGATCTGTCACAGCAATCTGTGATGTGACAGATCAGCGATCTGTCACATGACAGTTATGTCCCCCCTGGGACATTGTAATAAAGTAAAAAAAAAAAAAGGTGTAAAAATAATTTTTAAAAAAATCGCTTAATAAATTTAAAAAAAAAAATATTCCCCAATAAATTCATTTTTTGGAAATAAAAAAAACCAAAACAATAAAAGTACACATATTTGATTTTGCCGCGTACGTAACGACCCGCCCTATAAAACTGTCCCATTAGTTAACCCCTTAAGCGAACCAATAATAAATAATAAAAATAAAAAACGAAGCAAAAAATAATGATTTATTATCATACCGCCAAACAAAAAGTGCAATAACGCGCGATCAAAAAGACGCATATAAATATCCATGGTATCTCTGAAAACGTCATCTTGTCCCGCAAAAAACGATCCATCATACAGCATCATCAGTGAAAAAATAAAAAAAGTTATAGCTCGCAGAATAAAGCGATGTAAAAATAATTATTTTTTATATAAAATTGTTTTCATTGCATAAAAGCGCCAAAACATAAAAAAGACATGAATGAGGTATTGCTGTAACCGTACCGACACGAATGAATAAAGCCGCTTTATCAAATTTATCGCACGCGGAACGGCGTAAACGCACCACCCAAAAGAAATTCATGAAACGCTGGTTTTTGTAAATTCTGCGTCCCAAAAAACGAAATAAAAAGCGATCAAAAAATGTCACATGCCCGAACATGGTACCAATAAAAACGTCAACTCGTCCCGCAAAACATAAGACCTCACGTGACTCGGTGGGTCAAAATATGGAATTATTATTGCTCTCAATATGTGGTGATGCAAAAACTATTTTTACAATAAAAAGCGTCTTTTAGCATGTGACAGCTGCCAAATATAAATACCGCCATAAATAGTAAATCAAACCCCCCGTTATCACCCCCTTAGTTAGGGAAAAATAATAAAATTAAAAAATTGCATTTATTTCCATTTTTCCATTAGGGTTAGGGCTAGGGCTAGGGTTAGGGCTAGGGCTAGGGTAAGGGCTAAGGTTAGGGCTAGGGTTAGGGGTGTGTTGGGGTTAGGGTTGAAGTTAGAATTGGGGGGTTCCACTATTTGCGCACATCAGGTGCTCTCCAAACGCAACATGGCGTCTGATCTCAATTCCAGCCAATTCTGCGTTGAAAAAGTCAAATGGTGCTCCTTCCCTTCCAAGCTCTGCCATGCATGCAAACAGTGTTTTACCCCCTCATATGGGGTATCAGCCTACTCAGGACAATTTGCAAAACAACTTTTGGGGTCCTATTTCTCCTGTTGCCCTTAGGAAAATAAAAAATTGGGGGCAAAAATATCATTTTTGTGGAAAAAAATATGATTTTTTTATTTTCACGCCTGGGCGTTATAAACTTCTGTGAAGCACTGGGGGGTTCAAAGTTCTCACCCCACATCTAGATAAGTTCCTTGGGGGGTCTAGTTTCCAAAATGGTGTCATTTGTGGGGGGATTCCACTGTTTTGGTACATCAGGGGCTTTCCAAACGCAACATGGTGTCCGATCTCAATTCCAGCCAAAAAAGTCAAATGGCGCAGCTTCCCTTCCGAGCTCTGCCATGCGCCCAAATAGTCGTTTACACCCACACATTGGGTATCAGCGTACTCAGGACAAATTGCACAATAACTTTTAGGGTTCTGTTACCCTTGGAAAAATAAAAATTGAGGGTGAAAAGATCATTTTGTGGAAAAAATATGATTTTTTAATTGTACCGCTGTACGTTATAATTTTGCATTGTAAAAGTCAAACGGCGCTCCTTCCCTTCTGAGCAGTGCCATGCGCCGAAACAGTGGTTCCCCCCCACATATCAGGTATCAGCATACTCAGGACAAATTGCACAATAATTTTTGCAGTCCAATTTCTCCTGTTACCCTTGGTAAAATAAAAAAATTGAACCTGAATTATTTTTTTTGTGAAAAAAAGTTAATTGTTCATTTTTTTTAAATATTCAAAAAATTCCTGTGAAGCACCTGAAGGGTTAATAAACGCCTTGAATGTGGTTTTGAGAACCTTAAGGGGTGCAGTTTTTAGAATGGTGTCACTTTTGGGTATTTTCTATCATATATACCCTTCAAAGTGACTTCAAATGTGATGTGGTCCGTAAAAATAAAATGGTGTTGCAAAAATGAGAAATCGCTGGTCAACTTTTAACCCTTATAACTTCCTAACAATTTGGTTCCAAAATTGTGCTGATGTAAAGTAAACATGTGGGAAATGTTACTTATTAAGTTTTTGTGTGCCATATCTCTGTGATTTAAGGGCATAAAAATTCAAAGTTGGAAAATTGCAAAATTTTCAACATTTTTGCCAAATATCCATTTTTTTCACAAATAAACGCAAGTTATATGAATGGAATTTTACCACTAACATGAAGTACAATATGTCACGAGAAAACGTCAGAATCACCGGGATCCATGGAAGCATTCCAGAGTTATGGCCTCATAAAAGGACAGTGGTCAGAATTGTAAAAATTGGCCCGGGAGTTAACGTGCAAACCACCCTTGGTAGTGAAGGGGTTAAAATCTGCTGCTGTGTTGTCTTACCTTCTGTGATGAAGGAGCAGCCGCCATCTTGGATATGGGGCCTCATGCTCGCCTCATGTCTGAGCTTGGCCTGTCCTTTTTGATCTGAGTTCACAAGAATTACAGGCAGCTAACTGCTCCTACCCCCCCAGGGCCTGTAAGCATATTGAAGAAAACAGGATTTAGTGCTCCAATGTTGAATAGCAAGGTCTTTTAGTATGATAATGAGATAAAGCCAAAGCAGAACTTCAGAGTTTGAGTAGGAGCCACGCCAGCATGGGGCAGGAAGGTGCCTGGGGGCTTCAATTAGAATATACCTGTCAGCTGGACACAGAAATACACATCCATTGTCTCTCCCAGCCTCTTCGACTCCATCCTAGGATCATGGATTATGAGCATACCTTTCGAGTTATAGACTCATAAAAAATATCCGCGTGACCCTGAGGAAATCGCGCATCTGGCAGTGTGACTCCTGAGTCGGTGAGGGCTCTGGGAGCTGAGATATAGAGATTGGCCCTCCATAGCGACCCAATGGGACCATGTTTGCTCTCCACACAACAGGCAAAACAAACCACATTCACTGGTACCTCTCGGAATGGTTTTTAACAGGGAGAAATGCAAAGTACTACATCTGGGCAATAAAAATGGAAAAAGCATATATAGAATGGGAGGAATAGGGCTAAGTGACAGCACATGTGAAAAAGACTTGGGTATACTAATAGATCACAGACTGAATATGAGTCAACAGTGTGATGCAGCAGCAAAAAAGGCAAATGCAATTCTAGGATGTATTAACAGAAGCATACAGTCTAGATCACGTGAAGTCATTATTTCCCTCTACTCCTCTTTGGTCAGACCTCATCTGGAATATTGTGTCCAGTTTTGGGCACCACATTTTAAAAAAGACATCAACAAACTGGAGCAAGTTCAGAAAAGAGCGACCAGAATGGTGACCGGTCTGCAAACCCTGTCTTATGAGGAAAGGTTGCAGGATTTGGGAATGTTTAGTTTGCAAAAGAGAAGACTGAGAGGAGACTTAATAGCTGTCTACAAATATCTAAAGGGCTGTCACATTGTAGAAGGATCAACTTTATTCTCATTTGCACAAGGAAAGACTAGAAGCAATGGGATGAAACTGAATGGGAGGAGACACAGATTAGATATTAGAAAAAACTTTTTGACAGTTAGAGTGATCAATGAGTGGAACAGGCTGCCACGAGAAGTGGTGAGTTCTCCTTCAATGGAAGTCTTCAAACAGAGGCTGGACAGACATCTGACTGGGATGATTTAGCGAATCCTGCTTTGAGCAGGGGGTTGGACCAGATGGCCCAGGAGGTCCCTTCCAACTCTACGATTCTATGATTCTATGATTCTATGCTGTAGAAAGTTACCCCCTTTCTTAGATATTGGGAATAAGTTCTGCAGGGAGCTAAGGGTGGAGATTATTAGCCCACCCTCTGACACAGGGGGAGGAGCCAAGCATGCTTAAGAACTAGCAGCACATGGCAGAGACACTCACTCTCTCACAGAAGAACTAGACGATAATGATCTAAGAAGGAACTGGGGACAGATCTGCCAAGGGGAGCAGCGGACCGCGCTTTGGGATCTGTCCGGCAACTAAGATTCTTGTACCTGTGCACTGCAGAGCTCCCGGCACCCACATGCAACCTATAATCTGGTAAATTGACTTCCAGCTTAATATCTCTATGTCTTGTACCCTTATTGCTATATTTTACTCTGACTGCAAATCCACTGTAATTCCATTGTATAGCTTACTGTATATTTCTGTAATTATCTAGTGCACCCTTAAGGCAATTAAACCATACAATTAATCTTGGGCTGATACTTTTACTCTGATTACGAATCTTAGAATACCCAGCGGGTAACAGGACATCCTCCCGGCGGCCATTTGCTCTAGGTGCAGTTCCCTTACTGACCTGAGAGACGAAGAGGGCGCCAGAGAGCTGTGCCTGTGTAGTTATGTCACATTGGTGACGTGGGAGGAACTGGTCTTTCCTCTACACCTTCCTAAGTATTTTTTAAGACATATTTTATTTCTACTGTTCATGTACGCCTTCCGTGCCACCACTCGTTCATGTACTTGTTAATAAAGGCATTTTATATATGCTATTTTTATTGTCCTGTTATCTATACATCCAACCGTTCTTCGGATCTCTCCCCTCTTTGGTTTCTCAGATAGAGAGATAGGTAAATAGATAGATAAGATAAGACAGATAAGATAAATAGATCGATGGATAGATACATACATACATACATGATAGACAATTTATCATAGTTAGATAATAGATAGATGATAGATAATAGATAGGTAGATAATAGATAGATAATAGATAGATAAACATATTTATATTAACAGACACAAAAATATGTATTATTTTGGAGATTTTTTACATTGCATTAGAGATGTACCAGATCATAAACCTGCATTTAATACCGTCCAGGTAATACTGTATGCTAAATGCCAATATTTCTGGAGATTTTTCTTAACCTTGTCTGAAATATCTAGGTCAGGCTGTGTAAGTGAATGCATTGCACGCCATAAGTTTGTTTCTATACTATTATCTGCAGCTTTAGATTTTATCCATCTCACATGATGTGTATTTATGTAAAGGATTATGACAACGTGCCGGTCATATATTGTATAATTAAGCTATTGTGTCACCACTGTGCCAACAAGGAGATTAGTATGTCTTAAACAGGAGGCCAGTGGTCTTTGCTGCTACTGGTGTATGAAGGAGCTTGGACACCTCCAAGGACTGGCCCTCTCTGTGGGCCAAGACTCACATCCAAATAGACTCAATAATCCAGAAGAAGACAACCCCATTAAAGATAACTTTACATGGCCTTAAATTGGGTGTCACAATGTCAGCAAAGAATCTTGCTATTGTTCAGTGGGACCCTTCGTTGTTTATGTCTAGTGGAAAAAATCAGTCCTGGTCATGTCATGTCTGGACATACAGGTGCATTGCTTGTGACAGTGGTTATCACATGTGTATCTTGTGATGAATTGTGCTCCAATGTGTCTATCACATGACCATGATGGATTTTCCACAACTGCAAATACTCACCTCCCATGCTGGCGCCGTTCCCAAGGTGTCGGCACTCACTCTTCCTGGGGCTGTGATGCGGTGTTGTGACATGTGACACCGGCTCCCAATCAGCGCTGGTGTTACTGTCTCCGCCTTCGGACAAACCGAGCATGAAGAGGAAGCCAGAGCTGCAGCACATTCCGGACTTCCTCTTAATGTTCAGTTGTCCGAAGGCGGAAACAGTGACTCCAGTGTTGACTGGGAGAAGGGCATCACGTGTCATTCCACCGCATTACAGCCCCATCTAGTTTCTGGGCGCTGATCATTGAATGTTAGAGTTGGAAGGGATCTCCAGGAACATCGTGTCCAACCCCCTGCGCAATGCAGAATTCACTAAACCATCTCAGACAGATATCTTCCCAGCCTCTGTTTGAAGACTTCCATTGAAGGAGAACTCATCACCTCTTGTGGCCGCCTTTTCCACTCATTGATCACCCTCACTGTCAAAAGGTTTTTTCTAATATCTAATCTTGACACTGGTATTGGCAAAGATTCTGCGGGGATAAACCAATACAATTTTCCCCCCTTTTAACCATACCACCCCATATATAATACCCCTTAAAATAAACAGCGACACCAAAATTCTTTGGATAATTATGACCACAGCAGCCTTTATTTAACACAAGCAAATAATAAAACATAAAAGTTTAAATAACATTTACACACTGTGAGGAGTCCTTGAAGCTCCGAAAAAATCTGGTGATTACCAAATATAAAGTGAACACAAAAACGATCATCCATTACTCCCAGCCTCTACCCCACTGGCTCGGGAGTACCATAACCACAAGGGTTCCAATGTTCACTCAAATCTCCTGGGGATCCGACTGCCCTTGCCAAAACTCCTCTCCACATTTCACCAGATCCAAACCATATCAAATTCTAAAAAGGAGGAAACCATACGCCCATGAATCCCCAGACCAATTTTCAACCAACTTCAAGGACTCCCCCCAACCGCCACAAGAGGGCTTTTGAACACCTCAAAGGCCCGAGACCCCCCCACACCGAAAAGATATGGCCCTTTCAATACCCTCTTGTAAACCAAGTGCCCAGATGTCAATACCCACCGCGTTCAAGTAAACCCCATCCGCCAACCAAAAATTATCCTCCCCTTTTTCCAATTCAGAATGCCTCATTGCAATGCCCCCATTCCTAGAAACAAAAGCAGACACTGCCCTGTTGACTTTTATTCTGGCTTTGTTGATCTTATCCACCGACCTCGCATTCTGCTGTTTTCGTGGCACGATCTCCAACCACACAGTGGTGATCCCAGAATACAACATCCACAGCCACAGCAAATCATGCTTCATATCCTTCACCAACTCCCTGAATGGTCAAACCCCCAGATTGTTGCCGCTCACGTGTAAAACCAAAATATCGGGAGCCCTATCCAACCGAGCACTGCTATGTATCTCTTGCAAATCCTGTTCCAGGTCATCCCCCTAAATCTGAGCTACCTGATAACCGCCGTATTCCTGGGAAAACTGAGCTGTCTACCCTCCTTCCTCACATCAGCTCACAACGCTCCCCAATGGACGTACGAATGGCCGAAAATCCACATAAGCAATGGAACCTGAAAACAAAGAACAAGGAACAAGGCTCTGAAAACCCGCATCAGAACAAAATAACATTAATCGAAACCTTTCACGCACTAAGAACTGCAACTACCCCCTCCGGCCTGACATAGCTGCGATAACACTTGGGCCGCCATCTCCCAATACGCTGAACAGCTTTGGCCCACAGCCCAACAAAAGCCGCCTCCGTCGCCTCCCCAATACAAAAGGAATGAGGCGCAAAGGGTGATTCGTCCAGGCACAGCAAATGCACGCCCTTCCTGAATATCGCCGTAAACTGGTACCTAGACAAGAAAGACCCGTCAACATGGCATAACAGGGGACCCTCTAGGCTAGGTTGCCAAGCCAGAAATAATTGCAAACACCTCACTGGACACATAAAAGAATCCTTTACTGGGCCCAAAATGATACGCTTACCCTTACCCTCCTGATCTGTCTTTGACCTCTGCAACCAAAACTCCCCACCATTTGATGTAACTACCACATCCCTGGCCAAAAACCCCCCTAACTTAGATTTACTCGGTGACACCAGTTCCTCAACTCTCAGAGCCCCGAAAAATACAAGGGAAAAGGCCAACCTGAAAATCCACAGTTCGAAATCCGAGCTGCATAACGATCCCACCGCCTCCCCAGTCTTTCTAACAAACCGAAGGAAACGGGACGCCTCACGTCTCCCTGACTATTATTCCTCTGAAAACCCTTAACCGCCTGCTTCACCAGAAACAATTTAGTCAAATCCCTCTGGCCCCGTATTTTAAAACCGAAAGCCAGGGCAGCCATAAATCGAAATACTTGCGCCGATGACCAAACTTCTGCCGACCAGCGACTCAACCATGAAAGAAATATCCCCACCTGATCCTCCACTGACAAATGACCCTCGCTCGCTGCCAACAAACCTTCCCATGAATATCATACCACCTGGTAAACCACCCAGGTCTTGGGAGCCAACAAAGACTTAATGAGAGATTGTGCGGCCTCGAGACTACACTCCAAAGTTCTTCCGGGCACTCCAGTCCCTCGACCTCTGCCTCCGGAGCCAACAACCAAAAATGGACCCACTGAGAAGGAGAAAAAGAATCAGCAATGGCATTCTGAACCCCTGACACGTGAGACGCCGTCACATGAGAATTCAATGACAAACACGTCAGGGCCAACTACCGAAGCACTAGAACAACTGGGGGTGACGATGCCGTAAGACTGTTAATTGCACACACCTCCCCCATGTTGTCACAATTAAAATGCACCCGCCTGTCCTGAACTCCTGTTTCCACAAATGCACAGCCACCAGAATGGGAGAAATCTCTAACAGCGCAATATTTTTAACCAAACCTGACGAAACCCAACTCTCCGGCCATTTTGCCGCACACCCCTGACCCCTGAAATACGCTCCAAAACCACTTCCTCCCACCACATCCATGAACAAATCCAAAGCACCACTATCCAATGCCTCCTCCATGAGCAATGAACGACCATTATATTGTTCCAAAAGTGTACCCCAAACCACCAAATCTGCTCTCGGCTCTGCTGAAAGCCGGACAAAGTGATGAGGAGCTCGAACTCCTGCAGTAGCGCTGGCTAACCTCCGCGAATAAAACTCTCCCCATCGGGATAATCCAACACGCAAAATTAAGCTTCCCTAACAGCGACTGAAGATCACGCAGAGACAACTTCTTTTACCGGCGAGCCCTGGCAACCTCCTCCCTCAAAGCAACCACCTTCTCCTCCGGTAATCTGAATTCCCACTTAACAGTATCAATAACAATGCCCAAGAAATGCAAGCAGGTACTTGGGCCTTCCGTTTTGCCTGGGGCAAAAGGCACACCAAAACGCTCGGCTACCTACTCAAAAGCCCTCAAAATGGTTTGACAACCTGTCGAATCACAAGGGCCAACGCACAAAAAAATCATCTAAATAATGAATAAGGAAATCAATACCTGAAACGTCCCGAACCAACCATTACAAAAAAGAACTAAACGCCTCGAAAAATGCACACGATAGGGAACAGCCCATCGGTAAACAGCTATCAACGAAAAACTCCCCTTTCCAATAACACTCCAACAACTTAACACTGTCTGGGTGAACCGGCAATAACTGAAACGCAGATTAAATATATGTCTTTGCAATCAGAGCCCCCTTTCCACACTTTCTGACCCAACGTGCTGCCTTGTCAAAAGAAGTATAGATCACAGAGCAAAACTCTGGATCAATCTCGCCATTCACCGACATGACCCGAGGATAAGACAGATGATGAATAAACAAAAATTTATTTGGCTCCTTCTTGGGCACAACCTCAAGGGAGGAAATTACCAAATCGTCAAACAGGGGATCACCAAACAGCCACGCCATGCGACCCAACGTGATCTCACCCAACGGGGACACTGCACACGCGATGAAGCCTCTGGAGCCAGCCCTGCAGTCCCTACGATAATCCCGGCCATCTGCCTCTCTAGTCAGCCATGGGGCTGTGATAATGCTGCAGCCCTCAGGCTCTCCAGGACCCAATCCACATCTGATATGGTGAGTTCTGATGTGAGGTGATCGAATTCGACCCCAGAGAGTGGGAATTGAATGGACCCCACCCCTAACCCAGCCCTATAAATGACCCCACTAAAACCCATCTCACTAATTAATATCCCCTACCTCCTCCAACCCATTGTCATGCCGACCTCCGCCCACCCCATAGGGGAAGGAGTTGGCTTTGGTTTGACCTTCTCTGTATCTTCTCCCTTTTAGTTTCATTCTATTGCTTCTCGTGTTTCCTTGTGCAAATGAGAATCATGATGATCCCTCTATTCTGTGACATCCCTTCAGATATTTGTAGACAGCTATTAAGTCTCCTCTTAGCTCTCTTTTTGCAAGTTAAACATTCCCAGATCCTTTAACCATTCCTTGTAGGACAAACTTTGCAGTCTGCTCAATGTCCTGGTAGCTTTTCTCTGAACTTGCTCCAGTTTTTCAATGTCTTTTTAAAATGTGGTGCCCAGAATGGGACATAATATTGCAGATGAGGCCTGACCCAAGAAGAGTTAAGGGGGATAATTTCTTCATGTGATCTAGACTCTATGCTTCTCTTAATTCATCCTACAACTGTTTGCCTTTTTTCTGCTGCATCATACTGTTGACTCATGTGCAGTCTGTGATCTATTAGTATACCCAAGTCTTTTTCACATGTGCTGTTGCTTAGTTCTATTCCTCCCATTCTATAGATGTAATTTTTGTTTTTCTTGCCCAGATGTAGAGTCTTGTATTTCTCCCTGTTAAATACCATTTTATTAGTCATTGCCCATTGTTCAAGCTTATCTAGATCCTTCTGAATCCTTTCCCTGTCTTCTCTAATGTTAGCTATCCCTCCTTGCTTTGCATTGTCTGCAAATTTGATTAGTTTACCTTCAGTTCCCTTATCTTGGTCATTTATGAAAATGTTGAACAACACTGGGGCCAGGACAGAGCCTTGTGGTACCCCACTTGAAACACTTTTCCAATTGGATTTGCAACCATTTATTATCACTCTTTGAGTACAAGCACTGAACCAGTTATGAATCCACCTTACAGCAGCCTTGTCAATCCCATACTTGGTCATTTATTCAATAAGGATAGTATGAGATACTTTATCAAATGCTTTTTTGAAGTTGAGACATACTATATCTACTGCATTTCCCTGACCCACCCAGTCAGCGATTCCATCATAGAAGGACATTAGATGAGTCTGGCATGACTTGTCTGCTACAAACCCATGCTTGTGCTGTTTAATTACTATATACTTATTCAACTACTTACATACAGTTATGGCCAAAAATATTGACACCCCTGCAATTCTGTCAGATAATACTCAGTTTCTTCCTGAAAATGATTGCAAACACAAATTCTTTGGTATTATTATCTTCATTTGTCTTAAATGAAAAAACACAAAAGAGAATGAAGCAAAAAGCAAAACATTGATCATTTCACAAAAAACTCCAAAAATGGGCCAGACAAAAGTATTGGCACCCTCAGCCTAATACTTGGTTGCACAACCTTTAGCCAAAATAACTGCGACCAATCGCTTCCGGTAACCATCAATGAGTTTCTTACAATGCTCTGCTGGAATTTTAGACCATTCTTCTTTGGCAAACTGCTCCAGGTCCCTGATATTTGAAGGGTGCCTTCTCCAAACTGCCAATTTTAGATCTCTCCACAGGTGTTCTATGGGATTCAGGTCTGGACTCATTCCTGGCCACCTTAGAAGTCTCCAGTGCTTTCTCTCAAACCATTTTCTAGTGCTTTTTGAAGTGTGTTTTGGGTCATTGCCCTGCAGGAAGACCCATGACCTCTGAGAGAGACCCAGCTTTCTCACACTGGGCCCTACATTATGCTGCAAAATTTGTTGGTAGTCTTCAGACTTCATAATGCCATGCACACGGCCAAGCAGTCCAGTGCCAGAGGCAGCAAAGCAACCCCAAAACATGAGGGAACCTCCGTCATGTTTGACTGTAGGGACCGTGTTCTTTTCTTTGAATGCCTTTTTTTCTCCTGTAAGCTCTATGTTGATGCCTTTGCCCAAAAAGCTCTACTTTTGTCTCATCTGTCCAGAGAACATTCTTCCAAAACGTTTTAGGCTTTTTCAGGTAAGTTTTAGAAAACTCTAGCCTGGCTTTTTTATGTCTCGGGGTAAGAAGTGGGGTCTTCCTGGGTCTCCTACCATACAGTCCCTTTTCATTCAGACGCCGACGGATAGTACAGGTTGACACTGTTGTACCCTCTGGCTGCAGGGCAGCTTGAACTTGTTTGGATGTTAGTCAAGGTTCTTTATCCAACATCCGCACAATCTTGCATTGAAATCTCTTGTTAATTTTTTTTTTCCGTCCACATCTAGGGAGGTTAGCCACAGTGCCATGGGCTTTAAACTTCTTGATGACACTGCGCACGGTAGACACAGGAACATTCAGGTCTTTGGAGATGGACTTGTAGCCTTGAGATTGCTTATGCTTCCTCACAAGTTGGTTTCTCAAGTCCTCAGACAGTTCTTTGGTCTTCTTTCTTTTCTCCATGCTCAATGTGGTACACACAAGGACACAGGACAGAGGTTGAGTCAACTTTAATCCATGTCAACTGGCTGCAAGTGTGATTTAGTTATTGCCAACACCTGTTAGGTGCCACAGGTAAGTTACAGGTGCTGTTAATTACACAAATTAGAGAAGCATCACATGATTTTTCGAACAGTGCCAATACTTTTCTCCACCCTCTTTTTTATGTTTGGTGTGGAATTATATCCAATTTGGCTTTAGGACAATTCTTTTTGTGTTTTTTCATTTAAGACAAATTAAATGAAGATAATAGTACCAAAGAATTTGTGTTTGCAATCATTTTCAGGAAGAAACTGAGTATTATCTGACAGAATTGCAGGGGTGTCAATACTTTTGGCCACAACTGTACATGCTGTTTAATAATTTATCAAAGATCTTTCCTGGTGTAGAAGTTAGGCTCATTGGTCTGTAATTCCATGGCTCCGTTCTCTTTCCTTTTTTGAAGATAGGGACAACATTTGCCCTTCAACAATCCTCTGGGGCTTCTGTTTTCCAGGATTTTTCAAAGATTCTAGCTAGTGGTTCTGCAATTTCCTCAGCGAACTCTTTCAGTACCCTAAGATGTAATTCATCTGGACCAGGAGATGTAAATTCATGTAAATTAGTTAAGTGTTCCCTCTCCATCTCTCTGTTTATAGATAGTGTGGATTCTTTTATTCTTTTGACAAACAGCATTATATTCTTTCCATCCCATATTGCTCTAGTTTAAAGCTCTCCTGATGAATGTAGCAAGGTGTCTACCAAATGTGTTTTCCTGTTTTCCTAAGATGCAACACATCTCTAGCAAGGAGTCCTTCGTACAGGTAATTCACTCCATGGTCAATAAACACACAACTTTTCTCACAGCACTAACAACTTAGCCATGTCATGATCCATGCTGGATTGTGAGAGATAAAAGCACATGTAACCTTTTTTTTCCTTTAAGCTGTTTGCTTAAAGTTAGTTTTGCCCCCGGTGGCCATTAGGGTCATTACACAGTGGTGTCTTTAGTTCTAGTTTTGCCCCCGGTGGTGGCTAGTATTATTACATGGGAATCACTAGCAGGTGTGATGGCTCTGGCTCTTGCCTATAAAAGAGAGTCAGGTGGTCTCACTGACTGTTGGTGATATTGGTCATTTCCAACTATCCTTGGTGGAGGAAGGAGCTAGAGAAGAGGTCCTTGCAGCTCAGTCAGAGTCCTGTTGTGGAAGGAGCAACAGTGAGGAGTTCCTTGCAGCTCTGACAAAGCTTTGGTGAAGTAGCAGCTATTCAGGAGGAAAGCTGCACTCAGGTGCTGGACTCTGTTGCTGGGAGCAATAGCAACAGAGCAAAGCTAAGTGGTTTTTCCCTGTTTGTAACTTTCCTTATGTGTGTTTTAGTGCAGTGCTGGGATTAGTTTGTGCACCGTCCAATTCATTAGAAAGGGATAGGTGCAGGGCGAGCTAGGGTTTTTAGGTATCCTGTTCGTCACCAGGTGCGGAACCTGCCTAAGGACTGTCAGGAGTGTAGAGACACTGACTCAGGGGGGTGCAGGAGGTCTCCACGTCCTTGTTCCCTATTGCAGGGCCCTCCATTGTATCGGTTTCCCTCGTGTTTCCCTTATCTCTGTAAATTCGCCCTGCTGGAGGCGGTGTATCCAGATACACGTGTAACTATTGAAATTCGCCTGCTGGAGGAGGTGTATCTGGCTGCACGTTTCATTGTTTAAATTCGCCCTGCTGGAGGCGGTGTATCCAGGGTCACAGGTGTCATAGAAATTCGCCCTGCTGGAGACGGAGTATCCAGTCACCTGTGACATCACAAGCAAATTGTTCACCTGTCGAATGCAGTTCAATATCTCTGGATCGTAAACGCTGACACTGCGGGAACGGCATTGGCACAAGAGGTGAGTATAGGCTTTTTTATTTTATTGAGGCAAAACATTTAGTTTAAGAAGGGGTTGTCATAGAGTGGACAACAACTTTAAGGTTTCTACTTAATGTAGGCTTCCATTGAATATCACTAAGTGAGCACTGTTAGCAGAACTTTAGGAATGAGCTGTGCACTTGTGAATCCATCACTGGGAAGAACTGCTTTTTTCTTTTTTCTGATGACTGTAAGCAGAGATCTTGAAAACTGGCATATGATAGCAGCACTGTAAGAGTGAGGTCTCCGGTAGGACTGCAGCAATCATAATTTAAGAGGACTTGTCATCTCTCCTGACATGCATATTTCAGTGAACCGAATTAAATTACAATTCTGGAGACTCTGTATTCAAATTTTATGTTTCTCTTTTATTCTTCCTGGAAGGTTATGAATAAATTGACAACTGGGTGTTTTCTTTTTTTTTTTTTTTGGGGGGGGGGGTGTTCATACAATCTCACTTTGTCCAATCACTGCTGACAATGCCAGACTGAATAAGGGCATATTCCTTTGACAAGGAGAATGGTAACTCCCTGTTGTCAGGCAGAGAGTGGTTTTGATGAATAACTGCCATTGTTTTGGGAAAATGCTATTTAAACTTAATTGTCTGCTGCTCATGGATGGCACTATAGTTCGTGGCAGGGCAGAAAATGTTCACACACCAGAATACAAGCAAATGTTGTGATGTTCGCACTCTGTTATCTTAGTTAAAGAATACTCCAAGTTTGTCATAAATGTTACGACTCCCTCAGGACGGACAGAGGAAAAGGAACATGCTGTCCTTTTTGTCAGCACATTTTTAGAAAATATGAAATCATCAAAAAAAATGATTGTTAGTCACTGGTTGCCTGATGGAAATGATATTACGATGGAGGGAGGGAGGAAGTGGACAAACAAGGGTGTTAAAGAAAATGACGAGAACAAGCGCAAAACATACGTGAATTGTTCATTATGTAAGAGGAGTCCCCTGAGAATCAGCTGATCATATAGTTGATCAGCTGTAATTTTTGAGTGATCCTAACAGCAAATTCCCTACAGCGCCACCACAGGTGAAGTGGAGTATTAGGCCTGTTTCACACATCAGTTTTTCTTGTCAGTCTAAATCCGCCAAAATAGCAGAAAACAGATCCGCAGGTGGACTGACAGGAACGGGTGTCACCGGAATGGCGGATGTAAGGATCCGCCGATTGTTAAAATTTAAAGGAACCCTCGCAGAGAGCGTATCGGCGCGATATAGCAGAATACCTGCATGTTAGAGCGGGGGTCCATGGCTGCGATATGAAGGCATCGCGCGATGAAGTCGCGGGAGTACAGCAGTGAAGGTATCGCGCGATAATCGCTGAAGTCGTGGGAGTACAGCAGTGAAGGTATCGCGCGATAATGGTTGAAGTCGCGGGAGTACAGCAGGAGAGAGAGAGAGAGAATTTTCATCCAGCAGCGAGACTTGATTCAGGGTTAAAAGGGGAAAATGCGGATCCGGACAGTAAAAAAGCGTTGCATGGTCCGTTCAGTGATCTCAGCGGACGCCAAAATTTTGGCGGATCCGCAAAATACGGACGCAACGGACGATCATCAGTCAAAATCCGCTGATAATGAAAGTCAATGGGTAAAAAAACGGATCCGCAAATAAAAATGGCGGATCCGTTTTTTTTGGCAAATCGCCGGATCTTGACTGATTGTGAAAAACTGAAGTGTGAAACAGGCCTTACAAAATTCTCAAATCAGTACACAGACATGTCAGGCCCAAGAACTCCAAAAAGAGATGATAATGAGAGTCTGAATGAAAATAACTCACATCTCTTTTAAGGCTCTAGTGGGCGCATTATAGAAAAGAACAAAGGGACTTGTATTATGAGCAACATCGACAAATACTAAGAAAGCATAATGTGACCTCCAAATGCTTGTATTGGCGAGCAGTGACCTGCTGATCACCATTATGCTCATTGATGCATTCACACAGGAAATAAAGTAGTTTGGCACCTTGTACTTTAAGGGGACCTGTCATGTCCTATTTTGCATGTAAACTGTCCCCATTGTGTTGTTAGCGATGTTATGTGCATCACTAGCATGTTTTTTTTTCACTAAAAAGGGTGGTCTAATCATGTGGAAAAAGCACTTTCTATTGTTAGATCGTACCTGCTCATTTAGTCATAGGGGTGTGCTACATTTAATTCAATTACGGTTGTCGCCACCATACAATTTGATGTTCTCAGGGTTGCGCCGACGTCACTCAAATCTGCTTTGAAAAATCCTGAGCCTGAGCAGTATATGGGGAGCCGCACTTGCGCAATGTTGAATGGGGAGCCGCTCATGCGCTGGGATGTGCAGCTCCCTGCACATGCACACTGAAGTTGTGTGTAGTACCCAGCTTCATTGACTGTGCAGCCGGAGTCGCTCATCACGGCGCATGCACGGCATCCTGATCAACACTGCGCGAGTGCAGCTCCATAATACACTGGGCAAGCGCAGGATTTTTTAAAGTGGATTTGAGTCATGTCACGTCGGCGCAACCTGGGAAACATCATTCAAATTGTGTGGGCAGCGACAACCGTGCCTAATTGAAATGACTAAATGAGCAATTACGATCTAACTATATAAAGTGCTTTTTGCATATGATTAGACAGCCGTTTTGAATTAATAAAACATGTTAGCGATGCACATAACATCAATAACAATACACTGGGTATAGTTTACATGCTAAAAAGGACATGACAGGTTCCCTTTAAAGGGGTTTTCTGTTTTCAGTAAAGTTTTCTCCCAGGTGCATTTGTCGTAAAAAAACCCCCACAAACTTCTCCTTACTCACCCTCCCTGGGTCCAGCGCTGAGTATCTACTGATGCTCCCGGTGTATATTAGCTGTTTTTCTGAAGATGGGGCAGCAAAAAAGTAATTTCTCCCTGATAGATAGGAGGCAGTATTTTATTAAAAGAGTGCCACAAGAGAAAAACCCTTCGATGTTAAAGATAATATAAAATGTGTGCTCTACACAGTGCCCTTTTTATGAGGAGAGAGGGGGTGACTAATACAAGAAACAAACTATTTTTGTAAAGTCTCTTTACCATTCCTCTGTGGAATCTTTACTGCACCAGGGAGGGAAATATTTATAGGGATTGGAATTGAATATGTTTTCTTCATTTAATGCATTTTCCTATAGGATTCCCCCTGACAGGGACACAAGATAAAGGTGGAAATTTTCAAACATAACAGAACATTGATGAGAGATCCATGAATGTTCCGTCATCACCTCATGTTGATTTAACTCTCTGTGATGATCACTTTAATGCTCCTCTTTTTCTTGTGGCCTTTTTGAACATACCTTTAGGTATAAAAGGCAATCCAGGACCCCAGCACCGTTCTATATACTGGATCCTTTTACAGCTGTTAGATATATCATACTCATCAAGGTCCTCATAGGATTACACCACAGAAGACCCACTGAGGGTTTTTTTTTTAGCTTTAACAGACCTACAAATGAATCCACCATATTGTGTGTTCTGAAAATTTTAAATTGTGCAATAAAGTTGCTGAGATTTCATGTTACAATGTAAAAGAGCACAACTTGTCATGTGTACTAAAGGGAAGAGAAAATCAATATACATCACAATGTGCAGAAACATAAAATATATTTGTTATTATATAACATGTTATAATATAAACACAATCAACACACTGTAGGGGAAATCAGCACAAATAGGGTCTTAACCGATATGTACAATAAGGTATTACTTTAGTTTAGACTAACCTGATGTACCCATAGAAAAGCATGGAATGTGAGCATCTGTTGCAGCGGATCCACGGGTAACTCAATGACCATTAGACATCCAATAAAGGGATATTTATGGATTGTTTCTGTGCTGCTAGATGAACTGGAGACATATAATCCGGTTTATTTAACGCGTTTCGAAATACTAAACTACTTCTTCCCGCTCCGCAACACGCAGGCACGATAGCCTGATGTGCATGCCCGAGAACTGATGGCAGAGCGCAGGCGCTGGGCATGTAACAGCAACACAGGAGGAGGCAGTGCACAGACGCAAGAGGGGGAAGATGGATGGCTGGGAGGCGTATGATACAGGGGGAGACACCATGCCTACGGGACTCAATACAGGTATGGGGAGCAAGTTATAAAAGTCAATATTTCAGTGTTACTAGGGATCACAAACAGAATGCAGCCTTAGTGCTGCTGAAGGTGGCTTTTACTTAAAAACGCCCTGAGGGGTGCAAGTTCCCTTTAATTTGTGCAATAAAATGCAATTTAATTATGTAACAATTTTATGCTAGTTTCACACTAGCATATTTTCCATGCAGCGCATGGCGCCACTAAGCTCCGCCCCCTGCCGACTCCCTGCCCGCCCCATCCGGTCATCGCAGCGCACGCTAAAATCCTACTAGCGCATGGCCAGCGCACGGTCTGAGCACCCTATGCTAAAGATAGGGTGCACAGATCGCATGCGGCCGTGTGCGATAGTAGGCGGCGATGACTGGATGGGGCGGGCAGGGAGCCGGTAGGGGGGGCTTAGCGGCGCCGTGTGCTGCATGGAAAATACGCTAGTGTAAAACTAGCCTTACAATGCAATTTTTTGGTTTTATTTTTAGATTCTATCTCTGACACGTGAAGCGTACCTACGATAAAAATTATAGACCTCTCCATTCTTTGTAGGTGGGAAAACTTGCAAAATCGTCAGTGTATCAAATACTTATTTTCCCACTGTAGATGTATTAGCTATGATAAGATCTAAATGTGTTAACAAAAAAGTTAAACATGTCACTTAGATGGACGATTTTGGAATAAGTTCAAGGAGCATGTATGCTAGTGTAAGGCTGGAGTCACACACAACTTATAAAAATACGGTCCATTTTTCACGGACCAAAATTGCACAAATGTTTTATGAACAGTGATCCGTATGTCATCCGATTGTCTAAGCATCTGTATGACATCCGTATGGCATCCTTATGGCGAGATTTTCTCGCCGGCTTGCAAAATTGACATATAATGGACCTCAATGACAGGTTAAAACACAACCGAAATAATAGATATATATATACACATAGAATACATATGTATATATATATATATATATGTCATTGAGACACATTTATATATATGTATATTTATATTTCATAGAGTTCTAGATTATATACTAGCCGCTAAATCAATTGCCGGCTTCTGTAAAACCATTACAGAACCCGACATGAAATGACACATGGTTTACAAACAGTAAACTGTTATGAGTTCATTTTCCCCTTCATCATTGAGGTCTGATGAACTCCCTCTTCTGGTGAAGGAAGGTAGTGAGGCTGATTACCAAACACCTGAGCTTGGTAGAGGATGACTGGGTGACGGGAATTCCTGACTGGATATAAGGCAGCCGACACCCTTCTGCCTCGCTGGTGATTTCTCTGAGGGATTCTAGGAGACCAGTCTGATTCCTGCTCCTCAAAAGCTAAGTTTTCTTCCTTGCTTTTTGCATTTGTGCTTTGGTTTTATTTTTGCCTTGCTTTTCTGGATTCTGCCATTCCCTGCTGGGGTGAGCTGAATTCCTTTGTGTCTTTTTGCTCTGTCTTCAGAAAATACCTGAGTACTGACATAGTCTTTTTGAAGCCTAGCGTCTTCAGGGCCTTTTTCCCTGTCAGTCTGTTGGCTCTCGTTTTGATAAGGTTTTTGGCGGATTGCAGACAGCAGCTTTTCTATCCTGTCCTATCTAGTTAGCTTGGGCCCCATCAATTGCTCAGTCTATCTTTCTATCTGTGTTAGTGTTTTTTCTTTTTGCTTCACCGTCATTATATGTTGGGGGCTGCCTATTGCTTTGGGGTCTGCTCTGGGGCAGTTTAGATTTCTCTTTCTGTCTTTAGGCTATGTAGTTCTCCGGCTGTGATCAAGGGGTCTAGGGCATCGTAGGAACCCCCCCACGGCTACTGCTAGTTGTTGTTGATAGGTTCAGGGGTCTGCAATCCGATAGCTGCCAACTTCTCTGGCTTTCTGGACTTAGCTAGCATTTCTGTTTTTGCCTCCTACGGTGCCTCGTTCATAACAGTAAACCATTTCATTTCATTTAGTTTTTTTATATATCTTTGACTAATAATTAGATTAGTGTATGTGCGTAAAATTTGGGACATGTAGGTGTTATATTAATGGGTAAATTCGTTGAAAAAAATTACTTGGGCTCCCGCGGTATTTTCTCTGCCAGAGAGAGAAAGCCAGTGACTGAGGACAGATATTAGTAGCCTGGTTTTTCCCCCCCTGGACCATGACCATGGTTTTTCCCCCCCTGGCTACAAACATCTGCCCCCAGCCACCCCAGAAAAAGGCGCATCTATAAGATGCGCCTTTTCTGGCACTTAGCCTCTCTATTCCCACTGCCTTTAGCAGCGGCATTTGGGTTAATAAGGGGTTAATGTCACCTTGCTATTGAACAATGACAGTAAGCCTGGTTAATAATGGAGAGGTATCAATAAGACACCTATCCATTATTAATCCTATAATAGTAAAGGGTTAAAAAGACACACACACATTAATTAAAAATTATATTAATTTAAAGAAATCCTCTTAGTGCCCCACATGATAATGGCCACCACATACTGTGATTAGATCCCAAGTTCTGTCACATATACTTATAATGTCCTGATTTCCCCTTCATTTAATAAATAGTGATGAGCGAACGTGTTATCGGATCATCGGGGAGTGGTTGCACATTATGTTTGCGTCCCCGTGGCTGCATGATTTGTGGCTGTTAACCCCTTAATACCCAAGGGTGATTTGCACGTTAATGACCGGGCCAATTTTTACAATTTTGACCAATGTCCTTTTATGAGGTAATAACTCTGAAACGCTTCCATGGATCCTGGTGACTCTGACATTTTTTTCTTGTGACATATTGTACTTCATGTTATTGGTAACATTTCTTTGATATAACTTGTGTTTATTTGTGAAAAAATGGAAATTTGCTGAAAATTTAGCAATTTTCCAACTTTGAATTTTCATGCCGTTAAATCACAGAGATATGGCACACAAAATACTTAATAAGTAAC
Organism: Dendrobates tinctorius; assembly: GCF_039654945.1. Lineage (NCBI taxonomy): Eukaryota > Metazoa > Chordata > Amphibia > Anura > Dendrobatidae > Dendrobates > Dendrobates tinctorius. The sequence goes on from NW_027361726.1 coordinate 7,123,257, forward strand.
ATTTCCCACATGTTTACTTTATATCAGCACAATTTTGGAACCAAATTTTTTTTTTTATTAGGAAGTTATAAGGGTTAAAAGTTGACCAGCGATTTCTCATTTTTACACCATTTTTTTTTAGGGACCACATCACATTTGAAGGCACTTTGAGGGGTAGAAAATATCCAAAAGTGACACCATTCTAAAAACTGCACCCTTAAAGGTGCTTCAAAGGAATTTTTTTAATGTTTAAAAAATTTAACATTTAACTTTATTTCACAAAAAAATTACTTCAGATCCAATTTTTTTATTTTACCAAGGGCAGGGCCGGCATTTGGACCAGGCAGACCAGGCAGATGCCTGGGGCCCCCACCTACAAAGGGGGCCCCCTGCATCTGCAGTCCATTTATGAAGTGCCCAGATGTTGTACAGCAGTGAATAATGCTGCGCATGCTCTGAAGTCTTGTTGTGTCTCTCGCAAAGCCCCTTGAGCCCCCCTGTCTTTTTCTCCCTGCAGTCAGGTTAAAAGTTGAGAGAGAGGGGGAGGGGCCAATTACAGTACAGTGACAGTGCAGGATGATGCCTGAAGCTCTGTCTCCTCCTGAGTCCTGATCATGGCTGCTCCTAGCACTGTCCTGAGATTGAATATGCCTAAGTGAAGCCACAGAACCTGGTAAGAGCAGCATTAACAGGTCAGAGTGCAGTGATTCACTCACTGTGGCCCCAGAGCTCTGTGCTGATTGCTGTAGGATCAAGATCCACAGCCACATACAGCAGCGATCAGCATCAGCTCTGACCACAGTCACTAATCACTGCTTGTAATATCTGGATGACACAAGACAGGGATATTGTCTGCTGAATCAGGGGATTTATTACATAGAAATAAATGAATTCCCATGTGAAATAATAAGGGTAAACCATACACATACATATAGTACAGGTGTGCATAGGAATCAGCGGTTTTGGTGCATTTTTTTTTTGCAGCCAAAGCCTCTCTCTTGGAAGTAAAAACACTGCTTTCAAAATGCCAATTATTTAGGGTATGTGCAGACGATCCGGAAATGGCAGCACTTTAGACGCAGCGGACATGTGCTCCGTCCAAAGTGCTGCCATCTGTTGAACGCAGGTGATTCTGCCTGTGGTCACTGAACCGGGCAGAATCACTGCACCCAATACATCATAGGGGTGAGATTTCTCTTGCGGAGACTCGCATCTATGCAAGATAAATTAACATGCTGGGGTCTGGAAAGACGCGCTGCATGTCTGTCTCTGCGGGTGAGGTGCGGGCGTATGTGCACGCATAGTGGACATGGAATTTCTAGAAATCCCCTCCACTATGCTGTAACATCTGGCCACTGCGGGTTGGATGCTGCGGATATACGCAGCATCCAGAGTTTATTAAAAAAAAATTAAGAGGGGGTTAGGGGACAACTCTTTGTCTTGGGGCTTGGGCCCCCCCAATCTTTTCTGACCCTACCAAGCTCCTGTGTAATGCTAGTAGTGGCAGACCCATTGGCTGATATAAGGCCCCTGAATATGAGGGCCACAGTGCTAGCACAGGCCCCTCTGCCACCTGTATCCACATCCTGCTCATGTAATGTAACCTAAATGTGTGATTTTACAATGTTAGCATTTGGAGCCCCATTTTAAACTTTTGCCTAGGGCCCCACTTTGTCTAAAACCGGCCCTGACCAAGGGTACCAGGAGAAGAAAAAAATGTTTTTGCACTTGTATCATTTTTTGCAGGATGCAGTCTGGCCTCTTTTTGTTGGCTTGGTCTATTGGGGCGTCTGTCACTGTGTGTTGCAAGTTTTAGTGCTGTAGCAGCCCGCCTGCTAATACTATGGGCGTCATTAATAGGTTGCAAACCAGACACTTTGCATCACATTTATATATATGTGTGACTGACGTCCTATGCAAGCCTTATCTATGTGCATTTTTCCTACTAGGCAGCCAACCCCAGCATGGTTTGTTAGGTGTGGGGTGGTTGTTTTTATCAGTAGTTTGCACCTGAGCTGCCCCTTGCCTCTTGCCTCTATTAGTGGAGGCCAGCTGCATCCTGCTATATGTGCATTTGTCATCAGACAGGGTTCTGGTAAGGCCATATCTTGTTGTGTCAGTTTTTTTGAATTTTTTCTATGTTAGCTGTCTAGGGCCCCACTTTGTCTAAAACCGGCCCTGACCAAGGGTACCAGGAGAAATTAGACCCCCAAAACTTAATGAGAAATTTGTCCTGAATACGCTGATACCTGATATGTGGGGGGAACCACTGTTTCGGCGCATGGCAGAGCTCGGAAGGAAAGGAGTGCCGTTTGACTTTTTTAACGCAAAATTGGCTGGAATTGAGATGGGACGCCATGTCGCATTTGGAGAGCCTCTACTGTGCCTAAACAGTAGAAAACCCCCCACGAGTGACCACATTTTGGAAATTAGACTCCCTAAGGAACTTATCTAGATATGTGGTGAGAACTTTGAACCCCCAAGGGCTTCAACGAAGTTTATAATGTACAGTTGTAAAATTAAAAAATCATATTTTTTCCACAAAAATTATCTTTTCATCCCCAATTTTTATTTTCCCAAGGGAAACAGGACCCCAAAAGTTATTGTTAAATTTCTCCTGAGTACGCTGATACCACATATATGGGGGTAAACCACTGTTTGGGCGTATGACAGAGTTTGGAAGGGAATGAGCGCCATTTTGACTTTTTCAACGCAGAATTGGCTGGACGCCATGTCGCGTTTGGAGAGCCCATAATGTGCCTAAACAGTGGAAACCCCCACAAATAACACAATTTTGGAAACTAGACCAGACAAGGAACTTATCTAGATGTGTGGTGAGCACTTTGAACCCCAAAGTTCTTCAGAGAAGTTTATAACGCCCGGGCGTGAAAATAAAAAAAACATATTTTTTCCACAAGCATGACCTAGTCCCCAATTTCTTATTTTTCCAAGGGTAAAAGGAGAAATTGGACCCAAAAAATTGTCCAATTTGTCGTGAGTACGCTGATACCCCATATGTGGGATAAAACTACTGTATGGGCACACGTCGGGGAAGGGAAGTAGTGATGTTTTGGAATGCAGACTTTGATGGAAGGGTCTGTGGGTGTCATGTCGTGTTTGGAGAGTCCCTGATGTGCCTAAACAGTGGAAACCCCCCACAAGTGACTGCTAGAGTTGAGCGACTTTTGCTTTTTTAGGGTCGAGTTTCGTTTCATGAAACCCGACTTTTCCAAAAGTCGGGTCGAGCAAAATCGGCCAACTATAGGGAAAAGTCAGGGGTCCGACCGAAACACGAAACCCAATGTAAGTCAATGGGGAATTAAAGTCGGCAGTGAGAGGAAGACAGGAAACACACCTACAGTGCCCATTTGAATGCCAAAAGCATCAATTCTTCTTACTTAAGCTTGTCAACCTTAATTAACTTCATAATACTAGTTACGCACTGAAAAATGGGGGTTATTTGGCTAAAGTTGTGGGGGGGTAGGGCTGGCTCCAGGTTTTCATGTGCCCTGGGCGAAAGAACGCCCCTTTAACACATACCACAACTCATCATGCTCCGATACGGCAGAGAAATAGCGGTATAGTACAATGAAAAATACTTCACTTTTTACATCTCATGACGAGGCCCATCTATTTCTCCATACAGAATCATTGGTCCCATATAATGTTTGAAACAGTATATGATGAGCTCCACATAATGCTACAGTATATGTTGGTCCCCATGGATGAAGCTCCACTGTCTTATGGGCCCAAATAATGCTCCAAACATAATGGGCCCCATTTCTAATGCTCTAGTGTATAATGGGCCCTGTAAATGCTGCTCCAGTGTCTGATGTCCACCTTTGGAATGTTCCAGTGTATGGTGGGCCCCATCTATCATTCTCCAGAGTATAGTGCTCCCCAAAAATTGCTGTCCCAACATTGAAAACAGTGAAATAAGTCTCCTCGCTAGGGAATCACTGTACTAGTCTGGACTCCTCGTCGTCCCCATCTTCCATCTCACTGCACAGTATTTCAACCTTGCAAGTGCTATGATCCTGAGCAAGCAGGGGGGGCCCACTCGTTGGCGACGGCACTGGCACAGGGCCCCTGATAGTACGGTGGTGTGTCTGACGGAGGGTGGGCCGAACCTGCACTTTCATCTGCAGCTTCCTCTTTGTCACCGTGTAAGATGGAACTGTATATGGCAAGGGTAACCTGAGTTTCATCAGGGTCAGATTCAGGCCGTGCAGCGTGCGAGGGGAATGTAGTGGTCTGGGTCAATATACCAGCAGATTCATCGAGCAGTGGCTGGGCATCAGTGCACTTGTGTCGCCCCCAGGAGTACGGTCGCCACAGTGGCATTACCTTCCTCCTAGGGAGTGTGATGTCATGCTTGGGAGCAACGAAGGATCTCTCTAGCAGGTTATCTGATTGGGCGGCGTTATTCCCACGAGTCACGACCCTCCAAACAGCGTTCATGAAGGCAAAGTGTTTGTTTTACGTGGGCAGTATGGTTGCAAAGCTGAACCTTAAAGGAATGTCCAGAAGGGCACCACCAGGAGTGGAGCCTACGGCGTAATTTGACTCAACACGGGCAACCTCAACCATCCAGCAACAAAAAAGATGCACACATTGCAAGCTTAATTCCGTTAATGAACGAGACTCCGTCATGCCCCGCGGTCCGAGTCAGGTTTACTAGAGGGACACGCGAGGCTCTGACACGTGAGATTGGCCAATAACTAGTGTGACGTGCCCTTACATGTCTGTGGCTGGATGTGCGCTACACTGAAAAGGCCAGTGTTTGTCGATTACAGGTGCAGATAACCCGCTGAACAACGTTAGTGATGGGGATCTGGGATTACAATTATTACCCGCGAACGATGATTTCCCAGTAAGTGCAGGTCAACCGCAGTTCCGGAATTAGGCCTAACCGTCATTCCTGAAAACATGAAAAACTTACGTGTGCAAACCACAGGTGCTATAGCTTGCTTAACAGCTCGCCAGCCGTTCTCAGGCCCAGTATGGATTACACGTGATTGCACAACGGTGAGAACGGGTACCGTATCCCCGGATAACATGTATGGATAGCATAGTGTACACATTCAAAATATATGTCTATAGATCAGGAGGCAGGCTCAGACGGTGTCAGGCCCAGTATGGATTACACGTGATTGCACAAAGGTGAGAAAGGGTACCGTAACCCCGGATAACATGTATGGATAGCATAGTGTACACATTCAAAATATATGTCTATAGATCAGGAGGCAGGCTCAAATGGTGTCAGGCCCAGTATGGATTACACGTGATTGCACAAAGGTGAGAAAGGGTACCGTATCCCCGGATAACATGTATGGATAGCATAGTGTACACATTCAAAATATATGTCTATAGATCAGGAGGCAGGCTCAAACAGTGTCAGGCCCAGTATGGATTACACGTGATTGCACAAAGGTGAGAAAGGGTACCGTATCCCCGGATAACATGCATGGATAGCATAGTGTGCACATTCAAAATATATGTCTATAGATCAGGAGGCAGGCTCAGACGGTGTCAGGCCCAGTATGGATTACACGTGATTGCACAAAGGTGAGAAAGGGTACCGTATCACCGGATAACATGTATGGATAGCATAGTGTACACATTCAAAATATATGTCTATAGATCAGGAGGCAGGCTCAAACGGTGTCAGGCCCAGTATGGATTACATGTGATTGCACAAAGGTGAGAAAGGGTACCGTATCCCCGGATAACATGTATGGATATCATAGTGTACACATTCAAAATATATGTCTATAGATCAGGAGGCAGGCTCAGACGGTGTCAGGCCCAGTATGGATTACACGTGATTGCACAAAGGTGAGAAAGGGTACCGTATCCCCGGATAACATGTATGGATAGCATAGTGTACACATTCAAAATATATGTCTATAGATCAGGAGGCAGGCTCAAACGGTGTCAGGCCCATTATGGATTACACGTGATTGCACAAAGGTGAGAAAGGGTACTGTATCCCCGGATAACATGTATGGATAGCATAGTGTGCACATTCAAAATATATGTCTATAGATCAGGAGGCAGGCTCAGACAGTGTCATGCCCAATATGGATTACACGTGATTGCACAAAGGTGAGAAAGGCTACCGTATCCCCGGATAACATGTATGGATAGCATAGTGTACACATTCAAAATATATGTCTATAGATCAGGAGGCAGGCTCAGATGGTGTCAGGCCCAGTATGGATTAACACGTGATTGCACAAAGGTGAGAAAGGGTACCGTATCCCCGGATAACATGTATGGATAGCATAGTGTACACATTCAAAATATATGTCTATAGATCAGGAGGCAGGCTCAAACGGTGTCAGGCCCAGTATGGATTACACGTGATTGCACAAAGGTGAGAAAGGGTACCGTATTCCCGGATAACATGTATGGATAGCATAGTGTACACATTCAAAATATATGTCTATAGATCAGGAGGCAGTCTCAGACGGTGTCAGGCCCAGTATGGATTTGACGGCCCAGACTATACAGCGGAGGAGCAGGGAGAGGTAAAGATTGCAAATGCTGGGGCCCTGCCCAAGCAAGGGGGGCCCACTCATGGGCGTCGGTACTGGCACTGGGCCCCTCATAGTACGGCGGTGTGTCTGACGGCGGGTGTGCACCACCACCGTCAGACACTTGATTGCACTATGAGGGACCCTGTGCCAGTGCCCACGCCCAAGAGTCGGCCTACCCACCTGTCCAGGGCAACGGCACTCGCACGGTTTCGTGCGCTAGGTGGTGACCCCGGCCATGGGGGGGAGGCAGCACAGTTAGGGAGTTTTAGAAAGTGGCATATGTTGATGTTGGACATTCAGCTGATGCAAAAGGCGAAATTGTTCAAGTCCCAGGAAGAGGAGAACCAAAGCAAGCCATTTTTCTGTCACCCTATGTGTCATCAGGGGAAGGTGGGACAAAATCCTTGGAAACCCATGCATGGTTCATTTTAATGAAGGTTAGATCATCCACATTTTGGGTTGACAGACGGGCCTTTTTTCTGTCAGGATTGATCCAGCTGCACTGAAGACTCTTTCCGATAGCACACTTGCAGCTGGGCAAGCGAGCTCCTGTAAGGCATATTGGGCCAATTCAGGCCAGGTGTCCAGTTTAGCGGCCCAATAGTCAAAGGGGAATGACCTGTGCGGGAGAACATCGATATGGGAGGAAAAGTAGTTTGTAACCATAGTTGACAACTGCTGTCTCCTGTCACTTTCCATCGATGCAGTATTACCAGTTGTGTGAGCGGTACTTGAAAAATCAGTCCACAACATTGTCATGAAACCCCTGTCTCCAACGCCACTTCTGCTGTGTGCACCACGAACACCTCTGCCAAGCTGCCCCCGGCCCGTACGGCTCATGTGAGAACCATCACCGCTGCTGTGTGCTGGGAATGCCTCAACCAACCAGTTTACCAGAGTTGCTTGTTTATTAGCCAATATTAGGTCAAGGTTCTCGTGTGGCGTGATGTTTTGTAATTTGCCTTTATAGCGTGGATCCAGGATGCTGGCGAACCAGTAGTCGTCATCGTTCATCATTTTGGCAATGCGGGGGTCCCTTTTTAGGATCTGCAAGGCATAATCTGACATGTGGGCCAATGTTCCCGGTGTCAATGATGCACTGCGAGTGCTGGGTGGAGGAGCACTTTCTGGCAAATCCACATCCCTCCAGTCACGCACAAACCCTGTACCAGACCTTGCCACGCCAACATTTTCACTTGCCCCACGAGATGCATCCTCCTCCCCTAAGTAATCATCCCCATCATCATCCTCCTCCTCCTCTTCTTCCTCCACCTCGTCCAGGAGAGGTCCCTGAGCAGACAATGGCTGAATGTCATCAAGGATTCCCTCCTCCTCTTCCTCCTCGTCAACATTGGCTGCAGACGCCTGCTCCTTAAGGTGCGTCAAAGTTTGCATGAGCAGACGCATAAGTGGGATGCTCATACTTAGGATAGTGTCGTCTGCGCTTACCAGCCGTGTGCATTCCTCAAAACACTGAAGGACTTTACAGAGGTCTTTCAGCTTCGACCACTGCACACCTGTCAACTCCATGTCTGCTCTCAAAGTGCCTGGCCGTGTATCCTCCCACAATTGCATTATGGCCTGCCTCTGTTCGCACAGCCGCTCAACCATGTGCAGGGTGGAGTTCCACCTTGTTGCAATGTCGATAATGAGGCGGTGGTTGGGAAGGTGGAGCAATCGCTGCAGCTTCTGCATACGAATGGAGTGAGCAGGCGACCGGCGGATGTGCGCGCACAGTCTTCGCACCTTCTGGAGCAGGGCTGTTAACTCCGGATAATTGTTGAGGAAGCACTGCACCACCAGGTTCAAGTTGTGAGCAAAGCAAGGTATGTGGCTGAGTTTGGAAAGGGCTATGGCTGCCACAAAATTACTGCCGTTATCACTACCTTGCCTGCCTCAAGATGTATACTGCCCAGCCATGACTCAGTTTGTCGCTGAAAGTACTCGGCCAGCACCTCTGCGGTGTGTCTGTCTCCCAAACACATCATCTGCAACACAGACTGCTGACGCTTTCCACTAGCTTCTCGATAGGGGGATACCTCGTGTGCAACAGTGGCAGCTGCAGATGGAGTGCTCGTGGACGAGCTTTCGCTTCTGGAGGAGGAGGAGGAGGGTCGAACGCCTACAGCCAACTGTTTCCTATACCGTGGGCTAGGCAGCACTGTCCCACCACCGCTGTCCCCTGTGGACCCTGCATCCACCACATTAACCCAGTGCGCAGTGATGGACACGTAACGGCCCTTGCCATGTCGACTGGACCATGCATCTGTTGTGAGGTGCACCTTTCCACTCACTGACTGCTTGAGTGCATGGACAATGCGGTCTTTCACATGATGGTGGAGGGCTGGGATGGCTTTGCGAGAGAAGTGGCGACTGGGTAGGTCATAGCGTGGTACTGCATAGGCCATGATTTCCCGGAAAGCTGCTCTTTCCACCAACCGATAGGGCATCATCTCCAACGATATTAGTTTGGCAATGTGGGCGTTCAAACCCAGTGTACGCGGATGAGAGACTGAGTACTTTCTTGACCTACTCATAGTCTCTGGGAGGGTGAGCTGGACTTGAGAGCTGCATATGGTGGAACTAGCAGTGGACAGGGCGGACTGAGAGAGGGTTGATGATGGTGATGGAGTTGGTGTTCTTTCTGATGGCCTAGATTTAGTCTTTCGTTGATATAGCAGTGGGAATCCCTGACTGCTTTTGCCTTGCAACGACACCTCAACATTTGCTGCTGTGCTAACCGGTGGGCTTACAGTGGGGGAAACAATGTAGCGTTGCTGACTACCTTCTTTGTGATCAGTTGCACATGTGGTACTTGAGGTTTGGTGTTGTGTCCACGCTTGCAAGTGCATGCTGGTTAAATGTCTAAGCATGCAACTGGTATTCAAATTTTTCAGATTTTTCCCTCGGCTAAAGGTCTTTGCGCACTTCTTACAGATAACCTTGGCCTGATCATGAGGATTTTGTTAAAAAATGTGCCACACTGCACTCTTCCTACTTTGGAAGACATTTTGCGGCCAGCACGCTGTGCTATTTTGACCGTCTGGACAAGCTGTCCAGCAACTCTTTTGATTTTTGGAACCTGTCTTTGGAGTGCTCCGGGCCTGCCAGATAACAGCTGTTGCGATGTCGATGTCTGCTGTGGATGCTCCTCCTCCTCATCTGAGCTATTGGAAGCAGCACCCTCTTCCCCCAATGGATGCCAATCTGGGTCAATAACTGGGTCATCCATCACCTCCTCTTCAATGTCATGTGCAGCTTCCTCTGTGTCACCGTGTATGGTGGTATAGTATGCGGGAAGGGGCACCTGAGTCTCATCAGGGTCAGAATCTGGCTCATTACACTGCGAGGACAATGTAGTGCTCTGACTGAATGTACCAGCAGAATCATCTATCAGTGGCTGTGCATCAGTGCACTCCATGTCAGATTCATCTTGGCCTGGGTAATTCACCATTTCACTTGATAACCCAGGCATGGTATGTGAAAACAGCTCCATGGAGTAATCAGGTGTATGGCCTGCGTCATCCTTCAATCTTGGTTGGGGTGAAGGACACAAGGAAAGGTGTGGTTCATGAACATGACCCTCCAATGACGACTCAGTGCTTTTATTTTTTACAACTTCAGAAGAGGAGGCGATAGAGCTGGAGGCTGAGTCAGCAATGTAAGCCAAAACTTTTTTCTGAAGCTCTGGCTTTAAAAGCGGTTTGCCAACTCCTAGAAAACTAAGCCTTTGAGGCCTTGTGCAGCCAGACGATGACGCAGGCTCAACACCTCCTGCATTCGGTCCTATTTTGCTTTTGCCACTACCATCAGATCCACCACCAACACCATCATTACCAGCTGGCAACCTCCGCCCAATTCCACGGCCTCTTCCACCAGCCTTCCTCATTTTTTGGTAAAAATGTACACAAAATCCCACAAACTATATAGTAATGTAAAACAAGGTACAAGGTGTATATAGGACAGGGGAGACGTAGAATTTCTGAACACACTTGTGGACACTTGGATTGTGTGAGGCCCAGTTAATATCACACCGCTATGTCACAGGCTCAATGTCGCAGGTGTGAAAAATGTCACGATAGGGCAGGGGAGATGTAGAATTTCTGAACACACTTGTGGACACTGTTGGATTGTGTGAGGCCCAGTTAATATCACACCCTTATGTCACAGGCTCAATGTCGCAGGTGTGAAAAATGTCACTATAGGACAGGGGAGATTCAGAATTTCTGAACACACTTGTGGACACTGTTGGATTGTGTGAGGCCCAGTTAATATCACACCGCTATGTCACAGGCTCAATGTCGCAGGTGTGAAAAATGTCACTATAGGACAGGGAAGATGTAGAATTTCTGAACACACTTGTGGACACTGTTGTGCGAGGCCCAGTTAATATCACACCGCTATGTCACAGGCTCAATGTCGTAGGTGTGAAAAATGTCACTATAGGACAGGGGAGATGTAGAATTTCTGAACACACTTGTGGACACTGTTGGATTCTGTGAGGCCCAGTGAATATCACACCGCTATGTCACAGGCAGAAATTGGCTAGTGTATGACAAACTACAAGGTGTATATAGAATTGGGCAGAATAGGAATCTCCCTAGAGTGTAGGTCTGTAAGAATCGAACATGTCCTCGACTTATCCTTACAGAGTGACACACAGATAGCTTCACTGTGGCCGTGATAACAGCTGTTACACGGTACTGAGAGAGGAGCGTGCACGTACACCGGTGTCCGTAAAATTGTCAAGCTCCGTGTTTTTTAAGTATACGGACTGACACACGCTGTCTCTCTATAGTTTGAATGTGATCAAACAGCAAATATACTTAACTGTTTGAAAAGCAGACAAAACTTGAAGGTGGAGGTCTGTAAGAACGGAACTTGTCCTCGACTTATTCTTACAGAGTCACACACAGATAGCTTCACTGTGGCCGTGATAACAGCCGTTACACGGTACTGTGTGAGGAGCGTACACCGCTATATGGTGTGAAAAAATGCACGCTCAGTACCTCATCAGGACAAAAAAAAATTTGGATTGCTTTTAAAAAAACAGTTTGCACAGCAGTGGGAAAACAGCAATGCAGCTATCAGGTAGCCTTATAAGGCAGCCTAACAACCAACACAGCTGATCCAGCAAAATATAGCCTCCACTTGCACTGCACACACAGTGACTGGTGTGTTGTACAGGCAAAATTGCTAGCAGCAGAAGCAGTTTTTGGTGTCTTCTTCATTGCCTAACGCTCTCCCTGCAGAATCAGCAGCAGCAGCTCTCCCTATTCTGAGATCAGCATGAGTAACATGGCGGTCGGCATGCACGCCCTTTTATACCCCCTGTGACGCCCCCCAAAGCAAGCCAATCACTTGCATGCCCTTCTCAAAGATGGTGGTGACCCCTGCCTATGTCATCACATTGCCCACAGTGTCCGTGGATCCTGATTGGCTGAAAAAGGGCGGAAAACAAACTTTTGAAACACGACTTTGGCGCTAAAGTCGCCGAGCTCGTGGCCGACCTCACCCTAGGGTCGGGTTTCGTTTCATGAAACCCGACTTTACCAAAAGTCGGCAACTTTTGAAATTTTTCGACCCGTTTCGCTCAACTCTAGTGACTGCATTTTGGAAACTAGACCTCCAAGGAACTTATCTAGATGTGTGGTGAGCACTTTGAACCCCAAGTACTTCACAGAAGTTTATAACGCCCAGGCGTGAAAATAAAAAAACACATATTTTTTTCACAAACATGATCTTTTTAGTCAACAATTTTTTATTTTCTCAAGGGTAACAGGAGAAATTGGACCCCAAAAGTTATTGTGCAATTTGTCCTTAAGCTTATTATTTTTCCCTAACTAAGGCTGGTTTCACATTTGCGTTTTTTAGCGCTGGAAAAAAACGCATATGTGCGCATGCGTTTTTTCCCCTATATTTAACATGGGTGCGCATACCTGCGCGCTTGTAAGCGCATGTATGCGATTTTCATGCGCTGCGTTTTTTTGGGGTGTGCGTTTGTATTTTCCAGACGCAGCATGTTGCATTTTTTGGCCCTGCAAAAAAGCGCATGCGCACATATGCGCACGTTTTGCGCTAAAAATGGCCATTATAGCCTATGGATGCGCATATGTGCGCACTGGCATGCTCATGTATGCGTTTTTTTGCATATGCGTTTTTTTTTTTTAACCATGGAATTTAGGGGTTTGGGTTAGAGTTAGGGTTAGTTAAGGGGGTTTAGGGTTAGGGTTAGGGTCAGGGTCAGGGTTAGGGTTGGGGTTTGGGTCAGGGTTAGGGTTAAGTATGGTTTGGTTAAGGGTTAGGGTCAGGGTTAGGGTCAGGATTAGGGTTAAGTATGGTTTGGTTAAGGGTTAGGGTCAGGGTTAGGGTTAGGGTTAGGGTTAGGGTCAGGGTTAGGGTTAGGGTTAGGGTTAGGGTCAGGGTTAGGGTTAAGTATGGTTTTGTTAAGGGTTAGGGTCAGGGTTAGGGTCAGGATTAGGGTTAAGTATGGTTTGGTTAAGGGTTAGGGTCAGGGTTAGGGTTAGGGTCAGGGTTAGGGTCAGGGTTAGGGTTAGGGTTAGGGTTAGGTATGGTTTTGTTAAGGGTTAGGGTCAGGGTTAGGGTCAGGATTAGGGTTAAGTATGGTTTGGTTAAGGGTTAGGGTCAGGGTTAGGGTTAGGGTTAGGGTCAGGGTCAGGGTTAGGGTTAGGGTTAGGGTTAGGGTTAGGGTCAGGGTTAGGGTTAGGGTTAGGGTCAGGGTTAGGGTTAAGTATGGTTTTGTTAAGGGTTAGGGTCAGGGTTAGGGTTAGGGTTAGGGTCAGGGTTAGGGTTAGGGTTAGGGTTAGGGTCAGGGTTAGGGTTAGGGTCAGGGTTAGGGTTAGGGTTAGGGTTAGTTAGGGTTTAGGGTTTGGGTTAGGGTTAAGTATGATTTGGTTAAGGGTTAGGGTCAGGGTTAGGGTTAGGGTTAGGGTCAGGGTTAGGGTTAGTAAAGTCATGGTTTGGGTTAGTGTGAGGGGCCACCTAATGTTGGAAAAAAACGCAAACGCGGTAAAAACGCACTAAAAACGCATGCAAACGCATAAAAACGCTGCGTTTTTTTCATGCATGCTCATAAAAATGCTTGAAAAAAACGCAGCAGTTGTATGCTTTTGTATGCGTTTTTTCAATGCGTTTTTTTGCGGGAAAAACGCGCTGCAAAAAAAAGCAAGTGTGAAACTAGCCTAAGGGGGTGACAAAGGGGGATTTGATTTACTATTTATAGCGGGTTTTTATGTTTGGCAGCTGTCACACGCTAAAAGACGCTTTTTATTGCAAAAAATAGTTTTTGCATCACCACATTTTGAGAGCTATAATTTTTCTATATTTTTTATCCAGAGTCATGTGAGGTCTTATTTTTTGCAGGACAAGTTGACTTTTTATTGGTACCATTTTCGAGCACATGACATTTTATGATAGCTTTCTATTCCGATTTTTTGGATGCAGAATGAACAAAATCCAGCAATTCATGAATTTCTTTTGGGGGGCGTTTACACCATTCTGTGTGTGGTAAAATTGATAAAGCAGTTTTATTCGTTTTATTTTTCGGGTTAGTACAATGACAACAATACCTCATTTATATCTTTTTTATGTTTTGGCGCTTTTATACTATAAAAACAATTTTATATAAAAAATTATTTTTCATCGCTTTATTCCGCGAGTTATAACTTTTTAATTTTTTCGCTGATCATGCTATATGGTGGTTTGTTTTTTGCGGGACAAGATGAGATTTTCAGCGGTACCATGTTTATTTATATCTGTCTTTTTGATCGCGTGTTATTGCACGTTTTGTTCGGTGGTATGATGATAAAGCATTGTTTTTTGCCTTGTTTTTTTTTAATGGGTTCACTAAAGGGGTTAACTAGTAGGACAGTTTTATAGGGCGGGTTGTTACGGATGCGGCGATACTAAGTATGTGTACTTTTATTGTTTTTTTTATTTACAAAAAGAAATGAATTTATTAGGCAATATTTTTTTTTCCTTTATTTAGGAATTTTTTAAAAATTATTTTTACACATTTTTTTTTTACTTTATTACATTGTCCCAGGGTGGGACATCACTATATAGTGCCAGATCACTGATCTGACACTTTGCACTGCACTGTGTCAGACTAGTGATCTGACAGGCAGTGAAGGAGGCTTCTCAGTGCCTGCTCTCAGCAGGCACTGAGAAGCCACTTCCATGCAGGACTCGGAAGGACCCCGTGGCCATCTTGGATCTGGGGGCATGCAAGGAGGAGGCCCTCGGAACAACATGATCACATCACATTGTTTAGAGGGTCTCAGGGAAGCGCGCATAGAGCCCCTCCCTGCGTGTTGCTTCCCTATGCCCCCAGAACACTGCTATTATGTTTGATTGCAGTGTGCCGGGGGTTAATGTGCCGGGAGTGGTCCGTGACTGCTCCTGGCACATAGTGACGGGTGTCAGCTGTGATAGTCAGCTGACACCCCACCGCGATCAGCTTCGCTCCCCCCGTAAGCACAGCTGATTGCTATTATGTACTATCCCGTCCATTGGCATTAAGGCCCAGGGCGCATGGACAGGATAGTATGTCAAATGTCGGGAAGGGGTTAAACAGGCCCTCATGTGTTGAGACTGTCTAACAGCTGCAAATCATGCAGCCACAGGGACTCAATATATACGAGCACGCCCAGAAGTTCAGATAACACCTAAGCATGTTCGTATAAGACGTTATCCAAGCATGTTCGCTCATCACAAATAATAATGTTTCCTTAGTAGTCCCGTACAGTGATAAGGTCCCCTGTGTCTCCCCAAGAGCTTCTAAAGGAGCAGGTACTGCGACATAATGTTTATAGTATATTACAAAAATTCATAACTCTGCAATTCCTAGAGAGCAAAAGTAAAAAAAATTAAAACGTTTAAAGAACTGGATCCAATCCAATAGCACAGTCATAGGATTGTTTAATGCACATTTACTTGTAGTAGACACTGAAGTCTTAGGTTTGGCCTGGCCAATATATCAATATAAAAAAAGGCATTGATTTATACTGTATGCCTCCTGTCCCCCATATCTATACTGTATGTCTCCTGTCCCCCATAGCTATACTGTATGTCTCCTGTCCCCCATACAACACTTCCGTTTCCTGTATTTCTGCCTCATTGGAATTATCATAGGACATAACAACAGTAGCAGATAGGATGTGAATACATACATCCTATTATGAAGGCTAACTTCCTATAAAATATTTTTCCTGTGTGTTTGAAATGCTTCGTGTCCTGTGCTCTGTCAATTCAGCATTATAGGAATATTTTAAAATTCACTTTAATGTCGGGAGACTTGGGTTGGGAGGGCCGAACCCCCAAACACAGTGAAGCGTCAACATAGCGATACAGAACAGAATTCCTTCTAATCTAAAGTAACTTTTATGGACTTTATTCATGAAAGCTTCAAGCCCAGTATTATGTATTAATATGTTTCTGTTGACTAAAGGCCCTTTTACATTTAGCGATGCACCAGCGATCCGACCAGCGATCCGACTTCTGGTCAAAGTCACAACTGCACACAGAACATGCATGTAGCTCTATGATAAGTCAATGCTTGTGAATAAAATGTGAGTTGCAACTGAACAGTAAGCATGTCTGATATTCCAATGAAGCTTGGTTGTATTTGTGTGCTTGTACTGTTGTAATTACAACCACAGTCTGTCTCATCTGGTGAGAACATTTTTCTATGTATAGAATACAGAGCATTCAAGCAGCCACTCGAAGCTTCCAAAATTCCTAGAGAGCCAAAAACCACAGTATGTCTAGAAAGTGTTTGAGAAGAAACTGACTGCAAGTTAATCTAAGCTGTTGAAACACGAGAAAGAAACCACACATAGTACCTTTCTCGGATGACTAGTCATACTATCAGATCCTTCTTGGCTAAAAACCAGGTGCCAAAAGCAAGACAGTCTTCTCAAAAAAAAAGAAGCTAACAGAGTAGATTACACAATATAACTTACTATCATGATCATTCTTTTCCTCAGGTGCCTTAAAAACTTATAGTTTTTTTAATGTGTTTCTCATGAGGAATGTTCTCCAAGTCTGAAAACCTTGGCAAGGTTCTACCAAGTTCCATACAAGGGAAATGATCTCTTTAAAGGTTGGCCAGTCTTCCCGACAAGTCTCCAAGTTTACATGAGTTTGGTTTGTAGATGGCGAATGAAACATAAATAAGGACGAATTGGACTTGGCTTGGGTCATCATCGGATATATGTTTTGTGCAGCACATTATTAAGCAATAGTTGTGGAAAAAAAACACCAAGGACTCTCAGCTGGACATACACAGCGGACATATGGAGTCTTGCCTGTCTGCCTGGTTTCTTGCTCACTTGTGACAGCAGAATCACAAGTGATCTCCTCCCAGAGTATCAGCTGCATTTCATTAGGACATAAACACGTGGCAACCAAATTGAACTCCACTAATGACTTTTGTGCTTTCATTTATAGTCTGGAGGGAATATCCGTGTTCAAAGCTTGGTCTTAAGAGATAACTTTACTTTTGTGCTACTTTTCTACAATGTGGCATTTTAGATTGAATGTGCATACAATAAATGTATCAGGTGTTCTGATTCACAAAAACTATCATCCATCCAATATTAGATCGGTGTAAGTCCCATTACAGGGACTCCCATTGACAGCCCTGGCCACAATATATCGACTAGGAGGAGTTGAATGGAACAACTGGTTAAGCATAAATTCCAAGTCTAAGGACCCCTGACGAAGCCACCAAGAGTGGCGACACGCGTCGGGTCTTCTCTTTTTTTACCCTACCAGACTCTATGTGGGCTTTATCCACTACCATCATATAGGCACCTTGATTCCATTTTTGGGTAATTTACACAGCATTTGCTGTGACACCTGCTGCATTCATACTTGACTTTCCTCTTAACCCTTTGTTTATTGCAATGGGTAAATCTGGGGGCATGGCACCTTCTCTGTCCTTTGTGTAATTAGTGTTCATTCACACTGAGCATGTGATCCACAACTTGGGGAAGCTGAGCTCCTATACAAGTTTTCATCATTCACGCTGAGATGAATTGGATCTGTGTTACCTGAGTGCTTTCAGTTTCAATAAGGCATTTTTTCTTTATTCAGCAAGGATAGGTTTGTGGTGTTTGCTTTGACAGATTTATAGCAGTGGTTTAATCAAAATTTCTTTGATGGTATGCTGTTTATATGGGTACAACACAGATTATACACATTTGATTTTCATGGGTAAAGGCTTTATTATGGGCCTATGTATTGTCTAGATGAGTCACATGTGTGACCGTTTTAATGTTTTTAATGTTTTTTGTGTGTTCATATATGTTTAAGAAAATTTACATATGACTTTCATGCCTTGTGGTGATCCCCTTCAATAGCCTATACTTCTCTTTTGGTTGTTTGTATACTATTGTTACTATAGGCTGTGGCAGGATCCCCTTTAGATTTCTCAGTGGTGCCCCCTCAATCTATAGTGAAGCTACTAGTTGCACATGGATGTCCTCATGTCAAAGGAAAACAGGAGAAACAAGTGACACAATTTGGAGCCCCAACTACACTTGGTATCAACTTCCTGTTGTTCCCTTCTGTCTTTCTTATCATTGTGCTTATTTTCTTTGTTATTTCTTCACTTTTTTTTTCCATTCTGTTATTCCTATTCTTGTCCTTTATGTCCTTCTTTCTTTTTCTCATTGTTTCTTCTTTTCTTGTTTTTTTTTTTCCAGTTCTGTCCTTCATACGTTTTCCATCCAATCCTTATTCCCTTTTCATGTATTTCCCATGCTTTCTTTCTTCTTTGCTTATCCTTTTTCTATGCTTATTCCATTCAGCCATTCTTCGCATTTCACCCTTTAGGCCTCCTTCCTATTTGATACTTTTTTACTTAATTTTTTCCTTTTTTCTTCCTCCTGTCTCATTCTGCCCTTTTTTCCATTTCCCTTTCTGACCTTTTTTCCAATAGTGTTCTTCCTTTTCCCCTTCCCCTTTCTGTTCTCTCCTTCTCTTACCAATTCTATCTTCCCCCTTTATTTTTCTTTTGTTCTCTATCTTTGCTTCCTTTTCACCTTCTTTTCTTCTCTCTATTCTGTCCTTCTTCCTTTTTTTACTTTTTTTGCTGTTGTTGTCTTTCCCATTCTGTTCTTTTCCTTTTCACTTCTTTCCTCATCGCCTTCTATACTTCTCATTATGTCCTTAATCTCTTAGTCCTTTTGCTCTTATTTACATTCTGTCCTCTCCTTATCCCTTTCCTTCTGTCCTCCCTTACTTTCAACTCCACTTCTATCCTTCTTCCCATTATATCTTTATTATATCTTCCTCTTATTTTGTTGAGGTAGCTATTGAGGGAGGATCAATTGACCCTTCACGGTTGACCAAGTGATTTCCAAATTAATCCACAGGGCGTTGCTAGCAACTGAGAATGACCAGATGGAGACGTGTGTCTCTGTATGGGAGGATCAAGGCAGATCGCTAACCCCGTTTATTATGTCACCTCTTTTATAGTATTTTGCTTAAATATGCAAAGTACACAGCTACCAATAACATCGTCGTAACGCATTTAGTTTACAAACCAATAGTATTGCAAGAAAACTGGAAACTACCTTAATGTCCCTAACTCGTGAACAACAAAATGGCGTTGCAAGCATAAAAATGGAGTCTTTGAGAACAAGATGTCCTGTACATCTAAATACTGTACTTCGCAATCCCCCATAGATAAGTTTTGTTAACACAAAACAGACATAGCAGAGGTACTATCCCAAGCTAACAGCTTGAGGGGCACTGGTTTTCACATGGGGGCTCCTTGTTACCACCCTATCCCCCCTGTATGCTACAATTTACGAATAACAATTTTTGATGACAGTGGTGGAGATGTTTTGAAGGTAGCCATGCTCTTGGCTTCAAAATCTTCACCAAATAACCTTTTGAGATCGGTGTAGAGAAGAGCAGGGGCAACGACCCCTTTGGTGTCATCATTAGCTGTCCTAGTGCAGAATTTCCTAATACATACAGAAATACACCAAAGAACAAGTTTTAGTGTCACATATACAACAAGGATACAGGCAGCAATGTGTAACAAGCTTTGTAAGATCCCAGCTATCCAGCCCCCAATTTCCTTAAATCAATTGGCCGGATTGAGAAAGGAGGTGTCTGACCACCAACTGTCCTTATTACGATCATTGTCTTATCATATTGTTCTCTGAGTCTTTGAATGTCTTCTAACTTTAACTTTAACTTCTACCAATAATAATATGGAAAATGCTAAAAACCAAAACATTATGTCCCCTTTATTTGCTATTGACTTGTTGGGTGATGAGGAGGACTTGATAGGGACCGTCACACAAGGGTTCTAGTCCGTGCTTCCTGACATGCCTTTTCACAACTACAAAATCATCAGCCTTCAGGTTATGACAGGTGTCAGTTTCTGCTGAATCTGGAATAGAAGAATAAACTAGAGCATGGGTGTTAGCAAGATTTTTACAAAGCTGAATAACATATTGAACAGCACGGTCAGTTTCTTCTGATAACTGCTGAGGCTGGAAATTTGCAACTGGGGGCCTAGTACCAAACAATATCTCATATGGGGACAGGCCATGTTTTACAATAGGGGTAGTACGAATGTGGTATAACACAATGGGTAGGAGTTCTGGCCATGGAGCCGTAGTCTCCTGCATCATTTTGGTCAGTTGTCCCTTCAGTGTGCCATTCAGCCTCTCAACTTTCCCACTGGATTGTGGATGGTATGGAGGTATGGAAAGCTACAGTGGATCCAAGCACTGTCAGAACTTCTTGGTACACATGAGAAGAAAAGGCTGGACCTTGATCACGTTTAACAACTTCTGGAACCCCATATCTGCATATGACTTCCATCACCAGTTTCTTCGCTGTGGTTTTTGCAGTCATGTTGGCAACAGGGAATGCTTCCGGCCAACTGGAGAACATATCAACAACCAAACAGTATTCATACCTTCCAGGCTTAGGTAACGTAATATGGTCCACCTGGAGCCTTTGGAAAGGATAGTCGGGCTTAGCAAGATGCTTCGGGGGTACACGTTGAAGTTGACCAGGATTGCAGGTCTGACAGATATTACAGGCATTGTTGAGCACTGTCAAAACTGTGGAAATTCCCAGTAGAATTTTTGCACCAGTGCGAGGGCCTGATTCTTTCCTCGATGTGTAGGCCCATGTTGCAATAGCAGGGTACATCCGCTTAGGGAGACACACGACTTGGTCCTTTACCCAGAGACCATTATCCATACGTGCCCCATCAGTCTTCCATTGCTTCACCTCTTCCTTTGGAAACATTCTCTGCATCGTCATTAAGCGGTCTCGCGAGGTCCGACAGAAAATCTCAGTCTGTTGTAGATCATTAGGTTATTGTAGGGTCAATGCTTCTTGTAACTGTTTACGCTGAGAGCATGTGGTCACCACAGCTGGTATGGTTGGTTCAACGGGTAAAAGAGCAGCAGTTTTTGCTTGTATATCTGCAAATGCGTTGCCAACAGTCTGTGGACTGTTCCTAGGACCGTGTGCCTTAACTTTGATAATGGCCACCTGAGTAGGTAATTTGATTGAATCCATGAAGGTTTTAACAGCTTCAGCATTTTTTACTGGGGTTCCGGCAGTAGTAATAAACCCTCGATTGGCCCATAGAGCCCCAAAATCGTGAGCAATACCAAATGCATACCGTGAATCCGTGTATATATTAGCCCGCCTGTTCTTGGCCAAAATACATGCAGTAGGCAGAGCCAGAAGTTCTGCTTCTTGTGCTGACTGTGAGGGCGGGTGCGCAGCTGCGTGCACTACAGTGTCTTCTGTGGTAACAGCTAGAGTTGAGCGACTTTTGGTTTTTTAGGGTCGCGTTTCGTTTCGTGAAACCCGACTTTTCCAAAAGTCGGGTCGAGCAAGATCGTCCGATTATAGGGAAAAGTCGGGGTCGTCCCGAAACACGAAACCCAATGTAAGTCAATGGGGAATAAAAGTCGGCAGTGAGAGGAGGACAGGAAACACACCAACAGTGCCCATTTGAATGCCAAAAGCATCAATTCTTCTTACTTAAGCTTGTCAACCTTAATTAACTTCATAATATAAGTTACGCACTGAAAAATGGGTGTTATTTGGCTAAAGTTGTGGGGGGGAGGGCTGGCTGCAGGTTTTCATGTGCCCTGGGCGAAAGAGCGCCCCTTTAACACATACCACAACTCATCATGCTCCGATACGGCAGATAAATAGCGGTATAGTACAATGAAAAATACCTCACTTTTTACATCTCATGACGAGGCCCATCTATTTCTCCATACAGAATCATTGGTCCCATATAATGTTTGAAACAGTATATGATGAGATCCACATAATGCTACAGTATATGTTGGTCCCCATGGATGAAGCTCCACTGTCTTATGGGCCCAAATAATGCTCCAAACATAATGGGCCCCATTTCTAATGCTCTAGTGTATAATGGGCCCTGTAAATGCTGCTCCAGTGTCTGATGTCCACCTTTGGAATGTTCCAGTGTATGGTGGGCCCCATCTATCATTCTCCAGAGTATAGTGCTCCCCAAAAATTGCTGTCCCAACATTGAAAACAATCAAATAAGTATCCTCGCTAGGGAATCCCTGTACTTGTCTGGACAGGTGCTGTAGCTTGCTTAACAGCTCGCCAGCAGTTCTCATGCCCAGTATGGATTGCACGTGATTGCACAAAGGTTAGAAAGGGTACCGTATCCCTGGATAACATGTATGGATAGCGTACACATTCAAAATATATGTCTATACAGCATGAGGCAGGCTCAGACGGTGTTAGGCCCAGTATGGATTGCACGTCATTGCACAAAGGTTAGAAAGGGTACCGTATCCCTGGATAACATGTATGGATAGCGTACACATTCAAAATATATGTCTATACAGCATGAGGCAGGCTCAGACGGTGTTAGGCCCAGTATGGATTGCACGTCATTGCACAAAGGTTAGAAAGGGTACCGTATCCCCGGATAACATGTATGGATAGCGTACACATTCAAAATATATGTCTATACAGCATGAGGCAGGCTCAGACGGTGGTAGGCCCAGTATGGATTGCACGTCATTGCACAAAGGTTAGAAAGGGTACCGTATCCCCGGACAACATGTATGGATAGCGTACACATTCAAAATATATGTCTATACAGCATGAGGCAGGCTCAGACGGTGTTAGGCCCAGTATGGATTGCACGTGATTGCACAAAGGTTAGAAAGGGTACCGTATCCCCGGATAACATGTATGGATAGCGTACACATTCAAAATATATGTCTATACAGCATGAGGCAGGCTCAGACGGTGTTAGGCCCAGTATGGATTGCACGTCATTGCACAAAGGTTAGAAAGGGTACCGTATCCCCGGATAACATGTATGGATAGCGTACACATTCAAAATATATGTCTATACAGCATGAGGCAGGCTCAGACGGTGTTAGGCCCAGTATGGATTGCACGTCATTGCACAAAGGTTAGAAAGGGTACCGTATCCCTGGATAACATGTATGGATAGCGTACACATTCAAAATATATGTCTATACAGCATGAGGCAGGCTCAGACAGTGTTAGGCCCAGTATGGATTGCACATCATTGCACAAACGTTAGAAAGGGTACCGTATCCCCGGATAACATGTATGGATAGCGTACACATTCAAAATATATGTCTATACAGCATGAGGCAGGCTCAGACGGTGTTAGGCCCAGTATGGATTGCACGTCATTGCACAAAGGTTAGAAAGGGTACCGTATCCCCGGATAACATGTATGGATAGCGTACACATTCAAAATATATGTCTATACAGCATGAGGCAGGCTCAGACGGTGTTAGGCCCAGTATGGATTGCACGTCATTGCACAAAGGTTAGAAAGGGTACCGTATCCCCGGATAACATGTATGGATAGCGTACACATTCAAAATATATGTCTATACAGCATGAGGCAGGCTCAGACGGTGTTAGGCCCAGTATGGATTGCACGTCATTGCACAAAGGTTAGAAAGGGTACCGTATCCCTGGATAACATGTATGGATAGCGTACACATTCAAAATATATGTCTATACAGCATGAGGCAGGCTCAGACGGTGTTAGGCCCAGTATGGATTGCACGTCATTGCACAAAGGTTAGAAAGGGTACCGTATCCCTGGATAACATGTATGGATAGCGTACACATTCAAAATATATGTCTATACATCAGGAGGCAGGCTCAGACGGTGTCAGGCACAGTATGGATTTGACGGCCCAGATTACACAGCGGAGGAGCAGGGAGAGGTAAAGATTGCAAATGCTGGGGCCCTGCCCAAGCAAGGGGGGCCCACTCTTGGGCGTCGGTACTGGCACTGGGCCCCTCATAGTACAGCGGTGTGTCTGACGGCGGGTGTGCACCACCACCGTCAGAGACACTTGATTGCACTATGAGGGACCCTGTGCCAGTGCCCGCGCCCAAGAGTCGGCCTACCCACCTGTCCAGGGCAACGGCACTCGCACGGTGTCGTGCGCTAGGTGGTTACCCCGGCCAGGGGGGGGGAGGCAGCACAGTTAGGGAGTTTTAGAAAGTGGCATATGTTGATGTTGGACATTCAGCTGATGCAAAAGGCGAAATAGGTGAAGTACCAGGAAGAGGTGGACCAAAGCAAGCCATTTTTCTGTCACCCTATGTGTCATCAGGGGAAGGTGGGACAAAATTCTTGGAAACCCATGCGTGGTTCATTTTAGTGAAGGTTAGATCATCCACATTTTGGGTTGACAGACGGGTCCTTTTTTCTGTCAGGATTGATCCAGCTGCACTGAAGACTCTTTCCGATAGCACACTTGCAGCTGGGCAAGCGAGCTCCTGTAAGGCATATTGGGCCAATTCAGGCCAGGTGTCCAGTTTGGCGGCCCAATAGTCAAAGGGGAATGACCTGTGTGGGAGAACATCGATATGGGAGGAAAAGTAGTTTGTAACCATAGTTGACAACTGCTGTCTCCTGTCACTTTCCATCGATGCAGTATTACCAGTTGTGTGAGCGGTATTTGAAAAATCAGTCCACAACATTGTCATGAAACCCCTGTCTCCAACGCCACTTCTGCTGTGTGCACCACGAACACCTCTGCCAAGCTGCCCCCGGCCCGTACGGCTCGTGTGAGAACCATCACCGCTGCTGTGTGCTGGGAATGCCTCAAGCAACAGATTTACCAGAGTTGCTTGTTTATTAGCCAATATTAGGTCAAGGTTCTCCTGTGGCATGATGTTTTGTAATTTGCCTTTATAGCGTGGATCCAGGATGCTGGCCAACCAGTAGTCGTCATCGTTCATCATTTTGGCAATGCGGGGGTCCCTTTTTAGGATCCGCAAGGCATAATCTGACATGTGGGCCAATGTTCCCGGTGTCAATGATGCACTGCGAGTGCTGGGTGGAGGAGCACTTTCTGGCAAATCCACATCCCTCCAGTCACGCACAAACCCTGTACCAGACCTTGCCACGCCAACATTTTCACTTGCCCCACGAGATGCATCCTCCTCCCCTAAGTAATCATCCCCATCATCCTCCTCCTCCTCCTCCTCTTCTTCCACCACCTCGTCCAGGAGAGGTCCCTGAGCAGACAATGGCTGAATGTCATCAAGGATTCCCTCCTCCTCTTCCTCCTCATCAACATTGGCTGCAGACGCCTGCTCCATAAGGTGCGTCAAAGTTTGCATGAGCAGACGCATAAGTGGGATGCTCATGCTTAGGATGGCGTCGTCTGCGCTTACCAGCCGTGTGCATTCCTCAAAACACTGAAGGACTTTACAAAGGTCTTTCAGCTTCGACCACTGCACGCCTGTCAACTCCATGTCTGCTCTCAAAGTGCCTGGCCGTGTATCCTCCCACAAATGCATTATGGCCTGCCTCTGCTCGCACAGCCGCTCCACCATGTGCAGGGTGGAGTTCCACCTTGTTGCAATGTCGATAATGAGGCGGTGGTTGGGAAGGTGGAGCAATCGCTGCAGCTTCTGCATACGAACGGAGTGTACAGGCGACCGGCGGATGTGCGCGCACAGTCTTCGCACCTTCTGGAGCAGGGCTGTTAACTCCGGATAATTTTTGAGGAAGCACTGCACCACCAGGTTCAAGGTGTGAGCCAAGCAAGGTATGTGGCTGAGTTTTGAAAGGGCTATGGCTGCCACAAAATTACGGCCGTTATCACTAACTACCTTGCCTGCCTCAAGATGTACACTGCCCAGCCATGACTCAGTTTGTCGCTTCAAGTACTCGGCCAGCACCTCGGCGGTGTGTCTGTCGCCCAAACACATCATCTGCAACACAGCCTGCTGACGCTTTCCACTAGCTGCTCGATAGGGGGACACATCGTGTGCAACAGTGGCAGCTGCAGATGGAGTGGTCGTACGACTGCGCTCTGTGGACGAGCTTTCGCTTCTGGAGGAGGAGGAGGAGGAGGAGGAGGGTCGAACGCCTACAGCCAACTGTTTCCTATACCTTGGGCTAGGCAGCACTGTCCCACCACCGCTGTCCCCTGTGGACCCTGCATCCACCACATTAACCCAGTGCGCAGTGATGGACACGTAACGGCCCTGGCCATGCCGACTGGACCATGCATCAGTTGTGAGGTGCACCTTTCCACTCACTGACTGCTTGAGTGCATGGACAATGCGGTCTTTCACATGATGGTGGAGGGCTGGGATGGCTTTGCGAGAGAAGAAGTGGCGACTGGGTAGGTCATAGCGTGGTACTGCATAGGCCATGAGTTTGCGGAAAGCTGTGCTTTCCACCAACTGAAAGGGCATCATCTCAAACGAGATTAGTTTGGCAATGTGGGCGTTCAAACCCAGTGTACGCGGATGAGAGACTGAGTACTTTCTTGACCTACTCATAGTGTCTGAGAGGGTGAGCTGGACTTGAGAGCTGCATATGGTGGAAGTAGCGGTGGACAGGGCGGACTGAGAGAGGGTTGATGATGGTGATGGAGTTGGTGTTCTTTCTGATGGCCTAGAATCAGTCTTTCGTTGATATAACAGTGGGATTCCCTGACTGCTGTGGCCTTGCAACGACACCTCAACATTTGCTGCTGTGCTAACCGGTGGGCTTACAGTGGGGGAAACAATGTAGCGTTGCTGACTACCTTCGTTGTGATCAGTTGCACATGTGGCACTTGAGGTTTGGTGTTGTGTCCACGCTTGCAAGTGCATGCTGGTTAAATGTCTAAGCATGCAACTGGTATTCAAATTTTTCAGATTTTTCCCTCGGCTAAAGGTCTTTGCGCACTTCTTACAGATAACCTTGGCCTGATCATGAGGATTTTGTTCAAAAAAGTGCCACACTGCACTCTTCCTACTTTGGCAGACATTTTGCGGCCTAGCACGCTGTGATCTTTTGACCCTCTGGACAAGCTGTCCAGCAACTCTTTTGATGTTTGGAACCTGTCTTTGGAGTGCTCCGGGCCTGCCAGATAACAGCTGTTGCGATGTCGATGTCTGCTGTGGATGCTCCTCATCTGAGCTATTGGAAGCAGCACCCTCTTCCCCCAATGGATGCCAATCTGGGTCAACAACTGGGTCATCCATCACCTCCTCTTCTATGTCATGTGCACCTTTCTCTGTGTCACCGTGTATGGTGGTATAGTGTGCGGGAAGGGGCACCTGAGTCTCATCAGGCTCAAAATCTGGCTCTGTACACTGCGAGGACAATGTAGTGCTCTGAGTGAATGTACCAGCAGAATCATCCATCAGCGGCTGTGCATCAGTGCACTCCATGTCAGATTCATCTTGGCCTGGGTAATTCACCATTTGACTTGATAATCCAGGCATGGTATGTGAAAACAGCTCCATGGAGTAATCAGTAGTATGGCCTGCGTCATCCTTCAATCTTGGTTGGGGTGAAGGACACAAGGAAAGGTGTGGTTCATGAACATGAGCCTCCAATGACGACTCAGTGCTTTTACTTTTTACAACTGAAGAAGAGGAGGCAATAGAGCTGGAGGCTGAGTCAGCAATGTAAGACAAAACTTTTTCCTGATGCTCTGCCTTTAAAAGCGGTTTGCCAACTCCTAGAAAACTAAGCGTTCGAGGCCTTATGTAGCCAGACGATGATGCAGGGTCAGCACCTCCTGCATTCGGTCCTATTTTGCTCTTGCCACTACCATCAGATCCACCACCAACACCATCATTACCAGCTGCCAACCCCCGCCCAATTCCACGGAATCTTCCACCAGCCTTCCTCATTTTTGGTAGAAATGTAGACAAAATCCAACAAACTATATAGTAATGTAAAACAAGGTACAAGGTGTCTATAGGACAGGGGAGATTTAGAATTTCTGCACACACTTGTGGACAGTGGACACTTTTGGATTGTGTGAGGCCCACTGATATCTGAGCACTATGTGACACGCTCGATGGCACAGCTGCCTGTGACCAAAGTGACGAGAGGATAATGGAGATTTTGAATCTCTGCGTACACTTTTGGACACTGGACACTTGTAGATTGTGTGAGGCCCACTGATATCTGAGCGCTATGTGACACGCTCGATGGCACAGCTGTCTGTGACCAAAGTGACGAGAGGATAATGGAGATTTTGAATCTCTGCGTACACTTTTGGACACTGGACACTTGTGGATTGTGTGAGGCCCACTGATATCTGAGCGCTATGTGACACGCTCGATGGCACAGCTGCCTGTGACCAAAGTGACGAGAGGATAATGGAGATTTTGAATCTCTGCGTACACTTTTGGACACTGGACACTTGTGGATTGTGTGAGGCCCACTGATATCTGAGCGCTATGTGACACGCTCGATGGCACAGCTGCCTGTGACCAAAGTGACGAGAGGATAATGGAGATTTTGAATCTCTGCGTACACTTTTGGACACTGGAAACTTGTGGATTGTGTGAGGCCCACTGATATCTGAGCGCTATGTGACACGCTCAATGGCACAGCTGCCTGTGACCAAAGTGACGAGAGGATAATGGAGATTTTGAATCTCTGCGTACACTTTTGGACACTGGACACTTGTAGATTGTGTGAGGCCCACTGATATCTGAGCGCTATGTGACACGCTCGATGGCACAGCTGCCTGTGACCAAAGTGACGAGAGGATAATGGAGATTTTGAATCTCTGCGTACACTTTTGGACACTGGACACTTGTGGATTGTGTGAGGCCCACTGATATCTGAGCGCTATGTGACACGCTCGATGGCACAGCTGCCTGTGACCAAAGTGACGAGAGGATAATGGAGATTTTGAATCTCTGCGTACACTTTTGGACACTGGACACTTGTGGATTGTGTGAGGCCCACTGATATCTGAGCGCTATGTGACACGCTCGATGGCACAGCTGCCTGTGACCAAAGTGACGAGAGGATAATGGAGATTTTGAATCTCTGCGTACACTTTTGGACACTGGACACTTGTGGATTGTGTGAGGCCCACTGATATCTGAGCGCTATGTGACACGCTCGATGGCACAGCTGCCTGTGACCAAAGTGACGAGAGGATAATGGAGATTTTGAATCTCTGCGTACACTTTTGGACACTGGACACTTGTGGATTGTGTGAGGCCCACTGATATCTGAGCGCTATGTGACACGCTCGATGGCACAGCTGCCTGTGACCAAAGTGACGAGAGGATAATGGAGATTTTGAATCTCTGCGTACACTTTTGGACACTGGACACTTGTGGATTGTGTGAGGCCCACTGATATCTGAGCGCTATGTGACACGCTCAATGGCACAGCTGCCTGTGACCAAAGTGACGAGAGGATAATGGAGATTTTGAATCTCTGCGTACACTTTTGGACACTGGACACTTGTGGATTGTGTGAGGCCCACTGATATCTGAGCGCTATGTGACACGCTCGATGGCACAGCTGTCTGTGACCAAAGTGACGAGAGGATAATGGAGATTTTGAATCTCTGCGTACACTTTTGGACACTGGACACTTGTGGATTGTGTGAGGCCCACTGATATCTGAGCGCTATGTGACACGCTCGATGGCACAGCTGCCTGTGACCAAAGTGGCGAGAGGATAATGGAGATTTTGAATCTCTGCGTACACTTTTGGACACTGGACACTTGTGGATTGTGTGAGGCCCACTGATATCTGAGCGCTATGTGACACGCTCGATGGCACAGCTGCCTGTGACCAAAGTGACGAGAGGATAATGGAGATTTTGAATCTCTGCGTACACTTTTGGACACTGGACACTTGTGGATTGTGTGAGGCCCACTGATATCTGAGCGCTATGTGACACGCTCGATGGCACAGCTGCCTGTGACCAAAGTGACGAGAGGATAATGGAGATTTTGAATCTCTGCGTACACTTTTGGACACTGGACACTTGTGGATTGTGTGAGGCCCACTGATATCTGAGCGCTATGTGACACGCTCGATGGCACAGCTGCCTGTGACCAAAGTGACGAGAGGATAATGGAGATTTTGAATCTCTGCGTACACTTTTGGACACTGGACACTTGTGGATTGTGTGAGGCCCACTGATATCTGAGCGCTATGTGACACGCTCGATGGCACAGCTGTGACAAAAGTGACTAGAGGATAAGGGAGATTGGATTGCTTTTAAAAAAGCAGTTTGCGGAGCAGTAGGTAAACAGCAATGCCAGCATGTCAGGAAGCCTTAAAAGGCAGCCCAACAACCAACAACACTGATACATCACAATATAGCCTCCCCTTGCACTGCACACACAGTGACTTGTGTGTTGTGCAGGCCAAATCGCTAGCAGCAGAAGCAGTTTTTTTGTCTTCTTCCCTGCCTAACGCTCTCCCTACAGAATCAGCAGCAACCTCTCCCTATACTAAGATCGGCAGAAGTAAGATGGCGGTCGGCGTGCATGCCCTTTTATACCCCCTGTGACGCCCACCAAAGCAAGCCAATCACTTGCATGCCCTTCTGAAAGATGGTGGTGACCCGTGCCTAGGTCATCACGTTGCCCACAGTGTCCGTGGATCCTGATTGGCTGAAAAAGAGCGCAAAACAAACTTTTGAAACGCGACTTTGGCGCGTAAGTCGCCGACTTCGTGGCCGACCTCATCCTAGGGTCGGGTTTCGTTTCTTGAAACCCGACTTTGCCAAAAGTCGGCGACTTTTGAATTTTTTCGACCCGTTTCGCTCAACTCTAGTAACAGCATATCCCGTGTGGAATCTACCAAACTCAATTCAGAGAAGGCATGATAAAGGCTTTCCATGGAAACCGGTGATCTTTCCTTATAGTTCATTATACCGTCTTTTAAGACATTGTAAAGAGGGTTGCATTATGCGGGATGCATCCGGTATCCACTGACAACAATAAGTACATAGTCCAAGGAAACACTGGAGTTCAGTTTCATCTTTTGGGAAAGAAAGGGAGCTGAAAACTATTTTTCTTTCTTCTGTGAGGTATCTGTCACCCTGAAGGAGACAGTGACCCAAGAATATCACTTGACCAAGGCAAAACTGAAGTTTCGAGGCCGAAACCCGACAGTTCAGATCTGCCAGATACTTGAGGAGGCTAACAGTGGCAGCAATGGCTTCCTGCTCCGTCCGTGCACAGAACAAAAGATCATCCACATACTGAAGCAGTGTGACCAGGGGGTAATTTAGCAGCCAGGGAAAAAGACACTCACTCATGTTTTTTTGCAAACTGGTTAGGACTGGTTTGGGCCCCTTGTGGCATAACTGTTCATGTTAACTGTCATCCCTGATAAGTGAATGCAAACAGAAACTGGCAATCTGTGTGTAACGGAATGCTAAATAAGGTATTGGCAAGGTTGATGACTGTAAACCAAGCAGCATCCTGGGGTATTTGGGACAAGAGAGTATGTGGATTAGGCACCACTGGAGTTTCCAGAACAGTAGTTGCATTAACTGCCCGTAGATCTTGTACCAGCCGGTACATAGGGGGTTGGCCAGGTGGGATCTTTTTCTTAACGGGAAACAAGGGCGTATTACATGGAGAAACACAGGGTACCAGAGCACCATTATCAAGTAACATTTGTATTTGTTCCTGGGGGCCACGCTCCCGATCATGTTTCAAAGGATATTGATGGTCTTTGGGAAAAGGGGCACCAGGTTTGAGAAACACTTTTACCGGTTCTACAGGCATTTTTCCTATATCATTTGGCCCTTTTGACCAAAGTTTAGATGGTATCTCTGAGAGGTATGGGGTGAGTCATTGATCCTCAGGCAATATTGGGGGTGGATCTGGGCCTATCAGGGCCATCATAACCGTAGGACGGGCATGCAAAATACAGACTTCCTCACTCTCTTCATCTGCATAAGGGTTATGTAATGTAAGAATCATCTGACTATCATCTTGGAATTGTATTCTGGAGCGGAACTGTGATAATAAATCTGCCCCTAGTAAATTTACTGGACATGTGGAAGAGATTATGAACTGAGCAGTAACCTCGGGAAAGGGTCCCACAGGGATGGGTTTTGTAAGAGTATGTTTATTGGGTCTGCCATCTACTCTGAATAAAACAAGCTCTTGATCTGAGAATTGAATAGGGATATCCGTAGATAGATACATCTGATGATTTGATTATAGAATTGGCCGCACCTTCAGTATGGACAATTATCAGGATTTTGGGGCTGTCCGTAACCGGGGTATCCTCTAGGGTTTCCAGTATTTAGGTTACGATTGGAAAGGGAAACTTGAGGGTAGCATCTACCAGCGGGGTATGACAATCTCTCTGAAAGTGACCGAGTCAGCCACAACACCAGCATTGCAGACGAGAATTGGCACAGCGAATCTGGGGAGTAAAGTTCCCAGTCATAGGATTGGAAAAGATATTGGAGTAGGGAGCTGAGTTTGTGTATGGTTGGAGGACGGAAGCTGGAGTTTGCTGTGTGTGCCACTGAAAAGAAACAAGCTGTCTGTTTGCAGCTGCGGTGGGGGCGGTGGGGGATGTGGTGGGGGCTGTAACTGCCGCAGCTGCTGGTTTGTTTTTCGATTTTCCCGTTAATACAGAGCGGGTTAAATTTTTCTGAAAACATTTTTTTTCTACTTTTAATGCATCATCGGGAGTCTTTCTGGCACATTACTCTCAATCACTTTCTCACACCACAGTCACTTTCTTGCACAACAAAACATCCAGTCCTTGTCATAATAATAGGCAATTTTCCTTTTTCAACATAGCAGTAACAGAAACAATCAGAATTCACTTCCTTTTCCACGCGGATTTGTCTAAATCCACAGGTAAATCCACAGGTCCAAATACCTGCAGTTTATCTGCGGATTTTCTGCGTTTTTCCCCTGCGGTTTGACACCTGTCATGGAGCAGGTGCCAAACCGCTGCGGAATCCGCACAAAGAAGTGACATGCTGCGGATTTAAAACCGCAGCAAATCCGCGCGGAAAATTCCACAACATGTGCACTGCAGTTTTCATTTTACATAGATTAAAAGGGTACTATACAGTGCAGCAGAAACTGCTGAGGATCTGCAGGGCCAATTCTGCTGTGGATCCGCAGCAGAATCCGCAACTTGTGCACACACCCTAACAACTTCATCACACAATTCACGTGCCAAGCCATGGAAATCTTCTTTTTCTTCCACGGAAACATGATTCTCTCCTTTAGAGCTAAATATCCTTACTTCAGTTGCGCACAGTACTGGAGCGGCCGTTCAGTCTGTTTCACTGGGTCTATCCCACTCTGGGATGCCCAAAATTCCAACATGGCACTCAGTGAAAGGAGGAGGGTGTCTTAGACTATCCCTCCGGACACCTCTGGTTATATATATTTATATATATTCCTGAGTTACGTATCCTACCCAATCTTCGATCACCTCACCACTCCTGATACTAACAGTGATCCGGATTTCAGAATATTTTGACTATAAAGAGAGCCACAATCACTGGTCAATCCGGGGTGTCCATTCCTTATGAGGTACGGTTCGAACACTGGGCCCCCAATGGGACTGCACCTCTATATGATTCCACCCAAGAATCACCCCACCATCAAGGACAAACCTCAGATCCTCTTTGCAGCAACAAACACAGGAAAACCACACCAACAGTCAGTCTGATCAGTATAACTGCCAACCTACCATGGTTGTCGTGGGTGATGATGAGTCCCAATTTTCCAGTGCCTGTGTCCGGTCTGAGGGTCCTTTGTCTTGTTGTTCTCCGGGGGCAGAGGTGTCCCTATTCAGGGGCCCCCACGTTGGGCAGCCAGCTGTTGAGGTAGCTATTGAGGATCAAGTGACCCTTCACGGTTGACCAACTGATTTCCAAATTAATCCACAGGGCGTTGCTAGCAACTGAGAATGACCAGACGGAGACGTGTGTCTCTGTATGGGAGAATCAAGGCAGATCGCTAACCTGTTTATTATGTCACCTCTTTTATAGTATTTTGCTTAATTATGCAAAGTACACAGCTACCAATAACATCGTCATAACACATTTACTTTATAAACCAATAGTATTGCAAGAAAACCAGAAACTACCTTCATGTCTCTAGCTACGTGATGTAGAGAATAGAACAATAGCACATTCATCAGGGTCTCATATCTTATATCTTGTTCGGACTGGGACAGTCTGGTTTCATTACAGCCGTGAACTTTCCCCTAGTTACAAAATTTAACTCGTGAACAACAAAATGGCGTCGCAAGCACAAAAATGGAGTCTTTGAGAACAAGATGTCCCGTACATCTAAATTCTGTACTTCACAATTTTGCTTCTGTCCTTTCCATTCTTCATCCTTTTTTGCTTCTGTGCAACTTCCTATGTTTTTCAAATAATTTTTATTAATTTTTCATAAGGGAAGGAAGGGTGAACAAAAAAGAAAAGGGAATAATATAAAACTTAGAGAACTCTTTTATAATAGATGCTTTGCAAAACATGTCATACAATATACTTCGTAAACATTAAACATTTTACTGTTGTATTTATCTTAATAGTATTAAACTAAAGAATAAACTAACCTAACACTACTACCAATCCAGACTTAAAGCTTAACCTGAGTCGCATTCCTGTAGGAACCATAAGCAGCTTATTGTAACTACAAAAATTTTGAGTTCCACCGAGCCCACTTTGTGTGGTATTTATTCAAAGAGTTGCTATTAAAAGCAAATCTTTCTTCTGTAGAGCTATGGAAACGTAATGTGTCTAGAATATCTGAGAAGGAAGGGATATCTGATTTTTTCCAAAAAAATGCTAATGAATTTTTTATAGTTAGAAAGATGTGAATCATTATATATTTGGTTGAAGGATTGATACTCTCCAGATCTAAAGAGAGAAGTACCATCTGCGGGGTTACAGTAATTTCACTATCATGTAAAGTATTAATATGGATTTTGACTTCCTTCCAGAGGATTTTTAGTTTTGGACAGCTCCAAAAGATATGATATAAATTGCCAGGGTTTCCACATCCTCTCCAACATTGGGATGAGATCTCCTGATTAATATGGGATAGCCGTATAGGCGTATAGTACCATCTATTCATTACTTTATAAAAGGACTCCTGCAAGGCCATAGAAATAGTAGACTTATAGGTATGCCTAATGGCGTACTCCCATTGTTCTGGTTGAACTATAATATTTAAATCAAGCTCCCATTAGTGCATATAATTGTTTTTTGAAAAGGATGTATCTTTGTTAAAATGTGAGTAGATATTTTTAATACTCCATTTAAACTGATGATTAATATTAACTAGTAATGAAGAGACAATTTCCAGATTCTTAGCCCTGCTGCGTAACAGCTTTTTAATATTCTCTTTTACCGTGAAAAAAGAATATATTTCTGACGAGGGCAGATGATATTTGGATTTAAGCTCACTAAAAGTACTAAACTCTTTCCCATCCCATAAGTCTCCAACTTTTTTTATGCGTACCTCATCCCAGGTATCTGGTATTGAGAAATTGTAAATCTGGGCCAAGAAGGAGAGAGGGAGTCTTCTAATCATATCCTCCTTATTCTCTTTCCTATGTAGCTTAGTCAGAATGTTCCAGGCCGAGAATATGGCCTGGAGGATTGGATGGTGGTGCTCCTTCTGCCGAGATTCCAATAAGTAACTGAAAAGAAGTTTTGGAATGGAATTATAATTTATTTGGGCTCTTTCTATATCCAGCCATGCCGGATGCGAACTCTCTTTGAACCAATCCTGACTGAGTTTGATGAGTGTCGCTTGGTAGTATGACCAGATATTGGGCAAAGCGAGTCCGCCATGTCTCTTTGTTTTGTATAAAATATCCGCTGCAATCCTTGCCTTTTTATTTTTCCATACAAAGAGCTGAATTAAAGTCTGAATTTTTGTTATAAACGAGACATGTATGTTTAAAGGGATAGTTCTAAATAAATAAAGAATTTTTGGTAAGATGAAGACCTTTACCACTAAAATTTTTCCTAGTAGGGTCAGGTCGTGAGTTTTGAATCTATGGAAATCTTTGGAAATAGTTTTAATAAGGTTATCTATATTGGTGGGGATAATGGATTTAAGTTTAGTGGTAATAGTGATACCCAAATAAGTAATTCCCTTTTCTTCCCATACAAAATTGGATTGCTTTTTGATTTTTTCAATTACCGTGTTATTTAGATTGAAGGGTAGAATTTTTAATTTCTCTGCATTGATCTTAAAGTAAGAAACTTTTGAGAATCGGTCTAGGACCTGGGTCAAAGCTTTTATTGAGTTTATTGGATCTGAGATTGAAATGATAAGGTCATCAGCAAAAAGTGTTATCTTATGCTGACATTGCTGTGTTTTGATGCCAGATATAGAATTATGACTCCTAATTTTTTCAGCCAGGGGCTCAACCGCAAGGGCAAATAGTAAGGGTGATAAAGGACAGCCCTGCCTAGTGCCATTTGAGATGTGGAATTGCGTAAAGAGATGGTTGTTAATATAAATTCTTGCATTCGGTTGAGAATACAGGGAAAAGATTGAGGAGATAGATTTATTATCAAAGCCAAAATTAAATAAAGAAGTTTTTAGATACTGCCAATTCAGTCTATCGAATGCTTTTTCTGCATCTAGACTTACGAGCATAGAGGGGATGTTTGATGTCTTTATCAGATTAAGCAAATTTATAATTCTTCGCGTCCCATCTGAGGCCTGCCTGCCCGAAATGAAGCCAATTTGGTCTTTTCTAACCAGGTAAGGCATGATATTTTTTAGACGCTCTGCAAGGACTTTGGCATATAACTTAATATCACCATTTATTAGCGATATGGGTCTGAAATTTTGGACTTTTTCCATGTCTCCAGTATCTTTTGGTATCATTATTATAGATGCTTCCAACATGTCTGCAGGGAATGCTCCTAAATTCGAGGCATGGTCGAAAAGGGTTTTCAAATGAGGTGAAATAATATCTGAGAATATTTTAAAATATTCGTTTATAAACCCATCTGGGCCGGGAGACTTCAGTGATTTAAGTTTGGTTATAGTGCCTGCTATTTCTTTCACACTGAAAGGTGAATTTAATAGCTCTAAATCTGAGGGAGTTATCTGTGGAAGGTTTAGGTCAGAGAAGAAAGAGTCTATGGCAGCTTGATCTGGGCTAGGCATTGCAGAGTCAGACTTTAGACTATAGAGCTTGCTAAAATATTCTGCAAATACATCTGCAATGTCCGAAGGATGGTGTTTAAGAGCTCCTGAGGAAGATCTAATTTTCTCTATTCTCCTATGTATGCGTTCTTGCTTTAGTTTGTTAAGCATGCATCTAGTTGGCTTATTCGTGGACGTATAAGCATTAGATTTGGATGCCCGAATAATTGAGTCATACTCTGTTAAGAGTTCCGCCCTAAGTTCCTGCCTTAGCTTCATCAGTTCTAAGTGAATGGCATGAGATGGATAGTCAGATTTATTTTGTTGATCCTCTTTTAT
This sequence comes from Dendrobates tinctorius, assembly GCF_039654945.1. NCBI lineage: Eukaryota > Metazoa > Chordata > Amphibia > Anura > Dendrobatidae > Dendrobates > Dendrobates tinctorius. Next base: position 7,160,582 of record NW_027361726.1, read on the forward strand.
TTTTATTTGAGATTGCAGGTTGGAAATTTTTTCCCTTCTTTTTTTTTTATGCCTAGCTGAAAGTTGCATTAAGCAACCTCTAATGACCGCTTTGTGCGCTTTCCATAGTATAAATGGGTCAACATCTGATGAGGAGTTTTCAAGGAAGTAGTTATCAATAGTATTCCTAATTATCTCTCTATATTCTGGGATTTTTAGCAATGTCAGGTTGGTTTTCCAAAGAAATGTATTTTTTATCGGGGGACCTAGAATAAATTCCCCCATAACTGGGGAGTGGTCAGAGAATGATTTGTTTAGTATTTCAAGCTTTTTGAATTGAGGTAATGAGAAAATATTAGTTAAGAAGAGATCAATTCTGGACGATGTTTTATGCACATCTGAATAATGTGTAAATTCTCGTGAGGTTGAATTGAGACATCTAAAGACATCGAAAAGTTCATTTTGGGTGATCCAGTTATTTAGAGTTGGAGCCAAATGACGTACGGTAGACGAGGAATCCATATTTCCATTTGGCACTATATTGAAATCCCCTACTATTAGTAGCTCTCCCCTCTTGGCGGCTTCTATTTTTTTAATAAGTTTATTAAAGAAGGGAAATTGTCTCTTACTTGGAGCATACACATTGACTATTGTACATATTTTACAATTTAGGCTGCAAATCAGGATGTGGAATCTACCCTGAGGATCAATCTCCTCACTGATCAGTTGGAATGGGATATCTTTGCTTATAATTGTGATAACTCCTGCCCTTTTTTTGTCATTAAGTGATTTGTACATGTGGGGGTAGTTTTTGTGTTGGAAGTAAGGGTGGCCATCCCTGGCTAACTTGACCTCCTGGAGGCAAATAATATCAGCCTGTGTTTGTTTTATCTCTTTCCAAGTGGCAAAACGTTTGTACGGGCTATTTAAGCCTCTAACGTTGTATGATAGAATTTTTACTTTCATATTTGCTGCCTACGTTCCTACAAGTTATAAATTACAGTCTGGATGTGAACAATCAAAGAAGAATATCAAAGACTTTCTTAACTAAGCCTAAACCTGCTCAGTAATATTTCTAACAAAACTTTGTTCAACTCGAGTAGAGCTCTCCTGAGGGATCACACCTCCAGTGAGACCTCTCTCTAGTTTGGGGGAACAAACAAGAATTGTGGCAAAGAACCCGCCCAGTCACCCCAACACTATACGTAATAAGACCAAAGGCATGTAGACCATACCTACAAAGAGATTAAGGCATAGTGTTCATCCCTTATCTTTGTGGGCTAGTTCTTCTTGGAGGTAATGTACAAAGTCTAAACCCTCTTCTATTGTAAATAGAGGGATATTTTTTCCCTTGTGCCAAATCAGCAATTTAGTCGGGAATCCCCATCTATAGGGAGTTCCCAGATCTCTAAGTTTGGACGTTACTTCTCCAAAAGCCTTTCTAGCCTCCATTGTGGCTTTTGAGAAATCCGAGTAAATTTTGAGGTTGTTATATGGAGGTGGAAAGGACCCCTTTTCTCTAATGGATTTCAAGATTAGTTCTTTCGTTTGGAAAAAATGTAAGCGCAAGATAGTATCTCGCGGTTTGTCAGCGGCGATGCCTCGTGGACGCGGCAGCCTGTGGATCCTGTCTATAGTGAGCTGTAGCTCAGATAGAGAAGGAGCTGTTTTTTAAAAAAGGGACTTGGCATAATCTGCAAGGTCATTCTGCAAGACATTTTCAGGGATTCCCCTGATCTTAATATTGTTTCTTCTGCTCCTATCTTCTAAGTCAGTTATTTTTGATCTCAGGGATAGGAGCTCCATTTTTAATTCCAAATTTTCTTTTGCCAGGGATTCTGATTTATTTTCCACTTTTATTATTCTTGCCTCATTGCTTTCAAACCTCTGTGTGAAGCTCCTACATACGTCTTGTAGGGAGTCTTTGTTCGCCTCAAAGCCGAGTCTAATAGACTCGGTCAGGGCTTTGCAGAAATTAGCTATGAATCCCTCAGTAGCTACCTTGTTCGATGTCAAAAACTTATCAAAATTGATTGGTAAAAATGAAGGATCTGCCAAGTCAGTAGACTCCGGGCACCCCCTTTTTGGTTGTGGTTTAGTAGGACTATGGTTGGGGGAGCAACTATGCGACGCACAGGTTGAACCCGTTGCTCGAGGGCTGCCTCCCAAAGCTGCCTCCTCTGGTCCCATCCTTTTATATGACTTAGAGCTGTCCATCTCCTCCTCCAAAGATATCTGCCCCCCTACATTAATATCTATAGAGCATGCGTTTTGTGGGGGACCATGTGTCTCATTTTGAGATTTTGGGTCCAGAGGTCTTTGGTCCAGCCCTTTTTGTATTACTTTACTGTAAGATGTCATATATAAATTTTTTTTGAGGGTGTTAGAGGTCATATTTCCTTTTTTTATAGGAGATCTGGACCTAAAGGAGTTAATAGATTTTAAAGAATCTGATGTTGGACTTGTATTATTGGGACCCCTGAATTTTGAAGCCCTAGCAGTGGAGGAGTCCCTCTTTTTTGTGGATTTAACTCTATTGGCCCCAGTTTCCATTTACAGGGCTCCTGTCGCAGGTTCACAGTATGAGCTATTTTATAGGGTCTTCCTTCTGAAAGCAATTTAGCAAGTCACAGTCCTAGAAATCTTATAGTTCCAACAGTACATTAAACCCCACATATAATTCCTAGGAACTCAATGGTTTTCTTCAGAATAAATGTTTTGACCACTGCGGGAGGGGATTATTACTTATTTCGCTTATTAGGAGAAAGCAATCCTACAATAAGTAAGTTAGTCACTGTATATGTAAAAAGGCACTATATAAGTACTATAATAACAGTTCAGTTCGAAGAAATTAGAAGGACTTCAATGTTATCCTTCTGCAACAGATGGCAGTGTTGTAAATAATATCTTTCTCTATTTAACTGCTTGATCTATTAAGCACATATATGTAAATATGCCAGGGACGATGAGGAGTTCATAGAATATATGAATTCAACACAGTATGGCTGTGTTATACTAGTTATCTCAGTCCAGTTATATCGCTGACCTCTGGCTCACGCTGAATCAGGCTGATTTCTGCCTCCCAAATCAGTTCCTATGTATCTCCTAACCTACCTCAGGGTCACCAGTTTTAATTGTATGGTTTATCAATCACTGCCTGACCCTAGGTTTAACAATAGAAGTGTACTCTGAAGCAGCCAAGCTGTTTCACCTTCTGTTTATTTACAGGGGATTAATGTCAGCCTCTCAGTTATGCCTCTGCTGCTGCCACTCACAGCCTCTCTGGTCCTTATTCAGCAGGTGTCACCGCCATTTTCCTGCCTTATGTCTGGTCTCTGGCTTCTCCTTTTGTCTTGCCGTGCTCAGTGTCTCCAGAGCACTGCTTTCTTCCACAGGTCCCTCCGTCCTTTCTTTACCACAGACCCGACTCACAGCCGCTTCCTGGATCTTGTTGCTTCGTCGCCACTGCGCGTGAGGTAATTCTGCATGTGAGGTAATTCCCTGTCAGCTGGTGAGCAGGCTTTTCCCGCCGCTTCTTTTCTCTCACCACTGCCAACTTCAGGGGTCTGTAACTCTATAAATAGCTCCTCAAATTCTCTGGAAATGGAGGTAGATGGTCCTCAGGGGTATGTGAATATTTTTTTCAGGTACTCTGGGGTAAAGGTCTTCTGTTGCACCGTGAAGGTCGCTTTATTGGGATGACTGTACAGGAGCCCAGCGCTCAAGCTGCCACCATCTTCAGCGCTCAAGCCACGCCCCTCGCAACTTCCTATGTTGACCTTTTTTCTTCTATTCTTTTTTGCTTCTTTTATTCATTTTCCTTCTTATTTCATTCACTTTTGGGAAGGTATTCAACCAGGTCTTGTGCAATGGCTGCAGGGGATAACGTGAGGTTAATATCCTGAAGCTTTTTTGGAACATGATGATATCAACTGTTAAGAATGTTTAGAGTGGGATTTTTCTATCCATAAACATTGTCTGTCCAGACCTTGGAGGGAAGATGGAGCAAGTTAATGTCTCAGATGCCAGTTCTGCTTTCACAGATTAGATTCTTAAGTTTTCATTAAAATGATTCTTCTTCAAAGAAGAAAGACTTGAATATGTGATAAAGCTTTTCCTTATAATTGGGGATGTGGCTATCTATAACAAAAAATGAAGTATCAGTTATTTAATTTCTTTAATAACCCATACCATGAGCAAGATACACCATGAATATGACACATGGAGCCTTATTTCTATCATATCCACAGAACATACCCTATATGTATTACCTAGGGGGGAAATGAAATGCAAAAATGTGGCAGGAAAGAATGAAGAAAGAATGAGAGCAAGGAAATAGAGGTGATTAAAAAGGGTTGAATGGGAGTAAGGAAAGGTAATACCATAGGAAAAAAAAAAAAGGTATGATGGAAGGAAGCATGAAAGAATAGTAAGATTACAGGTAGGAAGAGTAAAGAAAAGAGAAGGAAGGTAGCAGGAAGGGAAAGAATGTAGGTTATAGTTTACACGGAAAATATAAACCACACTGTGTTTCATAAAAGCTCTGCCAGGTAGATTGTGTCCTATCAATGACTTTACATTAGTGCCCACAACAGAAAACTACAATAATATTCTGTCATCTAATACTCTGTTTACAATGCTATCCACTTACATTTAACAACAGGTTAAACTTGGTGAGTTCATGTATTTTCAACTATGTATCTATATACTGTAAATAATTCTCAAATGTTTCTGAAAAATTGACAATTAAAAGCTTGGTCCATCTAAAATTCAACAAAAACCCTAATTATACTTATCTGTGTAAGGGAAATAGAAAGGCTGGAGGGCACCACTGCACGGGATCACCCGTACATGCTAGTAATGAATAACTAGAAACAGCAAAAGTAGCATGTACATCTCAGGAATCACCAGACAACAGTTGTAAAAATATAATTGTACTTGATTGTTATACCAAAAACACACTGAGAGACGTTAAAAACATTAAAAAATGCAAAAAATGCAATAAAGAGAATACAAGAAACCCCCAATAGGGTTAAAAGACCCCTGCCAGAGACCCCCACCAAGACAGTCTCTAAGGAGGAAGAATAAATAACACTATAGTCTTATACACATAACTCAGTAAATGAAGCCACAGCTAACACACTGTCAAAAATACACAAGAGCTGCAGGGCAAAAGTGAAGCAATGAAGGAGCATTTTGCTGAGTGCAAGGTATATAATACAACTCCAAAATGCGGAGAGGCAGAACGCCAAATGCAACCTGTACCCAGGGAATGAAGACCTGCATCAGATCAAAATGGCAAGTAACGCTCAAGCAGAGTATAGTCAAAGTAGTGAGGAAGGCAGGGGCCCAAGGATACCCGACGCGTTACGCCAGAGAACCTGGCTTCATCAGGGGCAGAACCCAGTATGTATACAGGCGTATTATAAATACCTTATGCGAGTCATGCTCGCCAGAGAACAGCTGGAGATTGGGGGTGTGTTGAGAGCCGAGTGCTGAGGCCGGCGTGTGATGCAGGCGGAAATCGTCAAAGGCCTTCATCTATGCAGACTCAGGGGCGGCAGTGAGTTCACCGCCAAGGTGTTCAAAGATAGCTGAGAAATTATTCAATGCGCATGCGCTGGTCCGTGCACGCGCAGTTCCTACATGCCCGTACTAAGTAAATAGTGGGGGGAGAGAATACTTAGAGATCGCCACATGCGCTTTATACCGCGTGTTCGTGGCATTATAATTAATCGATGTAAAAAGAAGGCGAAACTAATCCCCAATACAGACGTGCAGATCTGAACCCACACAACCCCAAACATGTGTGGCAGAGCATGCCAAATCACAAAAGCAAGTACAAGGGCAGAGTACATATAAAATTAGATCAGTCAAAGATATTTAGAGATATAAATACTAAAAAAACATGGCTTTTTAGCAGATAGAAACTAGTTCATCTGCAATAGATATAGAATAATTGGAAGGAATACAGCCAATCTGTTCCAGTGGAATATACCCAGTTTCACTTATCAACACTAAATTACAGAAGAGATATACATACATATAACAGTTTTTTTTTTAAATAAAAGTATAAAATGGAATCATGCAGATTTGGCACAAAGGCCCTAAATAAATATGTTCAAAAACACTAAAAATGATAATTTCATGCATTTAAGAGATTTTAGTGAAGCATAATCCAAGTATCCTGTGAAAAGGGAAGCCAAATAACAAATCTTTCTTCATACTGGGGATCCAGCATCCAGATAGTTTTACTAATTTCTTGTTGCATGCCGGGGCCTGGTGTAGAATTTCCAAATGATGTTCCCGATATATACCATAAAGCAAAATCTGGGAGGAAAAGGACAAAAGGAATGAAGCATAATACAGACAAATAGCAAAGATCTGCAAATACAGCAGGGGCAAAGATAATACAAGGGATAATGGAGGAAGGTTTAAAGCTGTTTACAGAAGCCAGTGAAGAGAAGATCCTGATTAAGGCCATGGGGGGGTGAGGCTCTTAAGATTGTGGATCCATTTCGATTCACATCTAAGAAGTTTTTTAGCCAGATCCCCCCCTCTTATGTTATCCAACACTACCACCAGGCCCATCACCTTTAGTCCCGTTGTTCGTCCCTGTTGGACATCTAGAAAATATGATGCTACTGATGAAATATTCTTGCCTTTTTCCCGGTCCTTTTTGGCCGTAGAGACATTGGAAAGGTGTTGTTGTATCCTCCTGAGGAATTCTTGTGTAGTCTGTCCTACATACACTCTGGGACAATTGCAGATTAGGGCATAGACCAAATTCCATGTCTTACAATTAAAAAAGGTCCTGCTAGGTCTAATCTGAAAAGGAAAGACAAAGAGTGTAAAACCATCCTGGGCAACCATCAATTGACATACGTTGCAGTTCCCGCAGGTGTAAGTGCCATAAATCCTAGTCCCCCTATTCAATCTAACTGTTGGACGGACATAATGGCTATGACATAGCCAGTCCTTCAAATTCCTAGCTCGCCTTGCTATCAAATTAGGGGCGGTTGAGATGTGTGGGCACAATTTGGGTTCACTCAACAAGATCCCCCAACTGCGGTTCAAGATTTTTCGTATGTCTTGCCACTGGTTGCTAAAAGTGGTGACGATGCCCAGTTGTCTGGAGGACTCACCTGGCTTCCTTTGAAGTAATTCTGGACGTGTACTCCTTTTCTCTCTTTGATAAGCCGTAGAGAACTTTTTTGGGATAACCGCGATTTTTAAACTGGTCTGTCAGTTTTCTACCCTCAGGGTGAAAATCCAACATACTGCTGCAGTTACGTCTCAATCGCAAGAATTGACCTGTAGGGATACCATTTCTGAGATGTCTGGGATGGAAGCTGGTGTAATGCAAAAGGCTATTGGTAGCTGTTGGTTTACGAAACAAATTTGTGGAAATATACGAACCCTCAACGGTGAGTCTGAGGTCCAAAAATTCCACAGAAGTGGATGAGATGTTGGAAGTCAGCCTGATATTGAATGGGTTAACATTCAGCTCCATGATGAAGTTTTTGCGGCTCTCTTCGGACCCTGTCCAAAACATTACAACATCATCAATGTATTGTAACCATTGAAAGCAATGGAGATGAAAATCCTTGTGTCGATACACAACTAGCTCATCCCACCACCCAAAAAAAGGTTTGCGTAAGAGGGAGCACACTGTGCTCCCATAGCGGTACCTGTGGTTTGTCTATAGAAATTTCTACCAAAGACAAAGAAATTTTTGTGCAGGACAAAATGCAATAGATTGCGAAGAAACAGATCATGGTCCCTATCCCCTGTAGATTTTTACTCTAAGAAGTGGGAGACAGCTTCTAAGCCGAGATCATGGCTAATACTTGTATATAGGGACTCGACATCAAGCGTGACTAAAAATGTATGTGATGGAATACTAAGGTCACCAAAAAGTTGGATCAGATGTGTCGAGTCCCGTATAAAAGATTGAAGTGCCATGGCCAATGGTTGCAAATAGTAGTCATGGTATATACAAGGTTTTTCCAATAGTCCCCTATACCCGAGACTATAGGCCTACCTGGGGGACTGTCCAAAGACTTATGTACCTTTGGCAGAAGGTAGAAAGTCGGTGTCACAGGGTCATCCGTGGTCAGGAATTCAACTTCCTTTTTGCTAAGGATACCACGTTGTGATGCTTGTCCAATCAAACGGTCCAATTTGTCCTTAAACACCTCTGTGGAATCCGCTGGGAGATGAGTGTAACAAGAAGAGTCCTGTAGCTGTCGTGTTACTTCCTGTAAGTAAAGAGAATTAGGCCATAAAACTATATTATCTCCCTTGTCTGCTTCACGGACTAAAAAATCTTTGTTGTTCTGGAGGTCTCAAATTGCTTTGTACTCTGTCTTAATCAAATTCTGATTCCTGTTGCCATCAAGACGGAGATCTTGGATGTCCCAGCATACGTTATTAAAAAAGATATTAACTGCCGGGAAAAGAGAGAGTACAGGGGTGGCCTGTGAGGGAAGTCGGCCCGTGAACTTTCTTCTTGGAGATGTCCCTTCATTCTCCTAAAGAAGATCCAGCAGGTCTGCCTTCCTCAGTACTTTGACTATTCGCTGCTTGAGCATTACTTGCCATTTTGATCTGATGCAGGTCTTCATTCCCTGGGTACAGGTTGCATTTGGTGTTCTGCCTCGCCGCATTTTGGATTTCTATTATATACCCTGCACTCAGCAGAGTGCTCCTTGATTGCTTCACTTTTGCCCTGCAGCTCTTTCAGCGTTTGCCCATGTGTATTTTTGACAGTGTGTTAGTTGTGGCTTCATTTACTGAGTTATGTGTATGAGACTATAGTGTTATTTATTCTTCCTCCTTAGAGACTTTCTTGGTGGGGTTTCTGGCAGGGGTCTTTTAACCCTATTGGGGGTTTCTTGTATTCTCTTTATTGCATTTTTTGCATTTTTTAATGTTTTTAACGTCTCTCAGTGTGTTTTTGATGTAACAATAAAGTACAATTATATTTTTACAATTGTTGTCTGGTGATCCCTGAGATGTACATGCTCCTTTTGCTGTTTCTAGTTATTCATTACTAGCATGTACGGGTGATCCCGTGCAGTGGTGCCCTCCAGCCTCTCTATTTCCCTTACACAGATGAGTATAATTAAGGTTTTTGTTGAATTTTAGATGGACCAAGCCTTTAATTGTCAATTTTTCGGAAACATTTGAGAATTATTTACAGTATATAGATACATAGTTGAAAATACATGAACTCACCAAGTTGAACCTGTTGTTAAATGTAAGTGGATAGCATTGTATACAGAGTATTAGATGACACAATATATTATTGTAGTTTTCTGTTGTGGGCACTAATGTAAAGTCATTGATAGGACACAATCTACCTGGCAGAGCTTTCATGAAACACAGTGTGGTTTATATTTTCCGTGTAAACTATAACCTACATTCTTTATTTACATTTATTGCATTTTTTGCATTTTTAATGTTTTTAACATCTCTCAGTGTGTTTTTGGTGTAACAATAAAGTACAATTATATTTTCACAATTGTTGTCTGGTGATCCCTGAGATGTTCATGCTCCTTTTGCTGTTTCTAGTTATCTGTGTAAGGGAGCATCACTTGAATTTCCCAAGGCATCTACCAGTATTAACAGGAGCTTCTGTCTCCTAATTGTGTATGTTTTAAGACTTGCATATGAATAAACAGGCATTAACAACCCAATCAAGAGCTCCAATAAAGAGAATTCCAGACCACGTCAATAATAAACATCTCTGTGCACAATACCAAGTGGTTTAAATGTATTATCTATCTATGCACAATTTGTTTGAGTTGATGGACCTCCTAAGCTTAGTTGCATGGGAAAAAAAATAATTGCAACCCAAAAAAATTAAAGTCCATTTCTCTGGTTTAGTTAATGAAGTTAGTGTTCCAAGATTGGCACTCCCTTTTCATGTGCAGCCAAAATCATTTTGAAAAGGGAGGACCAAAGGTGAAGAACCCATTAAAGTAAAAGCATATCTGTTATTTAAAGTTTGATTTTTATTTTAATTTTGGGTGAAATTCACTTGAAAAACAAAGTTGTTATTAAATTACATAACATAGAAATTTCACATATTGTTGTGCACACTGAAATTGTACAAAGAACTATTATTTCCATCTGGAAAATAAGGTAATTAGCTACATATAAAAAAAGGCTTTTTTAAAGTATCATTTAGCTTGTTCTGGAGTAAGGGGAGCTGAATTCCATAGACTTAATTAGATGTTTGAAATAACGAGCAAAGTTTTATTTTTGCCCCAACTGAATAGCAATGGGATGCTAATATGGGCACCTGAAGAGCCTGTTAGAGGAGGACATGTAATACTCTGCATGAGAATTCAATGAGACTGGAGGAGAAGGTCACATCAGGGGAAAAATGTAAGAAAATGAAAGACATATGCTGGCCCAGTAACTAAATAAATTCTCTCTTGATTTATATTGACAAGCCACAGTTAGTTGCTCCTTGATCTGAGGAAGCTTTCCCACCGTGTTCCTCTAGGTAAGAACACGTAAGCATTTCCCTTCTGCTTAAAGACTGGAACAATTTCTAAATGATTGTGTAAGGCTTCCGTAAGCTGAGCTGGATTTGTCCATGGAGATGTAAAATGTTCTAAGTGACATGATGATATATGAAGTTGACTTGGATTCTTGAGCTTAGTCTACTGCCCATCAGTTAAGAACTAGAAAGAAAGAAACATCAATTTGATTGATGTATGTTTAAAACAGCTGGGATGTGAACTGATTTTCCCCAGTGATACAAATTGTCTTGTCTTCATCGGAAAGTCATGACTAATATTCCAGAAAAGCTCATTTGACAAACATACCTTCCTGAAATAAGATTTCTGTGGAAACAGCAGATGGGTAAGCCATGACCTGTTCCAGTACTGGTGGTCCAAGTTACTTAAGTAAACTTTTGGATGCAGATCTCCGCATTTGGTGGACCAACTCCCTAATTTAATTTTTTGCTCTTATGATTTGTTCATTTTGCCAGAACTTTCTCCTTGTAAGCAATATCCTGGCCATTATAATGGATTCATTCCTACTATTTAGGGTATTACATAGTAAATAGACAATGAAAAATATCTTTCAATGTCTTATTATTAGTGATGAGCGAGTAGCATCGCTGATCGAGTCTCCCTGAGCATGCTTGGGTGGTCTCCGAGTATTTTGGCGTGCTCAGAGATTTAGTTTTTGTAGTCTCAGCTGCATGATTTGCGACTTGAAGACAGGTTGAATACATGTGGGAATTCCCTAACAAACAGGCATTCCACACAAGTATTCAAGCTGTCTAGCAGCCGCAAATCATGCAGCTCAGGCAACGAAAACTAAATCTCTGAGCACGTCAAAATCGGGAGACCCGAGCAACGAGTATACTCGCTCATCACTACTTATTATCCAAAACCCCAAGACCAGTGATGTACAAAAAACGAAGAGAGCCCCCAAAGAAGAGATCAAAATTAGACCTTTATCAAGGGCTGCTTGACAATACCACAATCGTATTCATATAAAATAGTAGGTCCATGTGCCATGATCCAGTGAAAAGAGGGAACAGACTAAGAAACATCAATCGCGCCTCTAATGATGTTTCATAACCTTGAACAAAAGTGTCTGTTGTTGGTCTGAAGGACATGGAAAAGGTGGAGATGGGGACAAAGTCCCCTCTCTGTAGGTGATTTCAGCTATGTGTTTACTGGTTGATGCCGTTTTGATAAAATCTCTGTTTTATCTGCTGCAGATCCACAAGTTTGCGAAATACTCTATTCCATCCTGCCAACACCACTGATTGGTAGATTTCTGTGTAAACTGTGTATAGGCAGAAGCTTCCAATTATTGAGGGGGCATGGTTGGATTACTTAGCAGCAGGTTTATTAGTCCTCTAGTGATTATCCGCTGATTAAACAGTAATTTTATCAAAACTAAAGTACGGTAAGCAGCATAGAAAGTAAATCATTGCTGGAATCAGAGATTCTGTCTCTACATTATGCTTTTTTCAGATACGGTGACAAAAGCCTGGTGTCACACTACTTTTAACTTCGCCTCACTTTACTTTGCTAGCATTCAACAATTGGTCAACTCCTTAAAAAAAACAAAAAACAAATGTATTTTGTATTATTCATGAGGTGAATATATTTTCAACTTGCACCCACACAATAACACTTGAGTGATTTTTGAATCATGGCGCACACTTCCCATTATTGAATGATATGTACTTTATCCAGTCAGCAGGCATCTTCTCAACAGTCGAGTGCCGAGGTCATGTAAGGCCACACTAGTTTTGTCAAGCGCTCACAGACAATACAGCTCAGCTGCTGGCATCTCACCTTGGATAACTCAATAGCTTTTCAGTGGAAAGAAATGATATTTAAGTTTGCTGTAAATATGTAGCACGTGAAATCAGAATCTGATTTATTTTCAGGGCATCTACAGTGCTGCTCCCCATTATTCCCACCCCTTCATTTTTTTCATAGAATGTACAATATCTTCAGAAATAAATCTAAATGTACCAAAGTTTTATCCTCAGGATTTTTTAATTAGTGGTCCAAAGTAATACAACAATAAAACATTGTTTTTCAACTTACATGTTACAAATTCAAAGAATAAACAGAATAAACATCATGTGCAGCAATAAAGGCACCTCTAATTAATATTTGGTTGCATGCCCTTTGGCATTGATGAGAGACACCAAACATTTCTTGTAGCCATCTATAAGCTTCTTGCACTTCTCAGTTGGTATTTTCTCCCACTCTTCCTTTGCAGTTTGTTCAAGCTCTTGAATGTCTGCAGGGTTCTTTTTCCCAGTGGCAGATTTCAGCTCACCCCAAAGATTTTCAATGGGATTGGTGTCAGGATTCATTGCTGGCCATTTTAAAACAGTCCATTTTTCTTTTTCAACCATCCCTGTGTACTTTTTGATATGTGCTTTGGGTCATTGTCCTGCTGGAGGACCCATGATCCTTTTTCAAATATTAACAACATTATTGAAAAACCAAATTTAACCCCTTTCTGACATTGGATGTAATATTCCATCCATGTGCCCTGGGCCTATTTGACCATGGACGGAATACTACGTCCGAGCGATCACCCACGCACTCAGGAGGTGTGCGGGCGATCGCCACGGCTGTCAGCTGACAATGACAGCTGACATCTGGCACTTTAACCCCTGAAATGCTGCGATCGAATACAATCATAGCATTCAGGAGCAGGCAGAGGGCTGACAGCGGAGTGATGCGGGGTCCCGATCATTGCCTTGGTGACCAGATGTCGTCATGATGACATCTGGGTCACTACAGCTAGGAAACTTGCTGATCATGCCCACTGCGAGATCAGCAAGTCTCTGCTAATAAAGAGCTGACAGTTTCTATAGCATGGAGATGCTGCTTCATCTCCATTCTGCAGAAGTGATCAGCCTACAAAAAATGATTGTCCCATAGTGGGACAAAGAAAAAAAGTTAGAAAAAGGTAAAAAAAAATTAAAATATTTGTACAAATATTTTAAAAAAACATTAAAAATAATAATAATAAAAAAAAAGATATTGTATCTCAAAATCCGTATTTGAATTAACCCCTTCACCCCCAAGGGTGGTTTGCACGTTCATGACCGGGCCAATTTTTACAATTCTGACCACTGTACCTTTATGAGGTCATAACTCTGGAACGCTTCCATGGATCCCAGTGATTCTGACATTGTTTTCTCGTGACATATTGTACTTCATGTTAGTGGTAAAAATTAATTCAAATAACTTGCGTTTATTTCTGAGAAAAACGGAAATTTGGCGAAAATTTTGAAGATTTCGCAATTTTCCAACTTTGAATTTTTATGCCCTTAAATCACAAAGATACGGCACACAAAAAACTTGATAACTAACATTTCCCACATGTTTACTTTACATCAGCACAATTTTGGAACCAAAATTTTTTTTTGTTAGGAAGTTATAAGGGTTAAAAGTTGACCAGCGATTTCTCATTTTTACAACACCATTTTATTTTTAGGACCACATCACATTTGAAGCCACTTTGAGGGGTCTATATGATAGAAAAAACCCAAAAGTGACACCATTCTAAAGACTGCACCCTTTAAGGTGCTCAAAACCACATTCAAGAAGTTTATTAACCCTTTAGGTGCATCACAGGAATTTTTTTGAATATTTAAAAAAAAATGAACATTTAACTTTTCTTCACAAAAAAAATACTTCAGGTTCAATTTTTTTTATTTTACCAAGGGTAACAGGAGAAATTGGACTGCAAAAATTATTGTGCAATTTGTCCTGAGTAGGCTGATACCTGATATGTGGGGGGAACGACTGTTTCGGCGCATAGCAGAGCTCAGAATGGAAGGAGCGCTGTTTGACTTTTTCAATGCAAAATTGGCTGGAATTTAGATCGGACGCTATGTCACGTTTGGAGAGTCCCTGATGTATCTAAACAGTGGAAACCCCCTACAAGTGACCCCATTTTGGAAACTAGACCCCCCAAGGAACTTATCTAGATATGTGGTGAGAACTTTGAACCCACAAGGGCTTTACAGAAGTTTATAACGTACAGCGGTACAATTAAAAAATCATATTTTTTCCACAAAAATGATCTTTTCACCCCAATTTTTATTTTCCCAAGGGTAACAGGACCCTAAAAGTTATTGTGCAATTTGTCCTGAGTACGCTGATACCCCACATGTGGGGGTAAACCACTATTTGGGCGCATGGCAGAGCTCGGAAGGGAAGCAGCGCCATTTGACGTTTTTGGCTGGAATTGAGATCAGACACCACGTCGCGATTGGAAACCCCTGATGTACCAAAACAGTGGAAACCCCCCACAAATGACACCATTTTGGAAACTAGATCCCCTAAGGAACTTATCTAGATGTGTGGTGAGAACTTTGAACCCCCAAGGGCTTCACAGAAGTTTATAACATAAAGCAGTACAATTAAAAAATCATATTTTTTCCACAAAAATGATCTTTTCACCCTCAATTCTTATTTTTCCAAGGGTAACAGGACCCTAAAAGTTATTGTGCAATTTGTCCTGAGTACGCTGATACCCCACATGTGGGGGTAAACCACTATTTGGGCGCATGGCAGAGCTCGGAAGGGAAGCAGCGCCATTTGACGTTTTTGGCTGGAATTGAGATCGGACACCATGTCGCGATTGGAAAACCCCTGATGTACCTAAACAGTGGAAACCCCCCACAAATGACACCATTTTGTAAACTAGACCCCCCCAAGGAACTTATCTAGATGTGTGGTGAGCACTTTGAACTCCCCAGTGCTTCACAGAAGTTTATAACGCCCGGGCGTGAAAATAAAAAATTCGTATTTTTTCCACAAACATGATCTTTTAGTCACCATTTTTTTATTTTCCCAAGGGTACCAGGAGAAATTGGACCCCAAAAGTTGTTGTCCAATTTGTCCTAAGTATGCTGATACCCCATATGTGGGAGAAAACTACTGTATGGGCACACGTCGGGGCTCGAAAGGGAAGTAGTGACGTTTTGGAATGCAGACTTTGATGGAATGGTCTGCGGGTGTCATGTTACCTTTGGAGAGCTCCTAATGTACCTAAACAGTGGAAACCCCCCACAAATGACCCCATTTTGAAAACTAGACCCCCTAAGGAACTTATCTAGATGTGAGGTGAGCACTTTGAACCCCCAAAGGCTTCACAGAAGTTTATAATGCTAGGGCATGAAAATAAAAAAAAGGTATTTTTTCAACAAACATGATCAATTAGTCCCCAATTTTTTTATTTTCCCAAGGGTAACAGGAGAAATTGAAACCCAAAAGTTGTTGTCCAATTTGTCCTGAGTACGCTGACACCCCATATGTGGGAAAAAACTACTGTATGGACACACGTCAGGGCTCGGAAGGGAAGTAGTGACGTTTTGGAATGCAGACTTTGATGGAATGGTCTGCGGGTGTCATGTTGCCTTTGGAGAGCCCCTAATGTACCTAAACAGTAGAAACCCCCCACAATTGACCCCATTTTGGAAACGAGACCCCCTAAGGAACTTATCTAGATGTGTGGTGAGCACTTTGAACCCCCAAGGGCTTCACAGAAGTTTATAATGCCCGGGCATGAAAATAAAAAAATCATATTTTTTCCACAAACATGATCAATTAGTCCCCAATTTTTTCATTTTCCCAAGGGTAACAGGAGAAATTGGACCCCAAAAGTTGTTGTCCAATTTGTCGTGAGTATGCTGACACCCCATATGTGGGAGAAAACTACTGTATGGACACACGTCGGGGCTCGGAAGGGAAGCAGTGACGTTTTGGAATGCAGACTTTGATGGAATGGTCTGCGGGTGTCATGTGCGTTTGGAGAGCCCCTGATGTACCTAAACTATTGAAACTCCCCACAAGTGACCCCATTTTGGACACTAGACCCCCCACGGAACTTATCTAGATGTGTGGTGAGCACTTTGAACCCCCAAGTTCTTCACAGAAGTTTATAACGCTCGGACGTGAAAATAAAAAAATCATTTTTTTCCACAAAAATGATATTTTTGCCCCCGATTTTTTATTTTCCTAAGGGTAACAGGAGAAATTGGACCCCAAAAATTGTTTTGCAATTTGACCTGAGTAGGCTGGTACCCTACATGTGGGGGTAAAACACAGTTTGGGCGCATGGCAGAGCTTGGAAGGGAAGGAGCCCCATTTGACTTTTTCAACTCAGAATTGGCTGGAATTGAGATCAGACGCCATGTTGCATTTGGAGAGCCCCTGATGTGCCCAAACAGTGGAAACCCCCAATTCTAACTCCAACCCGAACCCCAACACACCCCTAACCCTAATCTCAGCCCTAACCCTAACCCTAACCCTAGCCCTAACCCTAGCCCTAACCCTAACCCTAGCCCTAGCCCTAATGGAAAAATGGAAATAAATACATTTTTTTATTTTATTATTTTTCCCTAACTAAGGGGGTGATAACGGGGGGGTTTGATTTACTATTTATGGCGGTTGTTATATTTGGCAGCTGTCGCATGCTAAAAGACGCTTTTTATTGTAAAAATAGTTTTTGCATCACCACATATTGAGAGCTATAATTTTTCCGTATTTTGACCCACCGAGTCATGTGAGGTCTTATTTTTTGCGGGACGAGTTGACGTTTTTATTGGTACCATTTTTGGGCATGTGACATTTTTTGACTGCTTTTTATTCCGATTTTTGGGACGCAGAATGAACAAAAACCAGCGTTTCATGAATTTCTTTTGGGGGGGTGCGTTTACACCGTTCCGCGTGCGATAAAATTGATAAAGCGGTTTTATTCTTCGGGTCAGTACGGTTACAGCGATACCTCATTTAGGTCTTTTTTTATGTTTTGTCGGTTTTATGCAATGAAAACTATTTTATATAAAAAATAATTATTTTTGCATCGCTTTATTGTGCGAGCTATAACTTTTTTATTTTTTCGCTGATGATGCTGTGTGGTGGCTCTTTTTTTGCGGGACAAGATGATGTTTTCAGCGGTACCATGGATATTTATATGCGTCTTTTTGATCGCGCGTTATTACACTTTTGGTATGATAATAAATCATTATTTTTTGCTTTGTTTTTTATTTTTATTTTTTAAGGAGTTCGCTAAAGGGGTAAGCTAATGGTACAGTTTTATAGGGCGGGTCATTACGGACGCGGCGATACCTAATATGTGTACTTTTATTGTTTTTTTTTTTTTTTATTTCCAAAAAATGGATTTATTGGGGGAATATTTTTTTTTTTCTAATTTATTTGGCGATTTTTTAATTTATTTTAACACTTTTTTTCATTTTTTTTTAACTTCATTAAATAGTCCTAGGTGGGACATCACTGTCCTGTGACAGATCGCTGATCTGTCACATCACAGATCACTGTGACAGATCAGCGATCTGTCACAGGCAGTGCAAAAGGCTTTGCAGGCACTGAGGAAGCCAGCTTCCTGCAGGCCCCCCGAAGGCCCCCGTCACCATCTTGGATTCGGGGGCCTGCAGGAAAGGAGCCCCCCGCAGCAGCAGCGCACATTGCGCTGCCGTGGGGGGCTCAGGGAAGCACGGAAGGAGCCCCCTCCCTGCCGATGCTTCCCTTTAACCCCCGGTACACCGCGATCATGTTTAATCGCGGTGTGCAAGGGGTTAACGTGTCGGGGGCGGTCCGTGACCGCCCCTGACACATTGTGCCGGGTGTCAGCTGTGATAATCAGCTGACACCCGGCCGCGATCAGCGGTGCTCACCACGTGGGCGCCGCTGATCGCGGTAGACGTACTATCCCATCCATGGGCATAGGGGCCCGGGTCCCATGGACGGGATAGTACGTCTGATGTCAGGAGGGGGTTAAAAAAACAACATAAAAAAAATAAAAGTACAAATATTTGGTATCACCGTGTCCACACTGTCCCACTAGTTAACAATCCTTTATCATCATACTGTCGAACAAAAAGTGGAATAAAACACGATCAAAATGACGGATATAAATAAACATGGTGAAACTGAAATGTCATTTTATCCCGCAAAAAACAAGCCGCCATGCAGCGAAAACATAAAAGTTATAGCTCTCAGAATAAAGCGAAGCAAAAATATTTTTTCTATATAATAGTTTCTATTGTATAAAAGCGTTAATACAAAAAAGAAAGATATAAATGAGATATCTCTGTAATCGTACTGATCCGAAAAATAAAAATGTCTTATCAATTTTACCACGCACGGAACGTCATAATCCCACCTACCAAAAAAAAAGAAATTCCTGAATTGCTTGTTTTTGTTCATTTTGCCTCATAAAAATCATAATTGAAAGCGATGAAAAAACATCATGTGCCCGAACATGGTACCAATAAAAACGTCAACCCATCCTACAAAAAACAAGACCTCACATGACTCCATGTGCCAAAATATTGAAAAATAATAGCTCTCAAAATGTGGTGATGCAAAAACTATTTTTTGCAATAAAAAGCGTCTTTTAGAGTGTGACAGCAGCCAAACATAAAAACCTGATATAAATCTGGTATCGCTGTAATCACACCAACCCAAAGAATAAAGTCGCCTAATCACTTATACTGCATGAGGAATGGCATAAAAAAAAAATAAAACCAATTATTCACATGCTGTTGATTTTTTCATTCTGCCTCCCAAAGATAGCAGTAAGACTCGGCGCACATTTATCCTGCGCTCTGCGCTTGCACTGGGTTTCCATGTGAATCTCTGAAATACGTGATTCAGATGGAAGCTCTGGTGGAAGATTCCCTATAATGAGGCAGATGGAGGCCGTGTGACCTGTGATCCATTGGCATCCATCTTTTTAGGATTGCATAAAAGTGCTTTCGGCCACAATTTTGTGCACTTCTGAAAAGAAGGACACAGCTGAACAGAGGCCAGATGGAGCGTAGAGTAACTCTGCTGCCTCATTATAGTGAATTTATCCCTCGGGAGTTTCATGTGAATCATGTCACTCAGAAATTTAGATGGAAACCACAAAGTAAGAGCTCAGCGTAGAGCGCCGGATAAATGTGATCCCAAACGTTATGTAAAATGTTTCCAATAAAAGCTTCAACTCAATCGACAAAAAAGCAAGTCCCCACTCAGGTCTGTCATCTGTTAATGGAAATATTGAGGCTTCCATGTTACTGGCAGCACAAAGGCACTGGAAAAGCGAAATGGCTCCTCACCCGCCAAACGAAATTCAGCAAATTCTCTGCTCCCAAATCCAAGTGCCCCCTCTATTTTGAACCCCACAGTGTACCTAAACCAAATATTGTGTACATGTTTGACATTTCTGAAACAATGAGAGCCCACCTAACTTACACATGCATGCCTCCAGAAGCACAGTCTGGGCATACTGGTTACTACAGCATACTGCTCACTGCAACCGCAGTTTGCAATTTCACTTGGCAACATTCATTGCTGCTTGTTTCTGGAAAATACCCATGGAGTCAAAATCATCACTACACTTGTAGATAAATTCCCCAATGGATATAATTTCCCAAATTGGGTCACTTGAGGGGGGATTCTGCTCTTCTAGCAATTGGGGGTTCTGTATATGGAGTCCGTAAACTGTTCTAGGAAAATCTGCTCTCCAGGAGGCAAATTGCGCTCTGTCTCTCCCTAGTCTATCCTTATGGCTAAGTAGTACTGTCTAGCCACATATGGGGGTATTTCCAGGTTTAGTAGAAATTATGAGACACATTTTGGTGTCATTT
Source organism: Dendrobates tinctorius (assembly GCF_039654945.1). Taxonomy (NCBI): domain Eukaryota; kingdom Metazoa; phylum Chordata; class Amphibia; order Anura; family Dendrobatidae; genus Dendrobates; species Dendrobates tinctorius. Next base: position 7,180,737 of record NW_027361726.1, read on the forward strand.
TTACCCACTTCTTGTGTGAAAATGTAAAATCTGGGGCTAAAACAAAATTTGGGTGGTAAAAATGTAGCTATTTTGTCTTCACTGCCCAATGGTATAAAATTCTGTGACACACCCATGGTGTCCATATGATCACTGCACCCCTAGATTAATTCGTTGTGAGGTGTAGTTTGTAAAATGGGATCACTCATGGGGAATTTTGCCGATCTGCCACCTCATGGGCTCTCTGAAAACAATAACAGTAAAATCTGGCGCTCCTTGCCTTCTGAGCTTTGCACTGTGCCTGAAAAATATTTCCCGATTACATGAAGGGTATTGGACCACTCAGAAAAAAATGGACCTCAGTTTGTTGTAAAAAAAAGTCCTATTAACCCTTAGAAAAATTAAAAACTTGGGGCTAAAACAACAATTTAGTGGTAAAAATGGATTTTATTCTTTCTTCACCGCTCAGTGGTATAAAACTCTGTGAGGCACATGTGGTGTCAATATGATCACTGCACCTCTAGATGAATCCATTTGGGAGTGTAGTTTGTAAAATAAGTTCAATGAGTTCACATAAAGGGGGTTTCTGTTGTTCTTGCACCTCAGAGGCTCCGCCAATGTGACATGGCACCCTCAAACCATTCCAGCAAAATCTGAACTCTAATATGGCACCTCTTCCCTTCTGAATTTTGCACTGTGCTTCAAAAGTAGTATTCCCCCACATATGGGGTATGAGTGTACTCAGGAGAAATTGCACAAGTTATATGGTGCAATTTCTCCTTTTACCGTTACGAAAATGCAATATTTTGTGCTGAAAACATATTTGTGGGGAAAATTAGATTTTTTTTATTTTTACGGCTCAACGTTATAAACTTCTGTGAAGCGCCAATTGTTTCCTCAAATTTTCCATTGAAAACGTCAAATGGCGCTCCTCCCTTTCCGAGCTCTGCTGTGCACCCAAACAGTGTTTTTCTCCCTCATATGGGGTATTGGCATGCTCAAGAGCAATTACACAACAAATTTTGGGGTCCATGTTTTGCTGTTACCTTAGTAAGAATTTTAAAAATTGGATCTGAAGTAAATTTTTGTGAAAAAGTTAATTTTTTTCAAAAGATTCTTGTGAAGCACCTGAAGAGTTAATAAACTTCTTGAATAACATAGAATGTGGTTTTGAGCTCTTTAAGGGGTTTAGTTTTTAAAATGGTGTCTCTTTTGGGTATCTTCTATCTTCTTTCATATAGACCCCTCAAAGGAACTTCAAATGTGATGTGGTACCTAAAAAAATGGTTTTGTAAATTTTGTTGAAAAAATGAAAAATCGCTGGTCAATTTTTAACCCTTATAACTTCCTAACAGAAAAAAAATTTGGTTTCAAAATTGTGTTGATGTAAAGTAGACATGTGAGAAATGTTATTCATTAATTATTTTGTGTGACATATTTCTGTGATTTAAGGGCATATATAGAAAATTGTGACATTTGCCAAATTTTCGCCAAATTTCCGTTTTTTTCTTCACAAATAAATGCAAGTCATTCCCTGTCTCCCTAGTGCCTTCCCTCCTCTGTCCTACCTCTTGCTCTCCGGTCTCCGTCTCCTTCCCTGTTGTTGCCTTCCTACGCCTAGTACATCATCGTGCTTCTCCTTTACAGCCTCCAGTTCTGTTCTCCTCTGGCTCTCCAGTCCAGTACCCCACTTGGTCTCTGTGTTGCCCGGTGTCCTGCTTATTGGACACGTCTGTGCCTTCTTACCCTCTATTGCCCCAGTCGTCCCTTTGGTTCCGGCTGTTGTGGCTCCATCCCCTGGAGGTCTGTCCCTAACACTCCCTGTATAGGGGGTGGTCCTCACCTGGGCACTCGCCCCAGGGGGCTCTGGAGCCTTGACCCAGAGGGTCCACTTTCGAGTAAATCTTTATTTTCCTCTTTAGCACCTGTAACACCGTAACAAAAATAATGAGAACATAGAATTAGTTTTCAGTATAACTAGGAACACAAAGTCTATTTGACAATAATATTAGTTATTGATATAATCGGTCCCTGAGTGTATATGACACCAATGTTTCAAATAAGTAATCATGTCAGCAAGATATATTAAGTCAGTTAGAAAGAATCCTCTGTATTCGACTCAAACCAAGTTTTTTTACACAGGGTAGGACATTTCGCTCTAAAATCTCTTGATAGTTCTCTGATTTCATGATTCCTGTGATATGGTCAAAGCCTCCAGTACCAGACACAGCAAAGCAATCCCACAGCATTATGGATCCTCCACCATGCTTAATTGTTGGTAGTGTGTTTTTTTCCTTATAAGCTTCATTGCACCATCTGTAAACAAACTGTTGATTTGCATTGTCAAAAGCTCTATTTTTGTTTCATTTGTCCACAGAAGATTTTCCCAGTAGGATTGTAGTTTGTCAAGGTCCTCTTGGCAAAGATCAGTAGTTCATTTTTACATCTTTTCATTAGCAATGGTTTCTTCCTTGGCCTTCATCCATAAAGCTCTGCTTGGCTTAGTGTGCAGCATATAAATTTTTCCACCTCCCTTTCGACCTATCATATCCAGTATCAATTCCCTTAATGAAAACCTTAGCTCATGGGTTAATGACCATTTACATCCATTGGTCTCTAGGACTCCTGGATATCTTAAAGATGCGTCTTCCGTTTTGGCAGCCTTCAATGAATTTCCTTGGCATGATAATTTTTGAGTTTTTTACATGCAATGTTGTCAATCTTTATTCATCTGTTCATCATTGTCTGGCCATTTGAGCTATTAATCATCATTTGGATTGTTACAGCAATTATTCTCGTGAATTAAAATGCTTCATTATCAGGTCGCTAACGTATCTGCTCAAACATAATTATTTTATATTTGGAATAAAGTTTTTTTTACAAATCCTTGGCGCCCCCATGGGCTTGAAAATTTCCCCTTCCCTCACTATTTTAGGCCTCATTCACACATCAGTATTTGGTCAGTGTTTTTCATCAGTATTTGTATGCCAAAACCAGGAGTGGACCTAAGGCTATGTGCACACGTTGCGGATTCTGCAGCGTTTCCGCAGCGGTTTTGACCCTGCGGAAACGCAGCAGTTCCGCTGGCCATGTACAGTACAATGAAACCCTATGGGGTTTCAAAAACGCTGTGCTGACCGTGCGGATTTTTCGCGCGGTTTTGCTGCGATTTACAAACCGCAGCATGTCAATTGTTTGTGCGGATTCCACAGCAGTTTCATACCTTTACCATAGTAGAGGTGTGAAACCGCAGGGCAAAACTGCAGGAAAACCGCAGGTCACTTTACCTGCGGTTTTAACTGCGTTTCCGCGCGGAAAAATCCGCAGCGGAATCCGCAACGTGTGCACAGAGGGTTACAGGGAAAAACTATAATTGAAAGACTGACACCTGTTCTGTGTTTTGGGGACACTCCTGGTTTTGGCATACAAATACTGATGAAATACTGATCAAAAATACTGATGTGTGAATGAGGCCTTATACATGGCTTGGTGGGGAGAACAATTTCTTTTTGTTGATTCTAATCCTTTTTCTGATGACATTTTTTGGTTGGGCAGGACGATATTCATTTGACAGGGTCCCCCATCGGACTTGGTTAAATTTCATATGTACTTAAATTCCAATTATTTAAATTTATCTTTTACCATTAGTGATATTGGTGATAAAGTTCCATTTTTGGATATATATTCGTAACAGGTGACTCAATTGCACATAAGATACATACTTCTGTGCATAGAAAAAGTAACTCGGGGAATGCCTTACTTTTTTTATTCCTCTTCTCATTCCAAACATACTATTAAAGCCATTCCCTATTGTGAATTTAGCAGGATTAAACGTTTGTGTTCTGACCAAAATATTTTTTAAAAGAAAGCCAGATTGTAATTAAACGTTTAAGGGACAGAGGCCATAATCGCCATGATATCAAAGTAACAGTTTCTCCTCCATATAGTCCCCAATTTCATTCAATTAAAAACATTGTGAAAAAATATCTACGTGTAATTAATCAGGATGATAAGTTGTGCCAAATTATTGGCACAGGCTGCAGATATGTAGCTAAAAGAGGCTTTAGGCTGGGGTCACACTGGCGATTAAATCGGACGAATGCAATGCGATAAAAAATCGCATTGCATTCGTCCCAATGTTATTCTATGGTGCTGCTCCCATCATGCGATTTTTGATCGGATCCGATCCTCGGACTGATACAATCGCAGCATGCTGCGATTGTCACCGATTTTCAGATCGGATTCGACAATACAAGTCTATGGGGGCGAGAAAAAATGGGACTAAAAACGGACTAGATGTGTGACTTGCGATAAAATCGCACCCGGTGTCCTTTAGCAAAAGCCGGCAATTCTTCCAATACAGTAAAATCACAGAGACCGGTTAAATAAAGAATGAATAGATCTAGACACACATGTGTATATATATATATATATATATATTTTTTTTTTATACATGTCATAGAGACACATTAATATATATATTACAAATTCATACAGTTCATCATTGCAGAATAGCCGCAGAAACATTTGCCGGCTTTTGTATAATTATTCTCCTGCCCGACATGAAATGACACATGGTTTACATATAGTTAACCATTTCATTTCATGTTTTTTTTTATGTCTATCACAATTAATTAGATGAGGGTTTGTGGGTAAAATTTTGGACTTGTAGAGGTTAATTTAAGGGGTTAATTCGTTGTATGAAATTATGGGGACTCCCTGCAGCCTTCATGACGTCAGCAGGAGTCCATTCAATTTCATACAACGAATTAACCCCTTAAATTAACCCCTACAAGTCCAAAATTTTACCCACAAACCCTCATCTAATTAATAGTGATAGACATAACAAAAAAAACATGAAATGAAATGGTTAACTATATGTAAACCATGTGTCATTTTATGTCGGGCAAGAGAATAATTATACAGAAGCCGGCAAATGTTTCTGCGGCTATTCTTCTATGATGAACTGTACGAATTTGTAATATATATAAATGTGTCTCTATGACATGTATAAAAATATATATATATATGTATATATATATATATATATATATGTCTTGATCTATTCATTCTTTATGTGGGGAAACCTGTCATTGGGCTCCATTATATGTCCATTTAGCTATCCTGCGAGAAAATCTCGCCAGACGGATGTCAAACGGATCCTTACATGCGATTAAAATCGCATCAATTAAGAAAAATCGCATCAAAAACGGATCAATGGTTAGGGTACCTTTGTGCGATTTCGGACAGTTAAATTGGGACCGTTTTTTTAATGGTTGTGTGTGACTCCAGCCTTAGTCTGGATAATGCAGACTAAAGGACTGGGCCCAACCAGTGAAACACCAGTCTGGTGAAGCCTTATATACAATTTCCAGCTCAGGAGAGGGAGACCACACCCCACCTTGCACAGAATGCAAAAATACAAAGAAAAAAACACAAAAATTGAGCTTGGTTTGAGCAAGACATCATAAACACATGTTCACATTTTTGTGTTTCTTTTTTTTTTTTTGTACTGTTGCATTCTGTGTGGCCTCCCTCTCCTGCACACTTTGCTACTTTTTATTTACTTAGTTACAGCAGGGTTTTTGCTCACTTTTTCTCTTGTAGGTTTTATATGTTTTGTGACCAATGTGAACATGCGTTTATGTTCTGCATGTGTACCAACTCAAACCAAGCTCAATTTTTGTGGTTCTTTTTCTTTGTATTGTTGCATTGTGTGCAAGCTGGGGTGTGGCCTCCCTCTCCTGAGCTGGAAATTGTATATAAGGCTTCACCAGACTGGTGTCCACTGGTTGGGCCCAGTCCTTTTGTCTGCCCATATGCACACACTGACGTCAACAATGACATATGGTAAGATTTTAATATTAGACAGTGTAGGACTGTCCCGATCAGAGTTACATTGCTGTGGTGGGACGGCTTTTATGCTATTTTTTTATTAAAAAAAAGAGTAATACTAAAAGCTTTGTATTATTTAAATGCATGTTTTGCTTTTTTTATTTACTTAGTTACAGCAGGGTTTTTGCTCACTTTTACCCTTTTAGGTTTTAAATGTTTTGTGGTCAATGTGAACATGTGTTTATGTTCTGCATGTGTACCAACTGAAACCAAGCTCATTTTTGTGTTTTATTTTCTTTGTATTGTTGCATCTGTGCTTGTATGATCAAGAAAAGGTCCTGCGTGATGCATGTTTTCTTCTTTTCTAAAAACACAACAGAAACTAGAGCCTGGGTGACCTTGTGACTGATTCATAACTGTTAAAAATGTCTACTATAATGTACGTCCATTTTGCTATGAGGCTGATAGAAGAAGAAAATAGCATATCCTGTATAGAATGAAATATACCATGAAACTCAGAGTTACATGTTAAATGTGGAAGAAAATCCTGTATTTGTTATGCAATCAAAGTGGTTGCTAAAGCCATAGTGGGAGTAGGGGGAGGGGATTTAGTTACGGAAATTCCTAGACAAACTACACAGTCATTTCAAGTCCTAAAGTGTAAAGCCTGCCAACGACCTCTCAGCTTATGTAAAATCCTTACATTTCCCACAAAAAGAAAATGGTGTAATCTGCATCCTCTATTTGATCCAAGTTTTAAAAATTCTTTGGAAGTTACTGGAATAGAACAGGGGAGAGAAAAGCATACATTTCCTGTAAATCAGAAACAAAATGGTTATTATTGCAGGTCTCGGAACTGGAAAAGGGAAATTATATTTTGTAACTTTAAATGATCAAAGGATTGGCTACAAAACCTTTTAATGCCTTCTATAGGTCCTTGCTGAAGTCTACATGGAAGGAATCAAGACTATTTTCATCGTTCCCCTTAGTTCCCTGGTGGTATTGAGTAGGTAAAAGGGTAATGCCTGCTTCTCTAGGGGTCTAGGATAATAAAGAGGGCTGTTTCCTGCTTTCCATACATTCCAGGGTAATGTTTGAATCTTTAGTGGTCTAGGGTAGTAGTGGGAAAAATATCCCTGGTGGTCTAGTGTAATAAAAGAGGTTAAAGGGACCCAAGGACAGCATGAGTTAGAGCATCGCTTCATGAGTACAGCCAGGTAAGTTACTATCTAAAAGGCTCCAGTTTTTCAAACACTAAATAGTTTGAAGAGCCTACCAGGGACAATAGGGAGTGGTCTGAATAGTCCCAATGGCTTCTTAAAATACTACTTTAGTTCATTGACAGGTCTCTACCTATGTACATGTTCAGCCAGGGTCTGATTAATGCTACCTGTGGTTTAGGCAGCATGAATAGACAGACAGATTGCCTATAATGGTCTCTTCCATGGTGGTCAAGGGTAGAAAAGGGATTAGTACTTGCTTTTATGGTTGTCTAGGGTAATAAAGTTTAATTCTTGCTTTCCTAACTTCTAAAGCTATGGAAAAGTATTACTTTCAAGGTTGTCAAGGGTAGTAAAGGGTTTACTACTTGCTTCCATGATAGTCTATTGAGGTTAATTTCCTGGAAAACTAAAGTAATTGAGAGGTTTATTATCTGTTTTCCTGGTGGTTTGGGCTGATATAATGAGATTATGACTTGCTTCCCAGATGGCCTAGGGTAATGAAAAATCTTACAGTTTGCTTTGCTGGTAGTCCAAAATAATGGAGGGGTTACTATCTGTTTTCCTGTTAACTAAGAATATTGGCAGGATTGGTACTTGCACCATGGTGGTATATGGTAATTAAAATGGTAAACTTTTGCTTTCTTGGTTGTCCATGTGGTAATAAAGTGTACAATTTCCCTGGTGGACTAAGGTAATGAGCTAATTTACAGTGGGGAAAAAAGTATTTAGTCAGCCACCAATTGTGCAAGTTCTCCAACTTAAAAAGTGAGAGAGGCCTGTAATTGACATCATAGGTATACCACAACTGTGAGTCAAAATGAGAAAACAAATCCAGAAAATCACCTTGTCTGATTTGGCAAGATTTATTTTTCAAATTATAATGGAAATTAAGTATTTGGTCACCAAAAAACATGCAAGATTTCTGGCTCTCACAGACCTGTAACTTCTTCTTTAAGAGGCTCCTCTGTCCTCCACTCATTACCTGTAGTAATGGCACCTGTTTGAACTTGTTATCAGAATAAAAGACACCTGTCCACAACCTCAAACAGTCACACTCCAAAATCCACTATGGTGAAGACTAAAGAGCTGTCGAAGGACATCAGAAACAAAATTTTAGCCCTTCACCAGGCTGGGAAGATTGAGTCTGCAATAGACAAGCAGCTTGGTGTGATTAAATCAACTATGGGAGCAATAATAAAAAAAGGAGACATACAAGACCACTGATAATCTCCCTCGATCTGGGCTCCACGCAAGTTTTCACCCAGCGGGGTCAAAATGATCACAAGACCATTGAGCAAAAATGCCAGAACCTCACGGGGGGAACTAGTGAATGACCTGCATGGAGCTGGGACCACTGTAACAAAGGCTACCATCAGTAACACACTACACCACCAGGGACTCAGATCCTGCAGTGCCAGACGAGTCCCCCTGCGTAAGTAAGTACATGTCCAGGCCCCTCTGAAGTTTGCTAGAATGCATTTGGATTATCTAGAAGAGTATTGGGAGAATGTCATATGGTCTGATGAAACCAAAGTAGAAACATAACTCGTCATGTTTGGAGGAAACAGAATGCTAAGTTGCATCCAAAGAGCAACATACCTACTGTGAAGCATCATGTTTTGGGGTTGTTTCTCTGCAAAGGGACTAGGACGACTGATCTGTGTACATGAAAGAATGAAGAAGGCCATGTATCGTGACATTTTGACTGCAAAACTCCTTCCATCAGCAAGGGCATTGAAGATGAAATGTGGATGGGTCTTTCAGCATGATAATGATCCCAAGCACACCGCCAGGGAAACAAAGGAGTGGCTTCGTAAGAAGTAGAGATGAGCGACTTTGCCTTTTTTCTGGTCGAGTCGGGTTTCATGAAACTCGACTTTCGCAAAAGTCGGGTCGAACGAAATCTGCCGATTATCGTGAAAAGTCGAAGGCCGACTGAAACACGAAACACAATGCAAGTCAATGGGGAAGCAAAGTCGGCAGGGAGTGGAGGACAGGAAACATACCTACAGTGCCCTTTTGAATGCCAAAAACATCAATTCTGAATACTAAAGCTTTTCAACCTTAATTTACTTCATAATACTAGTTACGCACTGAAAAATGGGGGTTATTTGGCTAAATTTGTGGGGGGTAGGGCTGGCTCCAGGTTTTCATATGCCCTGGGCCAAAGAGCGCCCCTTTAACACATACCACTAGAGTTGAGCGACTTTTGTTTTTTTAGGGTCGAGTTTCGTTTCGTGAAACCCGACTTTTCCAAAAGTCGGGTCGAGCAAAATCGTCCGATTATAGGGAAAAGTCGGGGTCGTCACGAAACCCAATGTAAGTCAATGGGGAATAAAAGTCGGCAGTGAGAGGAGGACAGGAAACACACCTACAGTGCCCATTTGAATGCCAAAAGCATCAATTCTTCTTACTTAAGCTTGTCAACCTTAATTAACTTCATAATACAAGTTACGCACTGAAAAATGGGGGGTTATTTGGCTAAAGTTGTGGGGGGGGAGGGCTGGCTCCAGGTTTTCATGTGCCCTGGGCGAAAGAGCGCCCCTTTAACACATACCACAACTCATCATGCTCCGATACGGCAGAGAAATAGCGGTATAGTACAATGAAAAATACTTCACTTTTTACATCTCATGACGAGGCCCATCTATTTCTCCATACAGAATCATTGGTCCCATATAATGTTTGAAACAGTATATGATGAGCTCCACATAATGCTACAGTATATGTTGGTCCCCATGGATGAAGCTCCACTGTCTTATGGGCCCAAATAATGCTCCAAACATAATGGGCCCCATTTCTAATGCTCTAGTGTATAATGGGCCCTGTAAATGCTGCTCCAGTGTCTGATGTCCACCTTTGGAATGTTCCAGTGTATGGTGGGCCCCATCTATCATTCTCCAGAGTATAGTGCTCCCCAAAAATTGCTGTCCCAACATTGAAAACAATCAAATAAGTCACCTCGCTAGGGAATCCCTGTACTAGTCTGGACTCCTTGTCGTCCCCATCTTCCATCTCACTGCACAGTATTTCAACCTTGCAAGTGCTGTGATCCTGAGCAAGCAGGGGGGGCCCACTCGTTGGCGATGGCACTGGCACAGGACCTCTGATAGTACGGTGGTGTGTCTGATGGCGGGTGGGCCGAACCTGCACTTTCATCTGCAGCTTCCTCTTTGTCACCGTGTAAGATGGAACTGTATATGGGAAGGGTAACCTGAGTTTCATCAGGGTCAGATTCAGGCCGTGTAGCGTGCGAGGGGAATGTAGTGGTCTGGGTCAATGTACCAGCAGATTCATCGAGCAGTGGCTGGGCATCAGTGCACTTGTGTCGCCCCAGGAGTACGGTCACCACAGTGGCATTACCTTCTTCCTAGGGAGTGTGATGTCATGCTTGGGAGCAACAAACGATCTCTCTAGCAGGTTAACTGATTGGGCGGCATTATTCCCACGAGTCATGACCCTCCAAACAGCGTTCATGAAGGCAAAGTGTTTGTTTTACGTGGGCAGTATGGTTGCAAAGCTGAACCTTAAAGGAATGTCCAGAAGGGCACCACCAGGAGTGGAGCCTACGGTTAAATTCGACTCCACCTGGGAAGCCTCAACCATGCCAGCTACAGAACAGATGCACACATTGCAAGCTTAATTCCGTTAACGAACGAGACTCCGTCATGCCCCGCGGTCCGAGTCCGGCTTACTAGAGGGACACGTGAGGCTCTGGCACATGAGATTGGCCAATAACTGGTGTGTCATGCCCTTACATGTCCGTGGCTGCACGTGCGCTACACTGAAAAGGCCAGCGTTTGTCGCTTACAGGTGCAGATAACCCGCTGAACAACATTAGTGATGGGGATCACTGATTACAATTATTACCCGCGAACAATGATTTCCCAGTAAGTGCAGGTCAACCGCAGTTCTGGAATTAGGCCTAACCGTCATTCCTGAAAAAATGAAAAACTTGCGTATGCAAACCACAGGTGCTGTAGCTTGCTTAACAGCTCGCCAGCCGTTCTCACGCCCAGTATGGATTACACGTGATTGCACAAAGGTGAGAAAGGGTACCGTATCCCCAGATAACATGTATGGATAGTGTACACATTCAAAATATATGTCTATACATCAGGAGGCAGGCTCAGACGGTGTTAGGCCCAGTATGGATTGCACGTGATTGCACAAAGGTTAGAAAGGGTACCGTATCCCCAGATAACATGTATGGATAGCGTACACATTCAAAATATATGTCTATACATCAGGAGACAGGCTCAGACGGTGTTAGGCCCAGTATGGATTGCACGTGATTGCACAAAGGTGAGAAAGGGTACCGTATCCCCAGATAACATGTATGGATAGCGTACACATTCAAAATATATGTCTATACATCAGGAGGCAGGCTCAGACGGTGTCAGGCACAGTATGGATTTGACGGCCCAGACTACACAGCGGAGGAGCAGGGAGAGGTAAAGATTGCAAATGCTGGGGCCCTGCCCAAGCAAGGGGGGCCCACTCGTGGGCGTCGGTACTGGCACTGGGCCCCTCATAGTACGGCGGTGTGTCTGACGGCGGGTGTGCACCACCACCGTCAGAGACACTTGATTGCACTATGAGGGACCCTGTGCCAGTGCCCGCGCCCGCGCCCAAGTGTCGGCCTACCCACCTGTCCAGGGCAACGGCACTCGCACTGTGTCGTGCACTAGGTGGTGACCCCGGCCATGGGGGGGGGGGGAGGCAGCACAGTTAGGGAGTTTTAGAAAGTGGCATATGTTGATATTGGACATTCAGCTGATGCAAAAGGTGAAATAGGTCAAGTCCCAGGAAGAGGTGGACCAAAGCAAGCCATATTTCTGTCACCCTATGTGTCATCAGGGGAAGGTGGGACAAAATCCTTGGAAACCCATGCATGGTTCATTTTAATGAAGGTTAGATCATCCACATTTTGGGTTGACAGACGGGTCCTTTTTTCTGTCAGGATTGATCCAGCTGCACTGAAGACTCTTTCCGATAGCACACTTGCAGCTGGGCAAGCGAGCTCCTGTAAGACATATTGTGCCAATTCAGGCCAGGTGTCCAGTTTAGCGGCCCAATAGTCAAAGGGGAATGACCTGTGTGGGAGAACATCGATATGGGAGGAAAAGTAGTTTGTAACCATAGTTGACAACTGCTGTCTCCTGTCACTTTCCATCGATGCTGTATTACCAGTTGTGTGAGCGGTACTTGAAAAATCAGTCCACAACATTGTTATGAAACCCCTGTCTCCAACACCACTTCTGCTGTGTGCACCACGAACACCTCTGCCAAGCTGCCCCCGGCCCGTACGGCTCGTGTGAGAACCATCACCGCTGCTGTGTGCTGGGAATGCCTCAAGCAACCGATTTACCAGAGTTGCTTGTTTATTAGCCAATATTAGGTCAAGGTTCTCCTGTGGCATGATGTTTTGTAATTTGCCTTTATAGCGTGGATACAGGATGCTGGCCAACCAGTAGTCGTCATCGTTCATCATTTTGGCAATGCGGGGGTCCCTTTTTAGGATCTGCAAGGCATAATCTGACATGTGGGCCAATGTTCCCGGTGTCAATGATGCACTGCGAGTGCTGGTTGGAGGAGCACTTTCTGGCAAATCCACATCCCTCCAGTCACGCACAAACCCTGTACCAGACCTTGCCACGCCAACATTTTCACTTGCCCCACGAGATGCATCCTCCTCCCCTAAGTAATCATCCCCATCATCATCCTCCTCCTCCTCTTCTTCCACCACCTCGTCCAGGAGAGGTCCCTGAGCAGACAATGGCTGAATGTCATCAAGGAATCCCTCCTCCTCATCAACATTGGCTGCAGAAGCCTGCTCCTTAAGGTGCGTCAAAGTTTGCATGAGCAGACGCATAAGTGGGATGCTCATGCTTAGGATGGAGTCGTCTGCGCTTACCAGCCGTGTGCATTCCTCAAAACACTGAAGGACTTTACAGAGGTCTTTCAGCTTCGACCACTGCACACCTGTCAACTCCATGTCTGCTCTCAAAGTGCCTGGCCGTGTATCCTCCCACAAATGCATTATGGCCTGCCTCTGCTCGCACAGCCGCTCCACCATGTGCAGGGTGCAGTTCCACCTTGTTGCAATGTCGATAATGAGGCGGTGGTTGGGAAGGTGGAGCAATCGCTGCAGCTTCTGCATACGAACGGAGTGTACAGGCGACCGGCGGATGTGCACGCACAGTCTTCGCACCATCTGGAGCAGGGCTGTTAACTCCGGATAATTTTTGAGGAAGCACTGCACCACCAGGTTCAAGGTGTGAGCCAAGCAAGGTATGTGGCTGAGTTTTGAAAGGGCTATGCCTGCCACAAAATTACGGCCGTTATCACTAACTACCTTGCCTGCCTCAAGATGTACACTGCCCAGCCATGACTCAGTTTGTCGCTGAAAGTACTCGGCCAGCACCTCGGCGGTGTGTCTGTCGCCCAAACACATCATCTGCAACACAGCCTGCTGACGCTTTCCACTAGCTGCTCGATAGGGGGACACATCGTGTGCAACAGTGGCAGCTGCAGATGGAGTGCTCGTACGACTGCGCTCTGTGGACGAGCTTTCGTTTCTGGAGAAGGAGGAGGAGGGTCGAACGCCTACAGCCAACTGTTTCCTATACCGTGGGCTAGGCAGCACTGTCCCACCACCGCTGTCCCCTGTGGACCCTGCATCCACCACAATAACCCAGTGCGCAGTGATGGACACGTAACGGCCCTGGCCATGCCGACTAGACCATGCATCAGTTGTGAGGTGCACCTTTCCGCTCACTGACTGCTTGAGTGCATGGACAATGCGGTCTTTCACATGATGGTGGAGGGCTGGGATGGCTTTGCGAGAGAAGAAGTGGCGACTGGGTAGGTCATAGCATGGTACTGCATAGGCCATGAGTTCGCGGAAAGCTGTGCTTTCCACCAACCGAAAGGGCATCATCTCAAACGAGATTAGTTTGGCAATGTGGGCGTTCAAACCCAGTGTACGCGGATGAGAGACTGAGTACTTTCTTGACCTACTCATAGTGTCTGGGAGGGTGAGCTGGACTTGAGAGCTGCATATGGTGGAAGTAGCGGTGGACAGGGTGGACTGAGAGAGGGTTGATGATGGTGATGGAGTTGTTGTTCTTTCTGATGGCCTAGAATCAGTCTTTCGTTGATATAACAGTGGGATTCCCTGACTGCTGTGGCATTGCAACGACACCTCAACATTTGCTGCTGTGCTAACCGGTGGGCTTACAGTGGGGGAAACAATGTAGCGTTGCTGACTACCTTCGTTGTGATCAGTTGCACATGTGGCACTTGAGGTTTGGTGTTGTGTCCACGCTTGCAAGTGCATGCTGGTTAAATGTCTAAGCATGCAACTGGTATTCAAATTTTTCAGATTTTTCCCTCGGCTAAAGGTCTTTGCGCACTTCTTACAGATAACCTTGGCCTGATCATGAGGATTTTGTTCAAAAAAGTGCCACACTGCACTCTTCCTACTTTGGCAGACATTTTGCGGCCTAGCACGCTGTGATATTTTGACCCTCTGGACAAGCTGTCCAGCAACTCTTTTGATGTTTGGAACCTGTCTTTGGAGTGCTCCGGGCCTGCCAGATAACAGCTGTTGCGATGTCGATGTCTGCTGTGGATGCTCCTCATCTGAGCTATTGGAAGCAGCACCCTCTTCCCCCAATGGATGCCAATCTGGGTCAACAACTGGGTCATCCATCACCTCCTCTTCTATGTCATGTGCACCTTCCTCTGTGTCACCGTGTATGGCGGTATAGTGTGCGGGAAGGTGCACCTGAGTCTCATCAGGGTCAGAATCTGGCTCTGTACACTGCGAGGACAATGTAGTGCTCTGAGTGAATGTACCAGCAGAATCATCCATCAGCGGCTGTGCATCAGTGCACTCCATGTCAGATTCATCTTGGCCTGGGTAATTCACCATTTCACTTGATAATCCAGGCATGGTATGTGAAAACAGCTCCATGGAGTAATCAGTAGTATGGCCTGCATCATCCTTCCATCTTGGTTGGGGTGAAGGACACAAGGAAAGGTGTGGTTCATGAACATGAGCCTCCAATGACGACTCAGTGCTTTTACTTTTTACAACTGAAGAAGAGGAGGCGATAGAGCTGGAGGCTGAGTCAGCAATGTAAGACAAAACTTTTTCCGGATGCTCTGGCTTTAAAAGCGGTTTGCCAACTCCTAGAAAACTAAGCGTTCGAGGCCTTATGTAGCCAGATGATGACGCAGGCTCAACACCTCCTGCATTCGGTCCTATTTTGCTCTTGCCACTACCATCAGATCCACCACCAACACCATCATTACCAGCTGCCAACCCCCGCCCAATTCCACGGCCTCTTCCACCAGCCTTCCTCATTTTTGGTAGAAATGTAGACAAAATCCAACAAACTATATAGTATGTAAAACAAGGTACAAGGTGTCTATAGGACAGGGGAGAATTTTAATTTCTGCACACACTTGTGGACACTGGACACTTATGGATTGTGTGAGGCCCACTGAGTATCTGAGCGCTCTGTCACAGGCTCGATGGCAGAGCTGTGACCAAAGTGACTAGAGGATAAGGGAGATTTTTAATTTCTGCACACACTTGTGGACACTGGACACTTATGGATTGTGTGAGGCCCACTGAGTATCTGAGCGCTCTGTCACTGGTCACAGCTCTGCCATCGAGCCTGTGACAGAGCGCTCAGATACTCAGTGGGCCTCACACAATCCATAAGTGTCCAGTGTCCACAAGTGTCTGCAGAAATTCAAAATCTCCCTTATCCTCTAGTCACTTTGGTCACAGCTCTGCCATCGAGCCTAAGTGACTAGAGGATAAGGGAGATTTTTAATTTCTGCACACACTTGTGGACACTGGACACTTATGGATTGTGTGAGGCCCACTGAATATCTGAGCGCTATGTCACAGGCAGAAATTGGCTAGTGTATCACAAACTACAAGGTGTATGTAGAATTGGGCAGAATTGGAATCTCCCTAGAGTGCAGGTCTGTAAGAACGGAACATGTCCTCGACTTATTCTCACAGAGTGACTCACTGAGAGCTTCACTGTGGCTGTGATAACAGCCGTTACACGGTACTGTGTGAGGAGCGTACACCGCTGTATGGTGTGAAAAAATGCACGCTCAGTACCTCAGCAGGACAAAAAAAAAAATTGTGATTGCTTTTAAAAAAGCAGTTTGCGGAGCAGTGGGTAAACAGCAATGCAGGAATGTCAGGAAGCCTTAGAAGGCAGCCCAACAACCAACACCACTGATACACCACTATATAGCCTCCCCTTGCACTGCACAGTGACTGGTGTGTTGTACAGGCAAAATCGCTAGCAGCAGAAGCAGTTTTTGGTGTCTTCTTCCCTGCCTAACGCTCTCCCTACAAAATCATCAGCAGCAGCAGCTCTCTCTATTCTGAGATCAGCATGAGTAACATGGCGGTCGGCGTGCACGCCCTTTTATACCCCCTGTGACGCCCACCAAAGCAAGCCAATCACTTGCATGCCCTTCTGAAAGATGGTGGTGACCCGTGCCTATGTCATCACGTTGCCCACAGTGTCCGTGGATCCTGATTGGCTGAAAAAGAGCGCAAAACAAACTTTTGAAACGCGACTTTGGCGCGTAAGTCGCCGACCTCGTGGCCGACCTCATCCTAGGGTCGGTTTTCGTTTCATGAAACCCGACTTTGCCAAAAGTCGGCGACTTTTTAATTTTTTTCGACCTGTTTCGCTCAACTCTACATACCACAACTCATGATGCTCCGATACTGCAGAGAAATAGCGGCATAGTACAATGAAAAATACTTCACTTCTTACATCTCATGACTGATATCCATTTTTAATAGCTCCAAAAATGAACAGTATATTACTCCATACAGTATTATGGCCACCGCATAGTGCGCTATACAGAGTAATGAAGCCCATATATTTCTCCATACAGAATCATTGGTCCCATATAATGTTTGAAACAGTATATGATGAGCTCCACATAATGCTACAGTATATGTTGGTCCCCATGGATGAATGTTATGAGCTCATTTTCTGCTCCACCAGTTGAGAGTTCCCCTTCCGTTCTCCCTCTGGTGGTGACGGGAGGTAGTGAGGTTGGTTTAAGTGGTAGTGATCTGCCACCTGGTGAGGAAGATGATTGGATCTCTGGAGTATCAGACTGGATATAAGACAGCCGACGCCCTATCCTGTTGCTGGTGATTCAGTCTGCTTCTCAGGTTTAGGACTCAGCTCTGTTCCAGTCTCTCAAGATAAGTTTGTTTTTTTGCTAATTTTCATACTTGCTCTTGTTGGTCTTTTCAGTTTTTTGTGTGGTCAGCCAGCCCGGCTGAGCTGTGCTGAATTTAAACTCTTATTTGCCAAATTGCCTTTTTTTTTGTCCCTTGTTAGATTGGCCTCCTTTTTGCTCTGTCTCAGAATATTTCAGAGTGCTGATATAGTGGGAGAAGTCTAGTGACTTCAGGGTTAATTTTGCTATCAGTTGTGTTGGGACATTTTGTAGGGTTTTTTCGAAACCCTCCAGAAGCAAAAGCTCGTCCACAGAGCGCAGTCGCACGAGCACTGCATCAGCAGCTGATGGTGGTGCACATGATGTATCCCACTATCGATCAGCTAGTGGAAAGCGTCAGTAGGCTGTGTTGCAGATGATGTGTTTGGGCGACAGACACGGCGGAGGTACTGGCTGACTACTTTCAGCGACAAACTGAGTCATGGCTGGGCAGTCTACATCTTGAGGCAAGCAAGGTAGTTAGTGATAACGGACTGAATTTTGTGTCAGCCATAGCCCTTTCAAAACTCAGACACATACCTTGCTTGGCTCACACCTTGAACCTGGTGGTGCAGTGCTTCCTCACTAATTATCCGGAGTTAACAGGCCTGCTCCATAAGGTTCGAAAACTGTGCTTGCACATCCGCCGGTCACTGGTACACTCCAGTCGTATGCAGAAGCTGCAGCGATTGCTTCACCTTCCCAAGCACCGCCTAATTATCGACGTTGCAACAAGGTGGAACTCCACCCTGCACATGGTTGAGTGGCTGTGCAAACAGAGGCATGCCATAATGCATTTGTGGGAGGATACACGGGCAGGCACTTTGAGGGCAGACATGGAGTTGACAAGTGTGCAGTGGTCGAAGCTGAAAGACCTCTGTAAAGTCCTTCAATGTTTTGAGGAATGCTGGTAAGCGCAGACGACGCCATCATAAGCATGAGCATCCCACTTATGCATCTGCTCATGTAAATTTTGATGCACATCAAGGAGCATAGTTTCATGAAACCCGACTTTGGCGAAAGTCGGCGACTTTTGAATTTTTTCGACCCGTTTCGCTCAACTCTAGTAAGAAGCATATAAACATCTTGAAGTAGCCTAGCCAATCTCCAGATCTCAACCCCATAGAAAATGTTGGGGGATTTAAAAGTCCATGTTGACCAGCGACAGGCCCAAAACATCACTTCTCTAGAGGAGATCTGCATGGTGGATTTCATGACTCTGGACAGGATGGTTCCGCCTCCATCCTGGACAAGTCAGGGTCAATTCTAGTTCGCCTCTCATTGGTTCTGGGGCGGCTATTTAATGTTGGCAGTTCCTGGATTTGGTGTTGGTGATACTTCTGTATACTTGGTTTGTGGTTGCTGACCCAGGTTACTTATCCTTAAATGTTGTGCCTCTGTGCGTGTGTGCTTTGCTGTGCATGACCTGGTTTGTCCCCTGACTTTTGCCTCTGTATCCTGCATTGTACTGTCCTGTCCTTCCTAGTTATCTAACCCCTTGGCTCGTCTCTGTTTACTCTCTCTTTGCCTTATCCCTAGGTACCTTGCTCTCGTCTGGTTTTTGACCCTCGACTCTCCTTTGACTATGTTAACTTTCTGTGCCCTGTACTCCACGCACTCAGCTGCCTTCCCTGTCCTCACGAGTGGTGACTCCCCCTCCCTGGTCACGTGACTGCTTAGTTCCAGGTCCTGTGCTCACTGCTTAGTCTCGGGTCCTTGCACACTGCGTGCCTTGTTCCTCGACTCCATGCGCTCGTTCACGTGCCCCCTGATAGTGCCCCCTAGGCTGTCCCAGTGACACCATCGATGTCATTACAGAGGAATGGGCCAACATACCACCAACAGTGTGTGCCAACCTTGTGAAGACTTACAGAAAACATTTGTCATTGCCAACAAAGGATATATAACAAAATATTGAGATTAACTTTTGTTAATGACCAAATACTTATTTTCCACCATAATTTGAAAAATAAATCTTGCCAAATCAGACAAGGTGATTTTCTGGATTTGTTTTCTCACTTTGACTCTCAAAGTTGTGGTCTACCTATGATGTCAATTATAGGCCTCTTGTTATTGTAAGGTGACATTAAGCACGGTTAATAATGGAGAGGTGTCAATAATATACCTATTCATATTAATCTTACAGTATGAAAGGGTTAATAAAACACACAGACATAAAGAATAAATTATTTTAATGAAATAATTAAACACACTGGTTTCCCATCTTTAATAAATTCCCAATCCCTCGTTCTCCTGTCCGGGGACTGCTGTGGGATCTACACTGCTCAAAAAATAAAGGGAACACTTAAACACCACAGTTTAACTCCAAGTCAATCGATTACATTTCTGTGAAATCAACCTGTCCATTTATGAAGCAATACTGACTGTGAATCAATATCTCCTGCTGTTGTGCAAATGGAACAGACAACAGGTAGAAATGATCAGCAATTAGTAAGACACCCCCCATAAAGGAGTAGTCCTGCGGAAGGGTGACCAAAGACCATTTCTCTGCTCATATCCTTTTTGGTTGTTGTGGGCCACACACACTACTGAGCATCATTTCCTTGTCTTGAGTCATTTCCACTGAAATTGGATCAGCCTGTAATTTATTATTCCACTTTGATTTTGAGTATCATTCCAAATCCATACCTCAGTGGGAGATTAATTTTGATTTACATTGATCATTTTTATGTTTTCCTGTTCTCAATGCATTCCACTATGTAGTGAATAAAGATTTGAAACTAATATTTCATTCAGTAATATCTAGGTTGTGGTGTTTTAGCATTCCCTATATTTTTTTAAGCACTGTATATTTGTTTAGAGAAATATATTTATTCAGAAATTATGGTCAGAATTAGTATTGATGGGTTCTGCATTCTTTATTTATTTAGACTGTGTGGGGTCTATAATGGTATGTTTCCACGTTCAATATTTGCTGTGGATTGGACGCTGCATACAGCTGAAGCGTCCAATCCGCAGCGGCCAGATGTTACAGCATAGTGGATGGGATTTTATAAAATCCCATTTCCACTATGCGTTCAAAGACGCAGGTGGCAGACTTGCGTATACGCACATGCGGTGCGTCTTTATAGACCGCAGCATGTCTATTTATCACCGTCCTATGCATAGGATGCGGTGATACCACATGTGTTCAATGAACACATGCGGAATCACCGCGTTTACAAAAGCCGGCAGCGCTTTGGACAGAGCACGGATCTGCTGCATTCAAAACGCTGTCAATACTGAATGTGGAAACATACCCTAATAGTTTTGGGGGTCTGTATTTATTACAGTAGTCTGATCTAGGTTTGTATCTTGCTAGTAGTGAGACTGATCTGGGGCCTGTACTTGTTTAGGTGTCTGACAAGACATTTGTATTTTTTACGGGGCCTTTATAGGTTTTTGTATGTATTTAGGTGGTCTGGTTTGGGTTCTGAGTTTATTCATGCGAGACTATGACCCAAATATCTTGGGTTGTTGTACAATTTATAAATGGGAAGGGTAAATGGTAACATTTGTTTGGCACGTTTTACACACCACGTGATAACTTATTACTACCTTTTTAATAAATGTATGCATATTGTATGCTGTATGCATGCAATATGCATATCGATATGCCCATTCTCCTCATACAGATTGCAGATCCCTGATCTTACCACAAAACTAGCAGTAGCAGTGGAGCGTGCCTACGATGTTCCTAGACGCCTCATCACGGCCGGAGGAATACATAAGCCTAAAGCAAGAAAAGGGAAAACTAACTGCCCCAGAGCAGACCGCAAAGGAATAGATAGCCCCCACACATGTATTGACGGTGAAATAAGATGAAGGCACAAACACAGGCAGGAAAATAGGCTGAGCAAATGATGGGACCCAAACTAACTAGAAAGGGAAGACACTGTCTGCAACCTGCAAAAAACCCTACAAAAATAATGTCCAACACTTCTGATAGCAAAATTAACCCTGAAGTCACTAGACTTCTCCCACTATATCAGCACTCTGAAATATTCTGAGACAGAGCAAAAAGAGACCGAACTAGTAAGGGACAAAAAGCCAATTGGCAAAATACCGATAAATAAGAGTGGAAATTCAGCTCAGCCCCCAGCCGGGGCTGGCAGACCACACAAAAAACTGAATAGACCAACAAAATCCAGTGTGAACATTAGCAGAAAAACTTAGCTTTAGATGACTGGAACAGAGCTGAAAACCAAGAACTGACAAGCCAGAAGGAATCAACAGCAACTGAATAGGGCACCGGCTGTTTAAATCCAATCTGAGAATCGTGAGATCCAATAGTCATCCTCATTCTCAGGTGGCAGATCTCCACCGATCAAACCAGCCGCGCCACCTCCCGTCACCACCAGAGGGAGTCCAGAAGGGGAACTCACAACTGGTGAACCCGAGAATGAACTCACAACAGTACCCCCCCTTGAGGAGGGGTCACCGAACCCTCATCCACGCCAACTGGCCGATCAGGATGGGCCCGGTGAAAAGCACGAACCAATCTATTGGCATGAATATCGGAGGCAGAGACCCAAGAATTATCCTCCTGACCATAACCCTTCCATTTGACCAAATACTGGAGTCTCCGTCTAACCAAACGAGAATCCAATATTTTCTCTACCTCATATTCCACATTGCCTTCGACCAACACAGGGTCAGGAGGTGCTGCCATAGGAACCACTGGCTCAACAAACCTCTTAAACAGAGATTTGTGAAATACGTTATGGATCTTGAGCGTAACTGGAAGAGCCAATCGAAATGAAACAGGATTAAGAATTTCCAAAATCTTATAAGGACCAATAAATCTTGGCTTAAATTTAGGAGATGCAACCTTCATAGGAATATTCTTAGATGAAAACCAAACCATTTCTCCCACTTTAAACCGGGGACCAATGGTCCTATGCCGGTTGGAAAATCGCTGGGCCTTTTCCTGAGAGAGTGACAACTTATCCACCACTTGGTCCCATATCTGCTGCTTTCTCTTAACCACAGTGTCCACACCTGGGCAGGACGAAGATTCCACTTGCCCTGAAGAGAATCGAGGATGAAACCCAAAATTATAGAAAAAGGGTGACATCAAAGTGGCAGAACTAGCTCTATTGTTCAGTGCGAATTTGGCCAAGGGCAAAAATGAGACCCAATCATCCTGATCAGCAGATATAAAACATCTCAAATAAGACTCCAAGGTCTGGTTTGTTCTCTCAGTCTGTCCATTGGTCTGGGGATGAAACGCGGAGGAGAAGGATAACTGAATTCCCAGATTGGAACAAAAGGCTTTCCAGAATCTGGAAACAAACTGGACTCCTCTGTCGGACACAGTGTTCTCAGGAATCCCATGTAACCGAACCACCTGTTGTAAATACAAGGGCACCAACTCAGCAGAAGATGGCAACTTTGGGAGTTGCACAAGATGGACCATCTTCGAAAATCTATCACAAATCACCCAGATAACAGTCATTCTCTGAGAGACAGGAAGATCAGAAATAAAATCCATTGAGATATGGGTCCATGGCCTATTGGGCACCGGCAAGGGCATCAGCAACCCACTAAAACGAGAACAGGGTTTAGACCAAGAACAAGTCCCACAGGACTGTACAAAATTCCTGACGTCACGAGATAAGGCAGGCCACCAAAAGGACCGACTCACCAAATCTCTGGTACCAAAAATACCTGGATAACCAGCCAATGCGGAGCAATGAATTTCAGACATCACTCTCTTTCTCCACTGGTCAGGAACATACAATTTTCCCATAGGGCAATGCTCAGGTTTATCCTCCTGAAATTCCTCCAGGGCGCTTCTCAAATCGGGCGAAATGGCAGAAAGAACTACCCCCTCACCTAGGATGGTAGTAGGCTCGGTCACACTAAGAGAATCGGCAAAGAAACTCCTAGAAAGGGCGTCTGCCTTAACATTCTTAGTGCCCGAAAGAAAAGAGACCACAAAATTAAAACGTGTGAAAAACAAGGCCCATCTAGCCTGTCTAGGATTCAAGCATTTGGCCGACTCCAGATAAATCAAATTCTTGTGATCGGTGAGGACCACAACTTGATGTCTAGCTCCCTCCAACCAATGTCTCCACTCCTCAAATGCCCACTTAATGGCCAACAATTCCCGATTCCCCACGTCATAGTTGCGTTGAGATGGGGAGAACTTTCGAGAAAAGAAGGCACAGGGATTCATCTTAGAAGTCACAGGGTCTTTTTGGGACAAAACAGCTCCTGCACCAATCTCAGAAGCATCTACCTCCACCTGAAATGGAAGTGAGACATCAGGTTGCCGTAAAACTGGAGCTGAAGTAAATCTCTGCTTAAGCTCCTGAAATGCTGAGATAGCCTCAGGTGACCAATTCAGCACATCAGCGCCCTTCTTGATCAGATCAGTCAGTGGTTTGACAATACCAGAAAAATTACCTATAAATTTACAATAGAAATTAGCAAAACCCGAAAACTTCTGGAGGGCCATCAAAGAAGTAGGCTGAACCCAATCATAAATGGCCTGTACCTTGGCCGAGTCCATTTCAATAGTCGATGGAGATAAGATAAATCCCAAAAATAAAATCCTCTGTACACCAAAGAGGCATTTCGATCCCTTAACAAACAGGGAATTCTCCCTCAAAATCCGGAACACAGTCCGGACGTGTTCCCCATGAGAATCCCAATCACTAGAAAAGATCAAAATATCATCCAGATAGATGATCAAAAACTTATCCACAAAATATCATTCATAAAGGACTGGAAGACAGAAGGGGCATTAGTGAGCCCAAAAGGCATCACCAGGTACTCAAAATGTCCCTCCGGAGTATTAAACTCCGTCTTCCATTCATCCCCGTGCTTGATGCGAATAAGATTATATGCCCCCCTGAGGTCAAGCTTAGTAAACCAGCTGGCACTCTTAACTCTGGAGAATAAATCAGACATCAGAGGTAACGGGTACTGATATTTAACCGTCATCTTGTTAAGGGAACGATAATCAATATACGGTCTTAATGAACCATCTTTCTTGGCCACGAAAAAAAAACAGCACCTAAAGGTGACGAGGATGGTCTAATATGACCCTTCTCCAATGACTCCTTAATATAGGATCGCATAGCATCATGTTCGGGTACTGATAAGTTGAAAAGCCGACCCTTGGGAAATTTACACCCAGGCATCAACTCAATTGCACAGGCATAACTCCTATGAGGAGGCAAAGACGCAGACTTGCTCTCACTAAATACATCAGAAAAATCGGCTAGATAATCAGGAATATCATGAGACTGAGGAGAGGTGGAGAAAACAGGAGCGTCCCTAAGAACACACTGACAACCCCAACTCGCCACAGACCCAGATTTCCAATCCAAAACTGGATTATGAATTTGCAACCAAGGAAAACCCAGAACAATAGTATCATGCAAAATATGCAGCACCAAAAATGTACAATTTTCTTGGTGGTCTGGGCAACCCCGCATCATCACCTGGGTCCAAAACTGAGGTTTATTCTCCGCCAAAGGAGTAGCATCAATACCCCTCAAAAGAATAGGCATCCGCAGCGGCATCATGGAAAAACCACAACGTTTAGCAAAGTCCAAATCCATTAGATTCAACGCTGCTCCTGAATCCACAAAAGCCTTCGTGGAAAATGTGGACAAGGAGCAGATCAGAGTAATTGCGAAAAGAAACTTAGGTTTTACACTGCCCACAGCAAATGTGTGTGCAAAACGTTTCTCTCATTTTGGGCAGACAGAAATAATATGAGAAACGTCTCCACAGAAAAAACACAGCTTATTATGCCTTCTAAACTCCTGACGTTGCGCCCTAGACAAAACCCCATCACATTGCATAGGTTCAGACATTTGTCCAAAAGGTGGCAACTCCTCTCATGTAGTTTTGCGTTCACGTAAACGCCGATCAATTTGAATGGCTAATGACTAGTGTTGAGAGACTTTTGGTTTTTTAGGGTCGAGTTTCGTTTCATGAAACCCGACTTTTCCAAAAGTCGGGTCGAGCAAAATCGGCCGACTATAGGGAAAAGTCGGGGTCGTCCCGAAACACGAAACCCAATGTAAGTCAATGGAGACTTAAAGTCGGCAGTGAGAGGAGGACAGAAACACACCAACAGTGCCCATTTGAATGCCAAAAGCACAAATTCTTGTTACTGAAGCTTGTCAACCTTAATTAACTTCATAATACTAGTTACGCACTGAAAAATGGGGGTTATTTGGCTACAGTTGTGGGGGGGGAGGGCTGGCTCCAGGTTTTCGTGGGCCCAGGGCCAAAGAGCGCCCCTTTAACATATACCACAACTCATGATGCTCCGATATGGCAGAGAAATAGCAGTATAGTACAATGAAAAATACTTCACTTCTTACATCTCATGACTGATATCCTTTTTAAATTCTCCAATACCTCCAAAAACGGACAGTATATAACTCCATACAGTATTATGGCCAGCGCTTAGTGCGCTATACAGAGTAATGAGGCCCATATATTTCTCCATACGGAATCATTATTCCCATATAATGTTTCAAACCGTATATGATGAGCTCCACATAATGCTACAGTATATGTTGGTCCCAATGGATGAAGCTCCACTGTCTTATGGGCCCAAATAATGCTCCATATATAATGGGCCCCATTTCTACTGCTCTAGTGTATAATGGGCCCTGTAAATGCTGCACCAGTGTCTGATGTCCACCTTTGGAATGCTCCAGTGTATGGTGGGCCCCATATATCATTCACCAGAGTGTAGTGCTCCCCAAAAAGTGCTGTCCTAACATTGAAAACAATTACATAAGTCTCCTTGCTAGGGAATCCCTGCACTACTCTGAACTCCTTGTCGTCCCCATCTTCCATCTCACTACACTTGGCTGTTTAGGCCCTCCCACCGGCAGAGACACTTTTGCGTACTATGCGGTGCCCCGTGCCAGTGCCATCGCCCATGAGTATGCCCCCCAACCTGCTCAAGGAACCTGCACTTTCATCTGCACCTTCCTCTTTGTCACCGTGTAAGGTGGTATAGTATGTGGGAAGGGGAACCTGAGTTTCCTCTGGGTCAGATTCTGGCTGTGTAGAGTGCGAGGGGAATGTAGTGGTCTGGGTCAATGTACCAGCAGCATCATCCAGCAGTGGCTGGGCCTCAGTGCACTTGTGGCGTCCCCAAGAGTACGGTCGCCACTGTGGCATTGCCTTCCTCCTAGGGAGTGTGTTGTCATGCTTGGGAGCAACGAAGGATCTCTCTAGCAGTGAAACCAACACACAACACATTTCCCACTCCAGGCCAGCAGGGAGACCTCTGAACCTGACTGCTGAGGAGCTGCGCTCTGTGGTCGGGAGGAGGTAAGTTAGGGAACTCTGTGCAGGGAAGGGGAAGTGTGTGGACGTGAGAAGGGGAGCTGGAGGATGAGCAGAGTTAAGGCTCACTCCTAGCTGGAGCGCTTGGTCCGGATTCCGGTCTCTGAGTTTGTAGGGACACTGACGTTCCTGCAGCAGAAACCGGGGGAGGTAGCAGCTATATATGCTCTGTACCCAACTAAGGCTCGGAGGCCCTAGCATCGACGTGTGCGAGGCAGAAGGAAAAGGCTACAGCTGTCTGCCATACAAGTAAAGTCTGAGGAACATCTGTTAGACAGGAGGCGTTTCAGTGAACCACGGTCATGTGAGTGCTTCCCCCACAAGCGCTAGAAAGGAGACGTTCAGGAAGGTACATGTTGGCGGAGTGTTGGAAGGGGGCTTTCCATTCTGGTCCCAGAGGTTGGCAGAGGTCCTGACCCGGAGGACACAGCACGGAGGCAGGCATCTGTGTAACCTGCAGACTGTGAGTAAAGCTTTGGAACTGCACGCTCTGGTGTCCTACAGTTATTCCAGCACCGCTACATCTGGGTACCAGCACCTACACCGCCTGTGCCTTTCCCCCATCACTACATCTACACTTCCCTGGGACTCCAGCTCCACCTGTGGGGAGCTTCACCATCTTTGCTGCACAACACCATCAGTCCCAGAGGATCTGCATGCAGCGTTGGCCTAACATCTATGTTGCCGAACACCACAGGTGGCATCAAACTATCTATATAAACTCTTTACCATTATACCACGCCATTTACATGGGCACCCAGGGCCACCGTCCGGGTCACCGCTGCTGTGACACATCCCACTGACACCGGCCCGGTACCGAGTACCGCACAGCCCTGGGAGGGCGACCCATATGCCGACTGCTGATCGGGCGGCGTTATTCCCACGAACCTCCAAACAGCGTCCCTGAAGGCAAAGTTTTTGATTTTCTGGGGGCAGTATGATTGCAAAGCTGAACCTTAAAGGAATGTCCAAAAGGGCACCACCAGGAGTGGAGCCTGTGGCTTAATTGGACTGCACCCTGGAAACCACTACCATACAAGCTACAGAAAAGATGGACAGATTGCAAGCTTTGTCGATTCTGTGTGTGGTGTGGTATGTCCGTTTGTAGATGTGCTAGCGATTTCTCAGCTTTATTCCGTTAACGACCGAGACTCCGGCATGGCCCCGCGGTACGCGTCAAGCTTACTAGAGGGATACGCGAGGCTGTGGCACATGGGATCGAGCAATAACAGGTCTAGCATTCCAGTACATGTCCGGGGCTGCATGCACGCTACACTGAAAGGACCAGCTTTTGTCGCTTACAGGTGCAGATAACCTGCTGAACTCCGTTAGTGATGGGGATCTGAGATTCAGATTATTACCCGCGAACAATGATTTCCCAGTAAGTTCAGGTCAACCGCAATTCCAGAGTTAGGCCTAACCGTCATTCCTGAAAAAATTACGTGTCCAAACCACAGGTGCTGTAGCTTGCTTAACAGCTCCGCAGCCGTTCTCAGGCCCAGTATGGATTCAACAACATTGTAGAAAGTTGATAAAGGGTACAGTTTCACCGGATAACACGTATATATGTAGCCTAGTTTACACATTAAAAATATATGTCTATAGATCAGGACGCAGACTCAGATGTTCTCAGGCCCAGTATGGATTTGACCAGATTGTACAAAGTTAAGAAAGGGTACTTTATCACTGGATAGCAGGTATATATAGCATAGTTTAAACATGTAAAATCTCTGTGTTCTCAGTATGGATTACACAGCAATCTAAAAAGTGGAAAAAAGGAAATGCATTTGAGGGCGTACACAACTATATACTTTTGGTGTTATTTTTAAATCTTCATATATATTTCTGTCTCAGTAATACAGTCCAGCCTCTCCGCAATAGGAAATGAGATGCATACAATTAGTGACATAAAGGCTATTAATTGCAGAAATCTAGGAATTATTATTCACGGGAAAAACTTCCGTCACAATTCTCATAGGCGATGCTGACCCTCAATTAATTTGTGTGTTGAGACAGTGAAAACATTTTTTTGTGAATAAAGTCTTGCTGTATCGCACTTCCGTTGATTCCATCACTGTTACTCATCTCAATCCAATTTTTATCACAGGGAGCGATGTAAACATGGTGCTCACTGGCTATCATGATCTGTCACGTAACTTTGGAGTGCAAAAGACAGAAGCCACAGGCCGTAGGCGATTCTATTTGATTGGCATGAGAGGGCACATTTTGAAATGTGCGCCGGAATGTCACACGTTTGTGTAGGAAAACTGAAAGCTGATGATAAACCACCACTGCATGTAATTGTGAGTCGACGTCCATAAGAAATGGAAGCCACTGATCATCTGGAGCTAGAGCCCGGCCAGCAGGACAGGGCATAGCTACATCTTAACCATCATCTTTCAGTTCAATCAATTTGTAGTGGCAGTCCCAGTGACGGATTTGACAGCACAGACTACACAGCGGAGGAGCAGGGAGAGGTAAACATTGCAAATGCTGGGGCCCTGCCCAAGCAAGGGGGACACACTCGTGGGCGTCGGTACTGGCACTGGGCCCCTCATAGTACAGCGGTGTCTCTGACGGCGGGTGTGCACCACCATGTCAGAGACACTTGATTGCACTATGAGGGACCTTATGCCAGTGCCCGCGCCCAAGAGTCGGCCTACCTATCTGTCCAGGGCAACGGCACTCGCACAGTTTTGTGCGCTAGGTGGTGACCCCGGCCATGGGGGGGGACCGCCCACTTAGGGAGGTTTACAAAGTGGCATATGTAGATGTGGGTCATTCAGCTGCTGCAAAAGGCGAAATAGGTCAAGTTCACAGAATAGGAGGAGGACCAAAGCAAGCCATTTTTCTGGCAACCTATGTGTCATCAAGGGAAGGTGGGACAAAATCCTTGGAAACCCGTGCATGGTTCATTTTAATGAAGGTTAGATCATCCACATTTTAGGTTGACAGACGGGTCCTTTTTTCTGTCAGGATTGATCCAGCTGCACTGAAGACTCTTTCCGATAGCACACTTGCAGCTGGGCAAGCGAGCTCCTGTAAGGCATATTGTGCCAATTCAGGCCAGGTGTCCAGTTTAGCGGCCCAATAGTCAAAGGGGAATGACCTGTGCGGGAGAACATCGATATGGGAGGAAAAGTAGTTGTTAACCATAGTTGACAACTGCTGTCTCCTGTCACTTTCCATCGATGCTGTATTAACAGTTGTGTGAGCGGTCCGTGAAAAATCAGTCCACAACATTGTCATGAAACCCCTGTCTCCAACGCCACTTCAGCTGTGTGCACCACGAACACCTCTGCCAAGCTGCCCCCGGCCCGTACGGCTCGTGTGAGAACCATCACCGCTGCTGTGTGCTGGGAATGCCTCAACCAACCGGTTAACCAGAGTTGCTTGTTTAGTAGCCAATATTAGGTCAAGGTTCTCCTGTGGCATGATGTTTTGTAATTTGCCTTTATAGCGTGGATCCAGGATGCTGGCCAACCAGTAGTCATCATCGTTCATCATTTTGGCAATGTGTGGGTCCCTTTTTAGGATCTGCAAGGCATAATCTGACATGTGGGCCAATGTTCCCGGTGTCAATGATGCACTGCGAGTGCTGGGTGGAGGAGCACTTTCTGGCAAATCCACATCCCTCCAGTCACGCACAAACCCTGTACCAGACCTTGCCACGCCAACATTTTCACTTGCCCCACGAGATGCATCCTCCTCCCCTAAGTAATCATCCCCATCATCATCCTCCTCCTCCTCTTCTTCCTCCACCTCGTCCAGGAGAGGTCCCTGAGCAGACAATGGCTGAATGTCATCAAGGATTCCCTCCACCTCTTCCTCCTCATCAACATTGGCTGCAGACGCCTGCTCCTTAAGGTGCGTCAAAGTTTGCATGAGCAGACGCATAAGTGGGATGCTCATGCTTAGGATGGCGTCGTCTGCACTTACCAGCCATGTGCATTCCTCAAAACACTGAAGGACTTTACAGAGGTCTTTCAGCTTCGACCACTGCACACCTGTCAACTCCATGTCTGCTCTCAAAGTGCCTGGCCGTGTATCCTCCCACAAATGCATTATGGCCTGCCTCTGCTCGCACAGCCGCTCAACCATGTGCAGGGTGGAGTTCCACCTTGTTGCAATGTCGATAATGAGGCGGTGGTTGGGAAGGTGGAGCAATCGCTGCAGCTTCTGCATACGAATGGAGTGTACAGGCGACCGGCGGATGTGCGCGCACAGTCTTCGCACCTTCTGGAACAGGGCTGTTAACTCCAGATAATTATTGAGGAAGCACTGCACCACCAGGTTCAAGGTCTGAGCCAAGCAAGGTATGTGGCTGAGTTTTGTAAGGGCTATGGCTGCCACAAAATTACGGCCGTTATCACTAACTACCTTACCTGCCTCAAGATGTACACTGCCCAGCCATGACTCAGTTTGTCGCTGAAAGTACTTGGCCAGCACCTCGGCGGTGTGTCTGTCGCCCAAACACATCATCTGCAACACAGCCTGCTGACGCTTTCCACTAGCTGCTCGATAGGGGGACACATCGTGTGCAACAGTGGCAGCTGCAGATGGAGTGCTCGTACGACTGCGCTCTGTGGACGAGCTTTCGCTTCTGGAGGAGGAGGAGGAGGGTCGAATGCCTACAGCCAACTGTTTCCTATACCGTGGGCTAGGCAGCACTGTCCCACCACCACTGTCCCCTGTGGACCCTGCATCCACCACATTAACCCAGTGCGCAGTGATGGACATGTAACGACCCTGGCCATGCCGACTGGACCATGCATCAGTTGTGAGGTGCACCTTTCCACTCACTGACTGCATGAGTGCATGGACAATGCGGTCTTTCACATAATGGTGGAGGGCTGGGATGGCTTTGCGAGAGAAGAAGTGGCGACTGGGTAGGTCATATCGTGGTACTGCATAGGCCATGAGTTCGCGGAAAGCTGCGCTTTCCACCAACCGATAGGGCATCATTTCTAACGAGATTAGTTTGGCAATGTGGGCGTTCAAACCCAGTGTACGCGGATGAGAGACTGAGTACTTTCTTGACCTACTCATAGTGTCTGGGAGGGTGAGCTGGACTTGAGAGCTGCATATGGTGGAAGTAGTGGTGGACAGGGCGGACTGAAAGAGGGTTGATGATGGTGATGGAGTTGGTGTTCTTTCTGATGGCCTAGATTCAGTATTTCGTTGATATAACAGTGGGATTCCCTGACTGCTGTGGCCTTGCAACGACACCTCAACATTTGCTGCTGTGCTAACAGTGGGGGAAACAATGTAGCGTTGCTGACTACCTTCTTTGTGATCAGTTGCACATGTGGTGCTTGAGGTTTGGTGTTGTGTCCACGCTTGCAAGTGCATGCTGGTTAAATGTCTAAGCATGCAACTGGTATTCAAATTTTTCAGATTTTTCCCTCGGCTAAAGGTCTTTGTGTACTTCTTACAGATAACCTTGGCCTGATCATGAGGATTTTGTTCAAAAAAGTGCCACACTGCACTCTTCCTACTTTGGCAGACATTTTGCGGCCTAGCACGCTGTGCTATTTTGACCCTCTGGACAAGCTGTCCAGCAACTCTTTTGATTTTTGGAACCTGTCTTTGGAGTGCTCCGGGCCTGCCAGATAACAGCTGTTGTGATGTCTATGTCTGCTGTGGATGCTCCTCATCTGAGCTATTGGAAGCAGCACCCTCTTCCCCCAATGGATGCCAATCTGGGTCAACAACTGGGTCATCCATCACCTCCTTTTTTAATGTCATGTGCACCTTCCTCTGTGTCACTGTGTATGGTGGTATAGTGTGCGGGAAGGGGCACCTGAGTCTCATCAGGGTCAGAATCTGGCTCTGTACACTGCGAGGACAATGTAGTGCTCTGAGTGAATGTACCAGCAGAATCATCTATCAGTGGCTGTGCATCAGTGCACTCCATGTCAGATTCATCTTGGCCTGGGTAATTCACCATTTCACTTGATAATCCAGGCATGGTATGTGAAAACAGCTCCATGGAGTAATCAGTAGTATGGCCTGCGTCATCCTTCAATCTTGGTTGGGTTGAAGGACACAAGGAAAGGTGTGGTTCATGAACATGAGCCTCCAATGATGACTCAGTGCTTTTATTTTTTACACCTTCAGAAGAGGAGGCGATAGAGCTGGAGGCTGAGTCAGCAATGTAAGACAAAACTTTTTCCTGAAGCTCTGGCTTTAAAAGCGGTTTGCCAACTCCTAGAAAACTAAGCCTTCGAGGCCTTGTGGAGCCAGACGATGACGCAGGCTCAACACCTCCTGCATTTGGTCCTATTTTGCTTTTGCCACTACCATCAGATCCACCACCAACACCATCATTACCAGCTGACAACCCCCGCCCAATTCCACGGCCTCTTCCAACTGCCTTCCTCATTTTTGGTAGAAATGTAGACAAAATCCAACAAACTATATAGTAATGTAAAACAAGGTACAAGGTGTCTATAGGACAGGGGAGATTTTGAATTTCTGCACACACTTGTGGACACTGGACACTTTTGGATTGTGTGAGGCCCACTGAATATCACAGCGCTATGTCACAGGCTCGATGTCGCAGGTGTGAAAAATGTCACTAGAGGATAACGGAGATTTTGAATTTCTGCACACACTTGTGGACACTGGACACTTTTGGATTGTGTGAGGCCCACTGAATATCACAGCGCTATGTCACAGGCTCGATGTCGCAGGTGTGAAAAATGTCACTAGAGGATAACGGAGATTTTGAATTTCTGCACACACTTGTGGACACTGGACACTTTTGGATTGTGTGAGGCCCAGTGAATATCACAGCGCTATGTCACAGGCAGAAATTGGCTAGTGTATGACAAACCACAAGGTGTATATAGAATTGGGCAGAATAGGAATCTCCCTAGAGTGTAGGTCTGTAAGAACAGAACAAGTCCTCGACTTATCTGTTGTGAGTTCATTTTCCCCTTCATTACTGAGGCCCGAGGAACTCCCTCTTCTGGTATAGAAAGGTAGTGAGCCTGATTATCAAACACCTGAGGCTGATGATGATGACTGGCTGAGTGGAGTTACTGACTGGATATAAGTGTCAGGAACACCGCACTGCACTTGCTCACTGTGCCAGTGCGGGTGTCCTGAGTACAAAGCCAGTACTCACAGATACCTGTGGAGCAGCGCAGCAGCGGTGACGATGCGTGCTTCAGAGTATCAGGACCTGAAGCACATGACTGCTGGGGGCGTGGCCTAAGCTCCACAGATCTAGGAGCTGCAGGGAAACTCCTAGAAAGGTAACTACGGGGCAATGTTACCAAGGGGCATAGACAGAGACAGAAACCAGACGAAGCCAGGGTCAAAGCACCAGATAGCAATACAGTACCACGGGGTTTAGACAGAAAGGATAGTCAGGACATAGCAATAGGTCAGAAAACCAGAACGGGCAATAGACGGTACAATAGGGACAAACTGTAACGGAGTAACGATAGCCAAGCCAGGAGGTCAGAACCGGAGAAGACAGTAGTACCAAAGCGAGAGACGGAGTACAGAGTGAGGGAACAGGCCGGGTCATACACGGGAATCAAACAAGCAACGCAGAATACACGCACACCAGGGGTCAGACACACCAGAACAACAGTATAGCTGACAGAGAACCCTGGTAAAGAGTGAGTATAAATACCCCTCCCAGATCCAGAAAGAGGCCACGAACACTTAACCCTGTGAGTGCAGGGCAAGAACCCTGTTCAAACCATGACAGTACCCCCTCTTAATGTGGGGCCACTGGACCCCCAGGCTTGTCTGGGTATCTGGCGTGGAAAGCCCGCACCAGACGATCGGCATGCACCGAACTGGCTGGAACCCATGACCGATCCTCCAGAGAGTACCCCTTCCAGTGTATCAGATACTGGAGTCTCCGGCGCACCAACCGGGAGTCAACAATGCGCCCTACTTCATACTCCAGCTGCCCCTCTACCAGCACTGGCGGAGCATTTGATGAGGGATCCTCTCTCGCCGTCCCCACAGGCTTTAACAGGGACCTGTGGAAGACATTAGAAATTTTAAAGGAGGTGGGCAGCTGCAGTCGGTAGGCTACTGGGTTAACAACCTCCACAACTTTGTATGGGCCAATAAACTTGGGGCCCAGCTTTATAGAAGGTATCTTAAGCTTGATATTGCGGGTGGATAGCCACACCTTCTCCCCTACTGCAAATGCTGGACGTGGCCCCCTCCTCCTGTCAGCAAATCGCTTATAGTTTTCCTGGGCCTTGGAAATATTCCTCTGAACCTCCCTCCAAAGAATTCTAAGACGTTGTGTCACATCCTCAGTACCAGGACAACCTGAATCCATACGGGAAAACTCTCCAAAATGTGGGTTAAAGCCATAGTTGACCTGAAAAGGAGACTTCCCAGTAGACTGACTCACACGACCGTTGAATGCAAACTCTGCCATGGGCAATACCTCACACCAGTCCTCCTGCCTGGAAGAGGCCAAGCATCTCAGAATCTGCTCCAACGATTGGTTCGTGCGCTCCGTCTGTCCATTAGACTCTGGGTGGTAGGCAGAGGAGAAGGACAACGAAATCCCCAGCTTTTTGCAAAAAGCCCTCCAGAACCTGGCTACAAACTGTACCCCTCTGTCTGACACCACATTCATAGGCACTCCATGTAACCTAATTATATGCTGCATAAATAAGCGGGCCAGGGTTTCAGCAGATGGTAACGCGGGGAGAGGTACAAAGTGAGCTTGTTTTGAAAACCTATCCACCACCACCCATATCACCGAGTTGCCCCTGGAAGGGAGAAGATTTGTGATAAAATCCATGGACAAATGTGTCAATGGTCTATCCGGAATTGGCAAAGGCACCAATTCCCCGGCCGGCCGGACCTGAGAACTTTTAGAACGAGCGCACACCCCACATGCAGTCACAAACTTTTTAATATCTGTTACCATAGAGGGCCACCAGAAATCCCTCGCAATTGCCCCCCGGGTAGCTGCAATCCCAGGATGAGCACTCAACACAGAATCATGAAATTCCTGCACAAGTCCGAGACGGAAACGTTCCGGTACAAACAATTTACCCGGGGGTTTACCACCAGGAGCCCGAGCCTGGGCCTCCAAAATCCCTCTCTGTAACTCAGATGAGATTTCGGCCACCACTACTCCTGGCTGAAGAATGGAGGAGGGAGGTTCTGGAGGGGACACCGAATCAAAGCTTCGGGATAAGGCATCAGCCTTGATGTTTTTAGATCCCGGGCGGAATGTGATGGTAAACTGAAAATGAGAAAAAAAAAGTGCCCACTGAGCCTGTCTGGGGGTCAATCTCTTGGCAGACTTGATATAGGCCAAATTTTTGTGATCAGTGATGACTGTAATGGGATGAACAGACCCCTCCAGGAAGTGCCTCCATTCTTCAAAAGCCAACTTTACCGCCAACAACTCTCTATTGCCGACATCGTAATTTCTCTCAGCAGAGGAAAATTTTTTAGAGAAGAAGGCGCAAGGCCTCAGGTTAGTAAGGGTAGGAGGGCCCTGAGACAAAACTGCCCCACCCCCACTTCCGAGGCGTCAACCTCCACGACAAAAGGTCTTGACGGGTCGGGTTGTACCAATACAGGGGCTGAAGAAAAGCACTTTTTTAATGTCATGAAAGAGTTTTTTGCAGCTACAGACCAATTTTTTACATCAGCTCCCTTGAGAGTGAGGTCCGTTAGAGGCTTTACCACCTGCGAGAAGCCCTTAATAAATTTCCTATAAAAGTTGGCAATGCCCAAAAATCGTTGCAACCCTTTCAAGTCATGAGGTTGCACCCACTCCGTAACAGCCTGGACTTTCTTAGGATCCATGTGGAACCCCTCTCCTGACACAATCAACCCCAGAAAGGATACTTCTTGCATGAAAAATGAGCATTTTTCCAGCTTGGCATACAAATGATTCTCCCTCAGTCTCATGAGAACCATCCGCAAATGGTGCAAGTGAGATTGACTGTCCACCGAGTACACCAGAATGTCATCCAAATAGATAACCACAAAACGACCGATTAAATCAGAGAAAATTACATTAATAAAATTCTGAAAAACAGCAGGAGCGTTGGTGAGACCAAAGGGCATAACCAAGTTTTCGAACAGCCCTTCAGTCGTCAGGAATGCTGTTTTCCATTCGTCCCCTTCACGGACTCTTATAAGGTTATATGCCCCACGTAAATCCAGTTTAGAGAACCACTTGGCCCCGGTGAGTTGGTTACATAAATCAGGAATTAGGGGGAGAGGGTATGTATTTTTCACAGTAATTTTGTTTAATTCCCGAAAGTCGAGGCACGGCCGCAAACCACCATCTTTTTTCTTAACAAAAAAGAAGCCCGCTGCCACAGGTGAAACAGAAGGCCTAATATGCCCTTTGCGGAGACTCTCAGTAATGTACTCCTTCATGGCTAGACGTTTGGGCCCGGACAAATTGAACAGGCGAGCCTTGGGTAACTTGGCTCCAGGGACTAGATTAATGGCACAATCAAAGGGTCTATGTGGTGGTAGCGCCTCAGCCTCACTTTCAGAAAATACGTCTTGAAAATCTTTCAGGCACTCCGGAATACCTTCCAGATCGACAGACGACACTGACACAGATTTTACTGGGGTGACAAGGGTTGTCAAGTTACAACATAGACCATTAGCCATACAACCCCACTGAATGATCTCCCCTGTGACCCAGTCAATAGTAGGATTGTGACGTTGAAGCCAAGGCATACCCAGTATCAGTCCAGCCGGCAGATTATTTATGACAAAACATCTTACCTTTTCTCTGAAAGTGGGTTCCACTCACGTGGAAAAATTATCAGTCATGAAACAAATTCCCTCCTGGGTGATAGGAGAAGAATCAATTGCCACGATTTTAACAGGATCTTTTAACCTGACTGTCCCTATCTTATGAAAAGTCACAACTTTGGCATCGATCAGATTAATAGAAGAACCACAGTCAACAAAGGCGGTAGTCCCAACCGGGCCGCCTGTAAGTTCCAGTTCCACCGGAAGCAGAATTTTAGTAAGCGAGTAAAAGGGTACCTGGGAGTCTGGGCAACCTCCTCGATTGTTACCCAGACTCAGTCGTTTTCCTGACAGCTTCACTGAAGAAGGGCAAGAAGGACAGTTCCTTCTCCAATGTCCAGCGGATCCACAGTAAAAGCACAATTGGTTGTTTCTTCGGTGTCACCTCTCTTTTTCCTCCAATGACGTGGCACCAACCTCCATGGGCTCAGGACTAGATGCAGAGTCTCTCAGATTGGAGAATAAAGGGGTCTCCTGCAGCATGACCCCTCTTGCCCGCAGCCTACGGTCCATGCGGACAGCCTGGATCATAGCATCCTCCAAAGAATCCGGTGGAGGATGAAGGGCTAGGGCATCTTTCAAACGTTCGGACAGGCCTCTACAGAACAAACCCCGGAGGGCAGCGTCATCCCAGGAGACCTCCGCTGCCCAGCGTCTGAACTCAGAGCAGAACCATTCAGCAGAGTTCCTTCCCTGTGTCACACTCATCACCATATCCTCTGCCAGACACACTCTATCAGGCTCATCATAAATGTGCCCCAGAGCCTCAAAGAACAAATTCACAGACATGCGTTCAGGAGAAGAGGAAGAGAGAGAGAAAGCCCATGCCTGTGGAGCCCCCCGAAGTAGGGAAATGACGACCCCCACCCTCTGGAACTCATCCCCGGAAGAGAGGGGGCCTCAGAGAAAAAAATAGCTTGCATCCTTCTCTGAAAGACCTGAACTCCTTTTTATCCCCTGAGAAAAGGTCTGGCAATTTGACCGGAGATTCTGGGAATGCCAATGACTCATCTCTATCCCCAGCACAAGAATCCCCTGTAGAGGCAGCCCCCTGTACCGTATCCACCAACTGTTGCTGGGTCTGGGCCATCATGCGCTGCTCCACATTAAGTTTGTGGAACATTTGGGTCAGGTGCTTGACCTGATCAGCCAAGGCTTGTATGGGATCCATGAGGATAACACACTTTTTTTTTTTTTTTTTTTTTCCTCAGAGGGGGGAAAAAAAAAACTGAAATGGTCAGCTATAATGTCAGGAACACCGCACTGCACTTGCTCACTGTGCCAGTGCGGGTGTCCTGAGTACAAAGACAGTACTCACAGATACCTGTGGAGCAGGGCAGCAGCGGTGACGATGCGTGCTTCAGAGTATCAGGACCTGAAGAACATGACTGCTGGGGGCGTGGCCTAAGCTCCACAGATCTAGGAGCTGCAGGGAAACTCCTAGAAAGGTAACTACGGGGCAATGTTACCAAGGGGCATAGACAGAGACAGAAACCAGACAAAGCCAGGGTCAAAGCACCAGATAGCAATACAGTACCACGGGGTTTAGACAGAAAGGATAGTCAGGACGTAGCAATAGGTCAGAAAACCAGAACGGGCAATAGACGGTACAATAGGGACAAACTGTAACGGAGTAACGATAGCCAAGCCAGGAGGTCAGAACCGGAGAAGACAGTAGTACCAAAGCGAGAGACGGAGTACAGAGTGAGGGAACAGGCCGGGTCATACACGGGAATCAAACAAGCAACGCAGAATACACGCACACCAGGGGTCAGACACACCAGAACAACAGTATAGCTGACAGAGAACCCTGGTAAAGAGTGAGTATAAATACCCCTCCCAGATCCAGAAAGAGGCCACGAACACTTAACCCTGTGAGTGCAGGGCAAGAACCCTGTTCAAACCATGACAATAAGGTTGCCGACGCCCTTCTGCCCTGCGGGTGATTTCTCTGTGGGGTCCTTGGAGACCAGTCTGAATTCCTGCTCCTCTAAAGCTAAGTTTGCTGCTCGGCCTTTTGCTTTGGTGCTTTGACTTTGTTTTGCTTTGTTTTTCTGGATTTCTGCCATTCCCTGCTGGGGTGTGCTGAATTCATTTAGCTCTGTCTTCTGAAAATACCTGAGTGCTGATTTAGTTTTTGAAGCCTAGCTGCTTCAGGGCCTTTTTCATATCAGCTTGTTGGCTTATGTCTTTGATAGGGTTTTGGCAGATTGCAGACAGCAGCCTTCCTGTCCTTTCCTATCTAGGTAGTTTTGGACCCCGTCTTTGCTCAGTCTATCTTTCTGCCTGTGTTAGTATTTTCATCTTGCTTCACCGTCGTTATATGTTGGGGTCTGCTCTGGGGCAGTTTAGATTTCCTCTTTCTTTCTTTAGGCCTATGTAATTCTCCAGCTGTGGTCGAGGGGTCTAGGGCATCGTAGGAACCCCCCACGGCTACTGCTAGTTGTGTTGATAGGTTCATGGGTCTGCAATCTGATAGTTGCCAACTTCTCTGATTTTCTGGATTTAGCTTGTATTTCTGCTTTTGCCTCCTACGGTGACTCATTCATAACAGAATCACCCGCCATACCGCAGATCCTAGGGTACTCAATAGCAGGAAAGAATTGTAAAAAAAAAAAAAGTGTGTATATTTTTTCCTCTATATCTAGGCCGTGGGGGGAATTTTTTTTTTTCTCTCAATGGAGATAAAGCAATTGTCTGATCGTGTGGAACAGCTCGCTGCGGAAGTGCGGGGAATTTCCGCCTACCTTGCTCATTCACATGCTGCTGAACCAAAGATTCCTACACCTGATGTATTTTTTGGGGATCGGTCTAAATTTTTGAATTTCAAAAATAATTGTAAATTATTTTTTGCCTTGAAGCCTAACTCGTCAGGGAGCTCCGCGCAGCAGGTTAAAATTGTCATCTCTTTGCTGCGTGGCGATCCCCAGGATTGGGCGTTTTCTTTGAAACCAGATGATCCTATTCTGACTAATGTGAACGCATTTCTTCAGGCCTTGGGGTTGTTGTATGACGAACCTAATGCCATTGATCAGGCTGAAAAGACCCTGCTGGCATTGAACCAGGGTCGTGATTCTGCAGAATTGTACTGTCAAAAATTCCGAAAGTGGGCAGTACTTACTACCTGGAATGATAATGCCTTGGCTGCTCTCTTTCGGAAGGGGTTGTCAGAAGCCGTAAAAGATACTATGGTGGGATTTTCTGTTCCCTCTGGTCTTGACGATTCTATGTCATTAGCCATTCAGGTTGATCGGCGTTTGCGCAAACGCAAAGCTGCACGAGAGGTGTTGCCACCTGTTGAACAAATGTCTGAACCTATGCAATGTGATAGAGTTTTTTCCAGAGAGCAGCGTCAGGAGTTCAGATGGCGTAATAAGTTGTGTTTTTTCTGTGGAGATGCCTCGCATATTATTTCTGTCTGTCCTAAACGAGAGAAATGCTTTGCACACACGTTTTCTGTTGGGGGTGTTCAACCTAAGTTTCTTCTGGCTATTACTCTGATCTGCTCCCTGTCCACATTTTCCGCCAAGGCTTTTGTGGATTCGGGAGCAGCCCTAAACCTAATGGACTTGGATTTTGCTAAACGTTGTGGATTTCCGATGACACCTCTGCAGACGCCTATCCCTTTGAGGGGATTGATGCTACTCCTTTGGCTAAAAATAAACCCCAGTTTTGGACCCAGGTGGTAATGCGGGTCGCCCCAGACCATCAAGAAAATTGCAGATTTTTGGTGGTGCATAATCTGCATGATACTATTGTTCTGGGGTTTCCCTGGTTACAGATTCATAATCCAGTTTTGGATTGGAAATCTGTGTCTGTGGTGAGTTGGGGTTCTCGGTGTGCCTTTAGTGAGGCTCCGGTGTTTTCCACCTCTCCTCAGTTGCATGATGTTCCTGATTATTTGGCGGACTTTTATGATGTATTTAGTGAGAATGAGTCTGCGTCTCTGCCTCCTCATAGGAGTTATGACTGTGCAATTGAACTGAGCCCGGGGTGTAAATTTCCCAAGGGTCGGCTCTTCAATTTATCTGTACCCGAGCACGAGGCTATGCGATCCTATATTAAGGAGGCGTTGGAGAAGGGTCATATTAGACCATCCTCGTCACCCTTAGGTGCCGGGGTTTTTTTTGTAGCCAAAAAGGATGGATCATTAAGACCTTGTATTGATTATCGTGCCCTCAACAAAATTACTGTTAAATATCAGTATCCGTTACCCCTGATTTCTGATCTATTCTCCAGAGTTAAAGGTGCTTGCTGGTTTACCAAGCTTGACCTCAGGGGGGCGTATAATCTTATTCGCATTAAGCATGGGGATGAATGGAAGACGGCGTTTAATACTCCGGAGGGACATTTTGAGTACCTGGTGATGCCTTTTGGGCTCACTAATGCCCCTTCTGTCTTCCAGTCATTCAGGAACGATATTTTCCGAGATTTTGTCGATAAATTTTTGATTATCTATCTGGATGATATTTTGATCTTCTCCAAGGATTGGGATTCTCATGTGGAACATATTCGGACTGTGTTCCGGATCTTGAGGGAGAATTCCCTGTATGTCAAAGGATCTAAATGCCTTTTTGGAGTACAGAGGATTTCTTTTTTGGGATTTATTTTGTCCCCGTCAACTATTGAAATGGACCCGGCCAAGGTACAGGCCATTCACGATTGGGTTCAGCCCACTTCTTTGAAGGCCCTCCAGAAGTTTTTGGGTTTTGCTAATTTTTATCAGAAGTTTATAGCAAAATTTTCTAGTATTGCCAAGCCATTGACTGATTTGACTAAAAAGGGTGCTGATGTGTTAAATTGGTCTCCGGAGGCTGTTTCTTCCTTTCAGGAGCTGAAGCGAAGATTCACCTCCGCCGCGGTTTTGCGGCAACCTGATGTCTCACTTCCATTCCAGGTAGAGGTGGATGCTTCTGAGATTGGTGCAGGAGCTGTTTTGTCCCAAAAGGATCCTGTAACATCTAAAATGAATCCCTGTGCTTTCTTTTCCCGAAAGTTCTCTCCATCTGAACGTAACTATGATGTGGGGAATAGGGAACTGTTGGCCATGAAATGGGCATTTGAGAAGTGGAGACATTGGTTGGAGGGAGCTAAGCATCAAGTCGTGGTCCTCACTGACCACAAGAATTTGATTTACCTAGAGTCGGCTAAGCGCTTGAACCCTAGACAGGCTAGGTGGGCCTTGTTTTTTACATGTTTTGATTTTGTGGTTTCTTTTCTTCCTGGAAC
Organism: Dendrobates tinctorius; assembly: GCF_039654945.1. Taxonomy (NCBI): domain Eukaryota; kingdom Metazoa; phylum Chordata; class Amphibia; order Anura; family Dendrobatidae; genus Dendrobates; species Dendrobates tinctorius. The sequence continues at coordinate 7,223,402 of NW_027361726.1, forward strand.
AAAGAATGTCAAGGCAGACGCCCTCTCTAGGAGCTTCTTTGCTGATTCTCCTGTGGTGACCAAGCCTGCTACCATCTTAGGCGAAGGGGTAGTTCTTTCTGCCATCTCGCCTGATTTGAGACGTGCTCTGGAAGAGTTCCAGGAGGACAAACCTGAGCGTTGTCCCAGTGGAAAGTTGTATGTTCCTGACCAGTGGAAGAAGAGAGTGATGTCTGAAGTTCATTGCTCTGCTTTGGCTGGTCATCCAGGTGTTTTTGGTACTAGAGATCTGGTGAGTCGGTTTTTTTGGTGGCCCTCCTTGTCTCGTGATGTCAGGAATTTTGTGCAGTCCTGTGGGACGTGCTCCCGGTCTAAATCGTGTTCTCGCTCTAGTGGGTTGTTGATGCCTTTGCCTGTCCCCAAGAGGCCATGGACCCATATTTCAATGGATTTCATCTCTGATATGCCTGTCTCTCAGAGGATGACTGTTATGTGGGTGATTTGTGATAGGTTCTCTAAGATGGTTCATCTTGTACCACTCCCTAAGTTGCCGTCTTCCTCTGAGCTGGTGCCCCTGTTTTTACAACAGGTGGTTCGTTTGCACGGGATTCCTGAGAACATTGTATCTGACAGAGGAGTTCAGTTTGTGTCTAGATTTTGGAGAACTTTCTGTTCCAGGCTGGGAATTCAGTTGTCCTTCTCCTCTGCTTTTCACCCTCAGACCAATGGACAGACAGAGAGAACAAACCAGACCTTGGAGTCATATTTGAGATGTTTTATTCCTGCTGATCAGGATGATTGGGTTTCATTTTTGCCCTTGGCCGAATTTGCTTTAAATAATAGAGCTAGTTCTGCCACTTTGATGTCACCTTTTTTTTGTAACTTTGGGTTTCATCCTCGATTTTTTTTTTTCAGGGCAGGTGGAGCCCTCTCCCTCCCAGGTGTTGACACTGTGGTGGAGAGAATGCACCAGATCTGGGACCAAGTGGTGGATAAGTTATCTCTCTCCCAGGAAAAGGCCCAGCGGTTTTCCAACCGACATAGGACCATTGGTCCCCAGTTTAAGGTTGGTGATATGGTGTGGTTATCATCAAAAGATATTGCTATGAAGGTGGCTTGTCCTAAGTTTAAGCCTAGATTTATTGGACCTTACAAGATTGTGGAGATTATTAATCCGGTCTCTTTTCGTTTGGCTCTTCCTGTCACATTTAAAATCCATAATGTGTTCCATAAATCTTTGTTGAAGAGGTTTGTTGAACCTGTTGTTCCGGGGGTGGCACCTCCAGACCCTGTATTGGTTGAAGGTAACATGGAATATGAGGTAGAGAAAGTACTGGATTCCCGTCTGGCTAGACGGAGACTCCAGTATTTGGTTAAGTGGAAGGGTTATGGTCAGGAGGATAATTCCTGGGTCTCTGCCTCTGATATTCATGCCAAAAGATTGGTGTGTGCCTTTCATCGGGCTCACCCTGATCGCCCTGGTGGCGTAGTTGAGGGTTCGGTGACCCCTCCTCAAGGGGGAGGTACTGTTGTGAGTTCATTTTCCCCTTCATTACTGAGGCCCGAGGAACTCCCTCTTCTGGTAAAGAAAGGTAGTGAGCCTGATTATCAAACACCTGAGGCTGATGATGACTGGCTGAGTGGAGTTACTGACTGGATATAAGGCTGCCGACGCCCTTCTGCCCTGCGGGTGATTCCTCTGTGGGATCCTTGGAGACGAGTCTGAATTCCTGCTCCTCTAAAGCTAAGTTTGCTGCTCGGCCTTTTGCTTTGGTGCTTTGACTTTGTTTTGCTTTGTTTTTCTGGATTTCTGCCATTCCCTGCTGGGGTGTGCTGAATTCATTTAGCTCTGTCTTCTGAAAATACCTGAGTGCTGATTTAGTTTTTGAAGCCTAGCTGCTTCAGGGCCTTTTTCATATCAGCTTGTTGGCTTATGTCTTTGATAGGGTTTTGGCAGATTGCAGACAGCAGTCTTCCTGTCCTTTCCTATCTAGGTAGTTTTGGACCCCGTCTTTGCTCAGTCTATCTTTCTGTCTGTGTTAGTATCTTCATCTTGCTCACCGTCATTATATGTTGGGGGCTGCCTATTGCTTTGGGGTCTGCTCTGGGGCAGTTTAGATTTCCCCTTTCTTTCTTTAGGCCTATGTAATTCTCCGGCTGTGATCGAGGGGTCTAGGGCATCGTAGGAACCCCCACGGCTACTGCTAGTTGTGTTGATAGGTTCAGGGGTCTGCAATCTGATAGTTGCCAACTTCTCTGGTTTTCTGGACTTAGCTTGTATTTCTGCTTTTGCCTCCTACGGTGACTCATTCATAACACTTATCCTTACAGAGCGACACACAGCTTCACTGTGGCCGTGATAACAGCCGTTACACGGTACTAAGAGCGGAGCGTGCACGTACACGGCTGTCCGGTGTACGTAAAATTGTCAAGCTCCGTGTTTTTTAAGTATACAGACTGACACACGCTGTCTCTCTATAGTTTTGAATGTGATCAAACAGCAAATATATTTAACTGTTTGAAAACTAGACAAAACTAGAAGGTGCAGGTCTGTAAGAACGGAATATGTCGTCGACTTATCCTTACAGAGCGACACACAGATAGCTTCACTGTGGCCGTGATAACAGCCGTTACACGGTACTGAGAGTAGTAATCTTTATTTTTATATAGCGCTAACATATTCCGCAGCGCTTTACAGTTTGCACACATTCTCACCGCTGTCCCCGATGGGGCTCACAATCTAAATCTTGCACGTACACGGCTGTCCGGTGTACGTAAAATTGTCAAGCTCCATATTTTTTAAGTATACGGACTGACACACGCTGTCTCTCTATAGTTTTGAATGTTATCAAACAGCAAATATATTAAACTGTTTGAAAGCTAGACAAAACTAGAAGGTGCAGGTCTATAAGAACGGAACATGTGCTCGACTTATTCTTACAGAGTGACACACAGATAGCTTCACTGTGGCTGTGATAACAGCCGTTACACGGTACTGTGTGAGGAGTGTGCACTGCTGTATGGTGTGAAAAAATGCACGCTCAGTACCTCACCAGGACAAAAAAAAAATTGGGATTGCTTTTAAAAAAGCAGTTTGCAGAGCAGTGGGTAAACAGCAATGCAGCCGTCAGGAAGCCTTAGAAGGCAGCCTAACAACCAACACCTCTGATCCAGCAAAATATAGCCTCCACTTGCACTGCACACACAGTGACTGGTGTGTTGTACAGGCAAAATCGCTAGCAGCAGAAGCAGTTTTTGGTGTCTTCTTCCCTGCCTAACGCTCTCCCTACAAAATCAGCAGCAGCAGCAGCTCTCCCTATTCTGAGATCAGCATGAGTAACATGGCGGTCGGCGTGCACGCCCTTTTATACCCCCTGTGACGCCCACCAAAGCAAGCCAATCACTTGCATGCCCTTCTGAAAGATGGTGGTGACCCCTGCCTATGTCATCACATTGCCCACAGTGTCCGTGGATCCTGATTTACTGAAAGAGAGCGCAAAACAAACTTTTGAAATGCGACTTTGGCGCTTAAGTCGCCGACCTCGTGGCCGACCTCATCCTAGGGTCGGGTTTCGGTTCATGAAACCCGACTTTGCCAAAAGTCGGCGACTTTTGAAATTTTTCGACCCGTTTCGCTCAACTCTACTGACATAGAATCGTCAAGACCAGAGGGAACAGGAAATCCCACCATAGTATCTTTTACGGTTTCTGACAAACCCTTCCGAAAGAGAGCTGCCAAGGCACCATCATTCCAGGTAGTAAGGACCGCCCACTTTCGGAATTTTTGACAGTATAACTCTACAGAATCCTGACCCTGGTTCAATGCCAATAGGGCTTTCTCAGCTTGATCAATAGCATTAGGTTCATCATACAACAACCCCAAGGCTTGAAAAAATGCACCCACATTAGTCAGAATAGGATCTTCAGGTGTCAAAGAAAACGCCCTATCCTGGGGATTGCAGCGCAGCAAAGAGATGACAATTTTAACCTGCTGCGCAGAGCTCCCCGATGAATCAGGCTTCAAGGCAAGAAATAATTTACAATTATTCTTAAAATTCAAAATTTTAGACCGATCCCCAAAAAACACATCAGGAGTAGGGATCCTTGGTTCAGCAGCATGTGAATGAGCGAGATAGGCGGAAATTCCCCGCACTTCAGCAGTGAGCTGCTCCACACGATCAGACAATTGCTTAATCTCCATTAAAAAAAAATCCTCCTACGGCCCCAAAGAAAAAGAAGAAAAAATATACATATAAAAAAAAAAAAATTCTGACCCTTTTTTTTAACAATTCTTTCCTGCTTTTGAGTACCCTAGAATCTGCGGTATGGCTGGTGATTCTGTTATGAATGGGTCACCGAGGAGAAAAAAACAAAACAGCTAAGCCACAGAAAACCAGAGTGGTTGGTAACTATGCAGATTGCAGATCCCTGATCTTACCACACAACTAGCAGTAGCCGTGGAGCGTGCCTACGATGGTCCTAGACGCCTCATCACGGCCGGAGGACTACATAAGCCTAAAGCAAGAAAAGGGAAAGCTAACTTCCCCAGAGCAGACCCCAAAGGAATAGATAGCCCCCACACATGTATTGACGGTGAAACAAGATTAAGGCACAAACACAGGCAGGAAAATAGGCTGAGCAAATGATGGGGCCCAAACTAACTAGACAGGAAAGGAAAGGAGAAGACACTGTCTGCAACCTGCAAAAAACCCTACAAAAATAATGTCCAACACTTCTAATAGCAACATTAACCCTGAAGTCACTAGACTTCTCCCACTATATCAGCACTCTGAAATATTCTGAGACAGACAAAAAAGAGACCGAACTAGTAAGGGACAAAAAGCCAATTGGCAAAATATTGACAAATAAGAGTGAAATTCAGCTCAGCCCCCAGCCGGGGCTGGCAGACCACACAAAAAACTGAATAGACCAACAAAATCAAATGTGAGCATTAGCAGAAAAACTTAGCTTTAGATGACTGGAACAGAGCTGAAAACCAAGAGCTGACAAGCCAGAAGGAATCACCAGCAACTGAATAGGGCGTCGGCTGTCTTAAATCCAATTTGAGAATCCTGAGATCCAATAGTCATCCTCATTCTCAGGTGGCAGATCTCCACCAATCAAACCAGCCGCACCACCTCCCGTCACCACCAGAGGGAGTCCAGAAGGGGAACTCACAACTGGTGAACCCGAGAATGAACTCACAACAGCTCGCTCCATCTGCAACAAGCTCCACGTGATCCAAGACCTCCTTACCTCCCAAAACCTTTCCTTCCTGGCCCTCACTGAGACCTGGCTGACACCCACTGACATGGTGGCACTGAGTTATGGCAGCCTCCACTTTACCCACACTCCTTGCCATGACAACAGACATGGTGGAGGAGTGGGTTTCCTCCTTTCTAAACACTACTCCTTCAACCCTATCCAACCCCCACTCTCCCTTATCCTCACTTCTTTCGAGGTTCACTCTGGCCGTATCTACTCTCCCTCTAATCTCCAAATGGCTGTCATATACTGACCACCGGGCTCAGCCACTGCTTTCATTGACCAATTCACCACCTGGCTCCTCCACTTTCTCTCTGCTGACATCCCCACCTTCATCATGGGGGAGTTCAACATCCCCATTGACACCCACCAGCCAACAGCCTCCAAACTCCTGTCACTTACCTCATCCTTTGGACTTACTCAGTGGTCCTCCACAGCCACCCACACAGGTGGACATACATTAGACCTCATCTTCACCCTCCTTTGTTCCCTCACAACCTCTCCTTTCCTGCTATCTGACCACCATCTACTCACCTTCTCATCCTTGTCCTTCTCACCTGCCCCCCATGTCCAGCCACAAGCACATCCTCACAGAAACCTCGCACACCTAGACATTCACAGACTCTCACTCTCTTCTACCTCTGTCCCAAATTTCTTCACTCCACAACACGAACAGTGCCATTGCTTTCTACAACGCCACCCTCACATCAGCCATTGACTCAGTCGCTCCTCTCATGCATGGCAAAGTGCGACAAATCAATGGGCAACCCTGGCACAACAACCTCACCAAAAAACTTCAACAAGCATCCAGGGTCACGGAGCGGCGTTGGAAGAAAGCACACCTGCCAGACGACGTCACTGCTTTCAAGCAAACTACACTTGCCTTCAAATCAGCCCTTACCTCTGCTAAACAGACTTATTTCACAAACCTTGTATCTTCATTATCCCACAACCCAAAACAACTCTTCAGCACATTTAACTCTCTCCTTCGCCCACCACTGTCACCTCCAACTCCCCTCATCTCTGCTGAGGACTTTGCCACCTACTTCAAAAACAAGATCGACCAAACAAGGCAAACCTTTACTGTTCCACCACCTCAACAGCTCCACATACCAGACTTCTGCCCTTCCCTAATAACCTCCCTCTCCAACATCACTGAAGGAGAGCTTACTCATCTCCTTTCCAAATCACACCTCACCACCTGTGCACTTGACCCCATCCATTCCCACCTGCTCCCCAACCTCACTAACATGATCATTCCAGCCCTAACCCATCTCTTCAACCTATCCCTATCTTCTGGTACCTTCCCCTCTGCCTTCAAACATGCCACCATAACACCCATCCTCAAAAAATCAAACCTTGACCCAACTGCTATGCCCAGCTATTGCCCCATATTACTGCTCCCATTTGCTTCCAGACTCCTTGAACACCATGTCCATGCTCAACTTTCCTCCCACCTCTCATCTAACTCCCTCCTTGACATCCTCCAATCTGGCTTCCGCCCCCACCACTCCACTGAAACTGCCCTGACCAAAATTAATAATGACTTACTCACAGCAAAAAGGTAACAGACAGTTCTCCATCCTCCTCCTTCTCGAACTGACCACTGCCTACTGCTACAGATTCTTTCTTCCCTTGGCATCAAAGACCTTGCCCAGTCTTGGATTGCCTCATACCTTTCTGATCGCACATTCAGTGCTTCCCACTCCCACACTACCTCCTCATCCCGCCCTCTCTCTGTTGGGGTCCCCCAAGGCTCTATCCTGGGGCCCCTACTTTTTTCCATCTATAGTCTTGACCTAAGACAACTCATAAAGTCCCATGGCTTCCAGTACCACCTGTATGCATACGGCACTCAGATCTACCTTTCTGGCCCAGATGTCACCTCTCTGCTGTCCAGAATCCCGGAGTATCTATCAGCCATATCCTCCATTTTCACCTCTCGCTTCCTAAAACTCAATGTAGACAAAACTGAACTCATTATCTTTCCTCTATCTTGCGTATCTTCCCTACCCAATCTATCTATTAGGGTAAGCGGCATCACGCTCTCTCCCGCACCTGAAATCAGCTGCCTCGGAGTAACTCTCGACTCTGCCGTGTCCTTCAAACCACACGTCCAAACTCTTGCCACCTCCAGTCGCCTCCAACTCAAAATTATTTCCATAATCCGTCCCTTCCTCAGCCCTCAATCTACTAAAACTCTTGTACATGTCCTCATTATCTCCCGCCTTGACTACTGCAGCACTCTCCTCTGTGGCCTCCCTGCTAACTCTCTTGCACAACTCCAGTCTGTCCTCAACACTGCTGCCTGACTAATCCACCTCTCTCCTGGCTACTCCCCTGTCTCTCCACTCTGTAAATCCCTCCACTGGCTCCCAATTCACCAACGAAAGCAGTTAAAACTACTAACACTAACCTACAAAGCCATCCACAACCTATCCCCTCCCTATATCTCTGAACTAATCTCCCAACATCTTCCCTCACATAATCTTCGATCCTCCCAAGACCTCCTACTCTCCTCCACACTTATTCGTTCCTCACACAACCGCCTCCAAGATTTCTCCCGAATATCCCCTATCCTCTGGAATTCCATGCCTCAACATGTCCGATTATCCACCACCCTCGGATCCTTCAAACGGAACCTAAAACCCCATCTTTTCAGGAAAGCTTACAGCCTGCAATAACCATTCTGCCGCCTCACCACCGCCAGAGTCGCCACATCAAATCCATCAGAGCTGCTGCACCCCCGACCTTCTGTCTCTTCCCCACTATCCCATAGAATGTAAGTCCGCAAGGAAGGGGTCCTCTTCCCTCTGCACCAGTCTGTCATAGTAAATTTGTTTTCTGTTAACAATATCTATAACTTTGTATGTAACCCCCTCTTCTCATGTACAGCACCATGGAATTAATGGCGCTATATAAATAAATAATAATAAATGATAATGGTGGCCATACTGTTTGCCATTCAACTTATTCAGAATTTTCTGGTGATTTTTGCTCTTTTTCAGGTAAACCTTCGTCGAGTTGCATTCGCCTTAGTAACCCAGAAGACATGAGAAGCTTTGCCAAGAATACATTTGACAGCTCCACTGGCTCTGCTCGGGTTTCGTCATCTAGGCTGAGATTATTACAGATAAATATTACCATATAATAACTGTATGGGTTTCCCTCAGTGACTCATAATTTACTTCTTGCTAATCCGTGGACCTCTTGAGAATGCTTTACGCAGAGGGCATTGTGCATGACGCAGACTTGTTTCTCAGGGGCAAGATTTCTAAAGATTACAAAATGACCAAGGTTAGTTCAGTGCTCAATCCGGGTTTTGTTTCCAATAAACGAGTCCCTGTGTCTGCAGTTACTTGAAAGCGGTGTGTAATCTCAGACTGTGTAAACTGTGCGGCATTGTGTCCTCCGGGGTTCAGCCTTATAAATCCTGAAAAGCGTGTTTGTGTACATTAAGACGGGATTGGTGTAAGCCATGGCCCTTTAGGTAATCAGATGCTGGCTTTGCGGTCCATGAACGTCTATTGCTAAGTGCACTTCAACTCAAGGCCACTAGGGGGCAGACTACTATCTCATAGGGGACAGCCTGCATGCAAAAATTGTGTAAAAAAAAAAAGTGCTTGCAGCATAGACAGAACTAGACATTGATTTATACTGAAGCTTCCATTTGCAGACAGGATTAAGGGATTTATTTAAGAAGCAGTTCCCTCCTAAAATCCTTAAATCATTCACTTCTGCCAAGTTAAGTCTCTTATTGGAGAAGCTTGGTGACGAAGGTGCGTTCTAGCTATCTTGCATGTTGTCACCCAGCTTTCCCATAAGGCTTCATTCCCAGTATAATGTGATATTAACCCGCAGATTAACCTCATATCTTCTGGTTAATAGCGTTATCGGACATGACAGGTTCCCTTTATGGATGGGGCGTGCTACTCATGGGTCAGTGCTTTGTCCTTGACCCCAGACTAAAATTTGCCAGCTAGCCCATGTAGTATGCCACTCTTCCACTATATAGAATGTCTCAGTTCATATAATATATTAGAATGGAATTTAAGTTGACTTCACTTTAAATTAATGCAATATCATGCTGTATTACTTTATTCGCTATATATTCTATGGTTCCTCCTAATAGGAACCCTAGATCTGAAAGTCTGCCTTATGCCTATAAAGACAACCCTGAGTTAGGGACTTGCATTAGAATGTGTTTGTTTCCTAGTGTTCAAGTTATTCATACTCTACAGTGGGTATGGAAAGTATTCAGACTCTTTTAAATTTTTTACTCTTTGTTTCATTGCAGCCATTTGGTAAATACAAAAAAGTTCTTTTTTTTTTCTCATTAATGTACACTCTGCACCCCATCTTTATTGAAAAAAAAAAAACAGAAATGTAGAAATTTTTGCGAAATTATTAAAAAAGAAAAACTCAAATATCACATGGTCATAAGTATTCAGACCCTTTGCTCAGACACTCATGATTAAGTCACCAGCCTTCTGAAGAAGGCTCTAGAGTGTAGGAGTCGAAACGCATTGTCCTGCAATTTTTTGTTACCTCAATAAAGCAGATATTTATATATAACATCTATGAGAACCTCTATACGGGAGCGCTGGCTATGTGCTGGAAGTTTCCTTGCTATCTACTTCTTTCCTCTATGTACATGCCTCTCCTGCAGTACATGATTACTCTCAGCCCTCTATAAACAGCACCCTCCTGCAATACATCACTAAATCACTGCCACTAAAACACCTGTACACCATGCAGCTCCAAACAATTACTAGCCTAGTAACCCTTTAGGGGTGCCTGACTCTCAAGGACATTAGCAGTGCTGTACCTGGCATTAAATCACTGGCCGCTGCATCACTATCTGTAAGGCCAATTTCACACTAATGTTCGGCAGAGCTGCGGAGGGCTGCGTAGTTCCTCCATTAAGCTCCGTCCACTGCCGCACCTCTTCCTTCAGCTCCGCCTACATCGGCATGCGTCCTGCATACCCTACCTTTAACATTGGATATGCAGGAGATGCGAATGTATGTGGATGCCTGCGCATGCGTCGTTTTGACGCTGCGCCTACCCCAAGAAAGTGCAACATGTTGCGTTCCATGCAGCTTGGCACTGCATCAAAATGACGCATGCGCAGGCATCCGCATACATTTGCATGACCTGCGTACCCATTGTCAAAGATAAAGTACGCAGGACGCATGCCGACGAAGGCGGAGCTGAAGGAAGAGGTGCGGGGCTTAACGGAGGAACTACGCAGCCCCCCCGTAGCTCTGCCGAATGCTATTGTGAAACTAGACTAAGATACGCCACTCCTGTTACAGATTGTGATGCGACCATAAGTCATTGAAAGGTAAATACTGGTGAAGCACCGGGGACAGGGGGGGGCTGGACAGCCCCATTCAATTACCAGGGGCTATCCCATCTGCCCGTTTGCCCTCCGACCCAGCCCCTGCTGATACACCTGACTGTAATCCTACAAAACCGTTGACTTTGTGCAAGTGTACTTAAAATTGATGCTACTTTGAAGGCAAAGTGTGGTCACACTACATAATGAAATATTGATTATATTTAGATCTCTCTTTTGTTCGTTCACTTTTATTTTGTTAATTAATAAAAATAAAATAGTAACACTAATAGAGATGGGGGGGACCCCTGGATGTTTGGGTCCGGTGAGTTCGGCAGAACAGTTAAAAAAAATTAGGTTTCATGTACCAGAACAGTACCCAGACCCAAACCCAGATCCCAATCATTTGATTGGAGGGCCTGAACATCCAGTGTTTGCCATGCTTTCATGTGCATGACAGCACAGCAAACATTGCTTCTCATCTGCAGTAAAATCATTGCCATCTGTCAGACAGCTGCAGTTACCATGCTGCCAAATAACAGCGTGAGCGCGCAGCTTTGATCGGAGGTATAAAGTTCACCTTCGGTCACCGGTGTCGACTTATGGGACTACTGCTCCCATCAGCTGCCTCCTGCTGCCGCAAATAACAGTGAGCGGTATTGAGTATAACTGTATTTTTTTATTTTTACATACAAAATGGAAGTGTTTTGTTTTTATTTAAAATAAAAGACTTTATATTTGCTGTGTTTTTATTTACAATATAACTATGATTAGTAATGGATAGGTGTTTTATAGACGTCTCTTTATTACACATCCGTGGGCTTGATGTCATCGGACAATACTAAGGTGACATCAACCCCACAAATATTACTGCACTTGCCACCGTTACAGGGCAAGTGGGAAGAGCAGGGCAAAGCACCAGAATTGGGGCATCTAATAGATGTGCCTATTCTGAGCAGCTGTGGGCTGCTATTTTTAGGCTGGAGGGGTCAGAATCAATATCCATGGCTCCTTACCAGCCTGAGAATACCAGCCCCCAGTTTTAGCAACACTGGTTATATTGTAAACGACCCCATGCCGTTTTTTTAAATGATTTATTTAAATAATAAAAAAAAACAGCGTGACCCCTTTATTCTTGATAACCATCCTTGCTGAAGCCGACAGCTGAGGGTTGCAGCCCCCAGCTGTGAGTTTTCCCTGGTTCGTTATCAAAAATTCAGGGGAATCCACACCATATTTTAAAATTAGAATACCGTTACACGTAGCGACGCACCAACGATTCCGACAATGATATGATCTGGCTAAGATCATTTGTGCATCACTAGTAAGCAGTCATACAGGCTGATCTTCATAACGACGCATCAGCAATCAGCGATGTCACTAACGACCATGGCGATCGTTGGTACCGTGTCACACACTGTCTATAATAGCAATTCAGACTTCGAATAGGCGTCATTCAGCGCTATCTATATGAGTTCGGAGTCGCCAACGAGGTCGTTCGTCGGTGATAAGGGGCGTCAAACACAGCGATGCATGCTGTTCAGCGTGACGCCAGCGATCAAAAAATGATCCTGAACGTTCGCGCACGATCAGCGACATCGCAGCATGGAGCCGGTCGTTTCCGCGTGTCACACTTAGCGAGATCGCTAGCGATGTCGCTGTTGCGTCACAAAATCGTTGTCGCTTCAGCGATATCACTAGCGATCTCGACATGTGTAACAGGGGCTTTATTTAATTACAGCGAAGGCGTTGGCTGATGAATACTGCCATCAGCCGCTCCTGCTCTCACTGTTATTAGCGGCAGCAGATGTCAGCTGATGGGAGCAGTAGTCCCATAAGCTGACACCAATGGCCGGAAGAAAACTTATACCTCCAATGACAGCTGCGGGTTTACGTTGTCATTTGACAGTGTGGGAACTGTGGCAGTCTGACCGGCGGTAATGATTTTATTGCAGATCAGAAGCATTATTTGTCGTGCTGTCATGACAGCATGACAAACACCCGGTGTTTGGGAAGCTGAACCCGTACAGTAACAAGGACTTCCATGTTCAGTGTCCGTGCCCGAACAGTAGGTGTTCCGTATGAACGCCAAACTTTACTGGTCAGGTTCGCCCACCTCTAAACACTAACATTTCTGTCTTTGAAAGTATTCTTTCTTTGCAGCTTTTTTTTCTATACTTGCCTATAGGTTTTGCAACAGTCCTGTATGACGCTGTCAGTTTAGGTCATTAAATTCTCCATATAATGAACTAAGTTCAAGGTTGTTAGAATTTAGATGATCTACGTATGCATTGTTGTTAAGAAGGATGTAGAGTTATTTAGACTGGAAGTTACCTACATGATGGATTGTGGAACGGTTAAAAATCAAGAACTTTTTTACCTTTAATACTTTGTACCAGGAAATAAGTCATTTTGCTTTTTTCCAAGTCATTTAGATACCAGGCTGGACAGTAAGCTATATCTTTGCTGCACTAGACTCAGGACAAACGGTACAAGTTTAGCTGTAGCTTTTGGGAGTCACAGCCAAATCGCATGGACTCTGCATCAGTTGCACGGATTTCCTAAAGATGCACCACTGACTACACATCTGTACAGGTATATAACACATATGTATGATACATACAGTGGGGGAAATACGTATTTGATCCCTTGCTGATTTTGTAAGCTTGCCCACTGACAAAGACATGAACAGTTTATAATTTTAACGGTAGGTTAATTTTAACATTGAGAGATAGAATATCAAAAATAAAATCCAGAAAATCACATTGCATAAATTATATAAATATATTTGTATTTTCCAATGAGAAATAAGTATTTGATCCCCTACCAACCATTAAGAGTTCTGGCTCCTACAGACCAGTTTTATCCTCCTAATCAGCTCGTTACCTGCATTAAAGACAGCTGTCTTACATAGTTACCTCTATAAAAGACTCCTGTCCACAGACTCAACTAATCAGTCAAACTCTAACCTCTACAACATGGGCAAGTGCTTTCTAAGGAAGTCGTGGACAAGATCATAGACCTGCACAAAGCTGGAATGGGCTACAAAACCATAAGGAAAGTGCTGGGTGAGAAGGAAACAACTGTTGGTGCAATAGTAAGAAAATGGACAAAATACAAAATGAACGTCAATCGACACCGATCTGGGGCACCATGCAAAATCTCATCTCATGGGGTATCCTTGATCATGAGGAAGGTGAGAGATCAGCCTTAAACTACACCGGGGGAACTTATGAATGATCGCAAGGCAGCTGGGACCACAGTCACCAAGAAAACCATTGGTAACACATTACGCCATAAAGGTTTAAAACCCTGCAGTGCCTGCAAAGTCCCCCTCCTCAAGAAAGCACAAGTGCAGGCCCGTTTGAAGTTTGCTAATGAACACCTAGCTGATTCTGTGACTGATTGGGAGAAGGTTCTTTGGTCAGATGAGACTAAAATTGAGGTCTTTGGCATTAACTCAACTTGCTGTGTTCGAAGGAAGAGAAATGCTACCTATGACACAAAGAACACCTTACCGACTGTCAAGCATGGAGGTGGAAACATTATGTTTTGGGGGTATTTCTCTGCTAAGGGCACAGGACTACTTCACCGCATCAATGGGAGAATGGATGGAGCCATGTACCATAAAATCCCAATTGACAACCTCCTTCCCTCTGCCAGGACATTAAAAACGGTTTGTGACTGGGTCTTCCAGCAAGACAATGACCCAAAACATACAGCCAAGCCAACAAAGAAGTGGCTCTAAAAGAAGCACATTAAGGTCGTGGAGTGGCCTAGCTAGTCTCCACACCGTAATCCCATAGAAAACTTATGGAGAGAATTAAAACTCCAAGTTGCCAAACGACAGCCTCAAAATCTTAATGATTTAGAGATCAGCTACAAAAAATGCCTGACTGCTGTGCTTGCCAACAAGGGTTTTGCCACCAATTATTAAGTCTTGTTTGCCAGAGGGATCAAATACTTATTTCTCACTGCAAAATGCAAATACATTTACATAATTTATACAATGTGATTTTCTGGATTTTATTTTTGATAATTCTATCTCTCAATGTTAGCATTAACCTACCCTTAAACTGATAGATGGTTCATGTTTTTGTCAGCGGGCAAACTTACAAAATCGGCAAGGGATCAAATACTTATTTCCCCCACTGTATAAGTCCAGATGTGTAAAGTCTGGTAACCCTGACTGTACACATTAATTCATATATTTGAAGTCGTCTTTCTAGCAAATTCCTAATTGCTGGAAAGCAGAAGACTGTTCCAGATGTGAAGCAGAACTTTGTTTTTCTAGCTGATTACAAAGGGAACCTTGCATGGAGTCACCTCACAGTAATGTGCTGCATGCTTGGAAACTGACTGCTCAGACCACAGGGTAAGTAAGGTTCATGCAATTTGTCACCAGGTGACATCTACACTCATTCTGATACAGATACGGATATACATATTCCTCCTGATAGATAGTGCTCTGGGGCTTAGTTATTTATATTCATTACATACCAAAATTTACTGTCCTTTCCATATGGCAACTTCCCCCATTGCCCCCCCACCCCTGACATCTCATATTCAACACAACCATTTCCTCCTCTTTCAAGTGATGTATGATACAGATAAGCGTGGAAAATGTAAATGAAACCCATATGGGTGACGCAGGCGAGCTGGAAGAATTACCCATTAAAATGAACCACAGATGATGTCATTCATAATGTTTAATTAAGAGCGTTGAGCAAGCATTGATCATGAACAGCTATAAAATAATAAGTCACTTTATAACAGAAATATAGGGGGAGAGTTAGTAAGAAAATGTGCTAATTCAGGGACAATTTGCACCATAAAAGAGCACCTCCTCCACTATGTTTTTGACACTTTCTGCACTTTACTTGACAAGTAGGAGTGGCTTACTGAAAGGGCATGGCTTTGCAAAAAAAAAAAAACGGATGTGGGCTAAACGAGAAAATGCATTTATATGAGCAACTTGAAATTTGGCGCATTTTTATACAAAATCTCTGAGTTTACACGGTCCTAATGTAAAACAGGATGTCACGATCCATTTTTGGATTTGTTGCAGCTCTGGTTCCACTCACATTAAAACTTTTTTCCTTTCAGGCCAGCAGAGGTTAAATGCAGTTTTTCCCCGCTGGCGATCTGGTGTTACTGCAGTGCTGCTGGGTCAGCTGCTGTTGCTGGTGACCACTCCCACATTCTTTAAAAGGTCACCTGATGCATCAGCTGACTTGGTAATACAGGTCCTTTCTGGTGACCAGCCTAGCAGAAGCAGCTCTCTGGTGCCTGCCACATTTTGGTGTTAAGAGTCCTGTTGCTGTTGATATCTGCAGTGTGGAGCTTTGCAGCCGTGCATATAATCTAAGCGTGGTGTTTTTTCTCCTAGTCCCTTTTGGTGTTTGTCACTTTCCCCTGTGTGTATTAATTGCAGTGGCAAAGGCTAGTGCTCCTTGCCGGCCAGTGCATTAGCCAGGGCAGAGACAGGTGACACTAGGGATTAGGTGTTAGGAACGGCGGAACGCACTAAATAAAATAAATAATAAAGTGCGTTCGCCGTTCGGGGTCCACCGTGCAGAAGGTGTTATAACTGCTGCTGAGTAATGGCAGACGTGCTATATGGCGATATAATGCGCACGGGGTTAAACATCACCCAGGTGCGCAGAGCAATCACTGTTTATCCACAGAGATGCCAGTAGGAGTAAACACAAAAAGGCTGAGCCTGTTAGTGTCACAGGTCTCAGATATATGCAAACCACGGTATCAGGTCACAGGTGCAGGACCAAAGGCAGAAGGAACTGCGTCCATCTAGACCTACCGTGTGTGCGGTGTCGCAACTGCGGGCGCCAAAGGGAGCTGCAACTGCAGCGTGGTGTAGGACACTGCCGCGAGACGATAGTGCCGTGTGGAGTAGCACGATCGGACGCTAGTGTAGAGGCGCGGTGTGCACAGTGGCCTAAGGCTTGCCACTGACTGGCGCTGACTGCTGAACTAATTCCCTATCCACATGCATAATATCAGAGGGAAGGGGTTTCAAATGAGTCAGTCACCAGAATCATACATCCATCACCATTCACACATCTAGCAAGTAATGTCTATACTAGCGCATGGCCTTTTATAGCCGTGCACTGCCGGGACCTTCCAGATCTCTGAGATGGACCAATATGATCAGTACCTGAGCATGTGACTCCTGAGCTCCAATGGGAGATCGTCTCATGAGCATGCTCAGTGGATCGGCAGCGGGACTTAGCCTCAGGAATGACTTGCTGCAAAGCAGTATGTGAGGCTCTGGACTCCTGCTGTATAGCTACAGGAATCCGACACCTAACATTAGGTTCCTGACGTTGGCAGGGCGAAGGACCTGCATAGGGTGTTAGGTGAGAACAGGGACAGGCTCAGGGTGGAGCTCAGGAGGTGTCCGTCCCTGATTCCCTATAGTCAGGGTCTCCTCTCCCCTATTCCTTTGGCGTTGTGTTGTTGTGCCGTTTGGTGACTGACTAACCATTGGGTCATGTCATACTGGTCAGTCACTCCGTGACACAGGATAAGTTAACCTGGCCCACTGTTTCAATTTTGCATCAGTTGAGGTAACCCTAAGGTTGAGTGGAGATTTCCATGGTGGTATTCATAGCCAGCAACACATGTAACCACATTTACTGATTTTCCTTTTGCTTGAATAATTTAGACCAACAACACTTGGGCTAGACACAGACATTTAGGTCCTCCTGTGCGTTAAAATGTGTGTGTCACCCACCACCATGCAACCTGAATATGTTAACTTTTCAAATTTAATAATTGTTTCAACAAAACAGATTAATAACTATATCATCCTTGGTAGGCTAGTGTAGCCAAGAGGTTTATGGTATCATTTTTTGTGATCTGTGGCACTGAAGCGGTTAATGGTAACATCCCTGGTGGTCTAGGACATTGGAGGGGTTAGTAGTAACATAGTAACATAACATAGTAACATAGTTTTGAAGGCTGAAGGAAGACCTTATGTCCATCTAGTTCAGCCTATTTTTATTGCAGCTGTTCTGCATTGTTGATTCTGGAGAAGGCAAAAAACCCACAGAGTAGAAGCCAATTTTCTCCATAGGGAAAAAAATTCCTTCCCCTAAGCTGGGTCAACCATCTACATATAATATTCTGTTATTCGTAACCTTATATACTGTTACTCACAAGAAAAGCATCCATTCCTTTCTTAAATTCATTCAGTGAGTTGGCCATCACCACTTCCTCAGGAAGAGAATTCCAGAGCCTCACTGCTCTTACCGTGAAGAACCCTCTTCTATGCTGGTGCAGAAATTGGCTTTCCTCCAAATGAAGAGAATGCCCCCTTGTTCTTGTCACAGTCCTTGGTACAAACAGTTCATTGGAGAGATCTCTGTATTACCCTCTGATATACTAGCACATATATATTAAGTCTCCCCTAAGTCTTCTCTTTTCTAGAGTAAATAGACCTAATTTTGATAACCTTTCTGGGTATTGTAGTGAACCAACTCCATTTATCATTTTAGTAGCCCGCCTTTGAACCCTTTCAAGTTCAGTAATGTCTTTCTTGAGCACCGGCGTCCAAAATTGCACACGATACTCCAAGTGTGGTCTGACGAGTGATTTGTACAGAGGGAGAATTATGTTTTCATCTCGTGTCCCCAGACCTCTTCTAATGCATCCCATGACTAGAGTTGAGCGATACCGTCCGATACTTCAAAGTATCGGATCGGAATGGATCGGCCGATCTTAAAAAAAAAAAAGTATCGGTATCGCCGATTCCGATACCGGAAGTCCCATTCAAGTCTATGGGACTTCCGGTATCGGAATAAGAAAAACCCTGTTTTTCCCTTGTACAGCCTCTCTGGGGTCTGTACGGGCCTTTCGGGGGGCTGTGCAGGCTCCGGTGGTCTGTGCCGGCCTGCCGGGGGGCTGTGCCGGCCTGCCGGGGGGGCTGTGCAGGCTCCGGTGGGCTGTGCCGGCCTGCCGGGGGGCTGTGCAGGCTCCGGTGGGCTGTGCCGGCCTGCCGGGGGGCTGTGCCGGCCTGCCGGTGGTCTGTGCAGGCTCCGGGGGGCTGTGCCGGCCTGCCGGGGGGCTGTGCCGGCCTGCCGGGGGGCTGTGCAGGCTTCGGGGGTCTGTGCAGGCATCGTCCGATGGGACTACAAGTCCCATCGGGTGATGCCTGCTACCATGACAGTGATTGACACATTAGCCAATGATGGGACAGTAGTAGTCCCATCATCCGGCTAATGTGTTGAATGTAAAAAAAAAAAAAAAAAAAATTACATGCTACATTCATACTACATATATACTACATGCAACATATATACTACATGCATGCAACATGCATACTACATATATACTACATGCATGCAACATGCATACTACATATATACTACATGCTACATACATACTACATATATGCTACATATATACTACATGCATGCTACATACATACTGCATGCTACATACATACTACATATATACTACATGCATGCTACATACATACTACATACATACTACATACATACTACATACATACTACATGCTACATACATACTACATATATACTACATGCATGCTACATATATACTACATGCATGCTACATACATACTACATATATACTACATGCTACATACATACGACATGCTACATACATACCACATACATACTACATATATACTACATGCATGCTACATACATACTGCATGCTACATGCATGCTACATACATACTACATACATACTACATGCTACATACATACCACATATATACTACATACATACTACATACAATACATTCATACAATACATACATAGACATACAGTACATATAACATAGAGTAACATACTTACCAATACTTGTCACATTGTTCCCCGAAGCCATTGTCTTTTAAAGGAATAAATATTAACATAACAAACCACAAAAATACTCACCCACGATCCGAAGCAGTCCACGAGTGTGTCCCACGACGATCTTGGGTAGAGAACTGCGGCATCAGCTGATGCCGCCGTTCTCTACGGGCTGCAGGAATCCAATGACGGAAGGTAGGTATCCTTCCGCACTGTATTCCTCCGCCACTTAAAAAAAAAAAAAGTCCCTAGTCTCACTTTATGCCATTGCTGCGTGGGAAATTCCCACACAGCAATGGCATAAAGTGAGACTAGGGACTTTTTTTTTTTAAGTGGCGGAGGAATACAGTGCGGAAGGATACCTACCTTCCGTCATTGGATTCCTGCAGCCCGTAGAGAACGGCGGCATCAGCTGATGCTGCAGTTCTCTACCCAAGATCGTCGTGGGACACACTCGTGGACTGCTTCGGATCGTGGGTGAGTATTTTTGTGGTTTGTTATGTTAATATTTATTCCTTTAAAAGACAATGGCTTCGGGGAACAATGTGACAAGTATTGGTAAGTATGTTACTCTATGTTATATGTACTGTATGTCTATGTATGTATTGTATGAATGTATTGTATGTAGTATGTATGTAGTATATACTGTATGTGGTATGTATGTAGTATGTATGTAGCATGCATGTAGCATGCAGTATGTATGTAGCATGCATGTAGTATATATGTAGTATGTATGTGGTATGTATGTAGCATGTAGCATGTATGTAGCATGCATGTAGTATGTATGTAGCATGCATGTAGTATGTATGTAGCATGTAGTATGTATGTAGTATGTATGTAGTATGTATGTGGTATGTATGTAGCATGTAGTATGTATGTAGTATGTATGTAGCATGCATGTAGTATGCATGTAGCATGCATGTAGTATGTATGTAGTATGTATGTAGCATGTAGTATGTATGTAGCATGCATGTAGTATGTATGTAGCATGCATGTAGTATGTAGTATGTATGTGGTATGTATGTAGCATGTAGTATGTATGTAGCATGCATGTAGTATATGTGTTATGTATGTAGCATGCATGTAGTATGTATGTAGTATATATGTGGTATGTATGTAGTATGTATGTAGCATGCAGTATGTATGTAGCATGCATGTAGTATGTATGTAGCATGCATGTAGTATGTATGTAGCATGCATGTAGTATGTATGTAGCATGCATGTAGTATGTATGTAGCATGCATGTAGTATGTATGTAGCATGCATGTAGTATGTATGTAGCATGCATGTAGTATGTATGTAGCATGTAGTATGTATGTAGCATGCATGTAGTATGTATGTAGCATGTAGTATGTATGTAGCATGCATGTAGTATGTATGTAGCATGCATGTAGTATATATGTAGTATGTAGTATGTATGTAGTATGTATGTAGCATGCATGTAGTATATGGGTTATGTATGTAGCATGCATGTAGTATGTATGTAGTATGCATGTAGTATGCATGTAGTATATATGTGGTATGTATGTAGTATGTATGTAGCATGCAGTATGTATGTAGCATGCATGTAGTATGTATGTATGTAGCATGTAGTATGTATGTAGCATGCATGTAGTATGTATGTAGTATGTATGTAGTATATATGTAGCATGTAGTATGTATGTAGTATGTATGTATGTAGCATGTAGTATGTATGTAGCATGCATGTAGTATATATGTTATGTATGTAGCATGTATGTAGTATGTATGTAGCATGCATGTAGTATATATGTAGTATGTATGTATGTAGCATGTAGTATGTATGTAGCATGCATGTAGTATGTATGTAGTATGTATGTAGTATTTTTTTTTTTTTTTTTTTTTTTTTAACATTTAACACATTAGCCGGATGATGGGACTACTACTGTCCCATCATTGGCTAATGTGTCAATCACTGTCATGGTAGCAGGCATCGCCAGATGGGACTTATAGTCCCATCGGACGATGCTTGCACAGACCCCCGGACATCAGCACAGCCCCCCGGCAGGCCGGCACAGCCCCCCGGCAGGCCGGTACAGACCCCCACAGGGTGCACAGACCACCGGCAGGCTGGCACAGCCCCCCGGCAGGCCGGTACAGACCCCGGGCAGTCCACACAGCCCCCCGGCAGGCCGGCACAGCCCCCCGGCAGGCCGGCAGAGACCCCCGGAAGGCCTGAAATGACGGCGCATCATGATGCGCACACACCGCGCATCATGATGACGTCAGGCTGTCAATCAACTTTGAACTTCCGATTCCGATGCCGACTTCCGATATTGAAAAAATATCGGAAGTCGGTATCGGAATTCCGATACAGCAAGTATCGGCCGATACCCGATACTTGCGGTATCGGAATGCTCAACACTACCCATGACCCTATTTGCTTTGGTGGCAGCTGTCTGACACTGGGCACTCCAATTTAGCTTCTTATTGACTAAGATGCCTGTCTTTTTCCATGTCTGATTTCCCCAGCAGTTTCCCATTTAGTAAGTAATTTTAGCATCTGTTTCTCCTTCCCATGTGCATAACCTTACACTTATCTGTGTTAAACTTCATTTGCCATTTTTCAGCCCAATTCTCCAATTTACTCAAATCTGTCTGTAGTTGCAAACTGTCCTCCTTTGTGTTAACTACCTTACATTGTTTTGTATCATCTGCAAATACTGATATTTTACTGTGTTAGCCATCCACTAGATCATTAATAAATATATTAAATAGTAGGGGGCCCAATACAGAACCCTGTGGTACTCCACTAGTAACCCTAGCCCAATCTGAGTATGCACCATTAATAACCACTTTTTGTTTTCTATCACTAAGCCAGCTACCTACCCATCTACACACATTTTCCCCTAGCCCAAGCTTTCTCATCTTACATCTATGGTTGTCCAGAGCAGTAGTTAATAGGTTTAGGGGAAAATCCTTCGTGGTCTAAATATCTGTCTAAGTATCTTCCCCAATGATCTAGGACACTGAAAGAGGTTACTGATGATGTCCCTGGTGGCTTACTTGATTGAAGTGGATAATTCTAAGTTCCTTAGAGACCTACGAGAATTGGGTAGTGAGTAAATAGTAACATACCTGGTGGTCTGTGGCAAAAAAGGGGCTTATGAAAACATCCCTGGCTGACTGGGACATTATAGGGTTAAAAAATACAGCAAAAAAGGCAGAGATGCTTACCTGCCCAGGCCTCCAAACAAATGCACTATCAGGATGCAGTGGACCCATATAGTTAAGATGGCGGCAACACAGGTGCAAGAATACTGATGAGACAACTGCTCACAAACCACCAATCCTGGAGGGGTTGGTTGCTTGGTATATTAATGCACAATGAAGACTTGTATGTGGCGCTGTTCACACTATGGCAATGTACAGCATCCAGGTTAACAGCCTATTAGTTATGCCCTTCTATTAGATCAGGCTGTGTAGTGAACACTTTTGACCTGGCTTCTGAGTTTGGGCTCCCTCTGGTGGATGCTGCTGGTAATGGAGCTGGTCTGGCTGACAGAAGTCAATCACCTGAGGAGGATGATTGGAGGTCAGGTGTTACAGACTGGAGAGATTTAAGTAAGCAACCTTCCCTCAGTTGTGGCCGGTGATTTGGTTTTCTTCCTGAGCATTTTGGAAGTCTTCTTGCCTTATGCTTTGTCCTGCATCTTTCAGATAAGTTATTTGTCTGCTTGAATCTTTTTGCATTTGATCCATTTTTTGCTTTCCTCTGATTTCTGCTTTGCTCATGTGAGTTCAGCCTTGTTCCCTGCTGGGACCTGTGCTGGACTCTGTTCCATATGCCACATCTCATATCAGTCTTTTCAGTATTTCTAATCCCCTGTTATTTCAGTATCTTTTGTTTTGTGTCCAGTTCACACCAGAGTTCTGATTTAGTGGGGGAGAGGTCGTGTGGCCTCAGTATTTTTGCATATCAGACGTGTTGGATTTTTTCTTAGGGTTTTTTACGTGATTGCAGACAGTATCCTTTCCTGTCCTGTTCTATCTAGACAGTTTGGGCCCCATCATTTGCTTACTCTATTCTCTGTCTGTGTTTTGTGCCTCATCTTGTCTCACCGGCAATATATGTTCAGGGGCTATCTATTCCTTTGGGGTTCTACTCCGGGGCAGTTTAGCTTTCCCTTTTCTCTCTTTAGGCTTAGTTAATTCTTTGGCTGTGCTGAGGCGTCTAGGGCATAGTAGGTACGTCCTATGGCTAATTCTAGTTGTGTTGTCAGTTTAGGGGTCTGCAATCTGCTAAGTTACCAACCTCTCTGGTTATCTGGTTGCCTAGTCTATTCCCCTGCTAGGGTGAGGAATATGCGGTCCAGACTTACGGCTACTCAGACTTGACAGTGTGGATGTAATATGCTGCAGGTGCTGAGGATGTCACCATGGATACGAGACAGACCAAGATTTAAAGGTTTATTTACAGGGACTTTACTCTGTCACATTTAACCCCCCACTGCTCCTCCCTGCGTGGAGAGTAAACAGTAAAACAGCAAAATAGACTAAAGAAAGCTATTAAACAGTTAGGCAGCATTGAAACGGTTAAACTGGGATTCTTATAACTTATCAGTCCAGGGAAAGCTTGATTGAAGGGTTTCTTTCTCCCACGTTGGCACCGACAACAGCGACGCTTACAGTCTCTGTAGACTCTCCTCTCGATGAAGCTGGAACCTCAGGAGTTAAAGCAAGGAGCAGAGAGGCTGCGATCCTGAGCCTCCCCTACTCTGAGTCTCTGTAAGATGCACCGTCTGTCTCTCCACAGGAATGAATCTGCGCACACTAGGAGTCTCTTTACCACACTCAGGGGCCTTGGCTTGTCACTGCGGTCCCCAGGACAGCGCTCTCGTGTCACTGTCTCTGCACTGTCAGGGGAAAGTCTCCTCTAGTCATGGAGGATACCGGGACCACGTGCTCACATGTGGCGCTCTCAATGCCTCGCCTTTTAGTCTCAGTCCCTTGACTCAGGGTTCTCCGTCTCTGGGAGCATGGTGCTGCAGCCTGCTCTCCGTCTAGCATGCTCTGCTCTGTCTCTGGTGTGCTCTGCTCTGTCTCTGGCACGCTCTGCTTGTGCGCCCTTTCCCTGCACATCTTCCTGTCAAAAACCTCCTCTCTTGTCACAGCCCCCCACGGTCACATGGTTCAATCGGTCCGGGCCCGAATATCTTCCCCCCGGCAACCCTGCTGTCTGGCTAGGTGGTTCTGGATGCGAAGCAGGAAAGGTAACCCCTTTTTGTGTCAGTTACTAGGGTAAAACACAGCAAAAACAGTAGAATGAATGCCACAAATGCCATAATGTTTAGCCCATAGATAGATGAGGCATCTGATGGAGGTACCACACTGTTCAATATGTGGCCTGTATTTTTGTTTTTTTAACAGCAAAATAGTGTATAGAAATAGGGTAAGACACAGCAAAAACAGATGAATGGAGCTCTCCAATGCCACAATTTTTAGCCCACAGATAGATGAGGCTTCTGACGGAGATAGCCCACTTTCAAATATCTGCCATGCATTTTTATTTTTTTGGCCAGCAAAATTGTGTCAATAAGTAGGCTATGACGCAACAAAAAAAGGCGCAATGATATGTGATCAGTGTGGCGGACAAAATCCAGTGTAAAATATCTGCCCTGTAGCTAAATTTTTTCTGGCAGCAAAATGGTGTCAAAAATTGTACAAGACACTCCAAAAAAATTCTACAGTACCAAAAAAAATGGCATTTTGTGCGCATTCAGATGTGATGGCTGGGACGGGCAAACCCGTTTAAAACTGCTGGATTTTCACGCTGTCCTATGAGAAGGATCTGGCTGTAGTCTGCAGTGTCAACAAGCAAATGGAGAAAAAAAGGGCTTCTGGATTGCTTTGGAATAAAATAATCAGGAATAAGATCCAAGAAAAATTATTCCTAGCCACTGATACCTGGGTGTTATGAATGAGTCACCGTAGGAGGCAAAAGCAGAAATACAAGCTAAGTCCAGAAAACCAGAGAAGTTGGCAACTATCAGATTGCAGACCCCTGAACCTATCAACACAACTAGCTGTAGCCGTGGGGGGTTCCTACGATGCCCTAGACCCCTCGATCACAGCTGGAGAATTAAATAAGCCTAAAGAAAGAAAGGGGAAATCTAAACTGCCCCAGAGCAGACCCCAAAGCAATAGGCAGCCCCCAACATATAATGACGGTGAAGCAAGATGAAAACACTAACACAGACAGAAAGATAGACTGAGCAAAGACGGGGGCCCAAAACTACCTAGATAGGAAAGGACAGGAAGGCTGCTGTCTGCAATCTGCCAAAACCCTATCAAAGACATAAGCCAACAAGCTGATATGAAAAAGGCCCTGAAGCAGCTTGGCTTCAAAAACTAAATCAGCACTCAGGTATTTTCAAAAGACAGAGCTAAAGGAATTCAGCACACCCCAGCAGGGAATGGCAGAAATCCAGAAAAACAAAGCAAAACAAAGTCAAAGCACCAAAGCAAAAGGCCGAGCAGCAAACTTAGCTTTAGAGGAGCAGGAATTCAGACTGGTCTCCAAGGATCCCACAGAGAAATCACCCGCAGGGCAGAAGGGCGTCGGCAGCCTTATACCCAGTCAGTAACTCCACTCAGCCAGTCATCATCATCAGCCTCAGGTGTTTGATAATCAGGCTCACTACCTTTCTTTACCAGAAGAGGGAGTTCCTCGGGCCTCAGTAATGAAGGGGAAAATGAACTCACAACACCTGGGGCTAGGTATATATGGTCAATATATGTAGTAGGTAGCAGCAGACAGTAATGGAATGGACCCTCTTGATGTATGCAATGATATCTATATACAGACATACAGTGCCTGCATGCCTTGCACTGATATGTATATAGCCACATAGACTCCCCTGCTTACCTAGCACTGCAATCTATATACCCCGTTTTAAGTCCTTAGAAGGACTGTTGGTTTAGCTGGATTTGTGGATTCTATGATGGTATACCCACACTAACTTATAATCCCCCAAATCTGACCCTCGGCAACAGTTCTCCCTATACTGTCTGATTCTGGAGGTCACTGTGATGAGCAGGGCGGCGTCAGGTCTCTTATAGACATGATGACACTGTGCTGCCAGCCAATCACTGTAATACCACAACAAAGATGACTGCGGCATTACAGTGCATGGCAGACAATCCCTGCATGTTGATTGGCTCTCTAAAGAGCTCCAAACATGCAGGGCGGGGACCCGAGCTCCCGCCGAATAATACCGGAAATGCTCAACGCTCGCCGAGTACCGCGAGTACAGCAATGCTCGGGCGAGTATCAAGCATTACCGAGTATGCTCTCTCATCACTAATAATATTAGCAAATACCTCCAATTAGAAATGTAGTATACTTTTTCAGATTCGCTATGTCGCTTTTCTCATGTGGCCCATACTGGCAACATTTTTGGGCCCCCTTGAGACTCTGTCCATGCTCCACCCCAGCTCTGCATTCACTGCATTAACAGTTCCCATCAAACACCATATCACATACATAGCCATCAGCTTTTCTTTTGGCCAAAATACTTTTTAATCTGCCAACATGACAAATTAAACTTTTTTGGCTGGACAATACTCTACTCTAACCTATTAAATATTTCTTAAAATATAAAATTCTTATTTTAGGTATATTATTATTAGTAGTAGTAATATTAGTATTAGTATTGTTATAATTTTCTTTAAGGGAATGTGTCACATACATTTTTTAAAATGACCAATAATTGCATATACAAGGGACAAATATACCATGACCAGACCACATTACCACCACATAGTGACTGAATAATACCACATCCAAGGAACAAATACTGCCACACCGTTACGATATCACATATTACCACTACATTGTGATGGAAAATTAAAATTCCGATCATTAATAAAAAAACAATACTAATATTACCATAAATTCCATTATACCTAGGAGCTCTGTACATAGTATACAGTCCATAGTGTAAGTGTACACCTGTGACATTATAGACAGAAGCTCTGTCAGCGTACAGGTCATACAGTGAACTTCAGTGACATTATACACAGAAGCTTTGTATACAGCCTATAGTGTACAGGTAATACAGTGATCACCGATGACATTATACACAGGAGCTCTGTCTATAGTGTCAGTGTATAGGTAATACAGTGATCACCAGTGACATTGTACACAGGAACTCTGTCTATAGTGTCAGTGTATAGGTAATAGAGTGATAACCAATGATATTATACACAGAAGCTCTGTATATAGTGTCAGTGTACAGATAATACAGTGATCACCGATGACATTATGCACAGGAGTTCTGTCTATAGTGTCAGTGTACAGGTAATACAGGGATCATCAGTGACATTGTACACAGGAACTCTGTATATAGTGAAAAGTGTTCAGGTAATACAGTGATGACCAGTGACATACACAGGAGATTTGTATATAGTGTCAGTGAACAGGTAATATGAGTACAGTGATCACCAGTGACATTATACACAGGATCTCTGTATATAGTGTCTGTGTACAGCAAATACAGTGATCACCTGTGACATTAAACACAGAAGCTCTGTATATAGTGTCAGCGTACAGGTCATACAGTGAACTTCAGTGACATTATACACAGAAGCTCTGTAGTCTATAGTGTACAGGTAATACAGTAATCACCAATGACATTATACACAGGAGCTCTGTCTATAGTGTCAGTGTACAACACTCAGCCCTTCACCATGTGGTGGATTTTAATTGCAGCAAGGTCCTACCTACCCATAAAATCAGACTTGGAACAGAGGTTTTCACATCTACCCAGGAATTCAGACTTCTGTCTTAGAGAGTTATTCACATTAGATACGTTAGAACCCGTCAGTTTTGACACCACCTTGCAGTTGGTTGATGGGGATGCATGAACTGGCCAAATTATGTGCTAAGCGTCTCAATTTTTCCTAGTATCCAGAAGCCATATTGTTATTCATATTTCATATATTTCAAATTGACGTGCTTTAGCACTACAGTGTGCAACTTTTTTGTTTATTGTTTATGGAGGTAGCTGTTCCTAGTTGATTCCTGTTCACATTAGCGTGGAAGTGCCAGTTAGTCTTTTTGTCAATGCATGAGAGGGGTGACCGTGTCAATAGCTGACATTATTACTGACAGTACCATTTTTCCGGAGACCCAATCGCTCAAGTGGAGGCTTTTGCATGCCTGATCCAGACTTTTACGGATGAGGTTATGGAGTTGCGGTCTCAGGTGGTGCAGCAGCTTCAGTTTGTATCTGGGTTCTTGGTCTCGGCTCATGCCCAGGCTCAACTTTAACCTAAAACTTCTCTCACCAACAGGTTCTATGGAGGGACAGATACATTTATTATTTTTAAGGAAGCCTGTAAATTGTATTTCAGGCTCTGCTCTCATTTCTCAGGGAGTGAGGAACGAGTGGAGATTGCAGTCTCCCTTCTTAAGGGTGATTCCTAGTTCTGGGCCTTCTCCCTGCCGACCGACTCCCCACCTTTGCTGTTGGTCAGCGAGTTTTTTTTTGTTTTGGCGCTGGTGTATGGGGATCCTGATGTTGTCTCCCTGGCTGAGTCCAAACTCTGTAAGATCAAGCAGGGGGCCGGCCGGCTGAGGAGTGCTGTTCGTGAGTTTCGGAGATGGGCCACTGGCACTCAGTGGAATGACCCTGCTCTTAGGAGTCATGTTTGTCTGGGTCTGTCTGCTACGCTTCAGGATTCTCTGGTGCAATATGCTACTCCTAGTTCCTTTGAAGCTGCCATGGCCTTTGCTATCAGGGTAGATAGATGCCTCAGGGAGAGACATACACTGACTCTGCCCCCTCTTGTTCTTCCTAGGGAGAAGGACACATAGGTGCTGACAGACAAACCCATGTAGTTGGGGGAGGAGTCTCCTCTCATACTAGGTTGCCTGTGGTTTATCATGGGAAGGGGGCATGTTTTTATTGTGGTCTTAATAATCATTATATTAAAGTCTGTCCATCTCACGCCAAAATTGGTACTCCATCACAAAAGCCGCTTGCCCCTGGTCATTTGGAGGGAGACGACCAGAGTGTGTACACTTACTCCACTTTTTCATCTCAGTTTACCATTTCGGCTGAAATAGTGGTTGGTGGGAAAACTGAGACTATTGCGGGTCTTGTGGATAGTGGAGCTGGAGTCACTTTGGTGGATTTTTGCTTTGCTCAGACCCAAAGACTGATCAGTAGGGCGCTGGCAAGACCCAATTCTATTTGTGTGATTGATTCTGTTTCTCTCAGCCAGAAGAGTTTGACCCAAGTTGTACATAATGTGAACTTGTGTATAGGATCTTTTCATGAAGAGTTCCCGTCATGCTAGATCTTGAAGGCTATTCCTACTCCCTTCATCTTAGACCTTCCCTGGCTAAAAAAACACAATCAGGTCATTGATTGGCAGACCAGAGAAGTAGTAAGTTGGGGAAAGTTTTGTAAAAACTTTTGCCTGGGAGCTATGATCGCTGCTGTCCTTCTTAAATCTACCCTTTCTTCTCCAGTGGAGGTAGCTAAGGTGCTATCAAGGAATAGGGGCAAGACTCTACCTACACTCAGGTAAACTATGAGTCTTGGTGTTCTTGTAGAGGTGTGGAGGGCCGGACTAGGGGGGTGATCCCTCGTTATACCGCGCAGAGACGTACAGAGACAATTGGAGGCAACATTCGGGTACAACGGGTCGAGGTTTATTCGCTTGCCGTCCGCCTGACGGCCTCTGAAGTACACCGCACTTCACTTCAATTCACTTCACTTTCCTGGGCCTCCGTTTCTAGGCCCACTTTACACACCGTACCTTAGCACCCGGGACTTACATGCACGTACCGTCCCTACTTCACTTGATGATGCTGCTGACAGGTCCGTCACTGTGGCCGCCTTAGGCCCGTACACTAACAGTAATTTTACTGGTCAGACGTCTTCTTCCACACGGTATGTTTCGCCTCTGTCTTGTCCTTTTGGCGGTACTTTCCTGGTAGGACCACCCCCCTGACGTTCTCTCTCCTCAGTCCCCCTGGTCTGGATTCACCTCACAGCGCACAGACTGTAGCAGTCCTCCTATCACTGGAGCTCCCCCTGGGGACTGGAACCCTCCCTCAGTATTTATAGCTAACCCGGTTCCTTGAAACTGTCACTCCGCCCCCCATGACCAACGGTTTCTAAAGCCCTAAGCTGATGTCAAGTCCTTTGCTCACACTCCTCCCTGCCATCTAATGGTCAACCCAAGGTACTGTACGTCCACTACACTTTTCTAGCTGTTTTCCCACTGTAATACCTGACACCTACCCTCACTGTGCAAACCTTTCCTTCTTCACTTTGACTAGTCCGTCCGTCTGTCAGGTCACCTTCCCTACACTCCCCCTTCCTTTGTCCATTGTCGTCCTCGACAATTGTCATCCCTGCCTTCGTCGTTCTGAAGCTACACCTACATTCTGTTGTCGGACCAGCTGTTGAGCCAAACCCACTATCTGCGGGGGCCGAACCATACTGGGAGCTCTATGCTCTGAGCAGCCTACTGCTACTCACCAGCGCGCACGCCACATGACAACGTCTTTCAAATTGGGCTAGGTACACCCATATTCTCTCTATGGCGTGTACCTTCCCCTACTCTCCCCTACTGTCACCTTCCACTATTCGGTACGCCATGATCGAGGTCTCTTACCTTCCAGATCATTACCAGCGCCCGCCTTTCTCCTTCAGGGGTGTCCGTGGTGTTGGGGACCTGACCTAGGACGGCTGTCTTCCTCACGTCTTCTAACTCATTTTCCTTTCTTTCAATAACATGTCATGGTCGGCGTCCCGGTCTCCCAGACCTCCTCAACTCTTAGATCCCTACCGGACCTCACACTTTCCTTTGGTCCCGCAGACCTTCCCTTACCCGGACCTGTTGCATTTTACCTTGGCATATTATACATTAAACAACTTTATAATAGCACAAGTACCCATTTTTATATATTTTTTTTCATTTTCTTTTGCTTCTAAAACCAACATATAACAGAAAAAAAAAACATTGCATGTCTTCTTTCTCCCTCCTTCCTTGGACCTGAACACTCCTCTCTTCTAAGTATCCCTGCTCTGTCAGTCTAACAAGTAAACATGGACTATCCTGTAAGAGGAACATAGAAAAACAGAAATCAAAATCACAGATAAACATTTTTTTTTTTTTAAATCTGACCGCGAACTGTCCTTTTGATCTGCATAACGGTGCAACAAACTCCTGACAGTTCAATCCTCCTTTCGGTGGTCAGTAGTAAGGGACCCCACAACTGTGGAGCTCCCAGGATGCAAGAAGTGTCCCTTTCTGCAAGTTAGTATAAACGAGCCGTCCCGGGGGTCGTGCAGCCGCCATGCCAGCCTCTCCCCTCTCATGGAGCAGGTTCCAGACTTCTTGCACCCTGGCCCTCTTCTTCTCTATAACTCCTGCGACCCAAACAGAGGGTCCGGCACAAGCCCTGGAGTCCAGTGGGCGGGACTTAACCGAGGAAGGGCGTGGATCAGAGGCGGCCGATGATTTCTGCGGCTCAGCAGCCGCTGGGGCCAGGTGGCAAATGGGGACAACCGGGTCCTCGTAGGCTGGAATCACAGGGCCCACTAAGTCGGCTGCAGTCAACTCCAGCAGCGGCATAACCGTGGCCTCAGGACAGGCCGCATCCACTACTTCCAATGAAGCCGGAGTAATGGCAGGTCCCAACGACGCAGCCGCTATCAGCAGGGGGAACGCAGCAGCGTCTTCTTTGGATGACTTCCACACTGGCGGCTCCAGGCGGGGTACCTCAGGGACTTGAGCAGGGGCCTCGCTCAACTCTGCATACACCACCGGGCCCGATGTACCAAGGCCTTCCGGTGCGCAGGGGGCAGCGTGCTGCGGTGGAATGATGAGGGCTGCTGGCAGAGGCACTGGTGGTGCCGGGGGTACTCTCACCTTCCTTGGCGCTGCGGCCTCCATCACATCAATACGCGGCTTCACCCGCAGCCTCCGTCCCTCGCTCCACTGTCCCGCGGGTCTTTCCCCCAAACTCGGGGGCTCCGCTGAGAAGTCCTCTGCTGGTATTGGTGGCGGCCGTTCTCGCTGACTCCGCTCAGGCTCCGCTCCCCAGCTCAGCATCCCGCTGCTCTCCCGTGGCTCTGAGGGCGACTTCTGGCACAGCTCCATCCCCTGTCGCCACTGCCACTCTAGGCGGCCGATGCCCCGACACCTGCAGAGTCTCATACCGTCCGTTGGGCAGCACTCGAGTGGCATCAGACAGCCGCAGCCAAGTTTTTCTTCTGTGCCACTCCCTCTGTGAAGTGAGGTGTCGGCAGGCCCCTCCACCCTCCTGTCAGGGTCCAATATATGGAAGCGTCGATCTCCAGGCACATACTGCTTCCTTTTAGGGTACGTTGGAGGGGGTCCCAGTCCATTCTGAACAACTGCAAACACCCGGACCTCTCCCCTGCGCTGTAGTAATGCCGGCATCTTGCGCAGCTCCTGATACCGCCCCGGATCTTCGGTCAGCACTATGGAGTCACCACAGCGCTCCCAATTTGTAATCCACAGGTAAGCCAATTGTAATCCACAAGTATTTATAATCCAAGCAGCACAGTCCAAGTCCTTTTCCATTCTTTAAGGCAGGCCTGCCGCAGAAGATGATGTATTAGCGGCGGCGATCCTGCCGACTACGCCAAATGTAGAGGTGTGGAGGTCCGGACTAGGGGGGTGATCCCTCGTTATACCGCGCAGAGACGTACAGAGACAATTGGAGGCAACATTCGGGTACAACAGGTCCAGGTTTATTCGCTTGCCGTCCACCTGACGGCCTCTGAAGTACACCGCACTTCACTTCAATTCACTTCACTTTCCTGGGCCTCCGTTTGTAGGCCCACTTTACACACTGTACCTTAGCACCAGGGACGTACATGCACGTACCGTCCCTACTTCACTTGATGACGCTGCTGACAGGTCCGTCACTGTGGCCGCCTTAGGCCCGTACACCAACAGTAATTTTACTGGTCAGACGTCTTCTTCCACACGGTATGTTTCGCCTCTGTCTCGTCCTTTTTGCGGTACCTTCCTGTCAGGACCACCCCCCTGACGTTCTCTCTTCTCAGTCCCCCTGGTCTGAATTCACCTCATAGCGCACAGACTGTAGCAGTCCTCCTGTCACTGGAGCTCCCCCTGGGGACTGGAACCTTCTGGAACCCTCCCTCAGTATTTATAGCTAACCCGGTTCCTTGAAACTGTCACTCCGCCCCCCATGACCAACGGTTTCTAAAGCCCTAAGCTGATGTCAAGTCCTTTGCTCACGCTCCTCCCTGCCATCTAATGGTCAACCCAAGGTACTGCACGTCCACTACACTTTTCTAGCTGTTTTCCCACTGTAATACCTGACACCTACCCTCAATGTGCAAACCTTTCCTTTTTCACTCTGACTAGTCCGTCCGTCCGTCAGGTCACCTTCCCTACATTCTCCCAGAAAGAGTGGTCAGGGGAGAGTAGTGGTTCCCTCTGAGTATCCTTAGGGTATGAGTTTGGTGACAGATACCTCTGTTGTCTGTCCCTCAAGGAGAGTACCATCTTGTGGCAAACGTACTCGTGGTAATAAACGTTGAGGTCCGGACCTGTGTGTGAATGAGTACATGTGGGTGTCCACTAAAAACATCAGGTGAAAGTATGCTTCTGGGAGTTAGAGTTCTAGGGTGATCAGGCCATATAGGGTGGCAGCCATTCTCAGCCCAGGGACTTTTAAATAGTCACATGACCCAACAGCTGACTGTCAGTAATAGAGTTATTCTATGCAGACCAGATTGGAGTGAGGAGCTCTCCTGTGTCGATGTTTTGCTGCAGTTGTGGGCGTTCAGATTCATAGTGCTGTTTTCTATGCTGCTATGAAGCTTGGCAGCAGAGTCTTAACTGAGTATATTGTCCCTTTTTCTTTGCCCCGTGTTTGTCTCTTCCCCTGTGTTTCACTATCAGTAGTAGTCAGGCTAGCATCCTTGCCGGCCAGTGCACTAGCCATGGTACATTTAGGAGACAATCAGGGACTAGGCACATGACAGCGGCAGGGGTAAGAAGCAAGGGACTGGCACAGGTTGGTGTCAGGAGGTGTCAAATCCTACCTTTAGGGACTTCCTTTCCTTTTTTCCATCATGTAGTAATTGTATGCTGTGTTGTCAGCCGGACCTACCTGTGTCCGAGCGTGACAACAATACAGCAAAACTCAACCAGAATAGCACAATACAACATAAAAGAAATCAACAAAATAACAAAACACAACATAAACCAACCAAACATAAAACAACTTAAACCTACATATTTTCTAATAAAAATACAACGAAAATTAACATTATATGACACAACTATGACATAATGTGACACAATAAAGCAGAAATAAACCAAAAGACTTTTACCCAACAACATGACAATACAATAACATGGCACAAAACATAACAAGAAAATACAATATAACAGTCTAAAACCAATGAACCCATGCTGGTCAATTTATTTTAAAAAAAACATGCAATATAACAACAACATAAAAAATATAAAATATTTTGGTTCAATAAAACCCTAGATTATGAATTTCTCCTAAAATGTGGTTTTTTTTTTATATATATATATCTTCAGAGCCCACAGCTACTTTGTCACACACCCACGCCATGATCTACACACTGACAACCCACACAATATCAAAATTATCTTGAATTTTAGGAAAATAGTACCATCCACACTGAGATATATCTAAAGCACATTGCAAAACATGACATTATTTCTTATTTATTATACCATACTATATCATACGCTAAATACAACATTATTGAAACATTATTTCTTATTTATTTTACCATACTATGTCATATACAATTTTCAACATTTCTGACACATACACCACACTGTATCATTCCGCAATTCATTAAGTTGTTACAGTCTTGTACCTACGTCAATTCGGGACAATGGTTCCCTTCTTTCCACTATTCGTAAGAGCTGATATGGGTCACATGACATGATATTTTTCTACAAATTTGACCTGTTGTAATAGGATGAGTCCGGATTCTATCTAGTTGGTGGGAGGCAGGTCACACTTCCTTTAACTATTGACTTGCACTGTAAAGCCCAAAACATGCCCCATTCCAATTAAGCTACGAGAGACATTTGGAATATATCCTTAAAAGTTTCCCCCACCCCACTGAATACAGATATTATTGATCCACAGAATAGATCATAAATGTAGAATCACTGATGGTCCAGCTGTTGAGACCCCACGAACAGAGGTTCCAAAGACCACTGTATAAATTGAGATATAGTGCATATATGAGACCACATCTTCATTAATTTCTTTAGGACTGACATAATGTTATCTCCTACAGTTGAATAGACGTCAACAGAATGATGCTCTTTTCACACAGAGGACATAAGAGACTCCTACTCTGAGGATTGGAGTGGGGTCCAAACATTTGGACCAGCAGCAATAATGCATTTATAATCTATCCTGTGGAGATCTTTTCAGTTGTCTAAATTCTGCTGATCAGAAGGAACACAAGATTACGAAAAAGTTAGAGCACTAAAAATAACATAAAAAAAAATCCAACACAATAATGGCCGCTATGGCGATTTAATCAGAAGAAGTCATGTTGCTTCCAGGCATTTCCTTCTTATCGCTGATTGAGATGATATTAAGGATAATTGTTAGTTTCTTGATCACATGAAATGGAAAATTCTACTAAAATGAAAACATGACAAAAACTGATTCCAAAGACAATTAAAGGAAAACTATGGACAGCACTTTAGAGGCCACTGTGCAGTCCAGTTGTGAAACCCATTACCTTATTCCTGGGTGGAGAGATCATTGATCTTAAAGGATTACAGCTCATGAATTCAAGAGGTCTTATTACAATGTGGTATCCCAGTACCCGGTCTACTGCTGCTGTGTGAATCAGTTGTCATGTGGCTGTAGATTTGTTACAGTGTGCCAGAACTACTTTAATGCTTGTGAATTAGGAGATGTAATACATTGTGTGTGCGTACACTGAAGATTACTTTTCCAATATACTTTGGATGGTGATTAATTTCCTTATAACAAGATACCATAGAAACGGCTGGAGGTGGCTTCTTGGCTTAGTGCACACACTTTCTGTGAGCTGGTGCAAACCAGTCTAGTCCTGTTTAGTCCAGGGTACCAACAGCAAGGAAGTCCCAATTCTCCCTGAATCTACTGGAGTGCCCCGCCACTATTGACTCACTGCATAGGAAATAACAGTATAGGAGACTCACTGTTTAATAATGGGAACAACAAAGCATAGCCAGCTGATGGCCTTTTAAGAAGCTTAATGCTGCCTGATGCCGCTATAAAAATTGGCTTTGTGACTTTCAGAGTCGCTCCTTCATAAATGAAACAGGATGTGTCTGATGATGTGTCACACACCACATGGCCAGCTAAGGTTGAAAAATGTTAAAATGACATTTAAGATTGAATGCATTTGTATTGGTTGAAAGCAATGCTAAAGTTGAATAACGCATCAAAAACGCTACGTGTGAACATAGCCCAATTGGTGGAGGTGCATTTTTTGGGGGGGTTATTTATTTTGTCTTACATACAAATCATTACCCTAGGAGAAGTGACCTAGGAGTCAAAAATGCTTACAAGGGTCTTCCCCATGATGTTCCCATGTCATTTGAGCTCTGTTCCCATTGATTTATGACGTTATGATACGCCGGGGGGGGGGGGGGGGTGGTAAAAAAACTCTTTTTACAGCAAAATAGTGTTAATAATTGGAGTAACAAACAGGAAAAATGTTTGAATGAAGGCCTGAAATGCCCCAATTTTTAGCCCACAAATAGATGAGGCATCTGACGGAGATTAGCCCACAGAGATCTGGCCTGTATGTTTTGTTTTTTCCTGTGCAATAGTGTATAGAACTAGGGTAAGACACAGCAAAAAACAGTTGAATCGAGGCCTGAAATGCCACATTTTGTAGCACACAGATAGATGAGGTGTCTGACGGAGAAAGCCCACTTTCAACTATCTGGCCTGTATTTTTGTTTGTTCCTGCACAATAGTGTATAGAATTAGGGTAAGACACAGCAAAAACAGTTGAATGGAGGCCTGAAATGCCACATTTTGTAGAACACTGATAGATGAGGAGTCTGACGGAGATAGCCCACTTTCAAATATCTGGCCTGTATTTTTTGTTTTTTCATGCACAATAGTGTATAGAACTTGTGACAGCTCCTGGAGTGGACCCTCTGGGCAGTGGCGTAGCAACTGTTTGTGGCGCCCGGGGCGGTCGAAAAATTTGCCGCCCCTTTGGTCGTTGCTAAAGCTGACTCCCAAGTGTGTATACGGGTATATAGCTTTTGTAGACTACTGCCAGGTGTGTATATAGCTTCTATAGGTGGCTCCCAGGTGAGTATATAGGGGTATATAGCATATATAGGTGTTCCCAGGGGTGTATACTTGTATATAGTTTTGATAGGTGGCTTCCAGGTGTATACAGGTGTATATAGCTTCTATATAAGGCTCACTGGTGCCCTCCATGACTGGATTACATGACTGGTGTAAATGACTGCCCTCCATGACTTGCGTACATGACTGGCTTACAAGACTGACATAAATGATTCGTATACATGACTGGCGTAAATGACTGGCATACATGTCTGTCTTTCATGACTGTCTTTCATGATGGGCCCACATGACTGGCGTACTTCTGGCATACATGATTGTCGTACATGACTGGCTTACATGACTGGCTTACATGACTGGCATACATGACTGGCGTACATGACATGACTGGCTTACATTACATGACTGGCGTACATGACTGGCGTACATGACTTGACTGGCTTACATGACATGACTGGCTTACATGACATGACTGGCTTACATGACATGACTGGCTTACATTACATGACTGGCTTACATGACTGGCTTACATTACATGACTGGCGTACATGACTGGCGTACATGACATGACTGGCGTACATGACATGACTGGCTTACATGACATGACTGGCTTACATGACATGACTGGCTTACATTACATGACTGGCGTACATGACTGGCGTACATGACATGACTGGCGTACATGACATGACTGGCGTACATGACATGACTGTCTTACATGACATGACTGGCTTACATTACATGACTGGCTTACATTACATGACTGGCATACATGACATGACTGGCTTACATGACATGACTGGCGTACATGACTGGCTTACATGACTGGCGTACATGACATGACTGGCTTACATGACTGGCGTACATGACTGGCTTACATGACATGACTGGCTTACATTACATGACTGGCGTACATGACTGGCGTACATGACTGGCTTACATGACATGACTGGCGTACATGACTGGCTTACATTACATGACTGGCTTACATGACATGACTGGCGTACATGACATGACTGGCATATATGATGGCTTAAATGACTGGCGAATATGACAGGCGTGCCGCCGCCACGTACGTACTTTTATTTTTATTGAAAAACCTGAAAAAAATAAAAAATAGCCGAATAAGAAACTGCCGAATAAGAAACCAACTTCAGCATTGTCAGACTCCAGGACTCAAGGCCTGAGGCTGTCAGGGTTGACCGGGCGGTGTGTGGCAGACCGCAGGCAGATCACGTGTCTCCCTCGTCCTCCCCTCACAGATATCAAGGGCAACCCGGCAGCGCTTCCCGCCGTCCCCCTCACTCACCGGCTCCTGTGTCCCGGGATCCGCTCTGAGTCCTGCTGCGTCACCGGCTGAGCGCGAACACCTCCTCCAGGAGCGGACGGGTCTCTGAGTGCGCCCGCCGCCCAGCAACGGCTCAGGAGTGGACAGCAGCCGAGGCTCCAGTCAAGCAAGCCAGGTAGTAGAAGAATTTGAAAGCGCCTGCACTGTGCGCCTCCGCGGAGTCCGCGCTGTTCTCCCACAGGCCACAGAGGAGAGGACTTGCTGCTGCCACGCCGCCCCCACACACGTGCCGCCTGGGGTGGACCGCCCCCCCCACGCTACGCCACTGCCTCTGGGTCATGGCACCAACCCACCTAGGGCGAGCTGACCTAGTGAGGACCACCCCCTATCCAGGGAGTGTCAGGGGCAACCCCTAGGGGGTGAGGTACCACGACTGCTGGAACCAGGTGGCCGGCTCACAGGAGACACGAGTGAGTGTGTCTAGCAACAGGGAATGTGCAGAGTACAAGAGTATGCAAAGCGTGGACACAGGGACACACAGGGTATAGGACAATACAGGGTGAGTGTACAGGAGCACGGAGAATACAGGACAATACAAGGCGTGTACACGGGAGTGCGCTAGATACAGGATAGTGCAAGGCGGGTACACGAGAGCATGTATGGTGTGCACAGACAAACACGCCCGGGGGTGTGCAAAGCAGGGCACGTGCGAAGGAGCACACCTGAGTACAGATTTAGACAAAGCGTGCGCAGAGAGCACGCCTGAGTGCAAGGTTAATAATAGAGAATGGGGAAAGCTAACCAAGCCACCAGGAAAAAGAGCAATATATTCATAAGTAACCTGAGGCACAAAAATTTTTTTAATTTTGCAGAAAAATATTTATTGAACATGGAACATGAAAAATACAGACTCCCCAACGTTTCGGCTAAACTAAGCCTTTATCAAGGGTTTATCTATAAAAAGAATAACCATAACATAAAATCAACAAAGTATGTTGGGAAAATTTTCATTATCATACAAAATCAATTCTTTATTCAGATTATGTAGATATTTTTTGCCAGCATAAATAAGAAAAAAGAAACAATTCCATCCAGTAGGTGTATCATAATTTTCTGTTAAGAAGAAAACACATTACATATGTAAGTATATGCGCACATATAAAAAGTAAAAGTGTATATAAAAAAACAAAACAATAAGGTGAACGCCAGAATAATACCTGTATAATCAAGTGTTCCACTCTTAAATGTTCTAAAGGACAAAACAAAAAGGGAAAATTCTAAGTGTCCAAAAATAAAAATATAGCCCAAAAATAGATAAACCCTTGATAAAGGCTTAGTTTAGCCGAAACGTTGGGGAGTCTGTATTTTTCATGTTCCATGTTCAATAAATATTTTTCTGCAAAATTAAAAAAAATTTTGTGCCTCAGGTTACTTATGAATATATTGAGTGCAAGGTTAGGCAGAGGGTGTGCTGAGAAGCACGACAGGAACAAGGTAGGAGCTGAGCCTGTGCAAAGGAGAATGACAGAGCATAGAGCAGAGGCAGAGCGTGTGCAATGGAGTATGACAGAACACAGAACAGAGGCAGAGCGTGTGCAATGAAGCACGATAAGGCAGAGTACAGGAACGGAGCACAAGACAGAGTACAGGAACAGAGCACAAAGCAGAGTACAAGAAGGGAGCACAAGGCAGAGGACCCGAATACAGCACACAGCCAGGCAAGGACCAAGCCAGGAAGCAAAACAATAATCAGGCACCTCCCATAGGAAGAGGTAGCCTGATATAGGGCATGAGTGCTAGGACTTACGGGTCGGGTACTCCAGGACCATACAGAGGGCAAAGCTGCAGCTACAACTGAGAAGAGCGCACATGAGCACTAGCAACGTTATGCACCAGTGGAACTAAGTACGAGAGGTGCACGTGTGCACCCGACGGGACCCCCGGAGTGGCCGCGGCGCCGGAAGTGGTGACATCGGACGCAGGGTCCTGCCCCCAGGTGAGAGTGGCATGACAGGCGGCATGACAGAACCAGAGTAAGACACAGCAAAAACA
Organism: Dendrobates tinctorius; assembly: GCF_039654945.1. NCBI lineage: Eukaryota > Metazoa > Chordata > Amphibia > Anura > Dendrobatidae > Dendrobates > Dendrobates tinctorius. The sequence continues at coordinate 7,264,537 of NW_027361726.1, forward strand.
GTTGAATGGAGGCCTGAAATGCTACATTTTGTAATCAACAGACAGATGAGGCGTCTGACGGAGATAGCCCACTTTCAAATATATGGCCTGTATTTTTGTTTTTTCCCTGCACAAAAGTGTGTGGAACTAGGGTAAGACACAGCAAAAACAGTTGAATGGAGGCCTGAAATGCCACATTTTGTAGCACACAGATAGATGAGGCGTCTGACGGAGATAGCCCACTTTCATATATCTGGCCTGTATTTTGTCATGGGAAGGGTTGTAAGTGAAACTCACCTATGCAATCTCCTGGGAAGACAGGTCCTTCAGACAGCATCAGGCTCCCAGGAACGAGGGGCGAACTGGACTGAAGAGAGATTGCTTCAGGCCAAATAGGACCTGAAGCACCTGACTGCTGGGGGTGTGGCTTAAGCTCCAGAGAGCTAGGAGCTGAAGGAACACTGCTAGAAAGGTAACTACAGGACAGAGCTACCAAGGGGCATAGACAGAGACGTAAACCAGATCAAGCCGGGGTCAGAGCACGGGATAGCATGATGGTACCAAGGGATTAGGCAGAGGACAATACCAAACATTTCAATTAAATGATTTTTTAATGGGTGTCTGTGTTTTCTTTACAATGGTAGAAACAACAAGGCACTCAAATATATAGTCTCTTGTAGGTGCACAAGTAGGGTATCTAGCCCATTCCAAAAACAATAATTAACTTGGCACTCAATATTTGTTGAAAATAAATTTCATTTTTATTTTGTATCCACGTGAAGTTTAAATTCTAAAAGTTTTAGGTCCAGCATAGGACCTTCATCAGAGAATCTCTTAAAGATTACTGTATGGAATACACAAACAAAATCACAATTAGAACTAGATGTGTATTTCCTGAAGGAAGTACAGATAGTGCTTTGAAATGGTGCCCAGGCTGCCCCTTTAAGAGAGACTTGCCTGCTGCCCCTGCAAGACTTTCAACTCAGGATCCGTTTTAACTGTGGGTGCCTCTCAGGGGCCACTTTGGCATCAGGGTCTGATTTGGTGGGTGGGGCCCCTCAGGATCCGATTCGGTGGCCTGGGCTCCTCAGGGCTTGAATTGGTGGCTGGGGCCCCTCAGGGTCCAATTTTGTGGGTGGGGCCCCTCAGGGTCCGATTTTGTGGCTGGGGCCCCTCAGGGTCTGATTTTGTGCGTGGGGCCCCTCAGGGTCCGATTTTGTGGGTGGGGCCCCTTAGGGTCCAATTTAGTGGGCGGGGCCCCTCAGGGTCTGATTTTTTGGGTGGGGCCTCATAGGGTCTGATTTTGTGGGCGGATCCCCTCTGGGTCCGATTTTGTGGCTGGGGCCCCTCAGGGTCTGATTTTTTGGGTGGGGCCTCATAGGGTCTGATTTTGTGGGCGGAGCCCCTCTGGGTCCGATTTGGTGGGCGAGGCCCCTCAGGGTCTAATTTGGTGGGCAGGGCCACTCTGGGTCTAATTTGGTGGGCGGGGCCACTCAGAGTCCGATTTGGTGGGCGAGGCCCTCAAGGTCCAATTTGGTGGGCGGGGCCACTCTGAGTCTGATTTGGTGGGCGGGACCCCTCAGGGTTTGATTTGGTGGGCGGGGCCACTCTGGGTCCGATTTGTAGGCCAGGGTCGATCAGCCTCCGATTTGGAGTCCGGGGTGGCTCAGCCTCCAATTTGGAGCCTGGGGTCACTCAGCTTTCGATATGGTGCGCCGGCCCTTTAAGACTCATTTCGGTGCGCCGACCCTTTAAGAATCACTTTGGCACGTCGGCCCTTTAAGAGCCAGTTTGGCTCACTGGGCTTCTAAATCCACTTTGGCGGACATTCTCTCTCAGGGGCATGCGTCATGTGATGAAGCTAGATTTGCATTTGTGCTGTGGGTTTCGCTTTAAGAGCTGATATTATCTGCCAGAAACTGTGTCCTGGAGAGGTCATGTGAAGTTCGTAGGCGTTGGCATAGTAACTGGGTCTGCCTGCGCATATCAATGAGCTTAACTGCCATTTGAATCGCGTCAGGGCACGTTTTCCCTGTGGCAACATTTTCACATTGAAATGCATTGAGAAAAATGTTTTTTCAAACGCAAATTGCGCAAAAACTACAAATCTGATTGACACGAAAATTACTTAGCACACCTCTCTCTTCGAAACGATGCCTCAACGGAGTCTGTGCGTGTAGCAGTTCGGGCCGCATTAATTGCAGAAACCAACTGAATAATAATAAGAAGAAGGAGCAGAAGAAGAAGAAGTTAGCAGCGTTCGGATTACATGATAGTGGTTTTTTCAATCCACTATAATTACTCTCCACTGATACCCAAGGATCAAGGAAAGGGGAGGGATAAGACAAAAATCATCATGTCAATCAAAGTCTCCAATTGAAAAACAGACATAAGTGATCGTTCCACGAAGGAGTGGCCCATAGAAGTGTCTCATAGAGGTGTCCATTTCAAACATTCAGAGATCATGTTAGGAAAAAATAAGAAAAAATAAGAACTATCAGTTCCATATTACATTCCAGATTGTGGTGTGGTAAGAGACCATTCAAGGCAATGAGAAGGTATAGGTGCGCCAGGTAATTTGAGTATAATAGGTGGTGCTATCAGAGAGAATCAGAGCCGTGCTTATGCTATATGCAGATTGATTACTCTGGTCCTCCTGGGAGGAGAAGGTAAGAGAGTGAAAATTGCGCCATTATAGCACATATTACGTCCGAATCAAATCCATCCTGCTTATAGTGCCATTCATATTCAGGTAAGTACTCATGATTGGCCACAAATGTGTGCCCTCAGCTGTCTGCATAGCCATTGCTGGCTATTATTTATGGGGGAACCCCAAGCCACTCTTTCCATAAAATAATCTTTTATTAATTAAATACATGTCCGGTATTTTGAACACACACTATACTAATTGTATTTGTCACTTACATGTACAGTATATATCTACCTATTATATATGGATTTGCTCTAAGTAATCCATCTCTCCTATCCTGTCAGCTCCTGCAGTGATTTTACAGAAGCCGGCAAATTAATAAACGGATATTCTTTTATCTATCTCTCTATGCAATATAAATTCATATATGTGTGTGTTACTGACATCTATATATATATGTGTATATATATCCTATGTGTATATATCTATTCTTCTGTAACCTGTCAGTGTGATTTTACTGTATATGAATTACCGGTTTTTCTTCTATCTCTCTATCTATGTAATATAAATACATGCATATGTGTGTCACTGACGTGTGTGTGTATAAATATATATATATATATATATATACAGTTCTAGCAAAAATTAAGAGACCACTGCACAGTTTTATAAAAATCAGCTTCTCTACATGTCTGATAGCTATTCCATCCCAGTATCAGTTGAATTCCAACCAGGGTACGCCTCATTTTACTTAATGTGCTTCTGATTAGGTGATCACCTGAACAAAATCTTATTTAACGAAGGAAAGTATAAAAAACCCTGCTGTGGTGTTCACAATCCTCTTGCAATAACATAGTAACATAGTTTTGAAAGCTGAAGGAAGACCTTATGTCCATCTAGTTGAGCCTATTTTTAGTGCAGCTGTTCGGTATTGTTGATCCTGGGGAAGGCAAAAAACCCACATAGTAGAAGCCAATTTTCTCCATAGGGAAAAAAAAATTCCTTCCCCTAAGATGCCTGCGCAGGAGCCCCTTCTCTGTCGCCGCCATCACTCGGGGGCGAACCACGGCGCCTCCCAGTGGCCGAGGCAGGAACAGCAGGCCCCGAGTCTGACTGCGATGTGACAGTCCGGCGCCTCCTAGTGGCTGAGGCCGGGACAGCAGGCCCCGAGTCTGATGGCGATGTGACAGTCCAGCGCCTCCTAGTGGCCGAGGCCGGGACAGCAGGCCCCGAGTCTGACGGCGACGTGACACTTGTCATGGCCAGCCCAATCTCCAGACCTGAACCCCATTGAAAACCTCTGGACTGTAATCAAGAGGAAGATGGATAGTCACAAGCCATCAAACAAAGAACTGCTTACATTTTTGTACCAGGAGTGGCATAAGGTCCACCAAAAGCAGTGTGAAAGACTGGTGGAAAGCATGCCAAGACGCATGAAAGCTGTAACTAAAAATCATGGTTATTCCACAAAATATTGATTTCTGAACTCTTCACGAGTTAAAACATTAGTATTGTTGTTTCTAAATGATTACGAATTTGTTTTCTTAGCATTATTTGAGGTCTGTAAGCACTGCTTTTGTTTTGTTATTTTGACCATTTCTTATTTTCTGAAAATAAATACAAAATTTATTGCTTCAATTTGCTTGGAAATTTGGAGACATGTTGTCAGTAGCTTATTGAATAAAAGAGCAATTTACATTTTACTCAAAAATATACCTGTAAAGAGAAAAATCAGACAAACTGAAAATTTTGCAGTGGTCTCATAATTTTTGCCAGAGTTGTATATATATGTATTCTATGTGTATATATCTATTCTACAGTATATATTATTTTCAAAGCTATCAGTGTGATTTTACATGAATTGCCGGCTTTTCAAAGGACACCGGTGCGCAAAAATCGGACAGAACTTGCATGGTGTGAGTGCTGTGTGATTTTTTTTTTTTCTCACACCCATTGACTTGCATTGTCGAATCTAGTCCGAGATACGCAGCAAATCGCAGCATGCTGCGATTTTTTTTTCTCAGTCCGATTTCAGCTGAGAAAAAAAAAATCGCAGATGAGCTGTAACTAGTGATGAGTGAGTATACTCGTTGCTCGGGTTTTCCGAGCATGCTCGGGTGTCCTCCGAGTATTTTTACGTGCTCGGAGATTTAGTTTTATTCGTGTTATTTGTATGATTTGCGGCTTGTAGACAGGCTGAATACATGTGGGAATTCCCTAACAAACAGGCATTCCACACATGTATTCAGGTTGTCTAGCAATCGCAAATCATGCAGATGACAGATGGAAACTAAATTTCCCAGCATGCCAAAATACTCAGAGGACACCCGAGCATGCTCAGAAAAACTCAATGAATAACATTGGTCCGAGTGCAATTCGATTTTTTTATCAGATTACACTTATCCGTATTTCTCGCAAATGGGTATGAGCCCAAAACAGCTACTCAGTGACTGGCCCAGGGGGAAGTATATGCCCCTCTGCCCCCCCACCCTAGCCCACCCCTGGCTCCAATCCCATATTCTACAAACATGGATCCTCTCATTTCAAGGTGTTTTGCAGTATTAGGATATGCTCACATCTGCGTCTATCAAGTAGCTGAGATTCTCAGCAAGAAAACTGGAGAGTGTCATGCATTTTTTTTCTCACCTAGCATCCTTATGCCATGAGTATGCAATCTGTATGCAGTGAGTTTTTAACATCAGCTTTTATATACAGCAATTCTCTGTTATTTAAAGCTAGTTTACATACTAATAAAACAATTTTATGTACAGATATTAATAGAAGGAAATATGTCAGTGAGATATATAATCAGTGCTTTGCATGTATAGTTTTCTGTACTGTTCATAGCCAATGAACTTTGGTCATCTTACTGATGTCACCGCTTATCATTGCAGGCATGTTCCCACACTACAGTCAGTGTGTTGAACACACTGACTGATATGCTGAGCGGTCGCATCATGCCACCGCTCAACACACCATGCGGATGTAGAAAAGCTGGGGTTCTTCATGGGACATAAGTTCTCTGCGGACAGGTGAGGACTACTTTATTTTTTTTATTTCTATTTTGATTTTAATAATTGGGTAAAAGAGGGTCGGGTAGTGTTTTGTTCTTAATAAAGGACATTATTATGTTTTTTTTTAACTTAAACTTATTGCGTTAGTAATGGGGGTGTCTTATAGATGCCTCTCCATTACTAACCATAAAACAGCTGACATCAACCCCCAAACCATGACCCCACTTGCCAATGCACCAGGACAAGTGGGAGGAACTGAAGTTAAGCGCTATAATTGGGGCATCTAATAGATGCGCCATTTCTTGGGTGGCTGCGGGTTATTAGTCTGAGAGGGGGGAAAACCTATTAATATAAGCCCACAGCTGTCTGCTTAGCCTTTGCTGGTTATTAAAAAATATGGGAGACCCCATGCCATTTTATTTGGGGATCCCCATTGTTAATCACCAGTAAAGGCTAAGTAGACAGCTGTGAGCTGATATTAGTAGCCTGGGAAGCTCCATGTTTATTACCGCCTTCCAAGACTATAATCAACAGCCTCCAGCTGTTGACTTTCCCTCAACTGCTTAAGAAAAATACCGTATTTTTTCTTTTAAAAACTACACTTGCCTTTCTGTGTTCCCTCGCAGTGTCTTGTTCCGGTGCCAGCAGCTGCTTTATGCTTGTAAGCAGCGCATGGCACGGATGTGATGTGTTGCTTCCAAGCCGAAGGACAGCTGCCAGAATACTCACTGCACTCCACGCCGGGATTATGTGTGTGGAGGGTAGAGAGTATTCATTGCTGTTTAATAGCGTGCACAGTGTCAGCCACCGGCTTCCTGGAGCTGCAGGCAGTCATATGTGCCTGCTACTTAAGAGAAATGAATATTCACCGCCTTCTTGCCCATGGGATTGGAGCAAGGTCAATGGCAGCTACAGGAAGACAGCGGCTCAACAAGGAGGTGGAATAAGATTCTGCAGGTGAACAACTGGCTACGTCGATGGTGCCGTCAGCAACGATTTGGATTTATGGATCACGGAGTGAATTACCTTTACGGTGGACTACTTGCTAGAGATGGGGTGCACCTTACGAAGACTGGAAAACTTGTATTTGGAAGTCGCCTTGCTACACTTGTAAGGAGAGCTTTAAACTACAACAACATGGGAAGGGAAGCAAAAGACCAGAAAAAGCCAAACACCTGACAAATGCTATTGAGAACTCTGCTATTAGAAGTGGAAAGGAAGAACAAAGACAAAAGAATCTAATTCATACAAATATTGGAGAAAGAGAAACCAATCACAAACTAAAATGTTTCTATACTAATGCACAAAGCATGGGCAACAAACAAGGAGAATTGGAACTACTAACACAGGAAAAGAAATATGATGTCATTGGCATCACTGAAACTTGGTGGGACAATACACATGATTGGAATACAAGACTAGAAGGATACAACTTATTTGCAAGAAACAGACTTGATAAACGAGGAGGAGGTGTCGCATTGTATGTTAGAAACGTGTATATCTGCACAGAGATTGAAGCTTTAGAGACTGGGAGTTCTGTGGAAACTGTTTGGGTAAGAATACAAGGACAGAACAATGGAAAGGACACCATTGTAGGCATTTACTATAGGCCGCCTGTGCAAGCTGAAGATATGGATGAACTCTTTATGCATCAAATGGCCAAGTTCTCCAAAAAATATGACATAGTTGTCATGGGAGATTTCAACTATTCAGACATTTGTTGGGAATCTCTCTCAGGCAAAACTAGCTGGTCAAGGAAATTCTTATCTTCTCTTGCTGACAACTTTATCTTCCAAAAGGTAGGGGAGAAAACAAGGGGAACTGCTACCTTGGATCTAATCCTTATAAACAGAGAGGAAATGGTTGAGGAGGTAACAGTGGCTGGGACCCTAGGAGGTAGCGACCATGCTATTTTAGAATTTTGGATAACTAGAGGAGGAAGACCTGTGAAGACTCAGACGTCAAGGTTAGATTTCAGAAAGGCAGATTTTAAGGGATTCAGAAAGAGAATTGGAGGGATCCAATGGCTGGATATCCTTAAGGACAAAAATGTCCAGGAAGGATGGGAAATCTTGAAAAATGAGATTCTCAAAGCACAATTGTTAACAATTCTGAAAAGAGGGAAGAATAGGAAGCATTTAAGGAAGCCAGGATGGATGAACACAGAACTTAAGCACATGCTAAAAAGGAAGAAAAAAATGTTTATAAAATGGAAAGAGGGAGGCATATCTAAAGAAGAATATAATGCTGTCTGCAGAACCTGCAGGGCACAAATCAGATTACTAAAGCTGATAATGAATTGAGGCTTGCAAGAGATGTCAAAAGCAATAATAAAGGATTTTGAGGATATGTCAAAAGTAAAAGAAAAGTCAAAGATGCTATAGGATTTTTACATGATGAAAATGATGAAATGGTAAGACAGGATGTTGAGAAGGCTGAACTTTTAAATTCCTATTTTGCATCTGTTTTCTCTCAGAAAGGAAATGTAACATCAACTGTTCTTCACTGTCCTATTAAGGGAATAGAAGAATCCAGGATATCTATAAACAGAAATATTGTGAGGAAACACTTAGCTAACCTAAATGAATTCAAGTCTCCAGGTCCAGATGAATTACACCCCAGAGTACTGAAGGAGATAGCAGAAGAAATTTTTGAACCCCTCTCCATAATCTTTGAAAATTCTTGGAGAACAGGAGAAGTCCCAGAAGACTGGAGAAGAGCAAATGTTGTTCCTATCTTCAAAAAGGGGAAAAAGGTGGACACAGGCAACGATAGGCCGGTAAGTCTGACTTCTATACCAGGAAATATCTTTGAACAAATTATTAAACAACATGTATGTCAGTACCTGGATAAGAATGAAGTGATTAAACAAAGTCAGCATGGGTTTGTAACTAATAAGTCATGTCAGACTAACTTAATTTCCTTCTATGACGGAATCACTGATTGGGTGGATCAAGGAAATGCTGTAGATATAGTATATCTTGACCTCAGCAAAGCATTTGACAAAGTATCTCATGCAATCCTTATTGAAAAAATGACTAAGTATGGAATGGACAAGGCAACTGTTAGGTGGATTCATAACTGGCTTAGTGATCGGGCCCAAAGAGTGGTCGTAAATGGCTGCACATCCAGTTGGAAGAATGTCTCAAGTGGGGTACCACAGGGCTCTGTCCTGGGCCCTGTATTGTTCAACATCTTTATCAACGATTTAGATGAAGGAATTGAGGGTAAACTGATTAAATTTGCTGATGACACAAAGCTAGGAGGGATAGCTAATACTAGAGAAGAGAGAGAGAGGATTCAAAAATATATAAATAAACTGGAGAAACAACTAACAGAATGGTTTTTAACAGGGAAAAATGCAAAGTACTACATCTGGGCAATAAAAATGAAAAAAGCATATACAGAATGGGAGGAATAGGGCTAAGCAACAGCACATGTGAAAAAGACTTGGGTATACTAATACATCACAGACTGAATATGAGTCAACAGTGTGATGCAGCAGCAAAAAAGGCAAATGCAATTCTATCATGTATTAACAGAAGCATACAGTCATTATTTCCCTCTACTCCTCTTTGTTCAGACCTCATCTGGAATATTGTGTCCAGTTTCGGGCACCACATTTTAAAAAAGACATCAACAAACTGGAGCAAGTTCAGAAAAGAGCAACCAGAATCGTGACCGGTCTGCAAACCCTGTCTTATGAGGAAAGGTTGCAGGATTTGGGAATGTTTAGTTTGCAAAAGAGAAGACTGAGAGGAGACTTAATAGCTGTCTACAAATATCTAAAGGGCTGTCACATTGTAGAAGGATCAACTTTATTCTCATTTGCACAAGGAAAAACTAGAAGCAATGGGATGAAACTGAATGGGAGGAGACACAGATTAGATATTAGAAAAAACTTTTTGACAGAGTGATCAATGAGTGGAACAAGCTGCCACGAGAAGTGGTGAGTTCTCCTTCAATGGAAGTCTTCAAACAGAGGCTGGACAGACATCTGACTGGGATGATTTAGCGAATCCTGCTTTGAGCAGGGGGTTGGACCAGATGACCCAGGAGATCCCTTCTAACTCTACGATTCTATGATTCTATGACACTGTGCGCGCTACTAAAGAGCAATGAATGCTCACTCCCCTCCACACACATAGTCCCGAGGTGGAGAGCAGTGAGTATTCTGGCAGCTGTCCTTCGGATTGTAAGCAGCGCATCACACTTACAAGCATAAAGCAGCTGCTGGCACCAGAACAAGACGCTGCGAGGGAATGCAGAAAGGTAAGTGCAATTTTTTTTAATGTTTTTCTGATGGGGCAATGCATACATGGATGGGGATGGGGCCATGCATACCTGGACGAAGATGAAGGCCAATCATACCAGGATAAGGATGGGCCCAAGCATACCAGGATGCTATTAAAGAGAACGGAATATTCATTGCCATCCACGCCAATGGGAGTGGAATGCAGTGAATATTCATTTCTCTTTAGCAGCGGGCACAGGCTTTACCCGCAGCAGCCGTCTCATGCCTCCTGTGACCCGCTGCCTCTCTCACTCTTCTCCACCATAGTGAGAGCAGGTACATCAAGACTATAAGATGCACCCCCCATTTTCCTCCACATTTTTGCAGGAAAAAAGTGCGTCTTATAGTCCAAAATTACGGTAAGTGGGACCTCACACAATTTTTTTATTTTATTTTTTAATTGTTAGCTAAATACATGAACAGTAAGCTACACATGCACTGCTCTATATCTAAATGACATATTTCTATCTATTCTATCTATATATCTAGTCTGTTCTGACAGTTCACCCTGCAAATTTACTGTACGTGGCTGATGAAATAGAATCCAAGGACAAGAAACACGATCAATAATCCCAGGACAATTTATATCACGTATGCAAAAAATAACACTTTATTTGATATCAGGAAACACGGAAGCAGGGAGGATCAAAACCCAATATGCACATACACAGAAATAAGGTGCACTGCGGACATATGAATATATTTAGCACTTATAGAAACATGGTGCAAATTGCACAATACCTATTGGCCTTCACAGTGATATTGAACAAAGGTATAAGTAGACTAGCATAATAGACCATAATAGGCATAATACCTGTCCAAAGATTGGCAGGGTGTCCCACAGCATGCGCCCACCCCGACGCACGTTTCGGCAGAATAGCCTTTGTCAAGGAGTGCAGGGAAGAAAGGAAGTGAGGCTATAAAAACACACCATCCACCAATCAGAATATAATACACACTCATGTGGCTAATTGTGTGATGTATAATGCAATGCGCCCATGTCCACTTTAGATGACGCCGTTTATTGCCATAGTAACCAAAGTAAATAGTAGTACACCACATGTGTCCGAGATGGCTGCTATATTAACATAATACATTGGATACTCCACACCATCTACCTGCCCAGTATATGCAAAAGATAGTGCATGCCTAGACACCGCAATCAACCCACCCAATGACCGTGGCATCATGTCGTCACATGATCAAATATATTCTGGCTGCTCAGCATCCAATAGGGGCGCATGCGCGGATAACACAACCAACCTACCCAATGGCCGCAGCATCACATGTCGTCACTTGATCATGCATAATCCGGCCGCGCAGCGTCCACTGTGGATGACGCATTCGTAGCCATGGAAACTGGGACTCACGGCAGCGTCGTCATCACACAGACATGCCGAAAGCCACCGGGCAAACCAGGGCCACGGCACGCATGGGTACCAGTGGAATCTGAGGAGGTACTTATAGAGCCGCAGTGTGAGTATAATCAATACGGACCGGGATCACAGCACACTTATATATATATCAGTGGGACCCAGGGACAAATGGTTATAAAACCACGGTAAAGGTATAGTCAATTGATTTTATATGCAGATTATCTTGGAAAAAGGGTATTTCCCTTTTGAGGAAACAGCACCACACCTATCTATAAGCAATATCTGGGATTACAACTCATCCCCATTCAGCAAATCTGGCTAAACTGCAATACTAAATATGGCCTATAAAAAGCCGTGGCGCTGTTTATGGTAAAAAAGGCAAATCCTGTGTTTTAATCATGGACAATTCCCTCAATGAAACACACCTATATGGCTACAATTGCACCTGACTTTTTTCTAAGCGTTATTACAGCCTTAATGGTATATCAAATTGATAATGCCATAATAAGAGATCAATGGCTACATTGTAAAAATCTAGGTCTGCAAAAGCTAGATGATTTCCTCTAAAGTATGAGTACTGGGGTGAGAATTGTTGCTAGGCTTTACTAGGGGAAAATTCAGTTTAGTGCCCCTGAATTGCAGATATACTGGTTTTCAGCCAAAAGATGTACCTAAAGGATGGCTGTAAAAACAAAACAAAACTAGTTTATCCTTAATTTTCAAATTTTTACTATTTTGCAAATCTCTTTCAGTTACATCATTTGGTTGACAAGCAATATGTCTACAATTCAGAGGTGTATCTGGGGAAGGGGGCTCAAATGGGGCATGTTCCCAAGCTGCTGTCTTCCTGGGGGCTGAACAATAAAAAACCAGTCTGCCTATTGCCAGGGTATTTAAGGTAATTCATCATCATGTCTTTTACTAAGAACACACCATGTAAAGTTTTGGATTTTTTTTTTTTTACATACAGTATATGCATAAGAAAGCAATAACTTTTTTATATAAATGGTCAGATAATAATTTGGTAATATGTTGAGGGAAGTGTTTTATGCTATATAAATAGCATGATAAAATTACTAGACAAGAAGTAAAATAACTTTACACTGTATCAGACAATAGCCAGCATGAAATACTTGAATGGTAACGTCACTATTTCACTGTCCTCTGTGTTTTATGACTTTGGACTAAGTTTCTACATAGGGAACGATATCTTTGTACCTGTAGCATAAACACGAACCAATAAAATAGTGAAAAGTTTATATGCTCTGCTGATTTATCCAGCTTAGAAAAAGAAGGAAAACTATGAAAATGTCATATAAGGTACAAAAGTAAAATGAAAAAAATAGACTTGGCCTTTATTTTTTAACTTACTGAAACATGTATTATGACAACTTCGGGTAAAATTATCCCAGGGGATTGCCATATTCTGGGTTAGATGATTGTCATAGGAAGAACTTTTACTCTAAGGCCAAATTCATATGTTTAGTATTTGGTCAGTATTTTACATCATTTACGTTTTAAGCTCTTCCTGCAGTAGGGCAAAGCAAAGTGCGAAGGCACAAGCTGGCTATGTCTTTGCCCAGGTGCGAGATTTTGGCCGGCTATGTGGATGACGTAGGAGGCATCACCTATGTCAATCAGAGGAAAAGGACGGCGATCAGCAAGCAGGGATAGATGCCTCAGTAATGACGTCTTTTGAACCAGACCAGCAGGATTTACATAGAGCGTGTGGAGTTTGAAAAGGTTTTTGGTGGTTAAACAGGGGCAGTCAGGGGGTTATATACCCTTTTTTTGGAATACAGCCCAGATGCTGATTAAGATGCTAGTCTTAGTTCAGACATGAAAAACTGGTGAAGCAGAGGCGTAGCTAGGGTTTTGGTTCAGGGGGGGGGCGAAACTTCTGAGTGGGCCCCTAACTAGGTAACTTTGATTACAACTCGGTGACGCACCCTAATAGCGGATGTAGGAGATGACTGCGCTGTTACTGAAAATAATCCCTATATAAACACCAATATTGATATTACCGCCATATGGTCAGTGGTAAATACCAGTCCTACAAAACATATAAGTGATTACTGCACAGTTATAGTTGGTGTCTTACTGCTGACGATCTTACTGATGGAATCGTTCACTTTTCACGTCTTTTCCATCTGGCCCAGACCGACATGACGACTCCTCCAGCCAGGACTCTGCTACAGAGAATACAACAACGACATGTTTCACTTCTCATATTCCAGCCCCATCTCCATCTATCTCCAATCTGCACAAACCCCTCATCCTGCTGATACCCCAATACTGCTGCCATATGTGTCCCTATTACTGCACCTGATACCCCAATGCTGAGCCTCTGCTAGCTGCCATATGTGTCCCTATTACTGCACCTGATACCCCAAAGCTGAGCCGCTGCTGCCATATGTGTCCCTATTACTGCACCTGATACCCCAATGCTGAGCCTCTGCTGGCTGCCATATGTGTCCCTATTAAAGCACCTGATACTCCAATGCTGAGCCGCTGCTGCCATATGTGTCCCTATTACTGCACCTGATACCCCAATGCTGAGCCGCTGCTGCCATATGTGTCCCTATTACTGCACCTGATACCCCAATGCTGAGCCGCTGCTGCCGTATGTGTCCCTATTACTGCACCTGATACCCCAATGCTGAGCTGCTCCTGCCGTATGTGTCCCTAATACTGCACCTGATACCCCAATGCTGAGCCGCTGCTGCCGTGTGTGTCCCTAATACTGCACCGGATACCCCAATGCTGAGCCACTGCTGCCGTATGTGTCCCTATTACTGTACCTGATACCCCAATACTGAGCTGCTGCTGCCATATGTGACCCTATTACTGGACCTGATACCCCAATGCGGAGCCGCTACTGCCGTATGTGTCCCTATTACTGCACCTGATACCCCAATACTGAGCCGCTGCTGCCATATGTGTCCCTATTACTGCACCTGATACCCCAATGCTGAGCCGCTGCTGCCTTATGTGTCCCTATTACTGCACCTGATACCCCAATGCTGAGCTGCTGCTTCCGTATGTGTCTCTATTGCTGCACCTGATATCCCAATGCTGAGCCACTGCTGTTGTATGTGTCCCTATTGCTGCACCTGATACCCCAGTGCTGAGCCGCTGCTGCCGTATGTGTCCCTATTACTGCACCTGATACCCAAATTCTGAGCCGCTGCTGCCGTGTGTGTCCCTATTACTGCACCTGATACCCCAATGCTGAGCCGCTGCTGCCATATGTGTCCCTATTACTGCACTTGATACCTCAATGCTGAGCCGCTGCTGCCGTATGTGTCCCTATTACTGCACCTGATACCCCAATGCGGAGCCGTTGCTGCCGTATGTGTCCCTATTACTGCACCTGATACCCCAATACTGAGCCGCTGCTGCCGTATGTGTCCCTATTACTGCTCTTGATACCCCAATTCTGAGCCGCTGCTGCCGTTTGTGTCCCTATTACTGCACCAGATACCCCAATGCTGAGCCGCTCCTGCCGCATGTGTCCCTATTACTGCACTTGATTCCCCAATACTGAGCCGCTGCCGCCGTATGTGTCCCAATTACTGCACCTGATGCCCCAATGCTGAGCCGCTGCTGCCATATATGTCCCTATTACTGCACTTGATACCCCAATACTGAGTCACTGCTAATGTATGTGTCCCTTTTTTCTGTACTTGATACCCCAATACTGAGCCACTGCTGCCATATGTGTCCCTATTCCTGCATCTGATACCCCCTATACACACACTGCTCTGCTCCACACCCCCTATACACACATGGCTCCGCTAAGTACACCTTGTACATATGCAGCTCTGTTACATACACCCGCAGCTCTGTTACGTACACCTTGTACACACGGTGCTCTGCTCCGTACACCTTGTACACACCTGGCTCTGCTCCGTGCACCTTTTACACACGCAGCTCTGCTACGTACACGCTGTACACATGCGACTCCGTTCCGTACATCTTGTACACCTGGCTCCGCTCCGTGCACTTGTACACATGCGGCTCTGCTCCGTATACGCTGTACACACGCGGCTCCACTCCGTACACCTTGTACACACCTGGCTCCGCTCTGTACACCTTGTACACACACGGATTTGCTCCGCACACACCGTACACACGCGGCTCTGCTCCATACACCTCGTACACATACGGCTCTGCTCCGTACACCTTGCACACACAGCTCCACACCGTACACCCCGCACACACATGGCTCTGCTCCGTACATGCCGTACACACATGGCTCTGCTCCGTACACCCTGTTCACACACGGCTCTGCTCCGTACACCCCCGTACACACACGGCTCCGCTCCGTACACAAATGGCTCTGCTCACCCCATACACATGTGGCTTCGCTCCTCTGTACACCTCATACATGCATATCTCTGCTCCGTACACCTTCTACACACATGGTTCCGCTCTGTACACCTCATACACACACAGCTCTGCTACATCCACCCTGTAAACCCCTCCTGACCCCACACAGAAACTTACTTCACCTCATCCAGCACCATGACAGCCAGCACAGCAGAGTCCTGCAGCCACTGAAGCCCCTGATCATGTGACCTCCTGACTCCGCCCTTCCTGTGACCTCATCACAGGTCCTGTGCACACAGAATAGCCCAGGATGACATTGCTGGCTGTGAGGTGGGGGGCACACTGCTGGCACCGGGACCCCCCACCGTCCTCTCAGGGGCCCATAGCGGCTGGGCGGCAGAGTAGGGAGATCGATGTAACTGTATGGGCACGCTGTGAAAGCTGATACAGTTACAGTAGTGTAGCTCGGTGGGCCCCCTCAGAGCACGGGGCCCGGGGCGACCGCCCCCTCTGCCCCCCCCGGTAGCTAAGCTACTGTGGTGAAGGTTACCGTTAAAACAAATGTGTCACTAGGAATAACTTATTCTTTAACTCCTTTAACCCCGAAAGTGGTTTGCATTTTAATGACTAGGCCAATTTTTCCAATTCTGACCACTGTCACTTTATGAGGTAATAACTCTGGAACTAGTGATAGGTGAGTAGCATCGTTGCTCGGGTCTCCCAGAGCATGCTCGGGTGGTCTCGAAGTATTTTGGCGTGCTCGGAGATTTAGTTTTGGTCGTCTCAGCTGCATGATTTGTGACTTGTAGACAGGATGAATACCTGTGAGAATTCCCTAACAAACAGGCATTCCACACATGTATTGAAGCTGTCTAGCAGTCGCAAATCATGCAGCTGAGGCAACGAACATTAAATCTCCGAGCACGCCAAAATACTCCGAGACCACCCGAGCATGCTCAGGGAGACCTGAGCAACGAGTATACTTGCTCATCACTATCTGAAAAGCTTTAACGGATCCCACTGACTGTTTTTTCGTGACATATTGTACATCATGATAGTGGTAACATTTGTTTGGTATGACTTGCATTTATTTGTGAAAAAAATGGAAATTTGGTTAAAATTTTGAAAATTTAGCAATTTTCCAACTTTTAATATTTATACCCTTAAATCACAGAGATATGTCACACAAAATACTTAATAAATAACATTTTCAACATGTCTACTTTACATCAGCAAAACGTTGGAGCTACATTTTCTTTTGTTAGGAAGTTATAAGGGTTAAAAGTTGACCAGCGACTTTTCATTTTTCCAATAAAATAAATATTTTTTTTAGGGACCACATCACATCTGAAGCAACTTTGAGGGGTCTATATGAAAGAGATACCCAAAAGTGTCACCATTCTAAAAACTGCACCCCTCAAAACCACATTCAAGAAGTTTATTAACCCCCAGGTGCTTCACGGAAGTTTATAACGTTGAGCCGTAAAAATAATACAATCGCATTTTCCTCTCAAAAATGTTATTTTAGCCCCAAATTTTGCATTTTCATAAGGGTAACAGGAGAAATTGCACCATAAAATTTGTTTTGCAATTTCTCCTGAGTATGCCGATACCTCATGTGTGGGAGGATACTAATTTTGAGGCAGAGTGCAAAGCTCAGAAGGGAGGAGGTGCCATATTGGAGTTGAGTTTGCTGGAATGGTTTGAGGGTGCCATGTCACATTGGCAGAGCCCCTGAGGTACCAGAACAACAGAAACCCCCTATATGCGAATTCATTTTGCAAACTAAACTCCCCAATGATTTCATCTATGGGCACAGTGATCATATTGACACCACATGTGCCTCACAGAATTTTATACCATTGAATGGTATGAAAAAATAAATTACATTTTTACCACTAAAATGTTGTTTTAGCCCCAAGTTTTTAATTTTTCTAAGGGCTAATAGGAAATATTTTTACAACAAACTGAGGTCCATTTTTTCCTGAGTGCGCCAATACCCTACATGTAATTGGGAAATATTTTTCAGGCACAGTGGAAAGCTCAGAAGGAATGGAACGCCAGATTTTACTGTTATAATTTGCAGGTGCTATGACCCACTAGGAAAGCCCATGAGGTTCCAGAACAGCAGAATCCCCCATATGTGGCTATATTTTACAAACTATACCTCTCAGTGAATTCATCTAGGGGTGCAGTGATCATACTGACACCACGGGTGTGTCACAGAATTTTATGCCTTTGGAAATTGGAAAAAAACTTATTACATTTTTACCACCCAAATTTTGTTTTAGCCCCAGATTTTACATTTTCACACAAGAAGTTCGTAAAAATGGCACCATAATTTGGCCCACAATTTCTACAGAATGTGGAAGTACCTCATGTGGCTGTACAGTACTACTTAGCCATAAGGAAAGAATCAGGAGGGACGGAGCGCTATTTGCCTCCTGGAGCGCAGATTGTCCTAGAACAGTTTGCTACATGTTCACAGACTTAACAGTGGAAAAGTCAAACTTCATATGTCAGAAATGCAAGCTTGTGCCCCTGTTGGAGGAAAAGTTGCAACATTTAGAAGAGAGGTTAGCTACACTGAAAATAATTAAGGAAGGTGAAGAGTTCTTAGACAGAGCAGAATTATCTCTTCATGTTACAGAAAGAGAAGACATTTGAAGTGCACCTGAAGAAACAGAGGAATGGAAGCATGTGACCAGGGTCAGACTGGCCCACCGGAGAACCGGAGGATTCTCCGGTGGGCCCTGGCTCTGACACCTGCTGGCATATTGGCCAGCAGCTGCCTAGGGCCCCCACTGCTCCAAGGGCCCCCAGCCAGTGGTGGATAATAGCGGCACACCTAGCTTCTATGGGGCCTAAGGGGCCCCTGAGTCAAGGGGGGCCCTCCCGCTGCCTGGAGCAGAAGCTGGAGACAAGCCCCTGTCCTTACTGCTAAAGATAAATGAATATTCATGCCTTACCACACCCCAATGGTCGTGGAGAGGCTTGAATACCATTTCTCTTTAACAGCCAGCAGTGTTAGCCATCAAGCTGAGGCTAACACTGCCCGCTGGTGCTGCTGAATCAGGGCCCTGGAGAGGTGGGCCCCCTTAAATGGGGCGAACCCTAATTGCGATGCAGCTTTTGACCGGAGCGGAGCTGCAGGGATCCGATCATCCGAGTCATGATCTGACACTGTTCTCCTTCCTGCTGGCCTGCCCGGCACTTCCTGTCTGACTCAGCGAGGCTGGATGATGTCATCATTCAGCCCAGCTGTTTCAGAGAGCAGAGAGGAAGCTGACAGGATGTGCTTCGGGGAACCTGCGGAGAGGTGAGTGAGTGTTTGTGTGTGTGGAGCGGTGCTGTACTGTGTGTGCGTGGGAGGGGTCTGGTGCGGTGCTGTGTGTGTGCTGCTGTACTGTGCTGTGTGGTGCGGTGCTGTGTGTGTGGAGCTGTGCTGTGTGTGTGTGGTGCTGTGTGTGGTGCAGTGCTTTGTGTGTGTGAGAGTGGTGCGGTGCTGACTGTGAGGTACTGTATGTGTGATGCTGTGGTGTGGGGGAGGCAATGATGATGGTGGTGAGGAGGCGATGATGATGGTGGTGGGGGGAGGCAGTGATGATGGCTGGGAGGCAATGATAATGGTGATGGGGAGGCGATGATGGTGGTGGGGGGAAGGCAATGATGATGGTGAGGAGGCGATGATGGTGGTGAGGAAGTGATGGTGGTGGGGGAGGCAGTGATTATGGTGAGGAGGCAATGATGATGGTGGTGGGGGGAGGCCATGATGGAGGTGTTGGAATGGGCAATGATGGGGGTGTTGGGGGAGAAAGCAGTGATGGTTGTGGTGTAAAGGACAATGATGGTAGTGGTGGAAAGGGCAATGGTAGTGGGGGAGGAGGCAATGATTGAGGTGGTGATGCAGACAATGGTGGAGGGGTGCTGCATTATACCCTTTGAAGGGGGCTGCATTATACCCTATGAGGGGGGCTACATTATAAACTGTGGGGGTTGCATTATACTATATGAAGTGGGCTACATTATGCCATATGAGGGTGCTACATTATAGTCTATGGGGGGCAGCATTATAACTTATGAGGGAGTTGCATTATATTTTGTGGGGTGCTGTATTATACCCTATGAAGGGGGGTGCATTATATTTTGTGGGGTGCTGTATTATACCCTATGAGGGGGGCTACTTTATATTCTATGAGGGGGCTACCCCAAACCGTGCTACATAATTAAGACGTGTACTACCATATATTATAACCTGATATTAGCGTGTTTTACCACACAATTTGTGGTCTTGTATTTATTTCTATGTGGCTACATAGTGGGCCCCAAGAATGATTTTCTCTGGTGGGCCCAAGGTGCTCCAGTCCGACGCTGCATGTGACCCAGAGAAGCAGGAGGATCAAGAGGCAGTCAGCCACCATATTGCTCAAGAACCAGTACCAGGCTCTTACGCAGGAGAATGATGAAGAAATACATAAAGAAAAGATTTTGCCCACAAACAACAACCTTGTATGTCTTCAGAGTCCTCCTGGATTGAGAAAGAAAAATGTTGTGAAGAAGAAACGGAGAGTTGTCATCATGGGGGATTCCCTGTTGAGACGAACAGAGGCCGCTATCTGCAGACCGGATATAACATCAAGAGAAATGTGCTGTCTCCCAGGTGCAAAAATTAAAGATGTGTCTGATAGGATATCAGGACTCTTCAGACCTAGAGATGACTACCCATCTCTGCTAATACACGTGGTGACAAATGACACCGTGAGAAACGACCTGGAAACCATCTGCAGTGACTTTGCTTCTCTGTGCAGTCACCACACACGTCAAATCGCCACATGCAGATGCATCCGAACACAATGCATGTCCCTGCGTACCCAATGTTAAAGATAGGTACACAGGGAAATGCAGGACGCACACAGAAGTAGGCGGAGCATAGGCGGAGCTTCAGGAAGGAAGACAGGAGGAAGTAGGCAGCCATCCGCAGCCCTCCTGAACGCAAATCTGAACCTAGCCTAACGCAGGAAAAGAAATATGATGTCATTGGAATCACTGAAACTTGGTGGGACGATACACATTGTTCTGCCTATTCTTGTGCAGCAAGACATTTCTCAAGTGCTATTCCAGCTATGGCCATTAGATGTCATAGTTGTCTTCTTTTTCCTGTTCATGGATTCAGAATCCTTTCCCTTTAATGGTTAATCTGTTCAGAACCATCCCTTCATCTTCCAGAGCTGAAGCATGTAGCCATTTTCCCTCGGATCCCTGAGCTGCTCACAGTGTCTAGCTCCCTGCAAAATCAATGCTTATATTAAGCAGATTCCGGTGAGGTTTTAATGCAGTTATGTAATACAGTATATGCTATGCATCTCTGTTGGCTAGCCATAATGCAGCCCCACATGATATTTGCAATGCATTTTTAGTTTCTTGTAATGCTCTTGCTCTGCATGTACAGTAGCTATATGCATTTTCTGTTCAGTTAGCATGATGCTAGCAGCCTAAGTTTGTTTCACTGCATTATATGTTGTACTAGCTGTTTCCAGTCAGCTAACGCTCGGCACGCTCATTGCTATCTAACGCTACTGGTGATTAAACTAAAGTAAATAATGACAACATTCAATAGCGCTTACGCAGTTGGTAAATTAAATTAAAATGATGTTAATAACAATAATAATCATTAAAAATATGAATAATGCTAATGATACATTTTATTCACAGTGTGAAATAAAAAACAAACTGGATTCAGTAAGATGTGCGTTTTTTATTCATTCCAGCATCTAAATAAATTTCATAACGAAACATAAATTAAGTTAAAATTTCTCTGTAAACACAATTAAATGTATAGTCATTTTTGTCATTTTCAAAGATCTTTCCTTGACTTCTACCAGGTACAACTTGAACTGAAAGAACTTTACAACTTGTTACTCTAGAGAATGCAGTGTATAATTGACCATGTGTGAATATAGGATCAGGTAGGAGAATGCCAATCGTAAAGAATGTGGTGATGTGGTGGGGGGCCAGGATTATGTGTGGTGATGTGGTGGGGGGTCGGGATTATGTGTGGTGATGTGGTGGGGGTGGGATTATGTGTGGTGATGTGGTGGGGGGCAGGATTATATGTGGTGATGTGGTTGGGGGGCGGGATTATGTGTGTTGATGTGGTTGGGGGGCGGGATTATGTCTGGCAATGTGGTGGGGGGGCGGGATTATGTGTGGTAATGTGGTAATGTGCTGGGGGGGCGGGATTATGTGTGGTAATGTGCTGGGGGGGGTTTTGCTAATGGTGCAAATGCCTGAGCCTCCAACCTTTCCTTATCTCCTGCTCAGCCCTAAGCTGAACCCTCCACCCTCCACCCCAGTGAGTTGTCAAACCACCAAAGCCCACACAGTAATGACAGACAGGGAGAACTTAAACCACACCAGGCTGCAAACACACAGGACAATACTGTAATGTGAACAGGACAAAACAAAGCACAAATATAGGAAGGCGAAAAGGTAACAATGGATCATACGCCACCAGATACGAATTTCTCTCTCCAACACCTCCTCTCCAGACCGGAACCACTTGGCATAAAACACAAGCTATAATCGGCAACGCCCACAGGCCAGCACGACTATTTAAAGACCGTGGGCGTGACCAAACATCCCACCTGATTTCCAGCTAGATTAACCCCCGATAAACTGAGTAAAATCAAGCCGGCGCCACTGAGGCTATAGTGGACGGAGATGGAACTACCGCTGCCTGTCGGACGCTGTGGTGTGAATAGCGTCCAACATGACACTACTATACCATCTGTTATCATCTCCCATTGTTGTCCATATCATCCCAATAAACTTAGATTTAAGCACCCATACAGTCTTCTTACTGGGAGTGGATGAAGGGTTTAGCCGTATGCTGGAATCCACACAGCGTCATACGTGGAAGAAGGCAGAACACACATGATTGGAATACAAGGCTAGCAGGATACAACTTATTTGCAAGAAGCAGACTTGATAAACGAGGAGGAGGTGTCGCATTGTATGTTAGAAAAGTGTATATCTGCACAGAGATTGAAGATTCAGAGACTGGGAGTTCTGTGGAAACTTTTTGGGTAAGAATACAAGGACACCATTGTAAGCATTTACTACAGGCCGCCTGTTCAAGCTGAAGATATGGATGAACTCTCTATGCATCAAATGGCCAAGTTTTCCAAAAAATATGACATAGTTGTCATGGGAGATTTCAACTATGCAGACATTTGTTGGGAATCTCTCTCAGGAAAAACTAACAGGTCAATGAAATTCTTATCCTCTCTTGCTGACAATTTTATCTTCCAAAAGATAGAGGAGAAAACAAGGAGATCTGCTACCTTGGATCTAATCCTTATAAACAGGGAGGAAATTGTTGAGGAGGTAAGAGTGGCTGGGACCCTAGGAGGTAGCGACCATGCTATTTTGGGTAACTAGAGGAGGAAGACCTGTGAAGACTCAGACGTCAAGGTTAGATTTCACAAAGGCAGATTATAAGAGACTCAGAAAATTGGAGGGATCAAATGGCTGGATATCCTTAAGGACAAAAATGTCCAGGAAGGATGGGAAATCTTGAAAGATGAGATTCTCAAAGCACAATCGTTAATAATTCCAAAGAGAGGTAAGAATAGGAAGCATTTAAGGAAACTAGTATGGATGAACACAGACCTTAAATACATGCTAAAAAGGCAGAAAGAAATGTTTATCAAATGGAAAGAGGGAGGCATATCTAAAGAAGAATATAATGCTGTCTGCAGAACCTGCAGGGCACAAATCAGATTACTAAAGCTGACAATGAGTTAAGGGTTGCAAGAGATGTCAAAAGCAATCAAAAATGATTTGGGGATATGTAAAAAGTAAAAGAAAAGTCATAGATGCTATAGGATGAAAGAATGAAAATGATGATGGTAAGACAGGATGTTGAGAAGGCCGAACTTTTAAATTCCTATTTTGCATCTGTTTTTTCTCAGAAAGGAAATGTAACATCAACTGTTCTTCACTGTCCTATTAAGGGAATAGAAGAATCCAGAATATCTATAAACAGAAAGATAGTGAGGAAACACTTAGGTTAGCTAAGTGAATTTGAGTCTCCAGGTCCAGATGAATTACACCCCAGAGTACTGAAGGAGATAGCAGAATACATTTTGGAACCACTCTCCATAATCTTTGAAAATTCTTGGAGAAAAGAAGAAGTCCTAGAAGACTGGAGAAGAGTAAATGTTGTTCCTATCTTCAAAAAAGGGAAGAAGGTGGACCCAGGGAACTATAGGCCGATGAGTTTGACTTCTATACCTGGAAAGATCTTTGAACAAATTATTAAACAACATCTATGTAAGTACCTGGATAAGAATGAAATAATTAAACAGAGTCAGCATGGGTTTGTAACTAATAAGTCATGTCAGACTAACTTAATTTCCTTCTATGACAGAATCACTGACTGGGTGGATCAGGGAAATGCTGTAGATATAGTAGTAGATAGATATCTTGAATTCAGCAAAGCATTTGACAAAGTATCTCACACAATCTTTATTGAAAAAATGACTAAGTATGGAATGGACAAGGCAACTGTTAGGTGGATTTATAACTGGCTTAGTGACAGACACAAAGAGTGGTTGTAAATGGCTGCACACCCAGTTGGAAGAATGTCTCAAGTGGGGTACCACAGGGCTCTGTCCTGGGCCCTGTTGTGTTAAACATCTTTATCAATTATTTTGATGAAGGAATCAAGGGTAAACTGATTAAATTTGCTGATGGCACAAAGCTAGGAGGGATAGCTAATACTATAGAAGAGAGAGAGAGGATTCAAAAATATATAAATAAACTGGAGCAGTGGGCAGCAACTAACAGAATGGTTTTTAACAGGGAAAAATGCAAAGTACTACAGCTGGGCAATAAAAATGAAAAAAGCATATACAGAATGGGAGCAATTGGGCTTAGCAACAGCACATGTGAAAAAGACATGGGTGTACTAATAGATCACAGACTGAACATGAGTCAACAGTGTGATGCAGCAGCAAAAAAGGCAAATGCAATTCTGGGATGCATTAACAGAAGCATAGAGTCTAGATCATGTGAAGTTATTATTGCCCTCTACTCCTCTTTGGTCAGACCTCACTGGAATAGTGTGTCCAGTTTTGGGCACCACATTTTAAAAAAGACATCAACAAACTGGATCAAGTTCAGAGAAGAGCGACCAGAATGGTGACCAGTCTGCAAACCATGTCCTATGAGGAACGGTTGCAGAATTTGGGAATGTTTAGCTTGCAAAAGAGAAGCCAGAAAAGAGACTTAATAGCTGTCTACAAATATCTCAAGGGCTGTCACATTGTAGAAGGATCATCTTTATTCTCATTTGCACAAGGAAAGGCTAGAAGCAATGGGATGAAACTGAATGGTAGGAGACACAGATTAGATATTAGAAAAAACTTTTTGACCGTAAGGGTGATCAATGAGTGGACCAGGCTGACACGAGAGGTGGTGAGTTCTCCTTCAATGGAAGTCTTCAAACAGAGGCTGGACAGACATCTCTCTGGGATGATTTAGCGAATCCTTCTTTGAGCAGGGGGCTGGACCAGATGGCCCAGGAGGTCCCTTCCACTCTACCAATCTATGACTCTATGATTCTATAACTCGATATACAGAACCCCTAATTGCTAGAAGAGCAGAATCCCCCCTCACGTGACCCCATTTTGGAAATTATGGAGTCCGCGTGTGTCCGCATGCGTTGTTTTGATGTTGCAGCGATTGCAACCAAATGCAACATGTTGCGTTCAACGCAGGTCATGGCAGCATAAAAACGACGCATGCGGACTTATCCGCATACAGCCGCATGGCCTGCATACCCAATGTTAAAGATAGGTACGCAAGCCGCATGCAGACGTAGGCAGAGCTGAACAGAGGAGGTGCGGCATTGGGCGGAGCTTCATGGAGGAACTACGCAGCTGTCATGACCATCATGTCTGTTATGCTGTATGACCCCTGGAGCAGTGTGCACATGCACCTCATCTCATGGCTGCCTGCTAGAGTTGAGCGAAACGGGTCGAATAATTTCAAAAGTCGCTGACTTTTGGCAAAGTCGGGTTTCATGAAACGAAACCCGACCCTAGGATGAGGTCGGCCACGAGGTCGGCGACTTACGCGCCAAAGTCGCGTTTCAAAAGTTTGTTTAGCGCTCTTTTTCAGCCAATCAGGATCCACGGACACTGTGGGCAACGTGATGACATAGGCAGGGGTCGCCACCATCTTTCAGAAGGGCATGCAAGTGATTGGCTTGCTTTGTTGGGCGTCACAGGGGTTATAAAAGGGCATGCACGCCGACCGCCATCTTACTTCTGCCGATCTTAGCATAGGGAGAGGTTGCTGATTCTGTAGGGAGAGCGTTAGGCAGGGAAGAAGACAAAAAAACTGCTTCTGCTGCTAGCGATTTTGCCTGTGCAACACACCAGTCACTGTGTGTGCAGTGGAAGGGGAGGCTATATTGTGGTGGATCAGCGGTGTTGGTTGTTAGGCTGCCTTCTAAGGCTTCCTGACAGCTGCATTGCTGTTTCCCCACTGCTCTGCAAACTGCTTTTTTAAAAGCAATCCCAATTTTTTTTTTGTCCTGCTAAGGTACTGAGCGTGCATTTATTCACACCATACAGCGGTGTACGCTCCTCACACAGTACCGTGTAACGGCTGTTATCACAGCCACAGTGAAGCTATCTGTGTGTCACTGTGGAAGGATAAGTGGAGGACTTGTTCCGTTCTTACAGACCTACACTCTAGGGAGATTCCTATTCTGCCCAATTCTACAATTCACTTTTTTCACACCTGTGCCATCGAGCCTGTGACATAGCGCTCTGATATTCAGTGGGCCTCACACAATCCAAAAGTGTCCAGTGTCCACAAGTGTCTGCAGAAATTCAAAATCTCCCTTATCCTGTAGTCACTTTTTTCACACCTGCTGCATCGAGCCTGTGACATAGCGCTCTGATATTCATTGGGCCTCACACAATCCAAAAGTGTCCAGTGTCTGCAGAAATTCAAAATCTCCCTTATCCTGTAGTCACTTTTTTCACACCTGCTGCATCGAGCCTGTGACATAGCGCTCTGATATTCATTGGGCCTCACACAATCCAAAAGTGTCCAGTGTCCACAAGTGTCTGCAGAAATTCAAAATCTCCCTTATCCTGTAGTCACTTTTTTCACACCTATACCATCGAGCCTGTGACATAGCGCTGTGATATTCAGTGGGCCTCACACAATCCAAGTGTCCAGTGTCCACAAGTGTCTGCAGAAATTTAAAATCTCCCTTATCCTGTAGTCACTTTTTTCACACCTGTGCCATCGAGCCTGTGACATAGCGCTGTGATATTCAGTGGGCCTCACACAATCCAAGTGTCCAGTGTCCACAAGTGTCTGCAGAAATTCAAAATCTCCCAGAAATTCAAAATCTCCCTTATCCTGTAGTCACTTTTTTCACACCTGTGCCATCGAGCCTGTGACATAGCGCTGTGATATTCAGTGGGCCTCACACAATCCAAGTGTCCAGTGTCCACAAGTGTCTGCAGAAATTTAAAATCTCCCTTATCCTGTGGTCACTTTTTTCACACCTGTGCCATCGAGCCTGTGACATAGCGCTGTGATATTCAGTGGGCCTCACACAATCCAAGTGTCCAGTGTCCACAAGTGTCTGCAGAAATTCAAAATCTCCCAGAAATTCAAAATCTCCCTTATCCTGTAGTCACTTTTTTCACACCTGTGCCATCGAGCCTGTGACATAGCACTGTGATATTCAGTGGGCCTCACACAATCCAAGTGTCCAGTGTCCACAAGTGTCTGCAGAAATTCAAAATCTCCCTTATCCTGTAGTCACTTTTTTCACACCTGCTGCATCGAGCCTGTGACATAGCGCTCTGATATTCATTGGGCCTCACACAATCCAAAAGTGTCCAGTGTCCACAAGTGTCTGCAGAAATTCAAAATCTCCCTTATCCTGTAGTCACTTTTTTCACACCTATACCATCGAGCCTGTGACATAGCGCTGTGATATTCAGTGGGCCTCACACAATCCAAGTGTCCAGTGTCCACAAGTGTCTGCAGAAATTTAAAATCTCCCTTATCCTGTAGTCACTTTTTTCACACCTGTGCCATCGAGCCTGTGACATAGCGCTGTGATATTCAGTGGGCCTCACACAATCCAAGTGTCCAGTGTCCACAAGTGTCTGCAGAAATTCAAAATCTCCCAGAAATTCAAAATCTCCCTTATCCTGTAGTCACTTTTTTCACACCTGTGCCATCGAGCCTGTGACATAGCGCTGTGATATTCAGTGGGCCTCACACAATCCAAGTGTCCAGTGTCCACAAGTGTCTGCAGAAATTTAAAATCTCCCTTATCCTGTAGTCACTTTTTTCACACCTGTGCCATCGAGCCTGTGACATAGCGCTGTGATATTCAGTGGGCCTCACACAATCCAAGTGTCCAGTGTCCACAAGTGTCTGCAGAAATTCAAAATCTCCCAGAAATTCAAAATCTCCCTTATCCTGTAGTCACTTTTTTCACACCTGTGCCATCGAGCCTGTGACATAGCACTGTGATATTCAGTGGGCCTCACACAATCCAAGTGTCCAGTGTCCACAAGTGTCTGCAGAAATTCAAAATCTCCCTTATCCTGTAGTCACTTTTTTCACACCTGTGCCATCGAGCCTGTGACATAGCACTGTGATATTCAGTGGGCCTCACACAATCCAAGTGTCCAGTGTCCACAAGTGTCTGCAGAAATTTAAAATCTCTCTTATCCTGTAGTCACTTTTTTCACACCTGTGCCATCGAGCCTCTGACATAGCGCTGTGATATTCAGTGGGCCTCACACAATCCAAGTGTCCAGTGTCCACAAGTGTCTGCAGAAATTCAAAATCTCCCAGAAATTCAAAATCTCCCTTATCCTGTAGTCACTTTTTTCACACCTGTGCCATCGAGCCTGTGACATAGCACTGTGATATTCAGTGGGCCTCACACAATCCAAGTGTCCAGTGTCCACAAGTGTCTGCAGAAATTCAAAATCTCCCTTATCCTGTAGTCACTTTTTTCACACCTGTGCCATCGAGCCTGTGACATAGCACTGTGATATTCAGTGGGCCTCACACAATCCAAGTGTCCAGTGTCCACAAGTGTCTGCAGAAATTCAAAATCTCCCTTATCCTGTAGTCACTTTTTTCACACCTGTGCCATCGAGCCTGTGACATAGCACTGTGATATTCAGTGGGCCTCACACAATCCAAGTGTCCAGTGTCCACAAGTGTCTGCAGAAATTCAAAATCTCCCAGAAATTCAAAATCTCCCTTATCCTGTAGTCACTTTTTTCACACCTGTGCCATCGAGCCTGTGACATCGCGCTGTGATATTCAGTGGGCCTCACACAATCCAAGTGTCCAGTGTCCACAAGTGTCTGCAGAAATTCAAAATCTCCCAGAAATTCAAAATCTCCCTTATCCTGTAGTCACTTTTTTCACACCTGTGCCATCGAGCCTGTGACATAGCGCTGTGATATTCAGTGGGCCTCACACAATCCAAGTGTCCAGTGTCCACAAGTGTCTGCAGAAATTTAAAATCTCCCTTATCCTGTAGTCACTTTTTTCACACCTGTGCCATCGAGCCTCTGACATAGCGCTGTGATATTCAGTGGGCCTCACACAATCCAAGTGTCCAGTGTCCACAAGTGTCTGCAGAAATTCAAAATCTCCCAGAAATTCAAAATCTCCCTTATCCTGTAGTCACTTTTTTCACACCTGTGCCATCGAGCCTGTGACATAGCACTGTGATATTCAGTGGGCCTCACACAATCCAAGTGTCCAGTGTCCACAAGTGTCTGCAGAAATTCAAAATCTCCCTTATCCTGTAGTCACTTTTTTCACACCTGTGCCATCGAGCCTGTGACATAGCACTGTGATATTCAGTGGGCCTCACACAATCCAAGTGTCCAGTGTCCACAAGTGTCTGCAGAAATTCAAAATCTCCCTTATCCTGTAGTCACTTTTTTCACACCTGTGCCATCGAGCCTGTGACATAGCACTGTGATATTCAGTGAGCCTCACACAATCCAAGTGTCCAGTGTCCACAAGTGTCTGCAGAAATTCAAAATCTCCCTTATCCTGTAGTCACTTTTTTCACACCTGTGCCATCGAGCCTGTGACATAGCGCTGTGATATTCAGTGGGCCTCACACAATCCAATTGTCCAGTGTCCACAAGTGTCTGCAGAAATTCAAAATCTCCCAGAAATTCAAAATTTCCCTTATCCTGTAGTCACTTTTTTCACACCTGTGCCATCGAGCCTGTGACATAGCGCTGTGATATTCAGTGGGCCTCACACAATCCAAGTGTCCAGTGTCCACAAGTGTCTGCAGAAAATCTAAATCTCCCCTGTCCTATAGACACCTTGTACCTTGTTTTACATTACTATATAGTTTGTAGGATTTTGTCTACATTTCTACCAAAAATGAGGAAGGCTGGTGGAAGAGGCCGTGGAATTGGGCGGGGGTTGGCAGCTGGTAATGATGGTGTTGGTGGTGGATCTGATGGTAGTGGCAAAAGCAAAATAGGACCGAATGCAGGAGGTGTTGAGCCTGCATCATCGTCTGGCTCCATAAGGCTTTGAAGGCTTAGTTTTCTAGGAGTTGGCAAACCGCTTTTAACGCCAGAGCATCAGGAAAAAGTTTTGTCTTACATTGCTGACTCAGCCTCCAGCTCTATCGCCTCCTCTTCTGAAGTTGTAAAAAGTAAAAGCACTGAGTCGTCATTAGAGGCTCATGTTCATGAACCACACCTTTCCTTGTGTCCTTCACCACAACCAAGATTGAAGGATGACGCAGGCCATACTACTGATTACTCCATGGAGCTGTTTTCACATACCATGCCTGGATTATCAAGTGAAATGGTGAATTACCCAGGCCAAGATGAATCTGACATGGAGTGCACTGATGCACAGCCACTGATAGATGATTCTGCTGGTACATTCACTCAGAGCACTACATTGTCCTCGCAGTGTACAGAGCCAGATTCTGACCCTGATGAGACTCAGGTGCCCCTTCCCGCACACTATACCACCATACACGGTGACACAGAGGAAGGTGCACATGACATTGAAGAGGAGGTGATGGATGACCCAGTTGTTGACCCAGATTGGCATCCATTGGGGGAAGAGGGTGCTGCTTCCAATAGCTCAGATGAGGAGCATCCACAGCAGACATCAACATCGCAACAGCTGTTATCTGGCAGGCCCGGAGCACTCCAAAGACAGGTTCCAAAAATCAAAAGAGTTGCTGGACAGCTTGTCCAGAGGGTCAAAACATCACAGCGTGCTAGGCCGCAAAATGTCTGCCAAAGTAGGAAGAGTGCAGTGTGGCACTTTTTTGAACAAAATCCTCATGATCAGGCCAAGGTTATCTGTAAGAAGTGCGCAAAGACCTTTAGCCGAGGGAAAAATCTGAAAAATTTGAATACCAGTTGCATGCTTAGACATTTAACCAGCATGCACTTGCAAGCGTGGACACAACACCAAACCTCAAGTGCCACATGTGCAACTGATCACAAAGAAGGTAGTCAGCAACACTACATTGTTTCCCCCACTGTAAGCCCACCGGTTAGCACAGCAGCAAATGTTGAGGTGTCGTTGCAAGGCCACAGCAGTCAGGGAATCCCACTGTTATATCAACGAAATACTGAATCTAGGCCATCAGAAAGAACACCAACTCCATCACCATCATCAACCCTCTCTCAGTCCGCCCTGTCCACCGCTACTTCCACCATATGCAGCTCTCAAGTCCAGCTCACCCTCCCAGACACTATGAGTAGGTCAAGAAAGTACTCAGTCTCTCATCCGCGTACACTGGGTTTGAACGACCACATTGCCAAACTAATCTCGTTTGAGATGATGCCCTATTGGTTGGTGGAAAGCGCAGCTTTCCGCAAACTCATGGCCTATGCAGTACCACGCTATGACCTACTCAGTCGCCACTTCTTCTCTCGCAAAGCCATCCCAGCCCTCCACCATCATGTGAAAGACCGCATTGTCCATGCACTCAAGCAGTCAGTGAGTGGAAAGGTGCACCTCACAACTGATGCATGGTCAAGTCGGCATGGCTAGGGCCGTTACGTGTCCATCACTGCACACTGGGTTAATGTGGTGGATGCAGGGTCCACAGGGGACAGCGGTGGTGGGACAGTGCTGCCTAGCCCACGGTATAGGAAACAGTTGGCTGTAGGCGTTCCACCCTCCTCCTCCTCCAGAAGCGAAAGCTCGTCCACAGAGCGCAGTCGTACGAGCACTCCATCTGCAGCTGCCACTGTTGCACACGATGTGTCCCCCTATCGAGCAGCTAGTGGAAAGCGTCAGCAGGCTGTGTTGCAGATGATGTGTTTGGGCGACAGACACACCGCCGAGGTGCTGGCCGAGTACTTGAAGCGACAAACTGAGTCATGGCTGGGCAGTGTACATCTTGAGGCAGGCAAGGTAGTTAGTGATAACGGCCGTAATTTTGTGGCAGCCATAGCCCTTTCAAAACTCAGCCACATACCTTGCTTGGCTCACACCTTGAACCTGGTGGTGCAGTGCTTCCTCAAAAATTATCCGGAGTTAACAGCCCTGCTCCATAAGGTGCGAAGACTGTGCGCGCACATCCGCCGGTCGCCTGTACACTCCGTTCGTATGCAGAAGCTGCAGCGATTGCTCCACCTTCCCAACCACTGCCTCATTATCGACATTGCAACAAGGTGGAACTCCACCTTGCACATGGTGGAGCGGCTGTGCGAGCAGAGGCAGGCCATAATGCATTTGTGGGAGGATACACGGCCAGGCACTTTGAGAGCAGACATTGAGTTGACAGGTGTGCAGTGGTCGAAGCTGAAAGACCTCTGTAAAGTCCTTCAGTGTTTTGAGGAATGCACACGGCTGGTTAGCGCAGACGACACCATCCTAAGCATGAGCATCCCACTTATGCGTCTGCTCATGCAAACTTTGACGCACCTTAAGCAGCAGGCGTCTGCAGCCAATGTTGACGAGGAGGAAGAGGTGGAGGGAATCCTTGA
Source organism: Dendrobates tinctorius (assembly GCF_039654945.1). Taxonomy (NCBI): domain Eukaryota; kingdom Metazoa; phylum Chordata; class Amphibia; order Anura; family Dendrobatidae; genus Dendrobates; species Dendrobates tinctorius. Next base: position 7,297,248 of record NW_027361726.1, read on the forward strand.
TGACATTCAGCCATTGTCTGCTCAGGGACCTCTCCTGGACGAGTTGGAGGAAGAAGAGGAGGAGGAGGAGGATGATGATGGGGATGATTACTTAGGGGAGGAGGATGCATCTCGTGGGGCAAGTGAAAATGTTGGCGTGGCAAGGTCTGGTACAGGGTTTGTGCATGACTGGAGGGATGTGGATTTGCCAGAAAGTGCTCCTCCAACCAGCACTCGCAGTGCATCATTGACACCGGGAACATTGGCCCACATGTCAGATTATGCCTTGCGAATCCTAAAAAGGGACCCCCGCATTGCCAAAATGATGAACGATGACGACTACTGGTTGGCCAGCATCCTGGATCCACGCTATAAAGGCAAATTACAAAACATCATGCCACAGGAGAACCTTGACCTAATATTGGCTAATAAACAAGCAACTCTGGTAAATCGGTTGCTTGAGGCATTCCCAGCACACAGCAGCGGTGATGGTTCTCACACGAGCCGTACGGGCCGGGGGCAGCTTGGCAGAGGTGTTCATGGTGCACACAGCAGAAGTGGCGTTGGAGACAGGGGTTTCATGACAATGTTGTGGACTGATTTTTCAAGTACCGCTCACACAACTGGTAATACAGCATCGATGGAAAGTGACAGGAGACAGCAATTGTCAACTATGGTTACAAACTACTTTTCCTCCCATATCGATGTTCTCCCACACAGGTCATTCCCCTTTGACTATTGGGCTGCTAAACTGGACACCTGGCCTGAATTGGCACAATATGCCTTACAGGAGCTCGCTTGCCCAGCTGCAAGTGTGCTATCGGAAAGAGTCTTCAGTGCAGCTGGATCAATCCTGACAGAAAAAAGGACCCATCTGTCAACCCAAAATGTGGATGATCTAACCTTCATTAAAATGAACCATGCATGGGTTTCCAAGGATTTTGTCCCACCTTCCCCTGATGACACATAGGGTGACAGAAAAATGGCTTGCTTTGGTCCACCTCTTCCTGGGACTTGACCTATTTCGCCTTTTGCATCAGCTGAATGTCCAACATCAACATATGCCACTTTCTAAAACTCCCTAACTGTGCTGCCTCCCCCCCCATGGCCGGGGTCACCACCTAGCGCACGACACCGTGCGAGTGCTGTTGCCCTGGACAGGTGGGTAGGCCGACTCTTGGGCGCGGGCACTGGCACAGGGTCCCTCATAGTGCAATCAAGTGTCTCTGACGGTGGTGGTGCACACCCGCCGTCAGACACACCGCCGTACTATGAGGGGCCCAGTGCCAGTACCAACTCCCACGAGTGGGCCCCCCTTGCTTAGGCAGGGCCCCAGCATTTGCAATCTTTACCTCTCCCTGCTCCTCCGCTGTGTAGTCTGGGCCGTCAAATCCATACTGTGCCTGACACCGTCTGAGCCTGCCTCCTGATGTATAGACATATCTTTTGAATGTGTACGCTATCCATACATGTTATCCGGGGATACGGTACCCTTTCTCATCTTTGTGCAATCACTTGCAAGCCATACTGTGCCTGATACCGTCTGAGCCTGCCTCCTGATGTATAGACATATCTTTTGAATGTGTTCGCTATCCATACATGTTATCCGGGGATACGGTACCCTTTCTCACCTTTGTGCAATCACTTGCAAGCCATACTGGGCCTAACACCGTCTGAGCCTGCCTCCTGATGTATAGACATATCTTTTGAATGTGTACGCTATCCATACATGTTATCCGGGGATACGGTACCCTTTCTCACCTTTGTGGAATCACTTGCAAGCCATACTGGGCCTAACACCGTCTGAGCCTGCCTCCTGATGTATAGACATATCTTTTGAATGTGTACGCTATCCATACATGTTATCCGGGGATACGGTACCCTTTCTCACCTTTGTGCAATCACTTGCAAGCCATACTGGGCCTTACACCGTCTGAGCCTGCCTCCTGATGTATAGACATATCTTTTGAATGTGTACGCTATCCATACATGTTATCCGGGGATACGGTACCCTTTCTCACCTTTGTGCAATCACTTGCAAGCCATACTGGGCCTAACACCGTCTGAGCCTGCCTCCTGATGTATAGACATATCTTTTGAATGTGTACGCTATCCATACATGTTATCCGGGGATACGGTACCCTTTCTCACCTTTGTGCAATCACTTGCAAGCCATACTGGGCCTAACACCGTCTGAGCCTGCCTCCTGATGTATAGACATATCTTTTGAATGTGTACGCTATCCATACATGTTATCCGGGGATACGGTACCCTTTCTCACCTTTGTGCAATCACTTGCAAGCCATACTGGGCCTTACACCGTCTGAGCCTGCCTCCTGATGTATAGACATATCTTTTGAATGTGTACGCTATCCATACATGTTATCCGGGGATACGGTACCCTTTCTCACCTTTGTGCAATCACTTGCAAGCCATACTGGTCCTTACACCGTCTGAGCCTGCCTCCTGATGTATAGAAATATCTTTTGAATGTGTACGCTATCCATACATGTTATCCGGGGATACGGTACCCTTTCTCACCTTTGTGCAATCACGTGTAACCCATACTGGGCGTGAGAACGGCTGGCGAGCTGTTAAGCAAGCTACAGCACCTGTGGTTTGCACACGTAAGTTTTTCATTTTTTTCAGGAATGACGGTTAGGCCTAATTCCGGAACTGCGGTTGACCTGCACTTACTGGGAAATCATTGTTCGCGAGTAATAATTGTAATCAGTGATCCCCATCACTAACGTTGTTCAGCGGGTTATCTGCACCTGTAAGCGACAAACGCTGGCCTTTTCAGTGTAGCGCACATGCAGCCACGGACATGTAAGGGCATGACACACCAGTTATTGGCCAATCTCATGTGCCAGAGCCTCACGTGTCCCTCTAGTAAGCCGGACTCGGACCACGGGGCATGACGGAGTCTCGTTCGTTAACGGAATTAAGCTTGCAATGTGTGCATCTGTTCTGTAGCTGGCATGGTTGAGGTTGCCCGTGTTGAGTCAAATTACGCCATAGGCTCCACTCCTGGTGGTGCCCTTCTGGACATTCCTTTAAGGTTCAGCTTTGCAACCATACTGCCCACGTAAAACAAACACTTTGCCTTCATGAACGCTGTTTGGAGGGTCATGACGCGTGGGAATAACGCCGCCCAATCAGTTAACCTGCTAGAGAGATCCTTCCTTGCTCCCAAGCATGATATCACACTCCCTAGGAGGAAGGTAATGCCACTGTGGCGACCGTACTCCTAGGGGCGACACAAGTGCACTGATGCCCAGCCACTGCTCGATGAATCTGCTGGTACATTGACCCAGACCACTACATTCCCCTCGCACGCTACCCGGCCTGAATCTGACCCTGATGAAACTCAGGTTACCCTTCCCATATACAGTTCCATCTTACACGGTGACAAAGAGGAAGCTGCAGATGAAAGTGCAGGTTCGGCCCACCCGCCATCAGACACACCACCGTACTATCAGGGGCCCTGTGCCAGTGCCGTCGCCAACGAGTGGGCCCCCCCTGCTTGCTCAGGATCACAGCACTTGCAAGGTTGAAATACTGTGCAGTGAGATGGAAGATGGGGACGACGAGGAGTCCAGACTAGTACAGGGATTCCCTAGCGAGTAGACTTATTTCATTGTTTTCAATGTTGGGACAGCAATTTTTGGGGTGCACTATACTCTGGAGAATGGTAGATGGGGCCCACCATACACTGGCACATTCCAAAGGTGGACATCAGACACGGGAGCAGCATTTACAGGGCCCATTATACACTAGAGCATTAGAAATGGGGCCCATTATGTTTGGAGCATTATTTGGGCCCATAAGACAGTGGAGCTTCATCCATGGGGACCAACATATACTGTAGCATTATGTGGAGCTCATCATATACTGTTTCAAACATTATATGGGACCAATGATTCTGTATGGAGAAATAGATGGGCCTCGTCATGAGATGTAAAAAGTGAAGTATTTTTCATTGTACTATACCGCTATTTCTCTGCCGTATCGGAGCATGATGAGTTGTGGTATTATGTGTTAAAGGGGCGCTCTTTCGCCCAGGGCACATGAAAACCTGGAGCCAGCCCTACCCCCCCCACAACTTTAGCCAAATAACCCCCATTTTTCAGTGCGTAACTTGTATTATGAAGTTAATTAAGGTTGACCAGCTTAAGTAAGAAGAATTGATGCTTTTGGCATTCAAATGAGCACTGTAGGTGTGTTTCCTGTCCTCCTCTCACTGCCGACTTTTATTCCCCATTGACTTACATTGGGTTTCGTGTTTCGGGACGACCCCGACTTTTCCCTATAATCGGCCGATCTTGCTCGACCCAACTTTTGGAAAAGTCGGGTTTCACGAAACGAAACTCGACCATAAAAAAACAAAAGTCGCTCAACTCTACTGCCTGCCATTGCTGGTGCACACTCATGCTCTACCTCATGGCTATATGCCATTGCTTGTGCGCACATATGCTTTATCTCATGGCTGTGTGCCATCGCTAGTGTGCACGCGTGCCTCATGGCTGCATGCCGTTAATGTGTGCGCGCCCGTCTCTGCTCTGCCTGCTGCAGTCCTCTATGGTGCAGGAGGACCTGATCCAGCAACCATTTCTATGGTACTGGAGGACCCGACCATGTGATCCTCTCTATGGTCCAGGACGACCGAATCCAGCAAAACTCTCTATGGTTCTGGAGGACCGACCCGGAAGTTCCCCACATGGTCCTGACCCGGAAGTCCAGGTGCTAATGCCCTATATCAGACCGCTTCTTCCTATGGTCGCGGCCTGAGTATCGTGTTGCTTCCCTGCTAGGCTGTTTGGTCCTATTGGTAGCTCCCTGTACTCTGTGCCCCTGCACTCTGCCCTGTTGTGCTTCTTCGCACATGCTCTGTGCTTGTACTTTGTCTGGTGTTCTGTGTTTGTCTGTTGTCTTGTACCTCGTCTGTTATCTTGTACTTCGTCTTGTGTCCTGTATCTTGCTTTGCCTGGCTTTCCTATCCTCAGTCTTATTGTGCTCCTTTTGCACAAGCTCTGCTTCCTTCCTTTGCTCTGCCCTATCGTACTCTCTAGCACAAACCTGTTTCCATACTGTGCCTCGCTGTGCGGTCTGTACGCGCTGTGGCCATGTACTCTGCCTTGAGCTATATCATCCTATTCTTACCTTCCATGCTCCTTTAGCACAAGTCTTGTCTTATACTCTGTGTTTTGCCATATAACCGGCTCTGTGCCTCAGCATACGTTCCGTTACCTGTCTGTACTCTGCTCTATGTCTCTGACCCGGCTCTGGGTTCTAGCATATGCTCCGCTTCTCTTTCTTGTACCCTACTCTGTGCTTCTGCCTATGTTCCGCTCCTTGTTCTGTACTTTGTCTAGCCTTGCCTTACCTTGTTTCTTCGCATGCCCTGTGCACGTGCCTGGCCTTCCCTTGCCCGCCTACTTGTGCCTCAGCCATGCTTGTTGGCCAGTGACTTACCTGTATCCACCTGTTGTGCCCCAGCCGTGCTCGCCTAAGTCTTGCCTGCCTGTCTGAGCCTCAGACCGACCAGCTAGCCAGTGCCCCAGCCGTGCTCTGTGCTTCCTTGCACTCACGCTGTCCCTGCACTGTGCATTGCATGCCCTCTTGGCACGCGCAGGCCTTAGCCTGCTCCATGGCATACCTCCCCATGCTTCTCTAAAGCACTGGCCTGTCTCTTAGCATGCAAAGGCCCTATCCTGAACCCTGGAATCTTTCTTAGAATGCACAGGCCCTAGCCTGTATCCTGGCATGCCCTCTAGCACGCACAGCGCACAGGCCCTAGCCTGTACCCTGGCACACCCTCTAGCACGCACAGGCCTAGCCTGTACCCTGGCGTGCCCTCTAGCACGCACAGGATCTAGCCTGACCCTGGTATGCCCCCTAGCAACCACCCTACCTTGCACCTTGCCTTGGACCCTGGTGTTCCCCCTAGCACGCACCCTGCCTTGGACCCTGCCTTGGACCCTGGTGTGTGTCTTAGCACTCATCCTGCCTTGAACCCTGCCTTGGACCTTGGCATGTCTCCTAACACGCACCATGCCTTGAACTCTGGTGTGCCTCCTTGCCTGAACCCTGGCTTGCCTGCCGGATGCCCGAAGCCTGCCAATCGCTGCAAGAGGTCTGGAGCCTGATGACTGCGGCCTGATGTCCAGAGCTGATGTCCGCAGCCTGATGTCCGGATCCTGTTGATCGTTGCCAGATGTCCTGAGTCCGATGCCATCTAGCCCTTGCCGGAACCCTGGCGTGCCACCTAGCATGTACCATGCCTTGGACCTTGGCGTGCCCTTGCACGCACTCTGCCATGTGTCACCGTGTCCTCGTAATTATGTCTTGCACCTGATGTTACCCTGAGACCACACTTTAATGAAGATACCCTGAGACCATGCTTTGTCTTGTCTTGTATCCTGCACGTTACTTGTTGCCAGACACACACACTCGTGTCTTCCTTGAGCTGGCGGTCTGGTTCCAGCAATCGTGGTGACTCACCCCCTTGGTCTTGCCTCTGACACTCTCTGTATAGGGCGTGGTTCCTCACAAGGTCAGCTCACCCTATGTGGGTGGGTGCCATGACCCAGAGGGTCCAGTCTAGAAATTGACTCAGCAAAAGCTGACTCTGTCACAGCAGCCCTCCACAGCTCTGACATCCGCAAATGTGAAACCAGCCTAAACCACGTATTTCAGAGATTTACTCGGAAACCCTGATGCAAGTGCTCAGTCCAGAGTGCAGGATCTTTGGGAGGCAGAATGAAAAAATCGACAGCATGTGAAGAATTGGTTTAATTTTTTTTTTACACAGTTCCTCGTGTGGTGTTGGTGATATGGCAACTTTATTCTTTATATCGGGTTTTTATGTTTCGTTGCTGTTACACTCTAAAAGAAGCTTTTTATCGCAAAAAATAGTTTTTGTATCACCATATTCTGAAAGCTATAGTTTCTCCATATTTTGTCCCACAGAGTCATTTGAGGACTTGTTTTTTGTGGAATGAGTTGATGTTTTTATTGGTACCCTTTTCGGGCACTTGACATTTTTTGATCGCTTTCTATTCTGATTTTTGGGAATCAGAATGAACAAAAACCAGCAATTCAGGATTTTTTTTTAGGGGGGAGCGGTTTATATTGTTCCGTATGTGTTAAAACTGATAAGGCAGCTTTATTCTTCAGGTCAATACAATTACAGCAATAACACATTTATTTTTTTTATGTTTTGGCACTTTTACACAATAAAAACTATTTTAGAGAAGAAATATTTTCTCATCGCTTTATTCTGAGAGCTATAAGTTTTCTATTTTTCTGCTGATGGAGCTGTATGGCAGCTTGTTTTTTTGTGGGACAAGATGATGTTTTCAGCGGTACCATGATTATTTATATCCATCTTTTTTATCAAATTTTATTCCACTTTTTGTTTGGCAGTATGATGATAAAGCATTGTTTTTTGCCTTGTTTTTTATTTATTTTTTATGGTGTTCACTAAAGAGGTTAACTAGTGGGACAGATTCATATGTCGTGTTGTTGCGGATGCGGCAAAACCAAATATGTGTACTTTTATTGCTTATATTTTTTTGTACAAATATTGATTTATGGATGCAATATGTTTAGATTTTTTTATTATTATTATTTTTTTTTACAATTATTTAAAAAAAATATTTTACTTTTTTACTTCGTCCCACTATGGGACTATAATTTTTTGCAGGCTGATCGCTTGTACAGCAATGGGTATGCAGCAGTATGCCTGTGCTGTACAAACTGTCAGCTCTGCACTGACAGAGAAAGTTGCTGATCATGCACTGCGCATGATCAAGCAATTTTCCTAGTTCTGGTGATCCAGATACGTCATGACGGCATCGTGTCACCATGGCAACGATCAGGATCCGAGAGCAGAGGACCTGTCATCCCTCTGCTGGCTCCCGGGATGCTGTGATCGCGTTCGTGGGTTAAGTTGCCGGGAGTGGTGTGTGACCACTCCTGGCACTTAGTGTCGGGTGTCAACTGTAAGAGTCATCTGACTCTCAGCAGCGACCGCCCGCTCACAGCTCATGTGCGTGGGCGAACGTGATGCCGTCCCTGGTCAATAAGGCCCAGGCCACAGGGACGTATTATTACAACAAATGTCGGAAAGGGGTTACATTCAGTTTTTAGATTGAAGGTTTTGTTTTTTTTAAAATGTCATTGTTTTTTTTACTTTGCATATCATTATCTTTGTTTAACCCCTTTGTGACAAGGCCAATTTTTTTCAAATCTGATGTGTCACTTTATGTGGCAATAACTCTTGAATGCCTCAACATATCCCAGTGATTTTGAGACTGTTTTTTTTCATGACACATTAAATTCTATGTTAGTGGTAAATTTATGTTGATATGTTTTTCGCTTATTTATAAAGTATAGTGATTTATAAAGTATATAGTGATCCCCTACTTCAATTACAGCGCTACCTCACACTATCAATAGCGCCCTCTCAAATTCCACACCATCAGATGGAGGTTGGATACTCATGGATGGAAGACTGGTCCCTGAGAGAGGAAATCTGGAAGCTCCGGAAGTACCCACGGATCAGTGATCAACACAATCCTCAGCCAAGAAAACCATGGCCTTATAGGCCAAAAGGGGGCAATTAAGATAACTTTTGTCTTGTCCTCTCTGATCTTTCTTATTACCAAAGGAGTCAAGGCTATTAGAAGGAAGGCAAATGCCAGGCTGAAGTTCCATCAGACAAAGAAGGCATCTACCCCCTGTGGACCTTCTCTGGGGTTGAGAGAACAGAACTGTTCCACTTTCCTGTTCCCCTGGTATCAAAAAGGTCTATATCCGGATGACCTCACATATGTCCTATTTGGCCGAAGATGACATGGTTTAGCTCCCTGCATGAGCTGATTGCAGCTTGGAAAGTTTGCATTTGTGTTTTCTCTCCCCCTTATGTGAAGAGCCAGGAGCCAGGTTTTTGCTATACGGAATATGCAATTCGACACTTTTATAAAAAGTTTGGATCAGGTCCCCCTTAGTGGTTGACATAGGTCACTGTCACCTGATTGTTGAAAAGAATATTGACATGATGACCCTTTAGGGACATAAGGAGCCTTCTTATTGCTGTCTCAAATGCTATTAATTCCTTTAGGTTATATGAACCCCCTATTTCCTCCCCCAACCAAATTCCCTGGACCGCTAATTCGCCAAGATGGGCTGCCCAAACTTTGAGGGCTTGCATCAGTGGTGACCACCCTAGGTACGTCAATCACACCGGGAACCCCACTGGACAGATTAGCAAGCTCCAGCCACCAATGAAAGGATTGCCTTGAAGACTGGGATAGAGATATTTTTCCTTCTAGGTATTCCCTAAGGGAAGTGTCGCTAAGCAAAACATCCCACGGCAAGGCTCTAGTATGGAATTGGGCCGGAATATAAGACGTCAGTGAACCTAGAAGGGACATCGCACTTCTAAGGGACATGGTGGGACAGTACAAGGTTCTCAACACCTGGCGTTGGATGACATCTATTTTAATGTCCGATAGTCAACACTCCTGTACCTCAGAATCCAGTAAGAGCCCAGGAATTCCTGTACCATTAGGGGCTTTAAACGTGACTTCCTAAGGTTTAACAACCACCCCAATGGCTCCAAAAGTGGATATTATCCCTTCTACCTGTGCCATGCAATGTTGGGCCAAATTGACTACTACAAGAAAATCATCCAGAGAGGGGACAATTAAGACATATTTTTCCCATAGATGGGCCATGACCTCCGCGACCACCTTGGTAAAGGCTCGTGGGGCAATAGTGAGGCCAAACAAGAGGGCTCTAAGTTGAAATTGTCTAACTGTACCTCCCAGGACTACTGCAACTCTGAGAAACTGTTGATGATCTGCATGTATAGGCATATGGCAGTAGTTATCCTTCAGATTTAATACTGCCATGAAGCAATTTATAAAGAGTAACTTTATTGCTGATCTTATGGACTCCATCTTAAAAGGTTGTACTTTTAGGAACTTGTTCAGATGTTTTAGGTTTACTATGGTCCTAAAGGAACCTCCCTGTTTCCTAATCAGAAAGAGAGGAGAAAAAAATCGCCTGCCCCTTTCTGATAAGGGAACCTCCACCAGGACTGCCTTCAGCAACAGCTCCAGAACTTCTGCTTCTAGGACCTGTTGTTCTACTGTGGAGGATCCAGAGGGAGTTATCATGAACCTGTCCCATGGAATTGAAAGAAACTTCATCCTTAGCCCAGATCTTATTAGACTTTGAATCCAGTCACTTCTTGATATTTCTTTCCAGGCATAGAAGAAGGCCGAAAGCTTCCCCCACCTGGGCTGGAAGTCATTAGGATGTTTTTGTGATCTTGGAAGAAGGTTCAAAACATGAAACCCTTACCTTTCCTCCTCCTGACATCCCATTTGATCCGGTCTCTGGAGGGCTTCCCACGGATGAATCTTCTTTTACCGAAGGAATGTCTGTAGGATGGGACCGAAAGGCTAGGGAATCTTTTCTTGTCATCATCCGCCTTCTCTAGAAATTCATCCAAGGCTGGACCAAACAGGTATTCCCCCTCACATGGGATGGGCGTACAGCTTTGCTCTGGCATGGATGTCCCCCGGTCAGCAGTCCAACCATAATGCCCTTTGGGCCGCGTTTGAGAGGGCTGTGGCCTTTGCTGCCAATTGGACTAAGTCTGCTGAGGTATTCAACAAGAAAGCTGTGGCTCCTTGCATGATTGGTGGCTAGTTTACTGTCTAGAAGCCTTGAAGCCTTATCCTTTAGCTGGGATTGTAGCTGATCCAGGCAGATCATTAAGGACCTGGCAGTACAAGTAGCCGTTACCGCTGGCCTAAGATATACTACTGACATTTCCTAGATGCCTTTAAGAAAGGTATCTGCCTTTTTTTGTCAAGCGGGTCTTTTAGATTTCTCATATCTTCAAAAGGCAAAGAGGACCTCCTAGAAGCTTTAGCCACTGCGGCATCAAGCTTTTGGGCTTTATACCAAGATGATGAAGGTTCATCAAAGGGATATCTCCATTTAAATGCTGGGGAAAGGGAACCTATCTTCTCAGGTTTTTTCCACGCCTAATGTATCAGGGTGTGGATCTTTTCATTCAAGGGAAATGATCTGTGTCTCTTTTGGTCCAGTCCCCCAAACATGATGTCCTGAACGTACCTCTCCTGCTTGGACTCCACTATCCCCATGGTATTCCTAAATGCTTTAATAAGTTTATCCACCAGGTCTACAGGGAAGCAGGAATGACTTGACATGTCATATGAAGAGGAGGAAGCTGATGTTGAATCACCATCACTGTCTGAGCCACTATGTACGTCCGCCTCAGGGGACCTAGCTTTTCTCTATTACCCCCTATGGACCCCTTCTTGGGAAAGGGATCTCACTGACTCTTTAACCGCTGCCCTTATGATATCTCTAAAATTAGTAGGAAAGCTAGAGGTTCCTCCTCTACAGTCTGCTCAATACATGATTGGCAGTCTCTTCTGGCAAGAATCAAGCAATAGGGCCCTGCAAAGTGAACAGTCATTATGCTTAGACTTTGCTGTACATTTCTTTCCCTGCCAGAAAATTGGGAGAAAGAAGGGGAACACAACATCATTGAGTCAACTTTCACAAACATTATTTACTAGTGTGGAGCAATCGACTGGTACTGGATTATGAGGGGAATACAACTCAGTTGAAAGACTATCTCAGGAGGTTGATGACTCCTCCATCCTGCTGGAGCTTCTCTGAATGGATCTTCCTGCAGAATCTTGTCTCTCACTACCACGGCCGCTTCCAGCACTGCTACGGGATTGTTGCCGATTTTCTTGCTACTGGGGCTTCCCACTGAGCTACTGCTGTACAAGCTGCGGATGCTCCAATGAATCCATCTTCCTTGAAAGGATCATGGGCCAGGAAGCATCGGTCCCTGTCCGGGCTGTCTTTTAAGTCTCAGGCCACTCCCCCGATCTGGTACCCATGGGTCTCCAGGTTAGCAGGTTCATCTGACAATGTCGGCACATTGGTGCCATTTCAATGATGCGTGCTACTGGACCCCTCTGGCTGTGTCATCAGAGCATCACCAAGGCATGCCCTAAACCCCTCCACATCATGTGAGCGAGCCCCGCTGCATCACCAGGGCCCAACAAGGACTTGTCATCAGGGCCACCCTGTGCTGCATCATCAGGGGTGCCCTGGCCACATCAATAGGGTGCGTGCCCCAGCCATGTCACCAAATGGCACGCCTGTGTCCCAAGCCATATTCACCCGCATCATCTTCAGCGCCTGTAAGAAGTTGAGCTGAGACAGAGTCAGCGGTTTCCGGTGTCCTTTGAGGCTGGAACTTTCGGGACTGTCACCACTGTTGCCAGGGGGGATTGTTCTTCCGGGAGGGGAGGACCTTCATGCTGGACAGCAGGGGGTACGGGGAATATAAAAGGGGCTGAGCGCAGGAATGGGTCAGACTTGGCGGGAAAGCGACAGGAGTAGAGTTTAGCGACTTTGGTCGGATGGGGTTTCATGAAACAAAATTTGTTTCAGATAAAACTGGTCCGACTAGGGCAAAAAAAGTCGGAGTTTCGTCCGAAACCCGACCCCATTTCAAGTCAATGGGTATTAAAAGTCGGCATTGAGCGGATGACTCCCTCCCCGCTGCTCCGACTGCAAACTCCACGTCATCCATTCCCCAGCGTACTTACTCTAAAGTTGACTGTGTCATGACCGAGCTGTCTTCTGACCCTTCCTCTTTGGATGACTCCTTCCCACCTGCAGTTGCAGATAAGCTGACTGCTCCATTCTTAGAGACTACTCCAGAGGACCGCCCGCTGTTGCGGTCTGCGAGCGTGCCCACGGTTCATGTTCGGCACCATCCCTAAGGAATCTAAACAAAGGCTTCGTAACAGAGCCAGAGATATTGTCCACTACTTGCGACGCCGTCGGGATATATTCCAGCCTTTCCCCTGCAATAACTGCAAGTGATAAGTTACCTCTTTTTTGTATACCTTTTTCTCGAGCATTGTGTTTGTGTTCAATTCCCATCGTTTGCCGTTACTTATCTTGCCTCCCTGCGTGGAGTATTCCTTATTTAATTACCTGTTCAGTAAATCCTGTTAACCCCTCTGCCTCCGGCTCTTCACTGCATCCAACGAACCTCTCACCTTTACACACCCTGCAGTGCAGCAGGGTTAGTGCAGTGTGACAGACAGACTTCAAAACAAAGTCTTAATGTCAAAGAAAAACTTACACTGGAACTCAAAAGGTATCCTCCGGATCGCAGCCGGGAAAAGAGATAGTCCATAACCGGGACTGGTGGCCGTAGTTGACTGCACCAATGTGTACGCTGAGGGTGCAAGGCCTTTTGGCTCTGCTTGGTTCTGTGTTCCTTCACACAGGTTAGGTTCTGCAGGGCCTTCTGTTCTGCACGCTTGCAAAACCAAACTGACACATCCAACCCTTTGCTGCACAGGTTTTTACAAGGAACCTGTGGCCATAGACCACATGGAAAGCCCGGCCAGGAAGGATACAGACCACCCCACTACCATCCTGTAGTCCGTTTCAAAAATAAAAGCCCCATGGCAGGTTTTCCTAAATCTGCCTTGGACAAATAATTTGCCCAAGACCAACACTTACTTTTATTTTGCATTGTAATCACCACTATACCTGTGACTGCAATGCACTACCACGGCCTCAATACGCTTCTGTGCGCATCCTGGAGGACACATAGCGACCCTCACATATAACACCAGTCATTGCTTCACAGCCCACAGACCATGACTGAGCTGGCTGCCCTACTGCTCACCTGCACCGCACACAATCATGAAGTCCCCCTGGATCCACTGTGGCACTTCCACGGGCCACGCACCGGCCAAAGCATGGGATCCCCGTTGCCTAAACTGACAGGCTGGGCTCGGGAATGACTCTTTCTTCAAACGGTACCTTTGTAAGAAGTTCACCCGTCAAGAACAGGAAACTAACTTATGTGTGGGAGAGGTGTCGCCCTTATATGTCTGTTGGTTTCCTGTCCTTGAAGGGCGGATTCCCTCTCTTGAGGTGCTTTCACGGGGGATCAAATAAAGTAGAAATAATCTCTCAATTTTTTTTAATACAAGTCAAGATCCGAAAAAAAATACAATAAAAAAACATTTAACATTAAAACTCTGATATAAAATAAGAGGCCATTTCTGATGATACATTCCTGATAAAGTCCACGCACTAAAACATTACTTTCAAAAAACGGCAATCTTTGCAAGACTTTACAAACAATATCTTTTAGGTGTAATTTATGTTCCTTTCAGTATCTTGCTTAATGGAGACTAATGATAGATAGGTCTACTCAGCTTCACTCCACATCATACAATTAGGGATGAGCGAACCCGAACTGTAAAGTTTGAGGTTCGTACCGGGCACCTAGTGTGTGGTGCTGATCTCCGAACACGGACTTCTCATTGAAGTCCGTGTTACTGTTCAGAGTTTGGATGCTTACTTGAGCTTGATGAAAGGCTGCAGTTCGGCTAATCAACAGGCTTTTAAGCTGTGGGCATTGAAACAGCCATCACAGCCTTACCAAGTATTGTCATGGCTGAGATTGGCCAGCGCCACCCGTAACCCAGCCTATATTACCGCCGGATCACGGGTAGCAATGCTGCTGAAGTGATAAACAGCGTAAAATAAATAAATTTAAAAATCTACAAGGTGGGCCATTTATATGGATACACCTAAATAAAATGTGAATGGTTGGTGACCCAGATCGGCCCACTGAATTTGCAGAATGGGCAAAACAAAAATTGGAACAGGACCCTCAGTTTACACAGAACATTATGTTCAGTGATGAGACAAACTTTTTTAGGTGGGCCATTTATATGGATACACCTAAATAAAGTGGGAATGCTGACAGTTTTCTTGCGTAGGGAATCTTGCATTGAAATCTGCTGCACTGCGATGCGTTCACCAGACATCAACACAATTTCTATCCGCTAATCATGTGTTAACTTCCATGTAGACTACAGTTGACTGGTGTGGTTTTTTTTAATTAAATAAGGGACCAGTACCCGGTACCAGCATCAGGGCAATCAGGAAGAGCCAAAGCTAAGCGCATATAATGGATGCATCATTTCTAGCTGGCTCAGAGCTGGTCTTTTTAGTCTGGGAAGGGGACAATATCTATGGCCCTTCCCAGCCTATTAATATCAGCCCTCAGCTGTCTGCTTTGCCTTAGCTGGTGATTAAAAATAGGGGGGACCCCACGTCTTTTTTTTGTGGCTCCCCATTTTTAATAACTAAAAAAGGCAAAACAGACAGCTGGGGGTTGATATTAATAGGCTGTGTAGGTCCATGTATATTGGCCCCTTCACACCATAATAAGGCCAGCTGTCAGTATTCCAGGTTTTCTAAATCACCTTGTGAATGATTTTGCCCTTTGTCAAGATTGAGGTTGCTGTTTTTGTGTGCCCTACTTCCTGTTCATTTGTATAAAACCCGGCTCAGGTGCTGCCTTCCTTGCTGGAGTATTCTGCTTCCTTCAGCTGTCCTACTTGTTTCTTAGTGTGCTTCTACTGTGGCTCTGGACATTCCCTGTTCTCTGCGTAGGAAAGCTGCACTCATCTTGCTATCACTAATCTGCTGACTTTGAAACTTAAACCTTGGTTCACTTCATCTGGTAAGAACTGTGTTCCTGAACTGTGTGTTGTTCTTAACCCTACACTCTCCCCGGTGAGAGCGGTCGGAACTGTCACCAACCTTATGCTTTAATGTGAACCTGTTTCTGGATTCACCTGTGTTCACGCCGCTTCTGGGATCAACTTGTGAATCAGCGTTTGGACTTACCTGTGCTCTTGCTGTGTCTGGGATTTACCTATAGATTTGTTCTGGACTTCCCTGTGCTTACTACATACCTGGATTGGACTCTCTCTGCATCACTACTGTGTGAACTGCGCCATCTCACCTGAGTGTCACACTCACCTTTGGATCACATTTTGTGAGGACTCTGTCTTAGAAACTCTACCGAATTGCTATATAGCTTTAGGACTTGTCTCATTACAGGTTATCAGTATATTGTTTTTGGGTGTCACTGTGGTTGTAAAAATACTGTCATGATCCAAGGTGGATTTGACAAGTAAATGGACAAAGGGAACTTTTTTCCTTTGGCTTGGTGCCAAAGTGGTGTGATTGCCCCCGGTGGCCATTAGAATTATTGCACTGTGGTGTCGTTTGTTCTGAGTTGCCCCAGTGGTGGTGAGCGGGAGTGCACTTTAGTTTCTTTGGTTTAATGTGCAGTTAATTACAAATCAGGTGTGAGGCTCTATAAATGAGTGTCAGGTGAGTTTGTTTACGGTTGGTGATATTGTGAGTTAGTCATTCTCAAGGAAGCCTGGGTGAAAGAAGGAGCTGAATGAGAGTCCTGGGCAGCCTAGCCAGAGGGGATGAGTCAGCTATGGAGTGTGCATGGAGGGCTGGCATGGCATGGTGGAGTCGCAGTTTATGGTGTCAGCAGGAGGTGCTTGCATGGCTTGGTGGAGTGGCGATGATGGTGAGAGTTGCACTCAGCATGCTGGACTTGGTTGCTGAAAACTGGACTCAAGCATGCTGGACTTTTTGGCAGAAGCTGGACTCATCTTTGGGACTCTGTTTACTGGGCAGCTGCAACTGGTGGTGGACTCTGCTCCAAGGCTGCACTATGGTGATGGATCCGGTTATGGTGATGGATCCAGGTGGAGGAGAAGATGCACGCAGGTGGTGGGCTCTGTTGCTAGGAGCGTAGGCAACAGAGCAAAGCTAAGTGGTGTTCCCCCTGTATTGTCATTTTCCCTTGTGTGTGTTTAGTGCAGTGGTGGGATTAGTTTCCGCACCGACCAATTCCCTAGTGAGGGTTTAGGGTCAGGGCGAGTCAGGGTTTTAAGGTTCCTGTGCGTCGCCTGGTGCGGAACCGGCATAGGGAACGTTAGGAGTGCAGGGACTCTGGCTCAGGGGAGTGCAGGAGGTCTCCACATCCCTATTCCCTATCGCAGGGCCCACCATTGTTAATGTTACCCAGGTTCCCCTTTATTATTTAAATTCACCTTACTGGAGGCGGGGTTTCCAGACTATTGTATAAATACTTGTAATATCTAAATTCACCAGTTGGAGGCGGTGTATCCAGCTGCACGTCTTATTATTTAAATTCGCCCAACTGGAGGCGGTGTATCCAGGGTCACGTGTGTCATATGGGTTCACCTTGCGGTACTCGCTGCGTCCAGACACACGTGACCGTGACAAATACACTATTTGCACTAAAGTAACCCGTTTCTGTCTGTTCATTGCCCCACGCTACCAGAATCCTCGAGTTCCTACAATAGTATTACACCAGCTCACAGCTGTCTGCTTTCCCTTTTTTCATTTATTAATTAGCAAGTACAGTAAAATATACAAGTAAGGCACTGTTCCACTCATCCACTTGGACCTCCGCCCCCTGGTTCAAGAATTATTATTTTTTATTCTATGTTATTTTAATTCATTTCCATACGCACATTTGTTTGCAGGGCAATTGTCCTGCTCTTACCGCTATTTTGCTTTCTTTTTCATCCCCCTAGCCCTCAGTACAACCATTTTACAGCCATTTTAGAACACCAAAGTTCAGATCCCCATTGACTTAAATAGGGTTTAGGATCGGGGTCAAATTTTGGTACCCAAACCGAACTTTGGACTAACGTTTGACCGAACCCACCAAACCCAAACTTCCACGGGTCTGTTAATCCTTTCATATAATTTACTTCTAAGAGATTGCATGTAGAAGTGTTGATTTTTTTGGAATATAAGTGTGATAGCTATCCTCCCCCATTTGCTATCACAAGTTGCATATAATGGAATGTGATAGGTGCTGGATTATCAATCAGGAAAAGAAAAGTGTATGAAAGGGTAAGGCACTTTGGCAATAGTAATAAAATGTCAACACAAAATTTGTTTGCTAAGTTCTTCACTCCAATGATGTTCCTTAGGATGTACAAACATGAAGATTTGCTTTATGATTCTGTTTCTGATTTTTGCCATGATTTTCTCAATTATGTCAATTTTACAAAATGTCGTGCTCTTGAAGCTTTACCTAAGTTCTTGCAATATGTGAAGAAACCCAAAAAAGCTTTTCCTAAATTATGTATATTATTTTATTTGATAGCTTCTATTTGACCAGAGCAAACAGAACAAAGATATAGAGGCAAGAGAAGTCAATGAATCCCTTCTTTAATTAACAGCTAATAACAATTTGCATATTCCAGGTGCCTTCTGGGAAAAATGAAGAGTCTGCCTCAGGAAGAAGATCATTGGGTTCAGCCAGGACCCAGGGGCTTGGAAAGCATCGCCAAACTGCGCACCGTAGGGCGTGCAAATTTTTGCCTCTAGGACATTATTGCAAGAAAGCTTGGCTTATTGAGTAGATTACATAAGAAGGAAAACACACAGCAGATTACACCAGAAGGTTATACACAGTAGATTACACAAGAAGGAAGACACACAGTAAGTCAGCATGATCTAAGAGCAACATGGCAGATGTGACAAAATACATCGTGAGCTGCAACATGTGCTACACGTTCACAGATTGACCAGAAGAAGAATCCAACTTCATCTGCCAGAAGTGTAGACTACTGGCCCTTTCAGAACAATAGGTGCGGGGTCTGGAAGAAAGAATTGCAACTTTGAAACTCAGCAAAGAAATTGAAGACTTCTTAGACAAAGTAGAAGCATCTCTAATGGTCATAGAAGGTGAAGAAAGTGTCAGAGAACCTCCAAAAGCAGATGAGTGGAAGCATGTGACCAAAAGAAGCAAGAAGACCATGGAGACATCACCAACCACACAACTGAGAAACAGATACCAAGGCCTTGTGGAGAACAAAGATGGCACACCTAAGAATGAGGCACTATCAGCAAACAAAGAAGAAAAGGGCGCACAGCAACACACAGAAGTGACAACAAACAGTACAGCCAAGAAGCGTAGAAGAGTGGTAGTGGTGGGAGACTCACTACTGAGAGGAATAGAAGCAGCCATCTGCAGACTGGACATAACCGCAAGAGAAGTATGCTGACTCCCAGGTGTGAAGGTCAAGGATGTAACGAATAGTACACCAAAGCTCATCAGTTCCAAAGACATCCACCCATTTCTTCTGATACATGTTGGCACCAATGACATGGCAAGGAATGACCTACCGAAAATCTGCAAGGACTTTGAAGAGGTGGGGAAGAAAGTAAGAAAGTAAAGGGACTGTATGCACAGGTATTTTTTCCTTCTATCCTTCCAGTAGACAGGCATGGCACCAGGAGATGGAACAGGATTCTTGATGCGAACAACTAGCTAAGACGATGGTGCAGTCAACAAGGATTCGGATTCTTGGACCACGGTGTGAATTACCTGTACGACGGACTCCTCGCCAGAGACAGACTACTCCTCAACAAACCTGGGAAACACACATTCAACAGAAGACTGACTACACTCATCAGGAGGGCGTTAAACTAGAAGAAGAGGGGATGGGAAGAAAAACATTAGACTCGAACATTAAGCCAGAAATTATACTGATGAAGGATATGGGGTGTGGCAAAGAAGACCCAAGACAACATACTTGCAAGGGAGAAAATAAAATTTCTAAAACAATCCACAGGGAGGAGATTGGAACAAAACAAAATCCTCTAAATTGCATACTCGCTAATGCCAGAAGAGTGACAAACAAGATGGAATAACTAGAAGCAGAAATATCTACAGGTAACTATGACATAGTGGGAATAACCGAGAGATGATTACATGAAAGCTATGACTGGGCAGTTAACTTACAGGATTACAGTCTATTTAGAAAGGATCGTAAAAATCGGAGAGGAGGAGGGGTTTGTCTTTATGTAAAGTCTTGTCCAAAGTCCACTTTAAGGGAGAATGTTAGCGAAGGGAATGAGGATTTTGAGTCCATATGGGTCAAAATACATGGAGGGAAAAATAGTAACTTAATTCTCATTGGGATCTGTTACAAACCCCCAAATATAACAGAAATCATGGAAAGTATACTACTAAGGCAGATGGATGAAGCATCAACCTATAATGAGGTGCTTGTTATGGGGGACTTTAACTACCAGGATATAACTGGGAAACAGAGACCTGCGAAACCCATAAAGGCAACAGGTTTCTGCTAATAACCAAGAAAAATTATCTTTCAGAAGTGGTGCAGAAGCCAACCAGAGGAGCAGCACTTTTAGACCTAATACTATCTAATAGACCTGACAGAATAACAAATATGCAGGTCGTTGGGCATCTAGGAAATAGCGACCACAATATTGTACAGTTTCATTTGTCTTTCGCTAGAGGGACTTGTCAGGGAGTCACAAAAACACTGAACTTTAGGAAGACAAAGTTTGACCAGCTTAGAGATGCCCTTAATCAGGTTGACTGGAACAATGTCCTCAGAAATAAGAATACAGATAATAAATGGGAAATGTTTAAGAACATCCTAAATAGGCGCTGTAAGCGGTTTATACCTTGTGGGAATTAAAGGACAAGAAATAGGAAAAACCCAATGTGGCTAAACAAAAAAGTAAGAGGGGCAATTAACTGTAATAAGAAAGCATTAAACCCCTTCATGACCCAACCTATTGTGACTTTAAAGACCTGGCCATTTTTTGCAATTCTGACCAGTGTCCCTTTATGAGGTAATAACTCTGGAACACTTCAACGCATCCTAGCGATTCTGAGATAGTTTTTTCGTGACATATTGGGCTTCATGTTAGTGGTAAATTTAGGTCGATAATTTTTGCGTTTATTTGTGAAAAAATCAGAAATTTGGTGAAAATTTTGAAAATTTCGCAATTTTCAAATTTTGAATTTTTATTCTGTTAAACCAGAGAGTTACGTGACACAAAATAGTTACTAAATAACCTTTCCCACATGTCTTCTTTACATCAGCACAATTTTGGAAACAATTTTTTTTGTTAGGAAGTTAAGGGTTAAAAGTTGACCAGTGTTTTCTCATTTTTACAACAAAATTTACAAAACCATTTTTTTAGGGACCACCTCACATTTGAAGTCACTTTCAGGGGTCTACAGTATATGGCAGAAAATACCCAAAAGTGACACCATTCTAAAAACTGCACCCCTCAAGCTACTCAAAACTACATTCTAGAAGATTATTAACCCTTCAGGTGCTTCACAGATTCATAGATTGTAAGCTTGCGAGCAGGGCCCTCATTCCTCTTGGTATCTGTTATGATCTTAGTGATTATTGTTATGCTGTAATGTCTATCATCTGTACAAGTCCACTCTGAAATGTAAAGTGCTGTGGAATATGTCGGCGCTATAGAAATAAAATTTATGGATCCTTAAATTTATTGGGCAATTTCTCCTGAGTACACCGATACCTCATATATGGTCATATACAAATGTTTGGGCGCACGGCAGGGCTCAGAAGGGAAGGATCGCCATTTGACTTTTTGAATGGAAAATATGCTGGAATGTTATGAATGAGTCACCGGAGGAGGAGAAAACAAAAATACAAGCTAAGTCCAGAAAACCGGAGAGGTTGGTAGCTATTGGATTACAGACCCCTGATCCTATACACCACAACTAACAGTAACCGTGGGGGGTTCCTACGGTGCCCTAGACCCCTCATCACAGCCGGAGAACTACATAAGCCTAAAGAAGGAAAGGGGAAATCTAAACTGCCCCAGAGCAGACCCCAAAGCAATAGACAGCCCCCAACATGTAAACATGTATTGTCAGCGAAAAACAGATGAAAACACAAACACAGACAGAAAGACAGGCTGAGCAAATGATGGGGCCCAACTAACTAGACAAGACAGGACAGAAAAGATGCTGGCTGCAATCCGCAAAAAACCCTACCAAAAATGTCCCAACAGTCTGATAGGGAAAAAGGCCCTGAAGTCGCTAGACTTCAAAATCACTATATCAGCACTCAGGTATATTCTGAAAACAGAACAAAGAGATCAACTGATCAGAGACAAAAATGGAATTCAGCCAGTCCCAACCAGGACTGGCTGAATGCAAACACTAAGGAAACCAGACAAAATCTCATGGAATAATAGAAGGGCAAAAACTTAGCTTTTAGTAGACAGGAACTAAGCTGGATGCAAGAGCTCAGAGCAGAAAGGATCACCAGCAGCCCTGCAGGGCGTCGGCTGCCTTATATCCACTCAGAAACTCCAGATGTCCAATCACACTCCGCCAGTTCAGATGACCGGTTCTTCCCATCCCAATCAATTTCACTACCTCTCTTCACCAGCAGAGGGAGTTCATCAGACGTCAAAGGTGAAGGGGAGAATGAACTCACAACACTGGAATATTTAGCGGTTACCATGTCACGTTTGGAGAACCCATGTGTGCCTAAACATTGGAGATCCCCCACAAGTGACCCCATTTTGGAAACTAGACCCCCCAAGGAACTTATCTAGATGATAGTGATCACTTTGAACTCCCAAGTGCTTCACAGAAGTTTAGAATGCAGAGCCGTGAAATTTTTTATTTTCACAAGGGTAACAGGAGAAATTGGACCCCTAAAGTTGATGTCCAGTTTGTCCTGAGTATGCTGGTACCCCATATGTGGGGGGAACCATTGTTTGGGCACACGACAGGGCTCAGAATAGAAGTAGTGATAATAGCGGGGCCCGGTCAAAAGGAGCGCAAAGAGGGGAGAATGTAGATTTAAAATATTCCTTTATTAAAGTCCACAATGTGTTTCGACAGAGACATCTGTCTTCCTCAGGTGGCAATTGCAGACTTTGATGGAATGGTCTGCGGTCGTCGTTACGTTTTCAGAGCCCCTGATATGCCTAAACAATGAATACCCCCCACAAGTGACCCCATTTTGGAAACTAGACCATCCAAGGAACTTATCTAGATGTCTGGTGAGCACTTTGAACCCCCAGGTGCTTCGCAGAGACGTGAAAATGAAAAAAATCATTTTTTTTTCCACAAAAATAATTTTTAACCCCCAATTTTTTATTTTCCCAAAGGTAACAGGAGAAATTAGTTCCCAAAAGTTGTTGTGCAATTTTCCGTGAGTACGCTGATACCCCATATGTTGGGGTAAACCACTGTTTGGGCACATGTCAGGGCTTGGAAGGGAGGGAGCACCGTTTGACTTTTTGAACGCAAAATTGGCTGGAATCAATGGTGGCACCATGTCGCGTTTGGAGACCCCCTTTATGTGCCTAAACAGTGGAAATCCCTCAATTCTATCTCCATCCCTAACCCCAACACACCCCTAACCACAAATCTAACCCCAACACATCCCTAACCCTAATCCCAACCCTAACCATAACCCTAAACCCAACACATCCATAACCCTAATCCCAACCCTAACCACAAGCCTAACCCTAATCCCAACCCTAACCCCAAGACACCCCTAACCCTAATCTTAACCCTAAATCCAACCCTAACCCTAATTCCAACCCTAACCCTAATTCTAACACTAATCCTAATTCCACCCTAACCCAAATTCTACTCTATCCCTAACCCTAATTGCAACCCTAACCCTAATTCCACCCTATCCCTAATTCCAACCCTAACTCTAACCCTAATTCCAGCCCAAACTCTAACCCTAATGGTTAATATTTTCTTTATTTTATTAGTTATGCCTACCTATGGGGGTCATAAACGGGGGGGTTATTTACTTTTTATTTCATTTTGAATGCTGTGAGAGTGATCAAAATGAATGAATTGATTCTGCATTTTCCATGATGGCGGCGCCCATGATCCGGGACCACGGGACACCGGGAGCGACAGCAGCACTCGGAAGGTACCAGGGGGTGAGGGGGGATCGGAAGCTGGCTGGGAGCAGAGGGAAGGGGAGGGGGAGCAGCGATCTGCCGCCGCTGTCATTCAGTGGCGGGGGGGTCGATCGCCGTGGGAGGGTCGGATCAGTGTCACCAGTCATGTCCGATGCTACTGCAGCATCGGCCATGGCTGATTTGTAATGTTTCATCAAATTTCATTGATGAAATATTACTATTGCTCTGATTGGCTGTTTCACTTTTAGCAGTCAGAGTGATCGTAGCCACATGGGGGTGAAGTACAAAGCCCCCTGTATGTGCGGGTCGTGTGACCTTTCATTGACCCCGGTCACCCGACCCGCAGGGGGGCTTTGAATTCATGACACAGCATATGCATCATGGGTTGGAGTGGCATCGACTTTCATGACGCATACGCTGTGCCACAGGACGGGAAGGGGTTAACCCCCTACTAAACTACTAAAGCAGGATGGGACCATTGAAGCACTAAAAATCTATAGGGAGAAAAATACTTTATCTAAAAAGCTAATTAAAGCTGCCAAAAAGGAAACAGCGAAGCACATTGCTAAGGAGAGTAAAACTAATCCCAAACTGTTCTTCAACTATATCAATAGTAAAAGAATCATAAGTGAAAGTGTTGGCCCGATAAAAAATTGTGAGGAAAGAATGGTTGTAGATGAGGAAAAAGCTAATATTTTAAACACCTTCGTCTCCATGGTATTAACGGTGGAAAATGAAATGTTGGGTAAAATGCCAAGAGACAAAGCAAACCCTATATTAAGGGTCACCAATCTAACCCAAGAAGAGATATGAAACCAACTAAATTAGATTAAAATAGATAAATCTCCGGGTCCAGATGGCATACAGCCACGAATACTAAGATAACTAAATAATATAATAGACAAGCCATTATTACTTATATTTAGGGACTCTATAGCGACGTGGACTGTTGCACAGGACCGTCGCATAGCAAATTTGGTACCAATTTTCAAAAAGGGCTCTAAAAGTGAACCTGGAAATTATAAAATATTTGAAGAGTACTCTGCTACAGATGGATCTGGATAAGTTGGAAACTTGGGCCAAAAGGTGTCACATGCGGTATAACAATGATAAATGTAAGGCTATACACATGGGAAGAAGGAATCAATATCACCATTACACACTGATCGGGAAACCACTGGGTAAATCTGACATGGAGAAGGACTTGGGGATCCTAGTTAGTAATAAATTTACCTGGAGCATTTACCTGGAGCAGCCAGTGCCAGGCAGCGGCTGCCATGGTAAACAGGATCATGGGGTGCATTAAAAGAGGTCTGAATACACATGATGAGAACATTATACTGCCTCTGTAGAAATCCCTGGTTAGACGTACATGGAACACTGTGTCTAGTTTTGGGTACCGGTGCTCAGGAAGGATATAATGGAACTAGAGCAAGTACAAAGGAGGGCAACAAAATTAATTTATGGGGATGGGGGAACTACAATACCCAGAGAAATTAGCAAAATTAGGATTATTTAGTCTACAAAAAAGACGACTGAGGGGCGATCTAATAACCATGCATAAGTATATAAGGGGACAATATAAATATCTCTCAGAGGATCAGTTTATACCAAGGAATGTGACGGTCACAAGGGGGCATTCTCTGCGTCTGGAGGAGAGAAGGTTTTTCCACCAATATAGAAGAGGATTGCTTACTGCTAGGGTAGAGAGAATCTGGAATTCCTTGCCTGAGGAGGTGGTGACGGCGAACTCATTTGAAGGGATTCATGAGAGACCTGAATGTCTTTCTGGAGCATAACAATATTGTGTCTTCCAGATATTAGGTTCTTTAGTAGGACATAGATCTTGGGATTTATTCTGACGGAATATAGGCTGAACTGGATAGACAAATGTCTTTTTTCGGCCTTCCTAACTATGTTACTATGTAATATCAATAGACATTACTATATATTATTGTAGTGTTGGAAATATAATTGCTTTGTTCATAATTTTGTTTCTTTCTTCCAAGAGCGTTGTTTGCCAGGCTTATTTAGTGAGTTATAACTCTGAAGGAAGCTTCTATGTACTGATTGTTTGTCCAATATGGGCAGTATACATGGAGAAGAGGAGGGGGCCTAGGACTGATCCTTGCGGAACCCCAACAGGAAGGGGAAGATGAGAGGAGGAGGAGCCAGCAAAAGATACAGTGAAGGAGTGTTCAGGGAGGTAGGAGGAGAACCAGGAGAGAACGGTGTCATTGATGCCGATGGAGTGGAGCATAGTGAGGAGGAGCTGATGATCCACAGTGTCGAATGCTGCAGAAAGATCCAGGAGAATTAGCATGGAGTGGTGACCATTAGATTTAGCTGTTAGTAGATCATTAGAGACTTTAGTGAGGACAGTTTTGCTTACTTTTTTTCAGATAATGGATGTGTGGCATGGCAAGATGAAATGATTTAAGCCGCTAAATTAAATGTACTTGTTATGTTTTGTACCTGTTATGTTTAAAACATACCTTTAATGTCAAACATTACATACCTGTTATATTTAAATGTACCTGTGATGTTAACATGTACATGTAATGTAATTTACCCCTAATGTTTGCTAAGTTAAATATAAACTACCTTCCCTCAAAAATAAAGTGTGTTTGTGTCGTACCATACCTCAAAAATAAAGTGTGTTTGTGTCGGCGGCGACGCATAAAGATAAAAAAAAGATATAGTGCTAACAAAATACAAATTTTATTTTCAATACTTTTGCAACTTTTATTTTAAACACTTTTGCAAAAAAAATTGGTACGGTTGGGGTGATTTGTTTTTTCTTCGGGGTTTATGTGAGGGTGAAATGGGGAGGACCTTGGGGGTGTGGAGCTGTGAGGATTGGGTGGTAGTTGATGAGGAAGGGGTTACAGCGGAAAGGACTACAGGGGAAGGGGTAACAAATTGAAGGATTGAATCAGGGATGGCAGTGGAGACATTGGGGATAGATGACAAAGTGGAATCATGGGAATCGATAGACAAACTGGAAGGAACAGACAGAGACACAAGGGAAGGTAGTGACAAGTTGGTAGGTGAGGGTGGAGGTGGTGGGTTCAAGATGGGCATATTTTTTTGGCTCCTGGTTTTGGTCCTGATGCCAAGATTTGTTTTTTGGACCTCGCTTTTCTTGGCCAAGTGGGAGTGCTGGACTCTGTAGCAGTCATCTGGCATGGTGCTGGACTGGGCTGCTTTGTGGATACTGCTGGCTGCAGGGGTGCTGTAGTGGGCTGGGGTTCTGTAGTGGGCAGGGGTGCTGGACTGGGCAGGGGTGCTGGACTGGGCCGCATTGTGAATACTGCTGGCTGCATGGGTGCTGGACTCTGGAGCATGGTGGATGCTGCCGGCTGCAGGGTTGATATACTTGGCAGCGTGGTCGCTCGGTGAACTGGAGGAGGTAGTGGTGGCGGATAGTTTGGTGCTGTGGAGCTGGAAAGTTGATTGGCTGCTGGTAATATCCTCCAGCCTGTTGATTGTAGGATTGTGATTGCTGCTGCTATAATGCGTGGCTGTAAGCATATAGAAAAAAGAAAAAGTAACCAGCTCACCGGTCTGCCACGGGTGCAGGGAGCTCCGCCAGGACAAGCGTGAATCACATGAAGAAAGGACAAAAGTGCTCCAGCTCCCATAAAATCGTTGATTTTTATTCTTCCATTAAAAGCATTAGACAAATGGCATGCTCATATGAGACAGCTCAGGGAACAAGGGACGCGTGCTCACATAAGCATGCCATTTGTCTAATGATTTTAATGGAAGAATAAAAATCTACGATTTTATGGGAGATGGAGCACTTTTGTCCCTTCTTCATGTGGCTGTAAGCAACCTGGCAGGCCTGCATGACGTTCAGCTGTAGTTGAGGCGTAAGGTTTTCCGACACGCTCCACTCAATTGCAGAAAAAAAATGTTTTGCCAGTCTCTCAAGGTCGGCTTCCAGGTGGTCAAGATGCTTGTTGACTTCCTTGAACCCACTTTTCACTCTGTCAGCAGTCAACCTAATGCCATACTGGAAGACCGAGCTTAATTACAGAAACTCGGGCATGCCTGACCTCTCCCAGGCACTCTGCCACTGACGAGAAGACCCAGCAAAAGCAGAGGCAGAGGGCTGGGAGAGGGGTAAACCTGATGGACCGGCTGCCTGTTCCCCAGCCTGTGAAGCCTGCAAAGTTGCTCCATCGCTGGTGGATGACTGGGACTGCATCTGTTCAGTGGCTGGTAGATGAGGGGCCGCTTCAACCGAGGATGATCTGGGTTGTGTGGTGCTGCACCAGGTTCTGTGTGGAGAAGAGAAAAACATTAGTGCAAAAATCAAGGTTGTGTTGTGCTTCTCCTGGTTCTGTGTGTGGAAAAAAATTAAACATTAGTAAAAAGAATATATACTTACGTTCACTGAGCAAGCGCAGACCTCTGAAAGGCAAGGTCCCGGTGGTACTTGTATTTGCGGAACCTTGCAGCAGAACCACTTCGAACCCGAACCTCCTCTCTCATGTGCTTGTTGAAGTGGTTCTTTATTGATTCGCTTCACAGAGAAAGGGAAAAAAAAAAATTAGAAAACAATGCACATCTATTCACAGGTGCAATGCAGGTCCAGACCACATTGCAATACTTACCAAAATCAATTCTGGCTCACAGCGTGGCACGGTCCCAACCAGGCAGCAGCCACCTGTTACTGTGGCTGATCGCTTCAACAGCATAATCAATAGAGAAAGCTTTTGGGTATTCAAGCTTGGCACCCTTGCCCCTGAAGGTCTGAATTTAACTAATGATAAAGTGATAACTTTATTTGCCTTTTTTATCATCAGTGCGTTTTACTTATGTGCTATTGTTTACATGATTTTATTCATTTGCTTTTTATTAATATGGGTTCTCGCTTTTTATTGGTCATTTTAGTGGTCTACTAACCTCGTATTAATTTTTATCTATTTTTTATCTATATTTATTTTTGCTCTTTTTTGTATATTTTATACACTTGAAACATGACTGTTGTGACTGTTGTGATTGGCTGCTTCCCATTTAAATACTCC
The DNA here is from genome assembly GCF_039654945.1 of Dendrobates tinctorius. Taxonomy (NCBI): domain Eukaryota; kingdom Metazoa; phylum Chordata; class Amphibia; order Anura; family Dendrobatidae; genus Dendrobates; species Dendrobates tinctorius. The sequence continues at coordinate 7,325,987 of NW_027361726.1, forward strand.
ATCCCCTATTTCATTGATAAACATCCACCTGATGAAGACGGATCCTCCATTGAAACGTGTTGTGGTTTAACACCATCTCTTGTCTGAGTCTCTTTCTTGCGCTCCTAAGACCGTTTTCCATATTCTCATGCTCCTATCCTCCATTGGAGGTTTTCGTCTGGAGCTGCGGTGGAGACCCAACATCCTGTCTGCCCCTGGGTTGCTTCCTATGCGCTCCTCTATGACCGCTCTTTACTGACTCTTGTTCTTCACTTGAGGACATTTTGAAGAGCAGGCAGCAATCAAGTGAAACACTACAGAAAAGAACAGAAGAAAAATTAAACTTGTAAAGATCCAAAAACAATGTAGACAAAAAAAAGGACAACAATACTTACATTACAGGCAGTAGTTCAAAACCACAGCAGTTAGCACAGGTCAGGGACAAACGACAGCAACAGGAGCCAAACACAGCACCAGGAGACGAAATGGAGAAAACCGCTGCACCAGGAGACACCCACTGCGCCAGAGAGAATCGGCCAGTCTACAAGGAACAGAAAAAGCATTTAGAGAGAAAGACATTTCAAAAGCTTCTATAATTACATAGCATAGTGTTGTCTTCACCATGACAGAAAGCAGCACCAGGAGACGAAATGGAGAAAACCGCTGCACCAGTAGACACACACTGCGCCAGAGAGAATCGGCCAGTCTACAAGGAACAGAAAAAGCATTCAGAGAGACAGACATTTCCAGAGCTTCTATACTTACATAGACAGTGTTGTCCTCACAACGACAGAAGGCAGCACCAGAAGACGAAATAGAGAAAACCGCTGCACTAGGAGACACCCACTGCGCCAGAGAAAATCGGCCCGTTTACAAGGAACAGAAAAAGCATTCAGAGAGACAGACATTTCCAAAGCTTCTATACTTACATAAACAGTGTAGTCCTCACCACGACAGAAAGCAGCACCAGGAGACGAACTGGAGAAAACCGCTGCACCAGGAGCCAACTAGGAGCCAACCACTGCACCAGGCCAGTCGACACATCTAAAAGTAAACAGAAAAAAATTAAATACAAAGTTCAAACAGCAGTGAGGGAGGATGACATTTTCTAAGATTCTATACTTACATAGCCAGTGTTGTGGTATCGTCCAGAGAGAGTTATGGTCTTGCTGTGACCACACTTCCTTTTATAGAGCTCTCAATTATCAGGTGGTTGAATCACTTCCTGGACCAACTCATTAAAAAAATGCATGCGTATAGAACGCATGTGCGTATGCATGTCCTTGCGTACGCATGTGTTCCCATAGACAGTAATGCGTTTATTTGACACACTCATCCGCCATGCGCATGAATGCGCATATTTGACAGATTTTTGCCACTTCCAAAAATCCAACATGTTGCATTCGCCGGACACTGTCGCACACCGAAAAACAATGCATGCGTATGCTGACACATGCGATCTGATGCAAACACGTGCCCCTGCGTACACCATGTTAAAGATAGTGAAACATGATGCATATGGATTGCTGTGGATGAAACCCTGCGCAAACAGACGCAAATGTGAAAGTAGCCTAATAGTACTGGAAGTAAGGTTCGTTGGATGCAGTTAAGAGCCGGAGGCAGAGAAGGGGTTAACAGGATTTACAAAAACAGGTTATTGACGTATAGGGAATACTCCGCACAAGGAGATGAAATCAACAGCGAAATAGCACAGGAACGCTGAGCGCAACAACAGGATGTGAACAAAAACACAATATTTGGGAAAAAGGTGTACAAAAAAGATAACTTATTGCTTGCAGTTCTTGTTGGGGAGAGGTTGGAATCTCTCCCGCCGGCGTCGTAGATCGTGGACAATGTCTCTGGCTATGCTACAGAGAAACGAAAGGCACTGTCTCCTGACCGTACTGATGTATCCGGGCTCGCTTTGCTTGAGTGCCCTGGAACATAGAAACAGTCTCTTTTGTTGATTCCTCTGAAATGGCGCAGAACATGAACATGCATGCTTGCAGGCCTCGGCAGCGTGCAAACCTCTGAAGTAGTCGCTAGGAGCAGAGCGAGTTATCTTTCACTGAGACCAGGAAGGAACCGTCCAGTAAGGGAACATCCGAGGACAGCTCAGTAAGGACACAGTCAGTTGGTAAGTCAACTCACAGGGAGATAGAGGATGAGGTGTTAGCAGTCGGAGCAGTGGGGAGTCATCCTTCTTGTTCTCCTGTCGCCTTCCCGCCAAATCTCTCCTGTTCCCACGCTCAGCCCCTTTTAACTCCCCCATGCCCCCTGCTGTCCAGTGCAACGGTCCTCCCCACTCAGAAGAATCGTCCCCTGGTAACAGTGGTGACAGTCCCGGTCCCAAAGTGTACAGGGAACCGCTGACTCTGTCCTGGCTCATCTTCTTACACATCATGCCTGCATTATTACAAAATATCACTGATTGTCTTACTGCTGTCTCCAACATCATGTCCTCCCTCTATCTGAAACTGTACCTGTCAAAAACTGAACTCCTAGTGTTTCCTCCACTAACCTACCTATGCCCAATGTCACGGTCACGTGTGTCTGGACGTAGCGAGTACCGCAAGGCGAACCCATGAGACACCCGTGACCCTGGATACACCGCCTCCAGTGGGGCAAATTTAAATAATAAACACGTGCAGCTGGATACACCGCCTCCAACTGGCGAATTTAGACATTACACGTATATACAAGTCTGGAAACCCCGCCTCCAGTAAGGCGAATTTAAACAATAAGGGAAACCTGGGAAACATTAACAATGGTGGGCCCTGCGATAGGGAATAGGGAAATGGAGACCTCCTGAGCTCCCATGAGCCAGTGTCCCTGCACTCCTAACGTTCCCTATGCCGGTGCCGCACCGGGCGCCCAACAGGAACCTAAAAACCCTAGCTCGTCCAGACCTAAACCCTCACTAGGGAATTGGTCGGTGCGGAAACTAATCCCACCACTGCACTAAAACACACATGAGGAAATATGACAAAACAGGGGAAACACCACTTAGCTTTGCTCTATTGCGTACGCTCGTAGCAACAGAGCCCACCACCTGTGTGCATCTTCTCCTCCACCCGGATCCATCACCATAACTGGATCCTTCACCATAGTGCAGCCTTGGAGCAGAGTCCACCACCAATTGCAGAAGTCCAGTAACAGAGTCCCAAAGATGAGTTCAGCTCCTGCCCAAAAAGTCAAGCATGCTTGAGTCCAGCTCTCAGCAACCAAGTCCCGCATGCTGAGTGCAACTCTCTCCATAGTCGTCAATCCACCAAGCCATGCAAGCACTTCCTGCCAACACCATAAACTGTGACTCCACCACGCCATGCCAGCCCTTCTTGCAGACCACCTAGCTGCCACTCGTCCCCTCTGGCTGGGCTGCGCAGGACTCATGTTCAGCTCCTTCATTCACCCAGGCTTCTTTGTGAATGACTAACACACAATATCACCAACAGTGATTGAACACACCTGGCTCCCTTTTATAGAGCCTAACACTTGATTTGCAATTACGTGCACATTAACCCTAAAACTAAGGTGCGCTACCCACCACTGGGGCAACTTAGAATGAACGACCCCTCGTGTAATAATTCTAATGGCCACCGGGGGAAATCACATCACTTTGGCACCTAGCCAAAGGAAAAAAAAGTTCACTTATCCATTTAATCTGCCAGATCCACGCTGGATCATGACACCCAACATTGCCATTTCCATGTGTAGTTCCACCATTACTCACCAGCAACATGCCCGCTGTCTTGAGATCATACTTGATGCAGAGCTTTCATTCACCCCCCACATCCGATCACTGGCTTGCTCTTGTTATCTACATTTCAAAAACATTTCTATAATTCAACCTTTTCTTACTTTCGACTCTGCAAAAACTCTTACTGTATCTCTTATTCATTCTCATCTGGACTATTGTAACTCTATAGTAATCGGTCTCCCTCTTACCAAACTCTCCACTCTCCATTCTGTCTTGAATGCTGCAAACATGATCATATTCCTCACCAACTGTTACATCGATGCCTCTACCTTGTGCCAGTCATTGCACTGGTTACCCATCCACTCTAGAGTTCAATATAAACGTATCACTCTCGCCCACAAAGCACTCCATGGCTCAGCACCACCCTACATCTTTTCCTTAGTCTCAGTCTACCACCCTACCCATGCCCTCCGTTCTGCTAATGGTCTAAGGGTAAAATCCTCAATAATCAGAACCACCCACTCCCGTGTCCAAGACTTCTCGTGTGCTGCGCCAATTCTCTGAAATACACTACCCAGGATAATTTGATTAATCCCGAATACCCACAGTTTCAAGCGTGCCCTAAAAATGCATTTCTTCAGACTACTGCCTTGACACATATCTATCTATCTATCTATCTATCTATCTATCTATCTATCTATCTATCCCTGTGTTACTCATTCAAAATTTTCTTCATAACCGGGACCCTTGTATCATGTTCTCACACGCTTTATGCATTTAATAGCCCTCTGTGTCTGTACTTTTACACATTCTGACTGGTAGCCGGGACATGCAACATTACACGAACACCCGATTTATTCCATTATGGCCGAACTGTACAACGCAGCAATTTTTACCATCCATCTGTCATGTCTCCCCCATTTCCTCATAGGTTGTCAGCTTGCGAGCAGCCGGACCCGCATTCCTCCTGGTATTTGTTGTTTTATGTGATTATTGTTATTCTGTAATGTCTTGTATTTTCTGTACAAGTCCCCTCTAAAATGTAAAGTGCTGCGGAATATGTTGGCGCTATAGAAATAAAATTATTATTATTAATTTTGGCCCATTCTTCCATATAAAGAACTAGCCCAGTAAGAGTTCATAAGGCTGAATATAACACGCTACTTCTAGTCCTGGATTCCTTTCTCCCTACAAGCAATTTTCTGACACTCGATGTTGCACTACAACTGCAGCCTTCGTCTACAAGGACCCGGCAGCTGAGCCACTAATAGGAATGGTCCTGCAGACACAACAACAGTTTGACTGTTTGAGGCTTAGGACTTGGCAGTGGCGGATTATAACATCGATGCCTTCTTAATTCAAGCAGCCATTTCTTTGTTTACAGTCTTTACTTCATCCAAATCAAAATTCAGTCTTAATTGTTTTATCTCGGACCAAAAAAGGAGGTTTTTTTTTAAATCATTTTTTTTGGAAAGACCCGAAACAATCCGATTTATTTGAAAACAATAAACTCTTTAATCTAACATACATCAGCAAACAGCCATTTTTCTATTTTCTAGCAAAAATAACAACAGTTTGGTTGCCAGCCGCTTTCATAAGATCCTATTTCTGCCGCTGCCTGAATAGCAGCATTGTTCCACTCAGCAAAGGATTAAGAAGGTTGCTATTTTGGTAATAAGATGGGGTAGATGTACTTACAACATAACAGAGATCCAACTTGGATGTGTGAGGTGGGAAGAAAGTCTCTTACCTCAGATGAACCTGCTTCTAATGAGTATCTCGCCGTGCAGTAAGTCTCGTACAAAGCACCAACTGCAAAATGTGACAATGCATATATAATTACATTTTGATGGAGGTTTTAATCGGACTTACTGTAGCTCTCTCCCCGGGTTGGAATTCAAGCAGACAGCAGGATGTAGATCAAAAAGTGCTAAAAAATGTTTCACATCCCGTTTTAACTTTTTTTTAAAGGAAATTTTTGAAAAATTCTGCAAAAAAAAAAAAATGCTTAGTTGTATTAAGATGAAGGAGTAAGATAAGACAATAGCACATGATATATTTCAAATCATATTTTTAATAAAGGAATGTACTGTGTATTAATTGTTTTGCTTATTATTTCTAAGTATTGTATATTTGCCTTCTTTTTTATTTGAAAATATGTTCCTGGGGTATTAGAAGCTCATGCTTTAGTCTGCATTTTGTTTATGCATAGTGTGAGCTTTAGGCTAGCTTCAGACTAGCATTTTTGCCTGCAGTGCATGGCGCTGCTAAGCCCCACCTCCTACTGCGCCCCCTCCGGTCATCTCCGCCTAGTGTCGCACATCACTGCATGCAATCTGCACACCCTAGCTTTATGACAACAAAACAAGGGTAAATAGCAGCATCATGTGTAGTATAACTGAATAGGATGCCTGTATTATGGATTAAACAAAGGATCAGTCGTTAATATACATAGCAACGGGGATGTGGAAACCACAAATTACGACCAAAAGATCCATTAGAAAATTATCTTTATTAAAGAATCATACAGAACGGGGCAAAGTGGGGAGACACATACAGGGGAACAAAGTGCTACAGTGCAACGGACACGTGACCAACCCTTAGCCAACGTTTACAATATCAAATTCTACAAAATAAATTGATTCACATCATTCCTATAGCCTGAAAAGGCCTGGCAAGCGGATTATCTTCCTATTATTACAATGTATAAATTAGTGAATATTAATGAGCTACATTATATATGGGCAACCACAGATATTCAGGGCATATCCTCGCCACTATAACAAACCCAAACTATAAGTACCCAATTGGAAAATAATGCAATGACCATATGTGAGGTCTAGTATCCACCATGTGTGTAACACATAATCCGCCCACCAACACGCTGGTGGACGGCACAAGGCAGAGGTAATTACCTGCAAAAGGAATGAATCAGAGGCCTGGGCAGTCAACGCGTCACCCCGACACGCGTTTTGGAGAGATTCTCCTTCGTCAGGGGGCGTGTGTAATCTTAAAACCAGTAAGTTTAAATATCGCCAAACCGGAAGTACCCGTGACGCGGACCGGAAGTGACGCGGGTGCAGTCATGGAAACCGGGAACGCCGGATGGGAATAGCGTCATGCGATAGGGAGGGGCCCAGCAACCTGAGACATTCCCACCGCATAGAGACACCAGTACCATCCGACGCACCGGGACATGACTCACGCGCGTACAGGGTCAGCGCCACGTCAGATCCGCTGTCACTAATCATGGAAGAGGAGGGGAGAGGAACCAAAATCAGACACAAATCAGGCTGATCAAATGTGGAATTATATTATATATATCGTGCCACCCCGCATCATATTAATACAACAACAAATCACAGCCACTTAAAAAGTCAGCTAATGTAACAATATGCATAGTTCATGACATAATGTCATACTGGATGTTCACATATAGCAATGAAAATCAATCTCCTAATTTCGAACCTTAATGCATGGAAATAATATAATATATCAATACACAGCATGTACATCCATATACCTATATACCCGCACATAATTGTAAACAACAATGTATACAATAAAAAATTACATATATATTATTATATCCTAGTATATGAAAATCAGATAACACCAAAGGATGGGGTATAAAGATATAATATACATGTGTGCACATATGAAATAAAATAAAATAAAATACATCCGTAAGAAAGGGAGTATAGGGGGATAAAGGAAAGGAAGGGGAGGGGGGGGAAGGAAAGGGAGGGAAACAGGGGAAGGAAAGGAAAGAACCACTCTTCATCCATGACGGTAAGGGGGATCCAAGATGTAATGGTGTTGCCGGTCCAGACCAAAATATAATCCTAAAAAAAAATTAAAAACAATTAAAATCAATAAGAACAAACAAACTGCAGCGCAATGCATCTCCGTGCATTGCTCCAACCACAGGGACATCACAAGAATGGAACATAAGATATATTTTCATTTAATCCTAGGGGGTGTACCGTGTCCAAAGTCCAAATCCAGCGTGTCTCTCGCTGAGCCAATCGTTGAGACACACGTCCACCCCGAATCCCCACATCAATCATATCAATGCCTTTTACCTTTAGGCCACTACTGTCGCAGTTATGATGAATCTTAAAGTGTCTTGGTAGAGTTTTGTGTGAATTAAGATCTACCTCATTTGCTGCGGCCTGTATGCCAAGAACATGCTCCCTGATCCTCACCTTTAACTGACGAGCGGTCAACCCTATATAGATAAGGGAACAGGGGCATGTGGCATAAAAAATTACATTGCGGGACGTGCAAGTAATGGCTTTCCTGATATTAAACATTTTCCGTCCAGAAGAATCGAAAAACTTGTCATCCCTAACCATATTACTGCATGCCACGCAATGACCACAGGCCTTACTTCCACCACTCCTCTTTCTGGTAAAATTATCCAGAAAGGTCTTTGAAGATTCATCAGAATAGTGACTGCGCACAATATGGTCCCGTAGGTTTTTGGCCCTCCTAAACGTGATCTGTGGTCTATCTGGAATAATTTTGGTGATGATGGGATCTGTCTTTAATATAGCCCAAGACCTTTCAAGAATCCCACATACTTGACCCGACCGTGCATTGAAGTTTGTAATAAATCTCAGCACATCCTTCTTTTCCTGTGCCTCCTTGGTTTTATATAGGAGGGAATTCCTACTGCTATGTTTAGCCCGGAGATATGCCCGTTTAATAGAACGATTGCTATATCCCCTTTCGGAAAACCGATTTCTCAGATCCAGGGCCTGGGATTCAAATTCTTGTTCTGTTGAACAGATCCGTCGGAGCCGTAAAAACTGGCCAACTGGTACAGAACGCACCATATGAGCTGGGTGGGAGGAAGATGCATGTAGGAGTGCATTCGTAGATGTTAATTTACGAAATATAGTTGTGTGAATTAAACCCTCATCACCCCTAGTGAGAGAGACATCTAAAAACTCAATCTTATCCCTATCAAAAGTACCTGTAAGCCGAATGTTCCGATCATTATTGTTAAGTGCTGCTATAAATTCATTTAATGGTCCAGCCTCACCTTGCCAGATAACAAAAATATCATCTATGTAGCGCGTCCATAACAGGACGCGCTCCATAGATGATAGATGATCTGACATCAGGAGGTCCCTCTCCCACGCCCCAGGAACAAATTAGCGTAGGAGGGCGCATAGGCCGCTCCCATAGCGGTGCCCTGGAGCTGTAGGAAGAAGGACCCCCTGAAAACAAAAAAGCTGTGTGTAAGAGCGAATTCCAGAACCTCTAGAATAAGGCCCTGGAATCCCAAAGATAAATTGGACATCGCTAGAAAAAATTTCGTGGCACGCAAACCATCACCATGGCGGATGCTCGTGTATAGCGACTCAACGTCCATGGTGACAAGCAGCGTGTCATTGTCCAAAAAAAGAGAATCCATCCTGCTCAACAGCTGATTGGTGTCTTTAAGGTACGAGGGCATCAATTCTACAAGTGGCTGAAGAAGAGAATCCAGCCACTTGTTCACGCATTCCAAATAGCTCCCCCGTCCCGACACTATGGGCCTACCTGGTGGTGACTGTACATTCTTGTGAGTTTTGGGAAGTAGATAAAACGTCGGAATTGTGGGTTCCACTACAATCAAAGCTGACAAGAGCTCCTTGGAAATAATGTCATTTTCCATCGCTCTAGTCAAAATCTCCCTGAGTTGTCCACAAAAGGCGGAGAGGGGGTTATATGTCAATCTTTTATAACAAGTAATATCAGAGAGTTGACGCATGGCTTCTTTTACATAAAGCTGTTTAGGCCATAAAACAATATTACCCCCTTTATCCGCCGGTTTGATTACAACATCAGGGAGACTTTTCAAATAAACAAGGCGTCTTCTCTCTTCCCTGGTTAAATTATCCCTCTGGATATACTGAGGTACTTTCAGGAATTCCTTACTAACCACCTTAACAAAAAGATCAATAGCACTACAGCTTGAAAGTGGGGGGAATTTCTTAGAGTGTGGCCTAATTGACGGGGGTACCTTACCTCCCTCTGTGATTAAATGCTCTTCAGACAAATCCTCTAATATCCTCAGGGCTGATCGTTCTTTCTCTGTGGGAAATAATTTATTTAAATTGTCATCGAAGAAAAAACGTTTAAACAAAAGAGACCTGGCAAAAATGTGTAGATCTTTAATGGCCATGAATCTATCGAAGCCTGCCACAGGCGAGAAAGACAGTCCCTTATGTAAAAGTGCGCAATCAGCTGATGTAAGGGTATAAGTACTAAGATTAATTACCTTATTGTCCCTGTTCGGGCCTCCAAACGAGCGATTTCTCTGTCTTTTATATGGGTGGAAATTATAATTCCTCATCTTCCCATAGTTAGCTCTAGATCGAGTCGTCATTGAGGAGGCGGAAACATCTGACTGCGCACTCATTGATGACACCGAGGTATATGTGCGGGTATATAGGTATATGGATGTACATGCTGTGTATTGATATATTATTTTATTTCCATGCATTAAGGTTCGAAATTAGGAGATTGATTTTCATTGCTATATGTGAACATCCAGTATGACATTATGTCATGAACTATGCATATTGTTACATTAGCTGACTTTTTAAGTGGCTGTGATTTGTTGTTGTATTAATATGATGCGGGGTGGCACGATATATATAATATAATTCCACATTTGATCAGCCTGATTTGTGTCTGATTTTGGTTCCTCTCCCCTCCTCTTCCATGATTAGTGACAGCGGATCTGACGTGGCGCTGACCCTGTACGCGCGTGAGTCATGTCCCGGTGCGTCGGATGGTACTGGTGTCTCTATGCGGTGGGAATGTCTCAGGTTGCTGGGCCCCTCCCTATCGCATGACGCTATTCCCATCCGGCGTTCCCGGTTTCCATGACTGCACCCGCGTCACTTCCGGTCCGCGTCACGGATACTTCCGGTTTGGCGATATTTAAACTTACTGGTTTTAAGATTACACACGCCCCCTGACGAAGGAGAATCTCTCCAAAACGCGCGTCGGGGTGACGCGTTGACTGCCCAGGCCTCTCATTCATTCCTTTTGCAGGTAATTACCTCTGCCTTGTGCCGTCCACCAGCGTGTTGGTGGGCGGATTATGTGTTACACACATGGTGGATACTAGACCTCACATATGGTCATTGCATTATTTTCCAATTGGGTACTTATAGTTTGGGTTTGTTATAGTGGCGAGGATATGCCCTGAATATCTGTGGTTGCCCATATATAATGTAGCTCATTAATATTCACTAATTTATACATTGTAATAATAGGAAGATAATCCGCTTGCCAGGCCTTTTCAGGCTATAGGAATGATGTGAATCAATTTATTTTGTAGAATTTGATATTGTAAACGTTGGCTAAGGGTTGGTCACGTGTCCGTTGCACTGTAGCACTTTGTTCCCCTGTATGTGTCTCCCCACTTTGCCCCGTTCTGTATGATTCTTTAATAAAGATAATTTTCTAATGGATCTTTTGGTCGTAATTTGTGGTTTCCACATCCCCGTTGCTATGTATATTAACGACTGATCCTTTGTTTAATCCATAATACAGGCATCCTATTCAGTTATACTACACATGATGCTGCTATTTACCCTTGTTTTGTTGTCATATTATTGTTCTGTGTTTCGCACAGGTTCTGGCACGAGTCAGATGGATTATAAAGCCAGGGAGAAAGCCTGGTTAGGACAGATTGATTTTTTTTTTGGACAGGACGGGACCAGTGGTACACAGGCTGGTGATCTCAAGAATGATGTGTTATTTGATTCCATTAAGAAGAATTTGACGAAACGCACAAAAATTTGGAGAAATAGAATTTTTTTAGAGAAATATATTACAAAAAATATGATACCTAGGGGTCTCCGTGTCCGAGTTTTACCCACCTTTCCCATTGATGATGCTGAATTTATGACTGGATGGGAGGATGCATGTGGGACCTGCTCAACTACCTTGATGAAATTACTTGTGGGACATAACACTAAAATCATCAATGGTTTGGATAAAGAGATCGATCAGGCCTTGATTGATCTCCGGACCATCTGTTCAGTTGAACAGTTGAAATTATATGAGGAAAATTTGGATAAATCAGTGGATGCCACTGTGAAGAAAATTAATGAAACACAGACCTCTAAATTTAATAGGGATCTTAAAGATTACCAAATGAAAACAGTTTACCAATGGAAGAAAATTTCTTCACATTTACCATCTATGCATCGTAGTATTTCCAATACCTCGGTGTCATCAATGAGTGCGCAGTCAGATGTTTCCGCCTCCTCAATGACGACTCGATCTAGAGCTAACTATGGGAAGATGAGGAATTATAATTTCCACCCATATAAAAGACAGAGAAATCGCTCGTTTGGAGGCCCGAACAGGGACAATAAGGTAATTAATCTTAGTACTTATACCCTTACATCAGCTGATTGCGCACTTTTACATAAGGGACTGTCTTTCTCGCCTGTGGCAGGCTTCGATAGATTCATGGCCATTAAAGATCTACACATTTTTGCCAGGTCTCTTTTGTTTAAACGTTTTTTCTTCGATGACAATTTAAATAAATTATTTCCCACAGAGAAAGAACTATCAGCCCTGAGGATATTAGAGGATTTGTCTGAAGAGCATTTAATCACAGAGGGAGGTAAGGTACCCCCGTCAATTAGGCCACACTCTAAGAAATTCCCCCCACTTTCAAGCTGTAGTGCTATTGATCTTTTTGTTAAGGTGGTTAGTAAGGAATTCCTGAAAGTACCTCAGTATATCCAGAGGGATAATTTAACCAGGGAAGAGAGAAGACGCCTTGTTTATTTGAAAAGTCTCCCTGATGTTGTAATCAAACCGGCGGATAAAGGGGGTAATATTGTTTTATGGCCTAAACAGCTTTATGTAAAAGAAGCCATGCGTCAACTCTCTGATATTACTTGTTATAAAAGATTGACATATAACCCCCTCTCCGCCTTTTGTGGACAACTCAGGGAGATTTTGACTAGAGCGATGGAAAATGACATTATTTCCAAGGAGCTCTTGTCAGCTTTGATTGTGGTGGAACCCACAATTCTGACGTTTTATCTACTTCCCAAAACTCACAAGAATGTACAGTCACCACCAGGTAGGCCCATAGTGTCGGGACGGGGGAGCTATTTGGAATGCGTGAACAAGTGGCTGGATTCTCTTCTTCAGCCACTTGTAGAATTGATGCCGTCGTACCTTAAAGACACCAATCAGCTGTTGCGCAGGATGGATTCTCTTTTTTTTGGACAATGACACGCTGCTTGTCACCATGGACATTGAGTCGCTATACACGAGCATCCGCCATGGTGATGGTTTGCGTGCCACGAAATTTTTTCTAGCGATGTCCAATTTATCTTTGGGATTCCAGGGCCTTATTCTAGAGGTTCTGGAATTCGCTCTTACACACAGCTTTTTTGTTTTCAGGGGGTCCTTCTTCCTACAGCTCCAGGGCACCTCTATGGGAGCGGCCTATGCGCCCTCCTATGCTAATTTGTTCCTGGGGCTGTGGGAGAGGGACCTCCTGATGTCAGATCATCTATCATCTATGGAGCGCGTCCTGTTATGGATGCGCTACATAGATGATATTTTTGTTATCTGGCAAGGTGAGGCTGGACCATTAAATGAATTTATAGCAGCACTTAACAATAATGATCGGAACATTCGGCTTACAGGTACTTTTGATAGGGATAAGATTGAGTTTTTAGATGTCTCTCTCATTAGGGGTGATGAGGGTTTAATTCACACAACTATATTTCGTAAATTAACATCTACGAATGCACTCCTACATGCATCTTCCTCCCACCCAGCTCATATGGTGCGTTCTGTACCAGTTGGCCAGTTTTTACGGCTCCGACGGATCTGTTCAACAGAACAAGAATTTGAATCCCAGGCCCTGGATCTGAGAAATCGGTTTTCCGAAAGGGGATATAGCAATCGTTCTATTAAACGGGCATATCTCCGGGCTAAACATAGCAGTAGGAATTCCCTCCTATATAAAACCAAGGAGGCACAGGAAAAGAAGGATGTGCTGAGATTTATTACAAACTTCAATGCACGGTCGGGTCAAGTACGTGGGATTCTTGAAAGGTCTTGGGCTATATTAAAGACAGATCCCATCATCACCAAAATTATTCCAGATAGACCACAGATCACGTTTAGGAGGGCCAAAAACCTACGGGACCATATTGTGCGCAGTCACTATTCTGATGAATCTTCAAAGACCTTTCTGGATAATTTTACCAGAAAGAGGAGTGGTGGAAGTAAGGCCTGTGGTCATTGCGTGGCATGCAGTAATATGGTTAGGGATGACAAGTTTTTCGATTCTTCTGGACGGAAAATGTTTAATATCAGGAAAGCCATTACTTGCACGTCCCGCAATGTAATTTATTATGCCACATGCCCCTGTTCCCTGATCTATATAGGGTTGACCACTCGTCAGTTAAAGGTGAGGATCAGGGAGCATGTTCTTGGCATACAGGCCGCAGCAAATGAGGTAGATCTTAATTCACTCAAAACTCTACCAAGACACTTTAAGATTCATCATAACTGCGACAGTAGTGGCCTAAAGGTAAAAGGCATTGATATGATTGATGTGGGGATTCGGGGTGGACGTGTGTCTCAACGATTGGCTCAGCGAGAGACACGCTGGATTTGGACTTTGGACACGGTACACCCCCTAGGATTAAATGAAAATATATCTTATGTTCCATTCTTGTGATGTCCCTGTGGTTGGAGCAATGCACGGAGATGCATTGCGCTGCAGTTTGTTTGTTCTTATTGATTTTAATTGTTTTTAATTTTTTTTAGGATTATATTTTGGTCTGGACCGGCAACACCATTACATCTTGGATCCCCCTTACCATCATGGATGAAGAGTGGTTCTTTCCTTTCCTTCCCCTGTTTCCCTCCCTTTCCTTCCCCCCCCCTCCCCTTCCTTTCCTTTATCCCCCTATACTCCCTTTCTTACGGATGTATTTTATTTTATTTTATTTCATATGTGCACACATGTATATTATATCTTTATACCCCATCCTTTGGTGTTATCTGATTTTCATATACTAGGATATAATAATATATATGTAATTTTTTATTGTATACATTGTTGTTTACAATTATGTGCGGGTATATAGGTATATGGATGTACATGCTGTGTATTGATATATTATATTATTTCCATGCATTAAGGTTCGAAATTAGGAGATTGATTTTCATTGCTATATGTGAACATCCAGTATGACATTATGTCATGAACTATGCATATTGTTACATTAGATGACTTTTTAAGTGGCTGTGATTTGTTGTTGTATTAATATGATGCGGGGTGGCATGATATATATAATATAGTTCCACATTTGATCAGCCTGATTTGTGTCTGATTTTGGTTCCTCTCCCCTCCTCTTCCATGATTAGTGACAGCGGATCTGACGTGGCGCTGACCCTGTACGCGCGTGAGTCATGTCCCGGTGCGTCGGATGGTACTGGTGTCTCTATGCGGTGGGAATGTCTCAGGTTGCTGGGCCCCTCCCTATCGCATGACGCTATTCCCATCCGGCGTTCCCGGTTTCCATGACTGCACCCGCGTCACTTCCGGTCCGCGTCACGGGTACTTCCGGTTTGGCGATATTTAAACTTACTGGTTTTAAGATTACACACGCCACCTGACGAAGGAGAATCTCTCCAAAACGCGCGTCGGGGTGACGCGTTGACTGCCCAGGCCTCTCATTCATTCCTTTTGCAGGTAATTACCTCTGCCTTGTGCCGTCCACCAGCGTGTTGGTGGGCGGATTATGTGTTACACACATGGTGGATACTAGACCTCACATATGGTCATTGCATTATTTTCCAATTGGGTACTTATAGTTTGGGTTTGTTATAGTGGCGAGGATATGCCCTGAATATCTGTGGTTGCCCATATATAATGTAGCTCATTAATATTCACTAATTTATACATTGTAATAATAGGAAGATAATCCGCTTGCCAGGCCTTTTCAGGCTATAGGAATGATGTGAATCAATTTATTTTGTAGAATTTGATATTGTAAACGTTGGCTAAGGGTTGGTCACGTGTCCGTTGCACTGTAGCACTTTGTTCCCCTGTATGTGTCTCCCCACTTTGCCCCGTTCTGTATGATTCTTTAATAAAGATAATTTTCTAATGGATCTTTTGGTCGTAATTTGTGGTTTCCACATCCCCGTTACACCCTAGCTTTAGCATAGGGTGCGCAGACCGTGAGCTGGCTGTGCGCTAGTAGGATTTTGCGTGCGCTGCGCCCTTTTGACGGTGCTCCGAACGCACCAAAATACAACATGGTGCGTTTGGCGCACGTCAGCGCACTGTCAAAAGGGCGCAGCGCGCGCAAAATCTTACTATCGCATGTCCAGCACACGGTCTGCGCACCCTATGCTAAAGATAGGGTGTGCAGATTGCATGCAGCGATGTGCGACACTAGGCGGAGATGACCGGAGGGGGCGGGGCTTAACGGTGCCATGCGCTGTGGGCAAAAGCGCTGGTCTGAAGCTAGCCTTATGGCAGCTGAAATGAATGGGAGTTTAAAAAAAAAAGCCATAACTGTAAAGAGATGAATACAGTCTACAGGAAGTGATGGATTAAATATTTCTCCTAAAGAAAAAGGAGTTGAAAAGGAGCTGCATACAGTCCACTGTCTGTGTACATAGTTTATAATGTTACTATCCTGTCTTATCTAGACCTCCAGAAGTACATCAGAGTGGTCATTTGTGTTTATCTGGTCACTGTAACTTTAACTTTGCGTAAATCAACACTATGAGAGAATATTAAAAAACTGTGCAATATTTCTTGTCAAAGAAATATGCTTTTTTGTCCATTTAGTAGCCACTTCTCAGTGCTGTGAAGTCAGAGTCGGCAGCCATTTTCGTGGTGTCAGAGTCAAAGTCGATATAAAATGGACCGACTCTGACTCCCAAAATACAGTATATAATAAATTCGGTACCGTAGTTCAATGCAGGATGTTCTGAATATTTTTTCATAATAATTTGGAAACATATGAAATGTCCTATAGATGTCCGTTCTATTCCTGATCTAAGGAGTAAGGCTTTTTAGTTGAGGTGAATTTGTGTACATGCTCAGAAGTGCAGTTCCTCCTCTAGTGCTGTGGAGTTAGAGCTGTTGAGTCAGAGTAAGTGAAACTTAGGCATTGGAGTCGGAGTTGGAGGTTTGGCTTACCGACTCCACAGCCCTGCTTCTCCTCCCCCCTGCTTCCTGGGCTCATCATTCACTCTGAAAAACTACTAAAATTCATCTTCATGAAAGCAAGCTGCAATGCCAGCTAACTGAGGAACAGATTAGGGTCCAGAGTTAGTGAAGTGGGACAAAAGATTATAATATGAGTCTTATCTTCCTTGGAGCTGGATTCACAGATACTCTGCTCAGCACTGCAGTGTATTGTGTTCTCCATGCTGCTGCTACTTGTAAACATTTGCTACAAAAACAGGGGAGCAAGTGTAGGGTTCTAGTAGGTTCTCAGGATGCAGTGACGAGACACGAGACAGGGTATGACTTGTATAATAAACTTTTATAAATTGAAGCCACTGGGGCTAGGCTGAGCAGGCAAAACAGGGTAACAAACAATCTGTCCTCGCAGGGACTCAATAAGATAAACAATACTTTCTGTGTAACTGGGAGTAACCCGGCTAGTCCGGGTGTCAGAGGCCAGAATATGGCCAAACTAATACACTTATTCCTAACGTCCACTTATCCTTCCATGCGTTGCTCGGGATTGCAGATGCAGACACTTAGAGGTCATTGATGCGGCTGCCTTGACGCCTCGATCTTCCGGGAATGGTTTGGGCTCATCGGGCCCTGATTAAACTGTACCGGTGGGGCGCAACAGGCCCTGAAGAAACGATGCCAGTGGGGCGCAACAGGCCCTGAAGAAATGATGCCGGTGGGGCACAACAGGCCCTGAAGAAACAATGCCGGTGAGGGGCGCAGTAGTAACGTAGTCTCTAAATCTAACCGCTCACCAATCTGCAGTCTGATCCCGAGTGGGGGTGACCACAGCGAACTTGGTGAAATGATCTACCATAACGAGACAGTGTTCGTATCCTTGAAATGCGGGCCCAATGGTCAGATAATCCACCGTCAGAAGCTCAAGGGGCGCTGAGGTCACAATAGTCTGTGTTGCGGCTCGCTGAGCGGGTGGTTTGGTTAATTCACACAAGCGGCCGGTCCGGCAAATTCCGTCCACAACAGCTGGCAAGCGCATGTGGTACGCTTTGTGTCGCAGCCATTGCAAAGGTTTTTTTCTTCCGAAATGGGCCCCTTTTTCGTGAGCCTCCCGAGTCAGTACGTGAAGTTGGGCTCCTGGCGTAACCACCTGCCAAACCGTCATTGAGGTTGTGATGTTATTTTACTATACAATAATCCCTTTCAGATAACCAACCTCTCCCATTGTCACAGCATAAGCAAGAGGTCTTGAGTCAAATTTTGCCGTTGGGAATCAGTGGGTAATTGCCCAGCGGCGACCCATGTCCTGAGAAGGCCAACCTCTTCGTCTTCTTGTTGCTGTTGTATCCACTTATCCCGGGATTGTTCCAGTATGCCCCTTGGGGTCTCAGAGGAAGATATCTTTTTATTGTCAGTTGTGAGCACGGTAGCAGTGAGAGCTAACGGTATTTCCTCTCCTTCCAATTCTTCGTCTCGATTCTGCCCTGGAGTTGTATGTCGAATCCTGGAGAGGGCGTCTGCATGGACATTCTCGGCCCCTCTTTTGTAGATAATCTTATAGTTTTACTTCACCATCCGGGCCACCCATCGTTGTTCCAGAGCCCCCAATTTGGCATTTTCCAAATGAGCAAGCGGGTTGTTGTGAGTTCGCACTACCACCTCGGAGCCCGCTAGGTACTCTGCGAATATCTCCATCATAGCCCACACCACCACGAGGAGCTCGAGCTTAAAAGAGCTGTAATTGTCAGGGTTACGCTCGGAGTCATGGAATGAGCGACTTCCATATGCGATCACCCTCTCCCAGCCAACCTGAACCTGTGACAACACAGCCCCCAGTCCATGAAGACTCCCGTCAGTGTGCAAGATGAACGGTTGAGAGAAATCCACATAAGCCAACACTGGGGCATCCGAGAGCGCAGCCTTGAGGTCTCGGAAGGCCTCTTCCTGAGGGTGTTGCCAATGGATTTTTCGCCCATTGGCCCCAGCAGGAGCCCCCTTCAGTAGGTCGTGCAAGGCTCGAGCTCGACATGCAAAATTCTTTACGAAGCGACGGTAATATCCGGCTAACCCCAGAAAAGACCGCACAACTTTCACCGTCTCAGGGGTAGGCCATTCCTGGATAGCAACAACCTTCTCCCGGGATGGCCTCACACCTTCTGCCGAAACGACATGACCCAGATACTCAATCTGAGAGCGAAATAGGTGGCATTTCTGAGGCTTCACCTTCAACCCGTACTTTTGCAACCGGCTGAGTACCTGTCCCAAGCGCTTCAGGTGGTCCTCGAAGGTGGCGGCATAGACGATGATGTTGTCCAGGTAGATCAACCTGGCCTCAAAGTTGAGATCTCCCAAACATCGCTCCATCAATCGCTGAAAGGTCCCGGGGGCGTTAGCCAGCCCAAACAGCATCCGATTAAACTCAAACAGTACCATGGGCAATATGAACGCCGTCTTGGCCCTATCTCCTTCTGACATGGGCACCTGCCAGTACCCACTGGCCAAGTCCAGGGTTGAAAAATATGTTGCTTTCCCCAAGGCGGCCAGGGATTCTTCTATGCGGGGCACTGGGTATGAGTCTAGTGCAAGCATTCAGTTTACGGTAATCCACACATCTTTCTTCCAGACCAACACGATTGGGGCTGCCCAGGGGCTCTGATTTTCCCGTATCACCCCTTTTCTACGCATTTGGGCCAGCAAGGTTTTCACCTCTTGATAGAGTTGCGGCGGAATCTGTGGATATCGTTCCAGGATAGGGGCCGCTCCTGCTGTGAGGATTTCATGAGTGATGGCAGTGGTACACCCAAAGTCGTCCTCATGACTAGCAAATACTTCATGGTACTGTCCCAGCAATGTTTTTATCTGTGAGAGTTGGGCTGCAGTTAATCCAGAAAGCTCGGCCCGCATCTGCTCCAAAATATTTCGGCCCTTCTCTTGTGCCAAGACTTCGTGGGCCTGTAAGGTTCGTATTATTACTTCCCAAGGATCCTCGGGGTGAACTCGTAATTGAACCGCAGGAGCTGGCAGCACTTATTCTAAAGGCCTTACTAGTTTGGCCAATACAGTCCGTGCCTTCAGAACGGTGTCTCGGTCTTCAAGGTTAACGCAGCGCACCAGGACGGCTCCTTTTTGCACGGTAGCCAAGGAACGGCCACCAGTATGCCAGGAGGCAAGCGCTTTGAGTGACACGGCTCCACCTGCACCTCCACGCCCTCCAAGGGTATCGGGGCTCGAATAGGCAGGGCCACCACAGTCTGTCCAGGAGGTAACACAAGCAGGGGAGACGCTGGCGTGATGACCTTACCCAGAGCCTCGCGTTCCTGACGGTCCTGATGTACCAGTGCTCCCCGCACCAGCTGCTGGAATACCTGTCCCTGGGCTGTGCGAGAACCCCACTGCTTCAGAATCCTCTGTGTAGGGTCATTGAGCAGTAGGTTGCCGAACTCTCGTAGAACATTCATGCCTAGGGTGACGGGGTGTTGCTTGTCAGCTTCTCCTTGAGTCAGTACCACCCCTCTGCGACCAAGGGATTTACCGCACAGTGTCACTTGCACCTACACCACCCCGGCAACTGGGACCGGCAGTTGGTTGGCGGCTACTAGTCTGATCACGAGCCCCCACTGAGGCCTTGCTGCTTCCGGGAAGTTCGGTTGAAAGTACGTTACGGACATAGTGGTTACTTGAGACCCCGTGTCCACCAGGCACCGGACGGCCCAGCCCTCCACTTCTGCCCAAACCACCGGACATTTTGCTACCAAATCTTCGGGACTTCCACCACCCCTAGTTGTGGTTTTCGGCTCCGAGCGGCATCCCCCAGCCTGGAGCCCTTTAGTTTAATGGCCGCCGGGGTGGGTATCTCCTACGCCGTGGACACTCTCGGGCAAAGTGGCCTGGTTCTTCACACTCAAAACACCGGGCCTGTGTAGGCTGACCACCCCGTGGGGAGCGTGATCCCCAGGAGCCGGGGTTAAAGCTAGGTCGTCCAGTCCCAGTCTCGGTTCTTCTTTTTACTTCGGCCAACTCGCCCTTAATACTTTTCAGCTCTTGCTTTATCTCTTTCACCCACTGAGGCTCCTCGACTACATTCACGGAGGCCTCCACACCTCGGACCTTCCCCACGGGGACCGCCACCCCCTGCTTCTGCTCTCGAGCACGTGCCTGACTTCCCACCTCTGAAAAATCTGTTCGGGGATTCATTCTGATCTGTTCCCACAGTGCCTGTTTGACTAATGGATCTCGTAAACCAGTCATCAGTAGGTCACGAAGGGTAATGTCAACAGGTCCTGCCCCTACCCTGTCCTTTCTTTCTATAGCCGTATGCAATTCTTGGAGGACATTCATATACTCTGTGATCGTCTCCCCCTCTACTTGCATCCGACTAAACAAACGGGTTCTTAACTCTCCCACATTAGTCGGGTCCCCATGGGTCTGTTCTACTATCTGTAATACTTTTTCAAACGTGTTGCGGTGCCCCAGAGGTTTCAACATCACTGACCTACGTGCCTCCCCGTCCAGTGCCATGAGTGCCACCTCGGCCTCCAAATCAGGGGTCATCGGGTGCATCCGAAAGAGCCCCTGCATCCGCTTTGTCCAGCTCCATAACATAGTATTGGAAAATCTAGGCAGGTTGTTCAGCATGGCCCCCAATGATATGCTGGTACGGGGTCCCTCATCATTGATAGAGTTTACAGCTCTACCCTGATCTGGGGCACCACTGTCTGTGCTCGGAGACTGCATCCTGCCGACTACAGCAAGTGTAGGGTTCTAGCAGGTTCTCAGGATGCAGTGACGAGACACGAGACAGGGTACGACTTGTATAATAAACTTTTATAAATTGAAGCCACTGAGGCTAGGCTGAGCGGGCAAAATGGGGTAACAAACTATCTGTCCTTGCAGGGACTCAATAAGATAAACAATACTTTCTGTGTAACTGGGAGTAACCCGGCTAGTCCGGGTGTCAGAGGCCAGAATATGGCCAAACTAATACACTTATTCCTAACGTCCACTTATCCTTCCATGCGTTGCTCGGGATTGCAGATGCAGCCGCTTAGAGGTCTTGATGCGGCTGCCTTGATGCCTCGATCTTCCGGGAAGGTTTGGGCTCGTCGGGCCCTGAAGAAACTATACCGGTGGGGCGCAACAGGCCCTGAAGAAATGATGCCGGTGGGGAGCAACATGCCCTGAAGAAATGATGCCAGTGGGGCGCAACAGGCCCTGAAGGAACGATGCCGTTGGGGCGCAACAGGCCCTGAAGAAATGATGCTGGTGGGGCGCAACAGGTCCTGAAGAAATGATGCCGGTAGGGTGCAACAGGTCCTGAAGAAACGGTGCCGGTGGGGCACAACAGGCCCTGAAGAAACTGTACTGGTGGGGTGCAACAGGCCCTGAAGAAATTATGCCGGTGGGACGCAACAGACACTGAAGAAATGGTGCCGGTGGGGCGCAACAGGCCCTGAAGAAACAATGCCGGTGAGGGGCGCGGTAGTGATGCAGTCTCTAAATCTAACCGCTCACCAATCTCGGCCCAGAGTCCCTCAGCAAACCAGACGGGGGCCTCTACGGACGCCTGTAGCAGGGTGGCGCCCCCTGGGGCCGGTGATGACGGGGCCACAGCTGTGGGAGAAGACAGGGGGGTAGTGCCCTGGACGCTGTAACGGAATGATCTCGCGTCGCAGCGGTCACTTGAGGTAGCGGCCTTGTAACAACAGGGTGGGAAGCAGCGGGAGTGGCTGTATGCGGGGAGCGGCCGCCGGTGCCAATCTCTCACGTGTCAATTGTCGGTAAGTCTGTAACTTTCCCCTCACAGACCCCTCCCGGTCTCTCCAAAACACACCGTCCGCTCCCTCGGTCCTCTCTCTTTTACACGGCTCCCTGTCTGTTGTCCGGCTCTCTATCAACTGCCACTTCAGCGCGCCCCCTGCTCCTTTTAAGCTTGCCCCGCCCCCTGTTTCCCTGACAACTCCAGTCAAGTCTTTCCTTTTACTGTCCTCCCAGTATCGTTCCCTCAGGAACCCTGATGGCGGTCCCCTGGGTACCTGCCCATTCACTGTCTGGGAGTCCTCCTCCCCACACAAGAATGACTGATATATATGTATTTTGCCACTTATGGGAGACTTCAAGGCAGCGAGTCTACACCCACTAGCTCAGAGATACTTAAAATTAAAGCTAGAGACTGCAGAGCTGAAAACTGTTAAAAAATGAAGGATACAGGTCAAATAATTGCCAGAACTAGTGTTATTCTTGATGTACACATCAATCAGCTTTATCTGAAAAGTCACCAGAAACAACATGTTATTTTAAACCACTACCCTCTAATGATAATGAGATGAATCAGCTGACCTACTTTCTAATGTTGAAATGACTCTGCTCACCTTGCACCAGTCAACACAGGAAAGTTGAAATATGAGCTATGGGAAATATCAGCCTATGGTGTAACCAGTAGCCTGTGTGGAAATTGCAGTTTTTCCTTTTCGGTGTTGCTAGAGACTTAACAGGCAAGTCTGCTGCACTAAAGAATGGGTAGGCAATATTACACTAATGATAATAATAGGGAAATAGTTTAAAGGGAACCTGTCACATGTTTTGGCCTCTATAAGATACGGTCACTGCCTTTCAGGGCTTATCTAAAGCGTTCTATAATGCTGTAGATAAGCCCCCGATCCGGCCTGCAAGATAAGAAAACTAAGTTAAGCCCTGAAAGGCAGTGGCCGCATCTTACAGCGGCCAAAACAGGTGACAGGTGCACTTTAAAAATGTTTCCCTGCTCTATTTAACTGTGTGGCAGAAGGAATCTGCAACTTCCTCCAGTCACTTTATGGTCTTTGATCGGTGAGATTGAGTGGAGATAACCACTAGTTGATCCAGGTTCTGACACAGTAATTGATCTCTTTGCTGCAGATTTGACGTCAGTGACTAGTGATGAGCGAACGTGCTCGCCACTACTCGTTACTCGCCCGAGTATCACGGTACTCGGTGTACTCGGCGAGCACCGAGCATTTCCAGGATTACTCGGCGGGAACTTGGGTCTCCCACCCAACATTTTTGGTGGACTTTAGAGACCCAGTCACGCTGCAGGGATTGTCTGCCAGGCTATGATACACCGCAGTCATCTTTGTTGTGGTCGTGCAGTGATTGGCTGGCCGCACAGCAACATCAGGGATATAAGAGACCGGACGCTGCCCTGCGCGGCGCATTCAGCTCCGGATTGACAGAGTGTAGGGAGAGCAGTTGCCTTGATAGGGTCAGAATTGGGGATTTATTAGTTAGTGTGGGGTCTACCATCCTAAATACTCACATCCATCTAAACTAACAGTCCTTCTAAGGACTAATTCCGGAATATAAAGGTTCCAGTGTTAGGTAGGCAGGGTAGTGTACGTCGCTGTATACACATCAGTGTAAGGCCTGCAGGCATTGTATGTGTGTATATAGATCATTACATACATCAAGAGGGTCCATTCCCTTCCTGTGTTCTGGTGCTGCTGCTACCTGTTGGATATATTAGCCATATAGAGCTAGTCACAGGTGTAAATGGAATACAGGCCACACATTTTTTGGTGTGGTATCTCCGTGCCAGCTCATATCTGTGCATGCTCAAAATTTAACCAGTTTACATCGGTTTTCTTTTTTTGGCCTGGCTGTCTCTGTCGTTAAATACAGCAGTATTTAGCCCAAAATAAAAAAAATACAGGCCACACATTTGTCGTAGTCGTATCTCCCTGCCAGCTCATATGTGTGTGCTCAAAGTTTTGCCAGTTTACGGTGGGTTTCTTTTTTTGTCCTGGGTGAAACTGTACTTACAGTATATACAGCACTATTTTGCATTATTTTAAAAAACATGCCACAGTTTACAGTGGGGTCTATCTCATACATCTGTGTGCCAAAAATTGGGGCATTTTAGGCCAAAATTCTCTTTTTTGGTCGGTCTGTCCCTCTCAATATATCTACCAGTCTTTTCTATCCAAAAAATATTTAAAAAAGATTAATACAGTCTGTTATCTTAGGCTGAGTCCTGGTGTATCTGTGGTGTAAAAATTTTTGCTTCGCAGACACACTTTGCATAGTTCTGTCTGTTAGCCTTGTTCTACTCATTATTTTGTGTTTTCAAAAAATAACACAAAGCCTAAAAAAAAATTAATACAGTCTGTTATCTCAGGCTGAGTCCTGATGTATCTGTGGTGTAAAAATCTTTGCTTCGCAGGCATATGTTGCATAGTTCGGTCTGCTAGCCTTGTTCTACTCATTATTTTGCGTTTTCCAAAATTAACACAAAACCTAAAAAAAAATTAATAGAGTCTGTTATCTCAGGCTGAGGCCTGGTGTATCTGTGGTTGAAAAATCTTTGCTTCGCAGTGTCGGGATCCCTCAGATTACTCTTTCATCTGAAGGACCGATGTTCTTGGGTGTGAAGCATCATATGTCTCTAATTAAATCAGCTCCGTCGAGAAGAACTACACAGACACCAGCTGTATGGTACAACTCAGGATGCCTCCAAGACGCCTCTGGCTTATCAGTTAGGCTTCCGTCTTTTATAGTAAAGAATTTAAACATTTTACAGACATGCGCAGTACAAATGATTTTACAACTTGTTTTAGACAAAGAAAGTCATTTAGGCGAAAAAGCAGAGGTATTTGACCTTGGTTCACAAGGGAGATGTCTGAGACATCTCCTCGAAGAAAAGATAAGGTTTTAAACAAGAGAATGCAACATAGACAGAACTCAATTTAACTCCTTCAGTTCCTATCATTCCCCCCTTTGACATCTTCATTTTCCACAATCTGGAACACTGGATCCTGCAACAACAGCGGATAGTGGCTCGTTCACCAGGTACTATCCCAGGCCGACGGGTTGCCCAAGGGAGACAGGTCTTCTACCTTCTCCATCCCCCAGATACTGAAGCCACGTCCATCATTGCAAGAGTACGCTCCTTCATGCCAGAAATGAGATGTCAATCTAGGACTCAAAGGAATAATAGTTAAATTCTTGTTGTTTACAGTCAAACTTCCTTATCTATTTCTACATCTTTTCTTGCATACAGAGATACACCAAAAAACAAGTTTCAATAGCACATATATTACGAAGATACAGACAACAATACGTAATAGACTTAGTATAATCCCAGCTATCCAGCCTCCAATACCCTTAAACCAATTAGCTGGATTAAGAAAGGAGAATGTATCTGACCACCAACTATCCTTAGTACGATCATTGTCTTTATCGTACTGATCTCTAAGTTTTTGAACATCCTCTATTTTTGATCTTAACTTTAAACTACTGTTGGGATCTATATAATGACAGCAAGCTGGTCCGATGACTTGACACATACCTCCTTGCGCTGCAGTTAAATAATCTAATACTATGGTATGCTGATTAGTGGCTATGATGAGCTGATTTTGGACAGCAACGGTGGTGTTCAATATCTCCAATATATCCCATATTTGGTCATCTAAGTAATCTGTAGCCCTGACTAATTTATCCCACATTTGAGTGATCATAGGATAAATAAAAATAGAACTGACAATTTTATTAGCCACACTCATCTGCACTACATGTGGTCTCCCAGAGAGGCGAGGTGTATTGTCAGCAGCTCTTTTGTACAACGTGTGTTTAGGTATGCTCTGAGTACTCAACTGGTCATTCGGAATAACAAAGGTAGCTGGAGTCAAACGACCCAGAGTACAAGCACCTTTTACCCCTACTGGCAACCATTTATATGCATTGTCTCCACATACCCAGAACATGTCACTAGGTAGGTCCCATAGGGCTGAATGTTGTAATACCAGTCTATGAACTAAATCTATGAACGCAGATACATTCTGAAGCATACACCAATTTGGAAGTTGTCCTAAAGGGCTACAATACCCTACATCGGGATTTCCACAGGTGGGAGTTCCTTTCTCATATCCAGATGACTCGTTGCAAGGTATATTACCTGAAATATTAAAACAAGTTTCATTATTGCCCTGGGGAAATAAATTGGAATACTCCCAGGACGTGTTATGCAACCTTCTTTCTAGCAGTATTGGTTTGAAGGCATCAGTAGAGTGGGAAGTTACATTAAAACTAACTTGTAGGCCATACATTGGAATTTGCCCCAGGTAGGTTAATCGAGTTCTATTCCTGGGTACCCAAGCCCCCCCTTATATGCCAGATATTGAAGGTATGTATTACTTCCTGAAAGATTACCCTGCCACCAAGGGTATCCTACCCATCCCACAATAGGTATTCCAACAGTTGTGTTCCATAACTTCACATTATTTGTGGCATTATTAGCAAGTGTATCAGAACAACTGGTCCAGGCAAATAATTCCTCGGGTGGCACAGGAATAACAAGGAACGGAATACTAGTGGCCGATATTGGTGAATGTGTGCAGATCCAGCAATCTGCTGGAGACTGAGTGTCTTTTGACCAATCATTCAGTAATTTTTCATGATGTTGTATAAACTTATTATTCAAGGACATTGGAGAATTTAAACTATCCCACGCAGCTACCATTATTACAGAAAATGCAACAAAACCAAACCAAAACATTATGCACGCTTATGCTTTGTTAATTCCTGTGGCTAGTTTGCAATGCGATGCGTGGATCCAGTTTGGTCGTCCCTCCAACTTAACAGAAGTAGGCATTGTCAGGAGTACTTGGTAAGGTCCTTGATATCGGGGTTCAAGGGTCTTTCTGGAGTGTTTCTTGACATATACGTAATCACCAGGTTGTAGACAGTGAGTTCCTTCCACACTATCTGGATCTGGAGTGGAAGAGAAAACTAGAGAATGCATTTGAGTTAAATGCTTTTGCAACTGGATTACATAACTTGTCAAATTATCCACATTAAGTGTTAAGACCTGTGGGTAGTACAACCCTGTGTTCGGTGGTCTTCCAAACAGTATCTCGAAGGGTGACAGTTTAGCTTTCCCCGTGGGTGTGTGCCTTACTGAGAATAATGCTAATGGGAGACACTCTGGCCATGGTCTATGGGTCTGCTCCATGGTTTTCTGTATTTTCAATTTCAGTGTCCCGTTCATTCTTTCTACCTTCCCTGAACTCTGTGGGTGGTAGGGTGTATGAAATGCCTGTTCTACACCTATCATTTGCATGACATATTGCATTACCTCAGCAGTAAAGTGTGTACCTCTGTCTGATTCAATTGTTTCAGGTACACCGAATCGTGGTACTAGTTCCATCACCAGTTTCTTTGCAGTGGCTCGAGCTGTAGCCGTTTTCACCGGGTAGGCCTCTGGCCATCCAGAGAAGAGATCTACACATACTAGGATATTTGCATACACTCCTACCTTGGTAGCTGTATGTCGTCAATCTGCCATCTCTGAAACGGGTAGAGAGGCCTAGGTGTCGCTTTCTTAGGGACTTTTACTGTTTTACCTGGGTTGTGCTGTGCACAGATGAGGCATGATTGTACAAGTTTCGCGGCTGCGCAACTGAAGCCAGGAGCGATCCAGAAGGCATCTACCATGGCACACATGTTACTTTTTGAGGTGTAATTGGGGCCATGTGCTGCTTGCGCCATGATTGGGAACAGGGACTTTGGTGGGCACATTTTATCCTTATTCTCCCATACTCCATTTGAGTTCAGCTCAGCTCCCAGTCTCCCCCGGTGTACCTTCTCTGTTTGGGCAGCCTTTTGCTGGAGGGATTTCAGGACATCTAGACCCAATGTGGCTGGAATACGCTGACTCCCCGCCACCGTCCACTGCTCTCTCTAGGCCGCCTTGTGCTATTTTAGCAGCCTCGTTCGCCCTTCTATTGCCCTCTACCTCCACGGAGTCACCTTTGTGTGTGCTTTTACCTTGACAATGCCAACCTGGACTGGTAACATCAATGCCTCCATCAATTGTTTCACCAGCTCTGCATTTTTAATGGGCTTCGAATCTGTGAAAATATTAGCGACTTTACCTGCAGCGGCTCTACACGCCTCAGTGAGTGCCTTCAACTCTGCCTCCTGCGCCGACATGTGAGGAGAGAGTGGTTCCGCTCGGATTACCTCATGTGAGGATACTACTGCATATCCAGTGTAGAATCGTCCATCCTGGTGGTATCTGGGGCCATCTACAAAAAAGAAACTCAAAATCTGCATTAGGAACAGGTTTTTCATGAATGTGTGCAAACCCAACTGTCTCCTGACTCATCAGTTCTATGCAGACATGTTCATGCGTCATGTCAAAGTATCCTTCCTCACTTGCCAATACGGTCACCAATTCCCCCTTTTCTGAATCCACAGGCAGGAGGGTGGCTGGATTCAGAACGTTACATCTTTTGAGGAGTGACATACTCAGGAATTAGTAGAGCACACTCAAGTCGGAGCTGTCTGGCCATAGACAGATGTTTTGGTTGAACTTGTAGGAGTATGGCATGGATGTCATGTGGGGAATAGATTGTCAAAAGAAACGTCAGTGTCATCTCACATGCCTTCCCTATTACGTCTCCACTTTTTTCCTTGTGCTCCAGCATACATGACAGGTCGTTTTATTGTCCTTGTTTGCTCAATTTCTTTAGCTACCTTAAGGAGGTCTTTCGGATCTACATGTCTCCATTCAGGTCTGGCTGTCTGTACTGCGTCTCGTAAGTCTTTGTTCATACCGTCAATGAATGCATCCACCAGTATTCTAACATCAAGTGGGTTTATGCAAATGTACCCCATGTCTGCCCATTTCAGCTGTAACCGTCCAAGGTATATCTCTACTCTCTCTCCTTTTTGCTGTGTCACATTAGTCAGGAGTACAGACTGCTCTGATTGTTCCACTGCAGCCCATTGTCTTAGTGACTCACAGTACGTCTCCCCAGATCGTGCAGATTTATCATCCATGCCCCAAGCCTGATTCTTTGTCACATCTGTGTGTCTTAATTATATGATCTAGTGCGTCACCTGCCTTTAAACTCACCAACCTCTCTAGGTCTGCCCAGGTACACTTATATGTCTGCTGTACTTCCTTTATGTGTCTGTAAAACGGGAATGGTTGGTCTTCAGGGGCAGGCAGCTGCTTCAGCAAAGCTAGCTGGTCAGAGGGGCTCCAGGGATAATACACCTGCATCTTTCTTATTCTAGTCACACTTCTAGGTCCTGATGGGGTTGGCCGTCTGATGTCTACTGTCAGCTTACTCCTCAAGGGCCAATGTCCCCACTACCCACTATCCACACTATTATGTCAGCTTCTTATGATCTTGTCTGGATAAGATTTAGTGCAATTCTCTTAGGTCAGTAGCACAGGTCACACAAGTAGCTATTCAGTCTGGATTTGTCTGAGTCTGACCACAGTGTTTACAAGTCCATCTGTTTTGTCTGGGTCTCTGGTTACACTTTGTCAATCAAACATTCATAATACACCTTCCACACTGCTGCACATTCTCAAGCATCATTTATTCACTTGCTATTTTCTTCCCTTGTCTGTGCCTTTTTGTACATCCAAACATTCACACTCTGGTATTTTTGCCTTTTTCAATATTTGTCCCACTTGTTTTACTGCTTCCTTCCTTCTCTGTCTTTTGTAATTTGACACAATTTGCTATACAAATCAATCACACAACTAGAAGCAGGTTCAAACACATTAATGACCAAGCAATCACTTACAATTCCCTTCTAAATTAGGCACCATATCTTACTTTTAACTTCCAATCTTCAATTAAGTACTGTTGCTTTAAAATGCACAAATCTTTCAGCGTGTACCTTACGGATAGAATTACAGAGAATTTTGAGCACAGCTCACACTCAGCAGAGATAAGAGCGAAGGGAGAAGAAAAACTACGCAGCGGTATCATTCCCCCCTCCCGTCAGAATGCAGCGTCGTCCTTCACAGAATTCTGTAGTTCTTTAGACTTATCAAAATCAATTTCTACAAAGAAACTCAAAATCACGGGATTTCACTGTAAGGGCAGATAACTGTATAATGAGATTAACCATGCCTTGCCCTCTTTCTGGCCAAATGCATTCAGGAAACTTTACAATGTAATGCCACATATAACACGAACTATATCATTACTCAATTCATTCAGTCTCAGATGTAGATTTGAAATATCTATAACGCATCTGTCCGGGATTCCACCACAACTAGAAAGGTCACAAATCTCTTGACACAAAAATGATGTGTGATGATTCATTCATACGTGCTCATTCACTGATTTTTTTTTTTTTTTTTTTTTTTTACTCAATTACTCATCTCTCATCTTATTCAGAGGTTCTCATAGACATATATACAAGGATTCACACAGCCTGCCTATCTTGCACTTTGGATTTGATTAATACTTTTTCCAGGTTCTTTGCTGCACTACTTCCATATCTATCCTCAATTATATCACATAACCGATTTCCTTCTTCAGGTATCTTTCCCTGACTGTTCCCCATCTTATCTTTTATTCTTATCCTGTCTCTCTTGTTGTCTTCCTGTTAGTCCCCTGCCTTAGGTGGTGTATTGGGTAAGCTCAAGACTAGGCTCTACTATACCTCGTTACCTTCTTCCTAAGGTGCTAACAGGCTAAATGGAGTGTCTGTTCCTCGGTGTACTACGTGTTTCGTGTACTTATATGCTATGTAGCATCCGAACAGAAATACTCCCACAACACACAGGATTGTAAATAAAGTGTCCATCTACTGGGGTTCTTCAGTCATATCCTGTCACAGGCTCATTTCACGGTCCTGTGCTCATTCGGTCACACTCTTATCTGTCACAAGGTTTATTCGTAAAGGGTGTTGATTTAAGCTTAGGCGGTGACCTCCCCAAAAGGACACTGTCACATGACCCAGTTAGGCAATATCACCACTCTTTGAACGAATACCTACTGTGCAGCTTATTTTTCTACTTTCCACAACCTTTCAAATCAAAGTAGCCATTCAACAACCTCCTCTATTTCTAGTGCGGAATCGTCTATTGTGAAAAACTTGTCCGTCCGGGCTGTGCAGTATGAACTGTTCACCCAGCCTTATATTCCGTAATGTCAGACCTCTCCCATTTTGATTTGCATCAGCTCTTTTTCTAAAAATAGCTGTGCACAGACAGAACCTACAGTAACCTCTCATTCGAGCAGAATTTACATATGCGTGTCACACCCGATTTCCTCAGAGTTCTTATAGGGACCTGATTTTACGGCCCCCTCCTCTACTAGATTCCCCTTTATACGGACCTTAGTTATAATGATAGATTATGAAGAGCAGAGAAGAGAAAAATTGATCTCTTACCTGGCCAGGTGTTTAGGTCTGCTGTTCACAATTTCATCAGTAACTGGAGTGGTCTGTAGATCGGGTAGTCTTGGAGAGGTGCCTATATCAGGTCCCTGTTTCGGGCACCAGGAAACTGTCGGGATCCCTCAGATTACTCTTTCATCTGAAGGACCGATGTTCTTGGGTGTGAAGCATCATATGTCTCTAATTAAATCAGCTCCGTCGAGAAGAACTACACAGACACCAGCTGTATGGTACAACTCAGGATGCCTCCAAGACGCCTCTGGCTTATCAGTTAGGCTTCCGTCTTTTATAGTAAAGAATTTAAACATTTTACAGACATGCGCAGTACAAATGATTTTACAACTTGTTTTAGACAAAGAAAGTCATTTAGGCGAAAAAGCAGAGGTATTTGACCTTGGTTCACAAGGGAGATGTCTGAGACATCTCCTCGAAGAAAAGATAAGGTTTTAAACAAGAGAATGCAACATAGACAGAACTCAATTTAACTCCTTCAGTTCCTATCAGCAGGCATACATTGCATAGTTCTGTTAGCCTTGTTCTACTCATTATTTTGTGTTTTCAAAAAATAACACAAAACCCCCCAAAAAATTAATACAGTCTGTGTCATGCCCGCCATGTCCGTTATGACTGTCATGTCCACCATGTCTGTTATGCCGCATGATCCCTGGAGCAGTGTGCACGTGCACCGAACTATCATGCCCGCCATGTCTGGTATGCCGCATGACTCCTGGAGCAGTGTGCACATGTACTGAATTCTCATGCCCGTTATGTTTCATGATGCAAGATCCCTGGAAGCAGTGTGCACACGCACCTCATGACTGTTGTGCTGCAAGATGCCTGGAGCAGTGTGCACGCGCGCCTTACCTCATGGCTGCACGACGTTGCTAGGTAACCATCCGTTTCTGCTCTGATTCTGCAATCCTCTCTGTATTCCTGGAACACCCTGATCATGTGACCTTTCCTATGTTCCAGCACTGCCTGACCCAGCTAACCTCTCAGTGTTTGTGGAGCCCCTGATCATGTGACCTTCTCTATGGTCCAGCCCAGTCTTATCTAGCAATGCTCTCTATGACCCTGGAGGATCTGAATCGGAAGTCCTTCCCTGGTTCTGACCCGGAAGTGCAGGTGCTATGGTGCTATATCAGACCGCCCTTTCCTATGGTCGGGGCCTGAGTATCGTGTTGCTTCCCTGCATGACTGCTTGGTCTGCTCGGTCGCTCCCTGTATTCTGTGCCCCTGCACTCTGCCCTGTAGTGCTTCTCTGCACACGTTCTGTGCTTGTATTCTGCCTCTTGTCTCGTGCCTTGTTTTGTGTTGTCTTTTGTGCCATGTTTTGTCCTCGCTATGCTTGTAGTACTTCCTTTGTTCTCTGCCTTGCCTGTTTTGCCATGTCTGGCCTTTGCTATTCTGAGCCTTGTAGTACTTCCACGTTCTCTGTCTCTGCCTGGTTTTCCTTACTCTGTCCTATGGTGCTCTCTTGCACATTCCATGTCTAGTCTCAAGGTTCTGCCTTGACCCGGCTCTGGGCTTCGGCCTACGATCTGCTGCTAGACTCTGTCCTATCTCAGGCTGAGTCCTGATGTATCTGTGGTGTAAAAATCTTTGCTTCCCAGACATATGTTGCATAGTTCTGTCTGCTAGCCTTGTTCTATTCATTATTTTGTGTTTTCCAAAATTAACACAAAACCTAAAAAAAAATTAATACAGTCTGTTATCTCAGGCTGAGGCCTGGTGTATCTGTGGTGGAAAAATCTTCGCTTTGCAGGCATACTTGTCACATATAATTATTCTCCAAATAAATCCATTTGTTTTGACCTTTTCAAATATTTCAGTAGTCCTTTTAAAATGGGCAAGGCAAGGGGCAAGGGTCGGGGATGTGGACGTGATGCTGATGGTGCATGCAGAGGACGAGGCCGTGGCCAAGCTGAAAGTG